>NC_080382.1:6794276-7445336 GCF_014773155.1 Arachis stenosperma | reverse complement strand
TGAGGAAGATTCAGAGGATATGCATGGATTGCATGAGAACTGGGGTAATGACATAAATGACCAACCCATCGTGCTACACAATGGGCTGTAACTGATCTCTAAACAAAAGAACCATTGGCTTACTACTAAAGCCCATCAAAAAGTCCTGAGGCAAGGAGCTGGGAGAAAACCACAGTGGAGCAAAAAAGTTTACATAATAAAGCTGGGGTAGCTAGGCCTTCGAATGTTGAAAAAAGTCCCAAAAATGCAACAAAGAAAATTGAAAACAAAGTGCTCTCCTCGGAGCCACAATCCTCCAATATGCAACCTGGAATGTTTTCTTCCAGGGATGCCAACATGGCTTCTATGGAGCTTGAGATGGTAGAAGACATGAGGAGGATTCAAAAAGAACAGTGGAAGGCTTATGATGAATCGAAATCGAATAATAATTTCATGGATTCACATGTTGTGATTAATAGCTTCCTCACACAAGTCCCAAGGGAAACCGTCGTGGGCGGTGTTCTGGTGTAGTGACAACAGAATTGGTTGATGGAAAAACACTGGAGAAACAACCAGACAAAACTAAGAAAGACAATTCTAGCCAATCTTTTGACAGTTTTGAGGAAGCCCAGAATGAGTTTGCCAAGCCTGCTTCGGGTATGAGGGATCCTGCTTGGGTTTAATTTGGAGGTCATTTTTTACCCTTTCTTCTTTTATCCTGGTTATCCATGAATCTTATATCTTGGAACTATAGATGTGTAGGTGGGAAGGTGTTTTCCATCCTCATCAAGGATATAAAAAAAATAATACACTGCTAGTTTTTGCATTTTATTAGAAACCTACACTAGTGGGTCGTGTGGGAAATTAGTCTGGAGCATGATGGATTTTGATGGTTACTTTATAGAGGAGGCTAGAGATCAATCGTGTGGTATATGGTGCTTGTGGGATTCTGGTATTTGGAAAGTTGAAATCCTTTCTCACAATTCGCAAATGGAGCTATGAAAGTCAAAAGTGGTGCTTCTCCCACTGGTTCCTAACAGCTATCTATGGAAGTCCATAGAGAGCTAATAGTAGTTACTTGTGGGACAACATCCAAGCCTTGAGTAATGATGTTGATCAACGTGGTGTTTGATCGGAGACTTTAATGCCCTCTTTCATGAATTCGAACACCACAGAGGATCTACTAACATTAAGAGGGGTGCTTGCTCTGCATTTCAAGAATGCATTGCGAATTGCGGATTGTTCGACTTGGGCTATTCTGGCTGGCCGTTTACATGGAGAAGAGGTGATTTGGTGGAAAGGCTTGACCGCAGGCTCTGTAATTTGGAATGGCAAATTCAGTTTTCTACTGCTTGCATTACTCATCTTCCTAATTTCAAATAAGATCACTTCCCCCTTTTGTTTGAATATGTGTAGTGAATCCCAACCTAACATGGGCAGAAGACCCTTCCAGTTCCAAGCTGCCTGGCTATCACACCCGGACTTTCCGTATATGGTTAATATGAACTGGAAGATGCGGGGCTCATTGAATTATGATATGAATGCTTTCAAAACTTCCCTCAAAAGCTGGAATCATAGGGTGTTCGGTAACATTCACCAAAGAAAGAGCAAAATTATAAGCAGGTTACAAGAAATCTCAAATTCTATGAACCTTAACAGCAATTCGTTCCTACAAGAGCTCCAAACCTTGTTATGGGAAGAATATGAACATATTCTTGCTCAAGAAGAGATATTTTGGTTTCAAAAATCGAGGGATAAATGGATCCAATGTAGTGATCGAAACACAAAGTACCTTCATGGTACCACTATGGCAAGAAAAAGGAAGTATAGAGTTAATTCCCTCCAAGGCGATAATGGTAATTGGATATCTGATAAGCTTGCTTTAGAAAAATATGGCTACTTCTTTCCACTAATTTGTACAATGATGATATGACTGATGTGCCTTACATTTTAAATAACTCTTTCCCCACCCTCAATCAGTATGATATTTGAAGGTTGTAGAAGGATTAGAGAATGTGGGGGGGGTTGAATCTATGACCTTCTTTTACTTTAATGAATTAAGTCTTTACTTACAAACTTTTACTTAGAATCTGTTTGAACTGTGCAACGGAAACATTATGAGATAATTCCATTTTGTCTCATAAATATCAAAAATCAGAACTCAGAGAAAGAGAAGAAGAATAACACATGCATGTATCTTGGTTCAATTGCCTTGTGCAATGCAACCTACATCCAGTCTCCACCACAACAATGGTAGAATTTTCACTATAGTTCAAGTATTCCATACACCAATTTCTTAGGATTTACACAATCTTTTCTCTCTCAAGTTCTAATCTAACTTAACTTGGTTATGCTAATACCTAACTCTTCACTCTAAGTGCTAACCCAAGTTAGAAAGGGGGCACCTCACAGGTAAAAGACACAAGACATAAGAAACAACCTAAAGAAATCTGAAATAACTCTTGGCTTTTCTCTCAAGTATTCCACTAAGCCTTTTATCACTCATAGGCTTTTTCTTGATTCCTCTCTTTCAGCCTTTTACCTCTCAAGAAATTATAGAAAGATATACATTGAAAATAAAATACACACTGTAAAACATGAAGGAGATTGATGTAATAACAGCTTCTGTTGCTATAAGTTGAACCGGATTCAGCTGACTCTGATTGAGTTCTTCATCTTGGCAAAATGCATTTTTAACTAGAAAACACTGTTCAAAATTGATAAACTCTATAGAGAAGCTCTTCAAAACAAAACACTCATAATATGGTTCTCTTTCCTTACTCTTCAGAAAACAAAATTTTCTTTTGGTACCTCTTCACAAGTTGCTGTATTGGATCTTTCCTCAGTCAACTTCTTGAGCTGTGTGCTTCCCAAGCTTGTCATTTTACTTTTTTCTATTAATCCCTAAATTAGGGATTTCAAAGCTGGTCTTCTTGCTTGGTCGAAGACCTCAGATCAGCAAAGAGCTTATTTCAATGGTAAACCTAAATCTGAACTCTTGAGCAAGTGATTTGTCTCCAAGAAACAATTTTAGCCTTTGATTCACAACAGTGATTATCAGAGAACACTTTCTTCATTTATCCCAAATTGGAGTTGCAGAAATTTGGAGAAGAAGCAAAGAAAGTAAATTGCATGCAAATAGAAATAAATCACCTTTATCTTCTGACTTAGCTTAGCTTACTTTGATTTGGATGATTAGACATTATCTTTTTGTGATTTACCTTTCTCTCGCTTTCTTTTTTTATGAATGAACAAGAAGAAGAACGAAGCTCTCTCTCTTTCTTTCTGATTATGACCGAAGCAAGCATATGAGGTGCTTTGGAAGGCTCCAGTTTGATAAAATCTCCTTGGATTTTGGTTGAATAATTTCCATTTAGCCCAGCTAACTTCTTTGCATTATTTTCTTTGGCTTTGAATGTTAGGAAGCCCACCGAAGATCTTGTTTTTGTTTTTATTCCTTTGGGCTGCTGCAACTTTGATTTTGGCTTGCATCATTTAATCAAATACAATCAAAACTAATTGGGTGTTTAACCAAATTCATCAATATTTGTCATCATCAATTAAATTAGTTAATTTTTTAACTCAACAATATTAATATGATACAGTACAGAATGACTAATGTTGAAATTAAGGATGCTGTTTTAAAAATAGGGGGTTTGAAAGCCCCTGATTTTGATGGTATTCATTCCATTTTCTATCAAAGCCAATAGGATAAGGTTGGTATCGATTTGTGTAATTTGGTTAAAAGTATTTTCTCTAATCTCGAGCAGGTTAAAAATGTAAATGAGGCTCTCATCACACTCATCCCCAAAGTGGAGCCAGTTTTAAATCCAAAGCAAATGCATGCCATCAGTTTATGTAATGTCTCCTATAAAGTGGTAACCAAGGTCATATCTATCCGTTTGAGAAGAATTATGGAGAAACTAATTAGACCGACCCAGTGCAGTTTTGTTCCATGGAGACAGAGTTCGGATAATATCATTGTTGCTCAGAAAGTCATTCACTCTATGAAAAATAAAAAAAGGGGCAAAAGGGTGGATGCCTATCAAGGTTGACTTAGAGAAAGCGTATGACAGATTGAAGTGAAGTTTCATTAGAGATATGTTGGTTAATATTAGTCTCCCTTCTCATGTGATTGACTTGGTCTGTTCTTGTGTCTCGACCACCAGAATGAGATTGCTTTGGAATGGGGAGGTCCTGCAGGAATTCCTTCCTTTGAGAAGTATTCGTCAAGGAGACCTACTCTCGCCCTACATCTTGATTCTCTATCTAGAACATTTGTCCCATCTTATTCAAGCCACGGTTGATAACAAATTTTGGAAACCCATTCGCATTAATAATTAAGAAGAGTCTTGAGCTTTCACACCTCTGCTTTTCAGATGATTTGGTCCTGTTTGCCGAAGCTAACTTGGAGCAACAAGATATTATCCACAAGGTTCTTGAATCCTTTTGTAATAGTTTCGGTCAGAGAGTTAGCAAGGAGAAAACCAGAGTATTTTTCTCACAAAATGTTGGTTACGATGCTAGAGTGGAGATCAATGAGAAACTGCAATGTGCAAGAACCGAAGATCTTGGGAAATACTTAGGGGCTCCCATTATTCATTCCAGACTCTAGAGTTACTAAAGAAACTTACAAAGAGATTGAAGGCAAGCTTAATCCAAGGCTCAACAACTGAAAAATTTCGTCGCTCTTTCTAGCAAGAAGAATCACCCTGGTGAAAATCAATTCTATCTTCTATTCCTACTTATATTAAGCAAACTACTATTTTACCTGTATCTACTTATAATTCCATTGATCGTAAATACAGGAACTTCATTTGGGGAGAATCGGAGCAATCTAAGAAGGTGCACTGGTGAATTGGAAGACCATCATTAAGCCGAAATCTGCTGGTGGCTTAGGTGTCAGACACTTAAAAGGATCTTTTTCATGCGTATATGACGAAAGCTGGTTGGGGCTGATTGAGAGAAAAGATTTCTTATAGACAAGAGTCCTAAGAGCTAAATACAAGTGTGAAAGTGATATTATTCCCCAAGTGGAGAGAAGAACTGATTCAAACATGTGGAAGGGCATATGTTCAGCTTGGGAAGATGTGGAAAAGAACACCATTTGGCGCATTGGTGACGGTTCTAAGTTTAAGTTTTGGACTCATAATTAGATCCCGAATTTGGGAGCACTATGTCACCAAACATAGTAGGTAATTCAAGATGACTAATTGAATACTTCATTAATGAATTTCTTGTGTGTTTCAGCTGATTGGGACATAACTAGACTAAAAGAACAGCTGTCGGATGAAGTGGTGAACAAGATTTCTAGCCTAGCACCACCTTTTCCTTGGAAGAATGCTGGCTACAATGCGTGGACTCCCTTATTGGATGGTTCGTTCAGTTTAAAAACAGCTTATCAATCTATCCAATTAATCAAGGCTCCCATGATCGAACTTTCAAGTTAACATGGAGCTGGCGAGAACGGAAAGGATTAGATCGTTTTTATGGTGGTGGGACACAATGCTTTACTGACCAATGTGGAGCATAGAAGGAGACACTTAACACAAGCTGCTCCATGTTCAAGATGTGATACTAATGAGGAGACTTGCCTTCAGGTGTTAAAGGGACTGTCCATTTGCTCTTTTCGTTTGGCAATATCTCAAACCACAAGACCACGTCAAGGATTTCTTCATTGTAAACATTTTGTGTATGCATTATTCAAGATGAATGATTTAACAGTTACGTGATATTTTTCACCAATATTAGTGAAATTCTTAAGAAACGGCGAGATATTTCTTATGTGCAATCTTAATGGTATTTATTGGGTTAAGTTATTTAAAAAAAATATATCTCTTTTTTTTATTTTGAAATTGTCTATATTTTCAAAATGACCCCACAAAATTGTTATATATATTTAAAACTTTCAATTTCTGATTCTTGAAACAGAATTTTGACTCCATAGTCCATACACAATTCTTAATTGATATGTTTCATAGTCCGTAATAAGTCAAGGGAAAGGTTTTATTATTAATACTTAATTGAATATTTTTGATAATTCATTATTAAAATTTTATAAAAATTATTTTCAGTAAAATTAAAGATATACTAACCTAAATACTTAAAATTAGGTCAGACTTCTATATTCTAAAAATTAAATAACTATCTAACTAAATATATAGTCATTGTAGTTAACCGTTAATAAAATAAATAAATAACTAAATATTGCTTGCAATAATTACATTTAGTTTTTAATTTTCGTTGAACCCATTTTACTCTCTTTGGACCAATATTTGCGTTAAAAGAGGTGTAGTTGAAGGGATTTTTTTTTAAAATAAAATAAAAGTATACAAAAGTACACGGATAATAAATATGATTTTTTTTAGCATTGCTAGCGGCAATTGCAACTGTTATCATCGTTTTTAGAAATACATAGATATACGGAAATAAGGTATATTTAATAAGATTTTTTTTTAGTATAAATTTAAAAAAAATATATTATTTTTTTAATAAAAATATAACTTATTCTTGTGTACTCTTATGTATTTCTATGTACTTTAGAGATGATAACAATAATTGTATTAGAATTTGAAGTGAAAGTTTGCAGGATCAGACAAACTCTAAAATTTATAAAGTTTGCCGGGAGTGCAGCAAATTTCTCTAAACAAAAATAAAATTAAAATTAAAAAATAGGATTTAGAAAAATAATATTTTTTATTTTATTTTAAAAAAATCTCAATATTTTTTTTAATAGTTTATTGTATTTGTATAAAGCATTACTCAAAAATACACTTTTTAATTTGAATATGGAAACAAAAGTAGTGTTAGACTCGAATATGGAGAATACGAGTGCTTCACAGCTATGTGGTGTCAGTGAAATAGAACTCGGATCATGCGAATTCTTCATCAGTAAAAAAATTGAGAACAGCAAACAATTCAGAAGATCCATTTTCTAGCTTCTGAAATTCATCTTTACCCAACCACAAGTCGGACCATGCGATTTCTAAAGCAAAATTTTAAAATCAAACAACTCGCCGATTTGTATACTCTGAGTTTTTTTAATTTTTTAACACAAATTGAACCCACTCTAAATTTTTTCAACTTTTTAAACACAAATTGAAGGGTCTGATTTGTGTACTTCCACAATTTTAAAAACCACAAAAAATTACCATATCAAAAATTTTTAGCCTAAAAAATATTGTGGTTGATTTATATGAAATTAAAAATAATTATTTAGATTTATACGCCAGTACGCCACTGCAGCTAGTATGCACTGCATGCTCCCAGAACTCTGCTATTTTTGCCGTTGACTCAGGTGCGACATGGAAGACTATATTGAAGAACTCCTGTGTTCTGGCTTCGTGGCCCTCGCGCTTCTGCTGCCATCCAATTCCAATGCTTCCGACTTTGTTTGATTGATGACCTGCTCCGCGCTTCTCAGCCATCAAACCAAGTTTCTGCGTCAACCTCTCCTCGATTTCTATGGCCGCCATCCTCTCTGTCCTCCAGCACTCATCTTCCCGGGTTGCTGACTTATCTTTATTTTCATAGTTCATACTCCTTTCTTTTTTTCTTTCTTTTTTTTTTATTAATCGTGATTACTTCATTCATCATCATTCACCATTGTAAATCCACACGAATTAATTCTTTATTCATAAATATCAACAAAAATAATATTACAATCTAAAAACTTAATATTTTGGAAGGAGAAAAAAAATCTACGGAGCACTACTTCAAAACTTATAAAGTATAAACTAAAACGAAAGAAAATTGATTTAAAAAGTTATAATAGTATCATTATTCATGAATATCAACAAAAATAATGTCACAATCTAAACACCCAATGTTTTGGAAGGAGAAAAAAAAAATATACGGAGCACCACTTTAAAATAATTATAAACTAAAACGAAAGAAAATTGATTCAAGAAATTATAATAGCATCAGTTTATCTCCCATGCATAAGCATCTTGGCTCTCATCCCAACAATCATCATGTGTTGGCATCTCATTCTCTCCAATGAATTCACAATCGTCATCTTCATGTTCATCAACAATGGATGTGGTGACTCGAAGGTTTACATCAAATGGCCAAATTCCTACGTAGCGGTCACATTTAGACATTTTCATGATCTCCTTAGCAAATTTGCATATGGAAGGCATAATTTTATTTAACAGCTCAAGTGATAAGAACATTGAAGAAAAAGTTTCTTGCAAGTATTTAAATTTCTCTTTGTCATCATCAGTGGCAGGTTGCAAATAACTAGGAATTTTATACCAAGGAACCAAGAAGGTTTGGTTGACAGTAGTAGAAGTAAAAGAAGAGGATTCATCATCAATATATGACTTAGAGGTTGATTTCGTGACGAATTTTCTATGTTGGATTATTTGATTGGTACAACAAAAATTTATACGGAACTGATTATAAAATAAATTTCCTTCGGTTATAGGCCATAAACATGGTTTTTTAGAACATGTGAATTCTATTGAATAGGAGGTTGATTTCTTTGCCATGAAAACTTACTATTAATTAATAAACTAAGTTGAGGTGAACAAATTTGCAGGTTTAGGATCTTTTATTTTTACTCTAATATTATGGTTATATATATATATATATATATATATATATATATATATATATATATATATATAATAATAATAATAATAATAATAATTTTGTACAACAAAATCATAAGTATTTATCTTATCTTATCTTATCTTATTAGATTATTTTAAATTTGAAATCTTTTTTACTAAGTTAAATACGGAAAGATTCAGAATCTAGAATTGATTTAAAAAAAAAAATCAGGCTTTACTTTCATAGATTATGATCAAGACATCAAGTTTTGAATAAGCCCACGATCATCGTGCTTTATACCAAACAACTAGACATATGCTAACTTAGCCAAAGCCCAGAGATTTAAATTCGGATATAATGGAACTAACGCGTTTGACCATCTTTATTTCCATGTTTTACTAAACAAAGCTGATTCTACTTACCATACACTAATAATTTGCTTCGCTAGCAACGTAGGGGACCTGATCTGCTTTGCTTCAACTACGAATAAACAATATACCTCACGTCCAATTACTGAAACCCAACCAATCATAATATGAACAAAACATAACTGTGCACGAGCGTCTTCATTGATATATAATAGCGATCACGTGCTGATATATTATAATATATTGATATGTAACATGAAAAATAAGAGAGAAAAAAAGTTATTTAAAATGGCTATACAACGAAATACAGTGTAATAGAAGCAGGAAAGACAGAAATAAAAAAGAAAACCTTGATTTTGTGTGAAGAAAGCTCATGACCCCTCAACTCTCGAGCATTTGATTGGTATATATTTTAAGGCAAAAAATGAGCGCGAGATAGTGTGTGCTAAATTAACCTGGATTAAGGAGTCACGGGGCAACCGAGGGCAGTAAGAAGTTGTTGGGAGTTTTGGGCTTCACAAGATGAGCAAGAGTGACGTCTGCCTTGTTAGCGGTAGGAACTCCCTCTCGGAAGGGAATCTCAAACAGCAAAGATTGGTACAAACATACTTCATCTTCCTTGCAATAGTAAACCTGCAAAATTAATATATATTATTTCTCATCGAAGATCAATCAGATTGTCCATCACCACAGAAGTTATATGAGGTGATGGATTTATAGTTCTAGCACTAAAATACACAAACAAGCTGCCATTGCTTCTACCAATATTTCTGGAATTAACATACATGTTCTTGCTTTAAGGAGGCATACCTTGCAATTAATTCTACCCATGGAAGCCGAGTTAGATAACCTCTTAAAGCGAAGCGTTGCTGATCCTTCTGAACTAAGGAATCCGTCCAAAGGATCAATGTTTACAGCATCCGCAGGTTCGGTATCAGCACTAAATCTACTGCGTGCTTCCTGCAATGGAATTTTAGGGGCAGTTGTCAATGACATATCTAACATCTAACGCCTAATGTATGCAAATAGTTGGATTAGTGTTTGAAAGAGAGAAAAATGACGAGCACCTTTGAGAAATGATACTCATTTGGTAATGCAATATCAATATACAAGTTTCCCTCATTTGATGAAATAGGATCAATCATAATAGTCATTGTGTCGGCTGATGGTCGTCTTCTGAGGCGTTTCAAAGATCTTGATTTCGGTTTAGGAGGCTGAAATCCTTTAAGCTCTAAAGTATGAAGCAAAAATTCATCACTTATCAAATCCAGATATCGGATTAAGCTGTTATTTGTATCTGCAATAAATAATCGCCCTGAAAATGAAAACCAAAAATATTTTATACACAAGTGAGCATTTTATACCGATTCATTCTAGACAAGAGTAGGTGCACATCCCCAAATTTCATGAACAAGATATGTACTACAAGTAGCGAATATATAATGCCATAGCATGCATGATGAGATGGCAAATATGTACATTACAATTAATGACAACCATTGCCAGGAACAATAATCCAGCAATACTCTGTCACAACAACTAAATAACAGGTCAAGCTATTTCCCATAAAGTAAAAGCATTGTCTTTGTGAAAGATGAGGAAAGAAAATCTTGATTCTTCAATATCACATGAATGATCAGTAATCAGGATCAAGAGAAAGTTAGCAAAAGGCTACATTCCATCTGCTAATCCTAACCGTACTTGAATAATTCGTAATTAAGATTTGATCTCTTCATATATCTACATACACATATGAAGGGCATAATAATAAAGAGTTGGATTAATTGCACCAAAAATCACATTACCATTCCCTTCAGCAATTCCCGCTGGTTCAGATAGCTGCAAGAACAGTGATAAATGTATTAACATAGATTGCGGGCTATTATGTACGGAAGAATTCATTAATTTTTCATGATTCTGCTCATGCTTGTTTGCACGGACATCCAAATTGGGAACATGAAAAACATCTTGATATATCTTGAAAGAGTTATGAGAAGGTTTGTGTAAGTATAAGAAAACAGAACCATGCAAGTATGTGGATGCTATATATAGTTATATCATAAAACATATATGAATTAATAAGACTAGCACAGTTTATTATGATATTATCTTAGACATCATAGCTTTTACCATTTTCCCCCTTCAGAAAAAAGGCAGGAAATAAGATAACATCCTCAAAGAAATGAAGAGAAAAGAAAAACTACAGTAAACCACATAAACAGGATAGAATAAATAACCCAAAACCTGTCGCATAATTTCACTAAGGCATTACTATAACTAAATAACATCAATACCTTCGTGGACTGTGGTGACTCTAAATGTCTATGGTCATTAAACCGCTTAAAGAACAATTAAAAGAATGAGTGCATTTGATATTTTATGGTTGAATGCTGCTTTTCACAAAATTTAATTTATAGTGCTTGAACTATGATCATACAACCTATGTGCTACATAAGAGTCTACAATATAATTTAAATGATTCTGTTGTTGCCCAAAAACCAAATAGTTAGTTCCACACTTAGGATGTACATGGATGCACTGATGTGAAAGAGAAAAGGATCTAGCAGTGTATCCAGCATTACAACCATTATAAAAGAGGAAATAAATTGTAATTTGTCTGCTTACAACTCGGGGGCTATTTCATAGACAAAAGGCATAGAATATTTTACCAACCTGAGACGTCAAAGCTGTTCCATCCCTGAAACCAGCTTTTCCTGTTCCTGCAATGCTGCTAACTCTTTTACTAGTTGGATCATACTTCTTGATCTGAAATATTGAAAGAAAACAGAGAGAAAGGAAAATAGGAAATTCTGTTATTGAGTATTTCTCGAATGCCAGGCCAACCTATTATTGAACTCATGTTTTTTATGAGTTATAACATTTATGCTTCGAAACCTTCAATAGTAACTGTAACCACATAGGAAGGTTACTGTAGTTTCTGACAATTGAAAAGCTTAAAATATTGATTCCGAATACCAACATGCATTGAGCGGTCAACAAAAATAATACACCAACAGCGAGAAAAGGGTAAGTATTAAACTTCAGCAAGAACTAGGATAAAATAAGAAAATGTTGAAATATATATTAAAATGTTGCTGTTTCCTCTAAGATATAAGCATGCTAAAAACAGACAGAATTATCTACCTTGTGATTGTAGCTATCGGCAATATAAACTTCACCATCTTTTGCACATGTAACCCCCAGTGGATGTTGAAGGAGTACTTCAGAGCCTATTCCATCTTGATCACCAAACTGCAGAAGTTTGAGGCATAAAGGTAGGTTACCAGGAGAAAGGAATTCTAAAAAAGGTTAAAAGGTTAAACTTTTGTGCAGCTGTGCATAAAGATGAAGAACACACGTATCATAAAAAGCCTAAGCTCATCTACAGGAATGTTTTTTTACCTTCTAATAGGCAAATTTAATTTAAGAAGAACAACCTGGGGGACCAATTTAAGTAATGAATATTAAGGCATGTAATTGGCTTATGGAATCACATAAACTACCTTAAACAAATTATCTGGGAAGATTGGGTCACCACCAGCTATCAGACGAGATCCTCCTGTTTTCAGATCAACAACTCGGATAGAACTACTCTCACTATCAGCAACGTAGATCTCCGTTAGATCTTATCAAACAAATTCATGGAGAAGAACTGTTATTATGAATGGCATTTGATGTAAATTTAAGTTCAAGAAAATTTCTCTGCAACATCTTACCTCGAGAGAATGAAAGACCAGAAGGTTGTGCAAATGACGAACTTGTAGGACTATCTCAATCCAAAAAATAAAAATAAAAGAATTAGAAGTTGTTCAGTGCTTCTAGAAGAATGACCACCAAACAGAATTCATGAAAATAAACTGCACTAAATACTTTCAAAACCACAATCTAAGGAATCATAAATATAATACCTGTCTTGGCAAAGAGTGAAAAACTAATAATAAAGTCAACACTGACGTTAACATCAGTTAGGTATCCCTTGAAATCCTGACGATGAAAATTTCAGTGATGAGTTTTTCGCATAAAGCTTCTCACCAATATTTTCACCTCAGTTTTTAAAGGGGGATGAAACTGACCCTTCAATTGTAAATTTTGAGAAAGAAAATCTAAAATTGAGTTTACTTTGTCAATAAATTTTCAGCAAGCCATCACTCACAGCTATGTTCAAGATTTGCAACAATTATTTCTTAGAGTAACAATTTCAACTCGAAAGCTATAAAAAGTGCTCCGTGGAAAAGGGTACACTATCCCCAACATACTACACAAAAATCAAACCAAATTCTGAGGATAAATAAATTATGACATCATATAGATAGCATAGATAAACATAACACATACTCTAGTTCATTCAATCCAAACAATTGATAATGATGGAAAGATCAAATAATCACAGTCAAGATGTTGAATCCATGTTCATAGTTAAGTACAGATGCATTACTGAAGCAGTCAAAGTCAATATACAATTAGATGGAATTCAGCGAGAATATCAAATTTGAACAGTTTAATTGTGGAACATCCTAGTATAGCATCAATATATGCATAACAGCTGCAGAGTAGTATCTTATATCCTGAGCATCATGCTAGAAGTGATACCTTGATCCATTTAGATTTCTTTCATAACCATCGCCACTAAAGACTTTCGTAATTCCGTCCAATATATTGTGCTCCCAAATCTGATGTTGGCCAGCCATTGCAATATAAATTTTCTCTTCAACTGGATGAAAGCAGACATCCCAAGGGGAATTGAGAAGCTGAGAAAAGTGGGCAAAAGTGAGGAATCTAACCTTGTGGTCTGGTCCATTTTAGATTCTTTCTATCAATAAGTAAATGTCGCTCATTCTCAAAATTTATTAATTAATTTGTATTACCTGAGTGTCTCCTTTTCCTCCTCCAATATAATCAGAGCCCTTGGTCCCATTTCCAGCAAGAGTACGCACTTTCTCATTAATGAAATCAATTTCCCTTTAAAACAGATCTAACATATGTTAGACCCAACATTGAAAAATCTGTTGTTGTAATTGAAAGTAATAAATTGATCCACTACTTATGTGAACACCTAAAACTATGATTCAAAATGAGTGCTTCTCTAAAATGCATTTGTGGGATTAAAAAAAATTGTAATTTTTTTAGGTCACTAAAGTTCATGAATCTTTTGAGAATGAAACCATGTGTATATTATTAATTTCAAGATTTTGAATCAGATATGACATATAGACATATAGTTCACAAAGCAAGAGTTCCTCTACTGTTGTCTATGACTAAATTCACCATTTTAACACCAACGATTGCTGTAACATAGATCATGAAGATTACTTTCAGACTATTACTATTCTGATTCTATCACATACCTCAAAGCATGGTTTTCAGTATCTGCAACATAAACGATATTTTTCTTTGCATTATAAGCAAGGCCCTAGAAACAAGAGCAGAAAAAGTAATATATCACTATTGAGACTGAGGAAACTGTAGAGTAATCACCAATCTCAGTTCGCCATAACGATGGCACAACCACTCTAAATCTAAATAACACTTTATCTTGATTTTTATTCCCCCCCAAAAATTCCATACCTGAGGTCGGTTAAAGGTGGCATCATCAAATGAACCATCCTGCAGACCTTGCTCCCAACTGCTACCAATTTGTACAATGAAGTTCCCATCAAGGTCAGTAACCACCTGAATACATTTTGGGATTTGAGGTTTAATTTGAAGTTGAGAGAGAGAGAGAGAGAGAGAGAGAGAGAGAGAGCACCCACTATACGGTTATGGTTGCTGTCAGAAATAAAAAGCCTGTTGTTGAGGATATCAATTGCTAGCTTTCCAGGGAACTTCAATGGAGATGCTGAAAGCCGAGGATCATTATCTTTCTCCAAATTCAACGTAATTGGTGTATTATCCAACAAATTACGTTTTCCATAAAACATCAGTGCTGCCTCCACAAAATCATCAAGATCCTTTCCAAAACAGGAGCAATGCAAAACTTTTTTAAATCACCACACTGTAATAAGCTTAATAGCTATAACAAGAATGACTACAAGTATCAGTATATCTCAAAATTATATTTCATTAATTCAACATATCAATTTGAATCAGTACCTTCTTGTGACCTTCTCCAGCAAGTTGTGCTAGGAGCTTACCATTGGGGCCAACGACAGCAAATGTTGGCCATGAATTTATGCCTAACTTGCGCCAAAGATACATGTCACTATCATTCACAACCTACAAATGAGTCAAAATAGAAATTTGATAGAACAAGTTTTGTTAATCATGTGTTCAGGAGTACTAAAGCATTAAAATTAACAGTAGTGCAACAATAAAACAAAATAGCAGCAGAATAACCATGATATATCAGTTCTTCATAAGCAGAAGAGGATAAAGACCTGATAATATTTTAAAATGTTAAATATCAAGTAAAAGAATATGGACTTTGAAATACTAATTGAATTCCAATTTTTGTCGTACCGGATGAGTGATATCATAGCGTAGAACTGCATTACGAATGGCTTCAGAATCTTTCTCATTATCGAACTTCGCAGAATGAACACCCACAACAATGAACTGGATATATAAAGCATACATAAAATTATAACTTCATGTTTTCAATGTCAATAATGACTGGCCACCTTCATACAGAAGAAAACTGAACAAACAGAGAAAATTTTAAGCTCATCATGAAGTGCTTTTAAATTGGTCTAGAAAAATTTTATAAAGCAGAAACGCAAATGCAACATTTTATATCCAAAATATAGAAAAATGAAATTTAAAATAAAATTACCGGCATATCTTTGTATTTCTTCTCCAAAAACTCTAGGTCTGGTAAGACATGCATACAGTTTATACAACAATAAGTCCAGAAATCCAGGACAACAATTTTTCCTTTCAGATCCTGTCAAAAGATAGAATCACAATCCAATGAGTTATTGCAAATCTTTTATTTGGATTATAACACAAGCTGAAGAAAGGTACCCTGCGAAATTGTAGTGGAGCTGTATTCAGCCAATCAAGTTTCGATGGAAATTCTGGAACAATCTGAGTGTTTCCCCTTGAACAGTAAAAAGAAATTAACGACAAATATCAAATTAGAACTTCTCATTTACAAGCCACAGTTGCTCACTCATGGGCTAAATGCCAAAACTTCAACATTCAATCTCCACTTCTTTTTCCAAATAAGGAGATTTAAACATTATCTGTGATTAATTGGGATCATATTCTGTATATTCTAAATCAGCAGAAATTGAAAATATAGAGATCCTTATATGCTCTAACTACCTGCTCTCTAGATCAGTTATGTAATTCACAAATTGCTGGACCCTATCATCTCTTGAATCACCTGAGAGCAAAAAGCAATAACTATTCCTCTTAATTCATTTTCAGTATTGATCCAAAAAACACAAAGATTGGGGTTACCCAATAAAATGAGCCAATGCCAACATTTTGACCAAGGATTTAATTTATGCAATAAGTTCTGAGGCTGACTAGTTCTTTGACACGACCATAAAGCTTTGCACTTATGAATGAAAGGTACATTTGAAACTCATTAGAGATGAGATATTTTACCCTTATCAAACATGTTAAAGTTTTGAACTGGGTAGCCTTTTAAGATTTTATAACTATACATAGTGACATCATGCTCTAAGATGCAAAAATAGATAAACTGGTGAAAGTCTGTGACATCATCAAATATTCATTTCAAGGCATACATTACCTTCTTTCTGTTCCATGGATGGTTGGGTGACTCCAAACAACAGATTCCATATTGCTTTGGGTGAAGCATATTGCATTGCCTGTGGTATAGCGGTTAAACAGCTAGACATGATTGACTTCCATATCAATTGTATTGTATGTATACCATGTATACTGCTACTCAGTTTAATTGTACCTTCCAGTTACTAATTGTGAAAACAAGGCAAGAGATAGCAATACCAAGACTCCCGAATCTCATTATATCGCGCCGAGAACCCTGTAACCTGCTCATAAATTATTTCTGCACCCTCATGGTAATAAATCAACAAAAACTCAGGTTGCTGTACGAAAAAACGAAAATAATTTCATGGTATAAAATTACATATACAGAAAGCCGCAGTTCTTCATATAGGAGAACATCACCAATGATGCTAATTATGTTTATCATACAAACTTATTTTTGAAGAAAATATTTAGTTTTCAGAACATATGAATGGAAATAAAAACCACACAACATAAAACTATATTACCCTTCAGTTGGGAATATTCCCTTGTCACTACCACTGATAGTTTTTCTAGCTCTATCATCTTTTTCAACAGCAAGCATAGCAGAGGAAGATTGTGCAGAATCATTTGATGTTTCAGATCCCTGAACCCTCTTATCTGCAATGGCATGTCTACATAAGACCTCACACAACATAATATCTACACTCTTGAGCAGTATCCAAGAACAATTGTTAGAAAACAGCTAATCCTGAGATGTACTTTGATAAAGCAACAACTATAATATATTAAGTGATTCAACCAGTAATAAACAAAGCATCTTGCAATAAGAGATATTTCTCATACAAGGAGCACTCATTCGACGATCACAGTTCTTAAGTTATAGGACAAATGTGGTTTTACCTTTCTACAGCAAAGATGATAATAAGAAATTAAAGGGATAAAAAGTTTTACAACAAACTCCCAAGACTACATACTATATCCAACAGAGCCTCCACTGAGAATGTCATCAAGTGAAATATTTCCTATGTCATCTCGGATGAGTGATGGACCAACAGATTCCAAAGCCTCATCTGACAACGTAGTTCTAACAGCTATGCATCTGCAAACAATAATCATGACAATATATATAAATTTCACTTCTTAAATAGAATATAACCATAACAGTGATTTTGAAGTCTAGAAATTAGTTTGACTTGATAGGTTCACATCTTCATGCAGCAATTAAAAAAAAAATACATTGGTCAGTACATACCTCATTTGTGCAGTTTTAGCAGCCTGAACTCCAGCTAGTGCATCTTCTATAACTATACACTGGGAAAAGGTTTAAGCATATCAACTAATTCTATATTGATAAAACCTTTCAGTAAAGCTTAATTGATGTATACAGTCAGTACTCATGAGACTCGGTGAACTAAAATGACAGGCTACCTAGTACCTACTTAGGTATTCCAGATGCATTTCCACAGACCCTAATAATAGTTCTAGGGTTATGCTTGTCAATTGTTATCTATATATTTTCGGTATCCTAATTTACAACAATAAAACAAAGCCACCCTACAAAATCTATGAACAAACAAATATGCAGCATGAATATCTAATGACAAGCTCAATTAATCTAGTAATGTTAGTAGCAAATACCTCACTGGGAGGCACATCCAATATTTTTGATGCAGCTAAGAAAATATCAGGAGCAGGTTTCAAATTCTCAAAAGCATCTGCAGACACAATTGCATCAAACCTGAAAGAATAAATGCTGGTTTTCAATAAGGGCATCATGGATATGGAAGCACATGTTAATATTGAAGTCACGTTGATGAAGCCTAGCATGAAATCAGACGAAAATGTAGGCAGTTTGTACTTCGTTTAAATTAAACACAGAATTTGGCATATAATATCCTATGGACTTGTGTTGTATCTCAGATTATTATGGTTTGATGCTTCAGTGCATAAAAAATTGATGAAATTAAGAACAAATTTTGAAAAAGAAAAATATTCCATACTTTTGATTATTAATAACAATTAAAGGGTAATATCTCCAAAGGTATTCATCAAGTTGTTTGGAATTTTGACTTACATTGACAATGACAAACCAGCAGCAGCTAGATTAGCATCAACCTTTATGCGATCAGCACTAGATGCAACAGCCACCTTAATGCCTTTGCTTTTACACTGTTATATGTCCGTGTGTCCTTTCTTAGTTGATTGATGAATCAGCAACGCAATCAAAACATGGTGATCGTGATTTGTTTTACATACCTGAGAAATAAGTTCACTGGCACCAGGAAATCCTATTCCGGAATCTGGTTTGGCATACTGAGATAAGTACAAGACTTTAGGCAATAACAACATTAACATGTAGAGTAAAAGAAATAAAAAGCTGCATCTAGTGAGATATAAATGGTTTACCTTATCCAAATATATTTCAAAGAATCTCTTTTTTGCAGCTTCGGTATCAAATCCTTTAACTCCCTTAACAGAGGCAACACCTCCCAGAAAGTTTGCTTCTCCTTTCATGTTCAAAGAAGTCATGAATAATACAAATGATTAGAATTCAAATAACCAACTCATTTTCAACAAATGGTGTCTGGCAGATAACATCATTATATGTCTGCATGTATTCATTTCAATCTTTGTCCCTTTTTAAGGTGTAAGCAAGAAAGAACCACAACAAACCGAAATACAAAGAGTAACTTAAACCGCATTAGCACGGATGAAGATTGGTAATTCCCGTGGAGACAAAGAATATGCATTAAATTAGCTAGTCAACATCCATGCTTAGCTAATCACTACTGAGTCCCATATTCTCATCGTTAAGCACGTTTATATGATACAAATTGACTGTCCTATCAAACACAGTAGCTCGGAATGAAGTCACCAAATGATCTCAATGCAGCCAGAAACTGAATCACATACTAAGAAGTTTCAAAAAAAAATTAAAAAACAAAAAAAAAAGATGAAAAATCTAGACAGTAATCCAAATTATTATAAGCAGTTATAGCAAATTAGGAACCATTCCCAGCCTGAGAGCACATGTTCTACCGGAAAGCGGAGATTGAGCCAGAGGGTTTAAATCAACAGAAAACAGAATTAGGAAGAGTACCTGTTCCCATGAATGGGACGAAGTCATCGACGGTGACTTGGACGCCCATCTCGGCGAAGACATCAACAGCGGCTCTTCTAGAAGGTTCCTCGCTGTTGCAGAGCACACCGTCCATGTCAAACAACACCGCAGAGACCTTTCCCCACTCTCCTCCTTCAGCTCCACTAGTCGCGGCAACATCCTTCTCTTCGACCTTGACGCAAGCTTTCACAGCAAAAGTAAACCGCGGAGTCAAAAGAAGGCAGTTGGAATTCGATCGGCAACGGAGGACTCGAGAATAGAAGGAAGAAGAAGAAGGTGTGAGTGGTCTGATAGTAGAGTTGGAGAAGACGACGTTGGTTGTGGCGGTTGGTGTGCGAGATAGAGAGTAGGCAGCTGTTTCGAATAATGCCATCGCAACTGAATTCAGTTACGGCGGGAAGAGTTTGTTGGGAATGTCATGCAATAAAGAGTGGGTGATCGGATGGTGTGGTGCAGTGTTGGGAAATTGCGAGTGTCAGGTAACGGAATTTTCGCGGGTACCTTATCCACTTCCTGACCACAATATTTTGTATTTCTTTTTCTAATTTTAATTTTTATCTTTTTGGGTGGAAGTTTTGTGTCCCTGGATGCATGCTCCTGTTGCTCCATTAGCTGCGGGTCTGAAATCTAAAGTCAAGACCGGTCCACAAGGAAAGGAGCCAAATAAATGTATGAAATTATGAATCATCGATAGGAAGATGGCAAAAACAACCCATTTTTTTAGTTATTTATTTGTTCATAATGAAAAAATATATTTTAAAAAATATATATTATTAATAAAAGTATAAATTATAAATAAAATTGAAGATAAGAAAAGAAATAATTATATTAATAATTTTAATTAATACTAATTTAAATAGCATTGAATTTTTTACATTTATATAAAATAATTTTTTTAAAATCTCAATTTTGAAATAAGTTTTATTCAAAAAAATTTAAAAATAAATAAAAAATACTAGACTAAAAATAGAATAATTAGCCATAAGAATTAGTATATTAAAATATAAATCTTTAAAAATTAGAGAAAATATTAAAAAAATTAAAAAATTATAAAAAAAACTCAACTCGTAAAAAATTATTAAATTTACAAAATAAAAACATCAAAAGAATAATAAATAAAAACAAAAAATAATATTATAACATTTATAAAAAATAATAAAATAAAATAATCTTCTAATAAAATTTGTGTTAAAAATTTAAATTTTAAACAAATTAAAAAATTGGTATTTCGAATGTTGGTGATCTATCAAGCTTATAGCAACTCCTAATACCGATGAGTTACTTGATTGGAAGAGTTATCTGTCGGCTTGAATTGAATATCATGTGTGGAAACAACTACAAAAAATGCTTCATATTTAAATCAAAAGCGAGTCTTAATAATATGATAAGAAAAAGTAAAAAATAAGTAAAAAACAGATAATCCTCCTGTGTGTTATTTTAGTTGTTTATATAGAGTGAGAGTCCATTGTGGTATTTTTGAATTACGCTGAGATCCTCAGTGAGTTCCGTGCATATCGCTATGTAAATTATTTTTATTGAGTTATAATTGTTATTTAACTTGAAACTTATTATGTGTCCAAGCCTATCGTTTCTATTGTCTGAGGTATGATGTACATATGAATTGTCTGTGTGTCAACGGCTTTCCCTCTGTTCTAATTGTTTTTTGTTTGGTTTTTGTGATTTTGCCTGGATCTTTTGTTATCTTTTTAGTAGCTTTCATGTTAGTTGTTTCGGCTACCTCCTCTTCGTAGCCTTCTTATGTTTCTTCTATATCTAAACTTGTTTTCCTTTCTTGCTTATTTTCCATTTGTATTGCTAGGCCCTACTCCATCCTTTCTAAGCCTTCTTTGTCTTTGAATAATTATCCAAGACACAAAATTGTCCTCTTGAATCATGATTTGTTTGCAAAGATCTTTTGCTATTGCTGTAGCTTCCTTTCTTCTTTCTGTTTTTCCAGCACCTTTTTGAGTGTCCTTTAATTTTCTTCATTTCAAGTTGTATCTTCTCTGGTGCCTTCATCTTTGTTGGTAGTTTTTAGCTTTTCTTTTTATATTAGGCAGTGTTTTTGTTCGTGATTAATTCTTCCACACAAATTTAGTGAATACCATCATATTTATAACACCTTATCACAAAAAACTTTACATTATAATTGTAAATTAGAAGTAGTAAAATATTACGACTCCTAAAGACAAATACATACTTAATACTTGGAGGATAATAATATAACTAGGAGCTTGTGAAGAAAAGATAAACAAAAACGATAAACATTGTCAAATACAAAACGTTAAAAATAAGAAGCGTCGAATACAAGAGTTATATATATATATATATATATATATATATTCCGGAATAGAATACATAAAAGTCACTAGTTTCAACCCACAAAAAAAAGGCCGGCTAGAATATTACAAACCAAAAAATATACAAAATACGATTTTGTTTCTCCAAAATAAAAACCTCTAAAAGGAATATACAATAATATTTTCAAAAGTAAAAAAATGCTAAACACAAAATAAGTATCATCAAAAGTCTTCTTTACTTTACCAAAAGAATCTTGCACACTCAATGAAGTGCGTCACGCCCTATATCTGAAAAACTAAAATTCTACAACGGGGAGAATTCATAGGTTTTTAGTAGAATAATAGTTTTAAATAAAGACTATATAAAGAGAGATGAACCCATTAGGCAATCATAACCTGTAGATTCAAAAAAGTTCCAGCCTAGGATTTAAACTAATCCAAATAAGGTTAATTTACTAAGTCTCGACTCTATCAATTTTCTCCAGCTTCAATCATTTCAATATATCATCATTTTTATCCTCGATGCTATATTTTCTCAGTACAATATTCAGTTCAATATCCAATTCAGTAGTAATTATTTTAAATACAAAGCAAAATGCAAGAACCACAATTAAAGCACAATTAAGCAAGTAATACATCTAACAATTAAGCAGGATACACAATTAAGCAAATCAAAGACAATTAAGCACACCCATACAATAGCAAACAAATGCACATAATGCATGCATGTTCTACTGGCCATTAGCTCACATGTCGGTTATTATGCCAAACTTGACACAAAATCTAGCTAGCAACACCCGAATCGGTGTCTCCGTACGCATCCCAAGAGGAATTAAATTATGGTACCATTATCTCAACGGATAGTGTCGTCTCACATTTTCTTGGAAGTATAAACCGTGCCAAAAATAACGGAGAATGTCGTCTCACCTTGCAATCTGAGAGAATGTGGGCAGGATAAAACTACCATTCCCACATCACACCGCAACCATGATCAAGTGGGATGGAACCACTGTCCTTACCCGTTGCATGTGACAAATCAATACGCAAGCGGGACAAAATCCACTATTTTACCACGTAAACGAGACAAACTCACGACCTTGCCACATAAGCGGGACAAACCTCCGACCTTGCCAATTCTTCTGTCAAAATCATTAACTCAAATCAATTTCATAAGTTATCATCTTCATTAACCCCAATTCTTTATCAATATATCAACTTCGTTATCTCGTGAGCAGGATAGTACCACTGTCCTTACCGTGGGTAGGATGAACCATCATCCCCACAATATTTTTATCCGGTTAGTCAAGTATTTATCCGAAAATTGATCAATTTAATTCTTTAGATTTATCCACACTCTATTCAAAGCTTAAAATTTGGTTATCGGGTGTCATATGAGGGTTATAGGAGGTACAAGCTTTTGCAAAGGCTAAACAATAAAAAAATATATATATATATTTTGCAGAAAACAGGACATGTGCGCACGCACAAACTAGCAAACATCCCAGACTGATGCGTACGCACCACCCTGTGCGTGCGCACAAGCTTGCAAACATTCTTTGTCTCGTGCGCACACACGTTCCTGTGAGCCTGCACACTAGCAATTTTTCTGGTATGCTGCGAAATTTAAAATTTTTAATTTTCGATACCGATTTTTAAACTTCTATAATTTTTGCTACAAAAATTATTTTTTTCTTCGTTCTTAGACTATTTTAAAATACTCATCACCAATTTTATTCAAGAGAAGTTTCACTCAAATTTGAACTCTAAACGCCAAGTTATGACCCATTGAAATTGGCTAAAAAAAATTTTTACCAAAATTTTCTACATAACTCAAATTCACCATTTCTCAATTCCACCTCTTTTTAACACCAACATTAACCAATTTTTTAGGTATCATCTACACTCATTCATCAATCCCAACCACCCACATCCTAGTCATTCAAGACCCAATCAACCAATTCCAATTCAATTTCATAGTTCGTTACTATTATTCATTCACAATAATAACCACAATACAATTTAATCTTTTCAATACCTCAATTGAGACTTATAACTTACCAAAAGGATGTACCTCACCTAATCATGGCTTCCAACCCAAATTTTCATATTAATAGCCATAATAGTCAACAAACCACAATTTGTATCTAAATTTAATCATACATATATAAGACTCAAATTCTCAAAATCATGCCACAACACATCATCACTCAACCATCAACCAACATTAATTATTCACACTAAATCATCAATATTAATCACATCAATTTTTTTCAATTCATTACTAACCTATTGTCATCTAGCCTAGGATTTCACATAATGTTATATAATGTTTATCTGAAACTAAGACCCATACATTCGTTGACGGCAGTTTTCAAACTCTTTAAATCTCCTCTCGAGTCACATCCAAGCTTTAATCAACGCAACCAAGCTTCACCCGATCCTCTTCCAATCAAGTGGCGCACCCTAATCCGCACCAAAACTATCAAGCAACTCTACTCAATCTAATTAAACAATTTTTCATACTTTTAAGCTAGGGTTTCACACATTAGGGAAAAACAAAGAAAAAGAGTTCTTTTACCTTATACCACGTAATCTTAGGTCAAAACTCTGCTAGACTCGAGATTAAGCTTTTTCTAAACGTCAAAATTACAAATTTTCAATACCTCAAACTCCAAACTCGAAAATAGAGATAAATGGAGAAATGAGATAACATTCTTAGGATTCGTAAAAAAAGTGAATTTGTACGGTGAAGTGAATAGTGCTAGGGTTCTATCTTCTCTTCTCTCTATGTCTTGAGCTCTCCTTTCTCTGTGAAATTTATGATTTTTGTGAAGGGGATGAGTCATGCCCTTATCCTTTAAGTGAAGGACAATTTCATAATTTTGTCCTTTGACTCCACTTAGAACTAAAATCTTTAAAATAAGTGTTTCAATTCGATTTTTATTCTAAATATTTTCTGATCAATCATACATTTTTACTTTTATCATACACAGTATCGGACAAGTTTAAACTTATACAATTAATTATAACGATAGTACGCATTTTTTCATAATTACTTATATTTTCACACTCTAATTAATTTTCTAAGTTAAATTTTTACTGATAAATTTTTAAATTATAATTTTAATTTTTTTTAATTCTTTTAACTTATTTTTAATTTATTGATTAATTATTTATTATTATTTGAGTTTTACAATATTTTACTTGGTAAAGCTTTTCATTTATCATGTATCGTCCTAGCACAGGCTTTGTTAAATCAACTTCAACGCAAAGCCTAGCAAACTTCGTTCTACATAGGTGTGATATGTTGTAGTCAATTTTGCATATTTTGCCTACCAAATCTCCTATTTTCCTTGAGATTCTTTCGTTATACAGCTCGGGAGTGCTGGTAATCCGATCCATGCTTTAATTTTGTCAATGGAAGTAAGAAGCGGATTGAAATCTGATTTCTATAACCTGACAGCTAGGTAGTGATCATAGATTTTCTATGGGCCATCAAGGAGGGCATGGTTCATATCATAATATCTATTCCTCCAAATCTCCCCCATATTGTTTTCAGTCTTCTCTTCAATCATAATATCAGATTGTTTGTCTTGTTTACTTTCTCTGTTAGTTTCTGTTTCAGGTACTTCATCTGCGTTGCTAATATTCTCTTCTTCCTTTGCATTCTCGGAAACATCCTTTGAGGCTGATGCTCCACATGTGACCATACTTGCTCCGTTTTCGGGATTCATCTAGTCTTCTTCTCGAGGAACAAGGCCAGCTGATTCTGTTCCTGAAAACCTTTTTGATGCTTCTCTGGATCCGGCCTTCCACTACTGGAAAATTCTCGCTGGAAACGTCTAATAGTACGGAGAGAAAAAACTTCGACGACTATTTTTTAGAATGATAACTAAGGCTTTCAACTAAATCGGTCACCATAATCGTTCATTAATCATTATCAACATTTCTTTTAAAACACCATTATCAACTTCAAAATCTTGAATACTCTCCGTGTTTCTGACTTTCAAGCACGTATAAATCGTGATCGGCCTAGACCAATATATACACCTCGTAGTGCTAAGGCCCAAACTCTTCACTTCCGACTGGGAGAATAAATTTCATACTTTTTTTTTTGTAGTGGATTTCATACTGAATTATAAATTTGTTTTTCTCTCTGTGGATTGCAAATAATTTTTTGGAAACAAAAAGTTAAAAGACTAATAGAATTTATTATTTTTAATTAATATTTTTAGTTGTCAGTCTAATTTTTTTAATTTAATAATTTATTTTTAATTCAATTTTTAAATATTGTAGTTAACTGCTAATAAAAAATATTTTTTAATTATCAATTACGTATAAAAATATTTTTATATAAATAGCTATCGAAATTTAATCTAGAAGTAAAAATTATTTTGTGGACTAAAAACCAAATGGCATTAAAAATAAATAAAATCAATTTTTTTCTTATGTTCAAAATTAAGTCCAGTGAGAAAAAAAAAATCCAGACCTCCACGAATTATTAAATATTCACTCTAGAGTTTTAAAATCTAAGCATGCAAGTTACCCAAAAGAAAAATACTTGCAATGGCAGTGTACAATGTGTCGTCTACAATAGCATTAATATGGTTGGTCGTTGTAGAAGGAAAAAAAAGGTTTGTTTAATTGGTTTCACTAGAGCCATGGTTGCTGTTTGTTGGCACAGTGATTTGGACTTGAAAGCACCCATCTTTTCATGTCTTACTGATATTGATATTTGACAGTTGATACATCATTTGGCTTGTTAATGTCCCTCTTTGAAAATCTCTTTTTTTTTTTTTTCAATCTTTATCACATTACCACTGTTTCTTCATCTTTGTCATATGTCAAGCACTGTGCCCAAGCAATCCAATACAACAAAGCTTTTAAATTATAAAACCAGTAACCACACTCTCAAGATGCATAGAACGTTGGGCTCTTTGGTAGCTGAAGTTGGAGAGAAGATGAAAGCAATGTGGTTATGTCCAAAGGTTTCGGGTTTTGATCCTTCTGAAAGATGGGGTCACTCTGCTTGCTTCTTCAATGGCCTTATGTATGTCTTTGGGGTATGACTAAAATCAAAACTCCCTTTTGTTGAAAACAAAAATATAATTCAAATTAATAAATAAGCTTTTTAGTTACATGTAATGGTATTTTGACTAATTTGGAGCTCTGTTTTCTATTAACCTGGACATGTTTTTTGACTAATTTTGTTGGTTGCAGTGTACTCGTTGAATTTCATGAGTTCTTAGTACTTCTCTCTCAAATTCCCTGTGTTATTTGCTATCTATGGCTAGGAACCAAAGCACTTTCTTCTCTGAATTTTAGTATTTCCCTTAAATCTTTCTTACCACGTGGTTTTTTCCCCTAGAGAGAATAAACTGAATTAATTTTACACTTTCTGTAATTAGTTGAACAATACATGCTCAGATGTAATTACCATCACTTTTCTTCTTTCTTAATATAGTAATTAAAATTTTAAATTCTCATCTTCTCCCTGCCTTACAAAACATACACTAAACAAAGAAAATAACATTTTTTCCCCTTCTTGAACTTGTTAAGAACAACCATAATAAAGAGATAATAATAATATCACTAAATATTATAAGATGTTTTTTGTGTCCAAATTTCAGGGCTGTTGTGGAGGGATGCATTTCAGTGATGTTCTCACTTTGGACCTTGATAAAATGGTTTGGAGGAAGGTCACAACCACAGGCGAAAATCCAGGTCCTAGGGACAGCCATAGTGCTGTTATTGTAGGCCATAAGATGATAGTGTTTGGTGGCAGCAATGGATTCAAGAAGGTGAATCATATTCATATTCTTGATCTTGTCACCAAAGTGTGGGTTAGTCCTGAATGCAAAGGGACACCTCCTTCGGCCCGGGAGAGCCATACGGCCGTGCTCGTTGGCGGCTATAGACTAGTGATCTTTGGTGGTAGTGGGGAAGGCAGAGCAAACTATTTGAATGATTTGCACATTCTTGAACTAGGAACCATGAGATGGACTTGCCCTGAATTGAAAGGTGAATTTCCTGTCCCTAGGGACAGTCATAGTACCATTGCCATTGGGAACAAGCTTATTGTATATGGTGGAGATTCAGGTTATCAGTACCATGGAAACATTGATATTCTTGATATGGAAACAATGACTTGGTCTAAAGTATGTATAGTTCTTAACTTTTATGTTGGAATTGCTAATAATTTTCTCGAATTCGAACAATTAAAGATCAAATTTCATATGACAGTTGAGAATTCAAGGTTCTTCACCTGGAGTCAGGGCAGGTCATGCTGCAGTAAACATTGGAACCAAGGCAGATTTCCATTAATTGCATGATATTGATTTTCATTTTGTGGAACTCTTATATAGTTTAATTTGTCATGGATTTTTCTAAACTCTCCATGATATTCAGGTCTATATCATTGGAGGGGTTGGAGAAAAACGTTACTATAATGACATTTGGATCTTTGATATATGCACTTGTTCATGGACTCAACTCTATATAACTGGTCAAAAACCACAAGGGCGATTTTCTCATACTGCTGTTGTTATAGACATGGATATTGTCATCTATGGCGGGTGAATTTCTCTTCTCTCCATTGCGAAAATGTTGGTCTCTTTGTCGATTTCAATTCGCCGGCTTAACCTTGTCTGATAACAGGTGTGGTGAAGATGAAAATCCTCTCAATGAATTGTTAGTTTTGCAGCATGAAGCAGAGCCAAATCCACGTTACAACGCGGTACATATAGAAGTTAATGTAGCAATTATTGGCATAATGTGAAAGAACTAACAATGTGTTTTGTTTTGCATCAGAAAACTATGTTGATGGGGTCTAATGTGAAAGAAGGAGGAGCTTATGACTTTGATTCAGGTACTTCACAACAGAAGAGGAGGAGAGTTTCTACTACGAAGGTTTGGGATGTTGATTCTGAACAAGAAGAACACTCTCTCTCACTATCACAGCATTCATCACCATCTCAATCTGATCAAGAACAGACTCTTGGTCAAAGATCAAATGCTTCTGTCACCGATTCGCAGCAGCGTCTTCTGTTCAAACAGATGAATCAAACCCCAACCAATTGTCCATACAACAATGACTTGAGTAACAAGAAATCTATGAAGGATATCGCTCAGGGAAATCCACAAAATCTTCCTTCTCTAGTTCATCAGCCAAAGCAAGAACAGTGCCACCTGGTGAATTATTTTCTAATTTCGCTTCATGTAGACTATTTATCTGCAACCAAAATCAACTACTGAAATCAGTCACCAGTATAAAATAAATATTAAAATACAAATACACATTTAAAATATATTAAATCACACATATATTTATACATAAATCAATTGGTGTCTGATTTTAATAATTGATTTTGATGTACAAATAATATTTTTAATTTAGCTAACATGTGTTTTAAGGCATCTATTAAGATTATTTAATTAAAATTTTTTAATTTTTTATTTTAATAAATATATAACAAATATATTAAAAAAATTTTAACTGATATATAATCTTAACGTAATAAAAAAACGAATATTAACTAAAGAGAAGTGTTAGGGCCAACAATTTTTGTATTTTGATCAATAGTACTTTTAATGGTGTGAAATTACATCCAATGATAAGAGATGACTCACTTTTCTTTTGATGATTAAGTACTGGCCATAAAACACAAAAATTGCTGGCATAGACTTTCTCTTAACTAAATTCTTTTTTAATTTATAGTTACTTATTATTTATTTATTTATTTTTCACGATGGGTTCAAATTACAAGATTGGTGCTGAAGTTCGAGGTAAAATAGATGGAGCCTTTGACTCAGGTTTACTCATGACTGCATCCGTGAATGGAGAGATTTTCAGAGGGGTCTTATTTGCTCCGGTATGCTTCCATAATATTAGTCTCTGTCACTTTTTGATTTCGGATTTTTCTTAATAATTTAAACAAATGGAATAATAGAAAAAGTAAAGTGATCATGTAATGAATGTTAGATACAGCAGGCAGTAAAGGTGGTTGAAACAAATTGCTCTCTAACTACTCAAACTCAACCACCATTTGTGAACTCCAACTCAGATCATTCCCCACAAATCAGGCGAGGCGCTCGGTCGTCGATACTATTCAAGGAACATAGAGCAAATAAGAGTGATCTTGAAGGGTTGCTTTTGACACTTGGAGGACCTGCTAGCGCAAATAATCCTGAGGAGGTAGATTATTTAGGAAGCAAATAAATAAGCTTTGATTTGTGTGTTTTTGATTTGCATCAGTTGTCAGTATAATCTGTTTCCCACTTAACCAAACTGTGATGCTTATGAATAAGATAGTTAAGGAGGATTATTATTGTACAGTGGTGATTTTTATGGCGTGGTTATGTTGAATTAAAATGATAAATCTTAAACCCTAAGGCTTTGTTTGGTTGGAAGGAAAGAAATAGAAAGGAAGGAAATAAAAAGAAAAGAAGAGAAAGGAAAGAAATTGAGTAGAATTTTATTTTCCTTGGATATGTTTGGATGAAAGGAAAATGAGAAGGAAGGAAATAGTATATAATGTTATGAAAAGACAATTTTATCCTTAGATATTTTAAAATATATTAAAAATTAAAGGGTAATATTGGAATATTAATACAAAATATATTTTCCTTCCATTTTCCATCCATTATTGGAGGGAAAAAATTTTCAATGGGTCCCACCCATTTTTTTATAGGGTAGTGCTAGGGAATCAATGGCTTAAGTGTACAATGTGTACAATGGGCTAAATTTTTGGTCCATGAATAAAATGAACATCACTATACTAGCTAGAATAACCATCCGATACCAAGGATAATAAACATCTCAATAAAAAATTAAACTGATTTTGGGGTTCACCAAGGATCGAACTCTTGACCTTTCGAATCTAGAACTCTAATACCATATCTGAAACCACTCATCCCAAAAGCGTAACCTGACAGGACAATGTAACACTAATGGTCATATCTCTAATACTTCTTAAACCTCCATTGTACACATTATACGCTTAGGCCATTGGCTCCCTAGACTTTTTCTTTTTTATACTATTCATTTTTTCCTTTAACTTTTCCATTCAACCAAACAAAGGAAAATAGTTATTTTCCTTCCAATTTCTTTCCTTCCTATTTCCTTCCTCCCATTTTCCTCTCAAACAAACACACCCTAAATGACCAAGTATATGTGTAGGTATGTAAGGGTGCAAATGAATTAACTGGAACTAAAAAAAAAAAATGATAAAATGAACCGAAACTGTGAGATGCTGTGATGTATATTATATGGTGCAATGATAAGTGGTACGGTGGTTGTTGCGTCAAACTTGGTATCCGTCAAATATGGAGCTACACAGTAGTAACGTGGATTATTATATTAAAAAAATAGTTGCATGGTGGTCTCTGCTTGCCTAACCTATTATAAGGAAGAAGATGGAACAGTGTCAAGCCTGAAAAGGCACTTATAATGACACAAAAGTAGAGAGGTCAAAACACATACTACATGCTTAGCTTATATTGCACATGCATGTCCTGTGTGGCACAGTCATTGATTCTCTTCTGTAGTTCTGTTTTTGAGTCACTCGTACCAGTGTTCTAAGTTCTAACCATACTATCAATAATATTTGTTAGTAATTTTATAACCAATAATAAGGGTTTCTAAAAGAAGATTTTATTATCTATTGTGAAATACAAAAATTCTTATTTTTTAATATTTAAAAATGAATGAATTATTTATTTTATTATATTTTTATTTATTTTTTAATTATTATAAAATGAAAAGGATTATAGTGAATTAGGTTTACCGAAACTAGGTAGAATAGGGCAGTAGGATGTAGGAAAAAAATAGAAAAAATGGTTCCGTGTATTGCGCGGGACGCTGTGATGTGAGAGTAAAGAAGGGGGTCTGGATAGTGGATAGTAGTAAAGACAGACGACAAAAACATAACCCATGGACAGTACAAATTTAAATGAAAAGACTGATTGGATTGATTGAGTGAATGTGTGTTATTAAAAGATTGACCATTGAGTGGAGCGGGGCCATGTGCTGATGTGCTTCACCATTGGCCCCTGAAATGATAACACACCTGCAATCAATCAATCATACACTAGCTATGTTCCCCTCTCTCTCTCCACTAGCGTGGGCCGATTGCTCTGCATGGCTATGGGTTTCATGGGCCTCAGCCCAACCGCTTCATGTCAGTTCCAGTTTAGAACGAGTTTGACGACCAAAAAAAAAAAAACGAGTTTCACGATTCAGTTCATGACTTCATGCATGAAGTTGTAGCATGCAGCTGGGACACTTTTTCCCTTGGTATCGAGTTTACGAACATAGAAATCGTAATTAAATATACGAAAATGTTTAATAACTAAGTTAAACTTATTTTATTTAGTATTTATTAATTATTGTAATATTAATATTAAATAAGATAAATTTTAATTATTTTTTATTTTTTAAAATTATCGTTAAATATAAAGCTAATGACTATATTACGGAAAGGGTAATACTAGAGTACAATACTTGTATTAAAATAAAATATTCGTATTGATTCAAATTAAATGAAAGACAAATTAATAAAAAAAAATATTGACAATCTAAAATGAGGTATTTTCTACCATACTCAATTTTATAATTATATAATATAGATATAAAATATAAAATCCACTTTTTTTCCCCTAAGGTTTTAGACAAATTAAGCATAAGTTTGTTAGGCAGCATAAAATTTTTCCTAAAATTATTTATTAACAAAAAATGTATGCTCGTTCGTCTTTCATCGTTGTTCATGACTCAGACTGACTAGCAAGTTACGAAAATCTATTGCCATGACATTTTGACGATCGATAGGCTACTGATCTATAGGAACTTGCCAGAAATAGCTATCTGCACGACAAAGTTATATTGTATATGTAAGCTAACTCTTCCTTCAGGTGAAGTTTGTCGCATACAAATGAATTAAACGTCCAGAATGTTTGTTGGTAAAGACCTAAAGGGTAGTAGCATATAAGATATAACTAAGAATGATAGAGAACTAACTTACTCTTGGACTTCCGTTTCCAGTAACTGGAAACAATATATAATAATACTTCAATCTCAAGCACCTACTACATGCATGCCTTCAATTCCATATCCAACCTTAATTACTCCAATAATAATAATGTTTGATGATGTATGGCTTTCATTATGTCAAAAATAACATAATGTTAATTGTACATTAAATCAGTCCCTATTAAAATTAGTTTTTTTTACTAAAAATAGAAAGACTCGAACTCCACTCTTACGTGAATATGGAGAGATTATACGATTTGAGTTATAACTCATTGCGACTATTAAAATTAGTTATTAGTATAAAATATGCATTAAAAATAAATTAAATTACATATATTTATATAAAAATACAAAATGATTAATTTTAGTAGCTGATTTTAGTAAATAAATAATATTTTTGAAATTTATATTAGTTATATGAATTACACTTAATAAAATGAATACATAAACTTTTTAATTTAATTAATTTAGTGAGCATATGAAGTAGATTATCTACCTTCCGATCTTGGGAATAAATTTGATTCAAATGAAGTAAGATTAGCATTAAAGTATGATGAATTAAATAGGGCCAATGGTACAACATACACAACCACAATATATATATGAGCCAAAATATTTCTTCCACTCTAATTAATCTTAGCACGAACTGGAGGTATTCGTTATCAGGAACATGACCGAAGACCAAAGTGCGTAGGTGCCACGGTAGAGTTCATACACAGATATACGCTCTACCTAGCTTCTTCGTAGTACATTCATCATTTCTTGGACCGACCTTAGGGATGATGCGTATTCAGTTCACATGTTAAATCTCTTGGCCCACGCTCTATCCACGTCTATCAATCAATTACAAGATTATTCATATCATACTAGGCCTGTTTGATGAGCCCTACTATAATGCAGTAAAGATCACAGATCAGATATGTTCAAATTTATTTTCTCGCTCAAATGGCCAAATCTGATTAATGCATGTATGTTAACATTACTGTTGGGAATAATGGAAAACATTGAGAAAGATGATGATAAATGATTGTAGTGTTTGGTATGGCAGCATTACTACATTACTATATTATAGAATTTATTATTTTTTGCCATCATTTAATTATTAATTCAATTTTTTTAGTTTAATTCTTTTTAATTTAGTAATTTAATTTTATATACTTTATTTCATATTTTTAAATATTAATAATTAATAATTAATGATAAAAATAATAAATTTTGATAGTTCTTACTACAAGAAAAGAGAGCTATTTTAATATGATTTGTTTAACAGTCATAGTTAAGTGTAAAAATTAATATATATTTTTGACAAATATTACAAATGTCAAATTTTTTATATTTTTTTATGAATAATTTGATTATAGAAAATTACTCCTCAATTTTGACACTCATTTGTTTTCAACTTACTCCATTATTTCTTTTTTTCGTTAAGCTCCGTCAATTTTGACATCACACTACTTTTAATTTGAAATCATACTACTCATTCTTCATCTTCAAAATCTCAATTTATTCTTTAGTTTCAAGATCTTATCTCATTTTTTGTTAAAAATTTTTGTTGAGAATTTTTTATGATCAATAAGTGTCAAAATAAATAGTATTTTTGACGGTTAATAAGTATCACAAAAAATATATTTTCAATTTTTTCTAACAAATTATTTTTGACGGCCAATATTTATCAAAATAAGATTTAAACTTTTTTTATAATTACTTATATGTTAAAAATACTATTTTTAACAAAACTTTTATTAACATATTTTGATAGTTAAAATAGTGTCAAAATTTATTTTTTTTAACGAATTTTAATTTTTTTTGATACATAATAATTCTAAAAAATAGTCTATATTATTGTAGTGCCTCTAACATTTCTCTAATATTATGATATTTACATACATACGAAGTTTTATGATAGTTCCATTGAATTGAATAAAGAAATATGAGTACCTTAAAGGTTGCAAAGCATTAGGTGATTTCAATAACAGAAGAATAAAATGAAAGGAAGTGCTCTGGTGGGGGTTAATAGTTAAGAGACCTAGTTATTTTTGTGCAAAACCTAATTATAAATAGTTATCACACCGAGTCGATTGTATAATTGAATTTATTAGGCTTTGAGTAATATATATGTGTTGTCTACGGTTTAAGATTTAGAATTTATAAAATATTTAATTATATTTATTTTTTATAATTATTCATATAATTAATATAAAAAATAATTATATTTAATGTAACATTATGTAATTAAATGTAATTGTAAATAATAATTAATGCATCAAATTTAATTATATGTCTTATTTTCAGTTCTATGTGAAATTTTATGTGAGTCATCACGTTGAGTATATATCATTATGTGAAAATTTCTTTGATGTAATTTGTACTCCACTTTTTATGACTTATGAATAATTGATAGTTTAGGTGATCAATAAATTATGAAGGAAAAAAAAAATCTAATTTAGTTACTTCAACTATGATGTAAAATTCGGTTGAAATGTGGTGTGTAAAGATAGATCGAACAAATGTTTTAGATTTGTTATTACTTGAGCCACATGGTAAGTTGGTAACTCCAAGCCAAGTAGTTTTCAACTTTTATCTTTTCCTGATATAATTTATTAATAATAAGGAAATTTAACAAATCACCCTTATCACTGTCATTCTTTTTATTGCTTTAAAGAAAGGCAGGTCAAGTGTCTTATTCTGGCGTCTCGGGTGTGAAATTTATCTCTTGCTGCAAGAAATATTAGTCACCAACTAAGTTACATAATAATCCTATGGCAGTAAATATTTGAACTCCATCGTTATGATTTCTGACATGACTGTATGGTTATCATGAACATAATTATAATGAGCATATCTAAAAGGAGGATAATTAAATGTAAAGCAGTAAATTAAAGCGCTGGATATGGGTTTATTACACAGCATTGATTAAAATTAAACTAGATTTTCATTAGAAAATGAAGTATGTGTTTTATTACTTGGGTTATATATAAGAGTTGAAATATTATTTCCTATCATGTATTTGTTTGGTAATGCATACTTAGACAACATGATTAACATATAAAAAGAAGGTACTTAATTGATTTTAACTCGTGTAGAAGAAGTCTTTGGTCAAATAGTTAGTTCTCACATATAAGAAGTCACTATAGGAGAATGTTATATGGATTGTGAAAATGATTGATCAGATCAAAAGGAGGATTTAGCCAATTAAATTGACTTTTACAACACTCCAATTAGTGTTATTGTTAGTAAACTGGGCCAGTAGCCACATTGTTGAGACATATAGTTACCTAATCAACCAAACACTATTTTGTGTCTATATAAATTGGAGGCTGTTGAATCTAACAATGCAACCCACTTCAAGTTTTCTAGTAATTATAAGTGCCACAGTAAGAGTTGAAAAAAATTACATTTGAAATGGGTGCTTTAATTTTTCATCCAGCTGCAATATTTGGAGCTTTGGTGGTGGCTATAAGCTCAATTGGTTTCTTCCCTAGTGTTGTGATTGCATATCCTGGACCCATTACAAGGCACTACACATTTGATGTATGTATAATAAGTGCTCCAATAATAGTTAAATTTTTTCTTTCTTTCACAAGCATTAAATTTTTTTTCTATGTTTGATTTGATTTTCACAGGTAAGGTTGCAAAATGTGACAAGGTTGTGCCACACAAAGGCCATGGTGACAGTTAATGGAAGTTTCCCGGGGCCTCCCATCTATGCTAGAGAGGGAGATCGATTAGTAATTAAAGTGATCAATAATGTGAAGAATAATGTCAGCCTTCACTGGTATAAAGAAATGCATTGCAAGAAATAAAAATTTCTGTTATATATATTGATGATGATGAAGAAGTTAAGCTAACAAGATTAGTGAATGTTGGATAATGATGACAGGCATGGAATTAGACAAGTTCAAAGCCAGTGGGCAGATGGACCAGCATACATAACTCAGTGTCCAATCCAAAGAGGGCAGAGTTATGTTTACAACTTCACTTTAAATGGGCAAAGAGGGACATTCTTTTGGCATGCTCACATTACGTGGCTAAGAGCTACCCTTTATGGACCCCTTATCATCCTTCCCAAGCATAATGTTCCCTACCCTTTTGCCAAACCATACAAGGAAATTCCAATCATGTTTGGTACAAACAATCATACATAAACAATCATACATAAACCTTTCATCAATTCCTTATTTGCTAATAATGGATCTCTCTTATTATATATATATAGGTGAGTGGTGGAATTCTGATTCTGAGGCAGTAATCAACCAAGCTCTTCAGAATGGCGGTGGTCCAAATGTTTCTGATGCATACACTCTTAATGGTTTCCCCGGCCCATTATACAACTGTTCTCAAAAACAAAATGGTAATGCATGGTCACGGTTTCATAATACTCGATCTAGTCTCCCGTTAGATAATTTGATTGATTTGTCTAAATTTTTATCTAACGGCTCTCAGATATCAACTTCACGTAAAGTCGAGTGTACCTGAGTTTTCATTTAGGAAAAGTATAGGGTATCAACATATTATCCGCCAACTTCTGCCAACTCTTATTTATATTTGTGTTTCATGGAAGTGTGTTCGTAAATGTGTCTAATAATTAATATATTTTAAATACATATATAAAGAGACACATCTAGAAAATATATCTATAAAGACACTTCTATTAAACACAGTTATAAAAAAGACATTTTTATTAGACACATCTACGAACACACTTCTATGAAACACAATTATAAATAAGAATTGGGAGAAGTTGGCAGATATGCTGTTGATAACGTAGCGGAACCGTTTCATTTATTTATAATATTTTTTAGGAGGATGCTCTTATAAAGACGCGTAAAACGTTTTTTTATAAAGACATTTATGTGTCGTATTATTATTGGGCGTGTTAATGAACTGGTTATTTTTGAATTTCTTAATCAACTAGAATAAAACCGATTTTTTTATAACAATAATAATAAACCTAATTGTTATTAGATCCGGTCCAACTGACTAATTTACATAACCCACTAGATTATGTTTTTTTAAACAAAATTCAGGGATATATTTATCTTTTAATCAAAAAAATTTAAACATGATTCGATTTAGATTGTGTAAATCGATCGAATCAAATCGGATCTAATCATTATAAATCGATCGATTTTGTTCTAGTTTATTAAAAAATAATTTTTAACTAATTTAATAAAAATGTCTAATAATATTATAATACATTTAAAAAAAAATATTTTTAGTGTCTTTATCAAAATAATCCCTATTTTTTAATAACAATATTTATCAAAGATTTGAAAACTAAAGAGTGTGTATGTACCTTTATTATAGAAAGTTTGAAGCTAAAGGTGAAGGCAGGAAAAACATATATGCTGCGACTAATCAATGCTGCACTCAATGACGAACTCTTCTTCAGCATAGCAAACCACAGTGTGACAGTTGTTGAAGCCGATGCACTTTATGTCAAACCATTCAAAACCAACATTGTAGTAATAGCACCGGGTCAAACCACAAATATTCTCCTCAAAACAAAACCACACCCTCCACACTCACGTTTTCTAATGGCAGCAAGGCCTTATTTCACCGGCACCGGAACCTTCGACAACACCACCACTGCCGGTATTCTTGAGTATTACACAACTACTACTACTACTACTTCAAAAGACCATAATGCCCCTGTAATAAGACCTACCCTCCCTCCCATCAATGACACTGCTTATGTTGCCAACTTCACTTCCAAATTCCGCAGTTTGGCAAATGAAAAGTTTCCAATCACAGTCCCTCAAACTGTGGACAGAAGCTTCTTCTTCACCGTAGGCCTTGGAACCAATCCGTGCCCTAAAAACCAGACCTGCCAGGGTCCTAACGGTACCAAGTTCGCGGCTTCTATGAACAACGTTTCGTTTGTACTGCCTAATACTTCGATGCTTCAGTCCTATTTCTTCAAGAAATCAAATGGGGTTTTCACCACTGATTTCCCAACCAGTCCGTTGATCAAGTTCAATTACACAGGCACCCCACCAAACAACACCATGGTCATGGATGGAACGAAAGTGGCGGTGCTTCCGTTCAACGCTAGCGTGGAGGTGGTGCTGCAAGACACAAGCATCCTTGGAGCTGAGAGTCACCCTCTTCATCTTCATGGATACAACTTTTTCGTGGTTGGGCAAGGTTTTGGTAACTTTGATCCCAAGAAAGACCCTGCCAAGTATAACCTTGTAGATCCACAAGAAAGGAACACTGTGGGAGTGCCATCTGGAGGCTGGGTAGCAATTCGTTTCTTTGCGGATAATCCAGGTAAATAAAACTCTTTTTTAAAATATACATAAAAAAAAGAGAAGGAAAAGTGATAAACTATTTGTTTGATGTTCTGATATTATAGATTATATGATGTGAATAGGTGTGTGGTTTATGCACTGCCACTTTGAAGTGCACTTGAGCTGGGGTTTGAAGATGGCATGGATTGTGGAAGATGGGAAGCTCCCTAATCAAAGGTTACCTCCTCCACCGGCGGATCTTCCCAAGTGTTGATGGATGTAATACTTCACGTTATTATTTTCAGCCTGCAAGATTGGATTATTCCCCACCAAATAATAGTGACTTGGGTTTTTCACTTTCTTCTTTTTTTTTTTAAACTTTCTGGAAGAGATTGTTTTGGAACGGAAAGTTTTGCTTTGTATTGAGTTTGAATGCTTCGTTGAGAAGCTTCCTTCGGTTGTAATCATCTAACATTGTGCATGAGAAAATAAATCTTTCATCGATATGCTTGTCTTTCCATTCACTATTATTTAGGGAAAAGCATATGATTGAAATATATTATTTGTCAATTTATTATTAATAATAATTAATATTAAAATTATTTTTATTAAAAGATACATGTATAAAGAAATATATTTATACAGGGGCGGAGTTAGAAAAAATATTAGAGGGGGGCTAAAATTATTTACACAATAAAATAATATTAAAATAAATTTTGGGGGTTAAACTGAAATTTACATATAATTTACATGTAAAAAATTAAAATTAGGGGGGCCGTTGCCCCCCTTTCCCAGTATGTAGCTCCGCCCCTGTATTTATAAGATATATTTATAAAGATATTTTTATTATTATATATAATTATAAAAAAATATTTTTATTAGATATATCTACAAAGACATTTTAATTAAATACAATTAAAATCAAAAATCGACAAAAATTGGTAAAAATTACGTAGCGGAATTGATGATTTATTTATTTATTTATTTATAGTATCTTCCAACCGAACAATACTACCATTAATCCGTTATTGGTTATTTATTTATTTGGTCAGAAGTTGGCTTTTTATTTTTTACTTTTTTTTGTTTTTAGTGATTAACTTATAGTTTACTGTTCAATAATTTTTTATTTTAAGTTTTTGGTAAACCAATGAGGCTAAGGCCCAGAAAAGGGAAAACACTGGATATTAGTTTTCTATTTTAATTTTTACACTATTTTATTTTGGTTGGACTTTAAGCCTTATAGAGGAAAAAAAAACTTCTGTGAGGTCCATTTCATTTTTTGTTGATTGAGGTCCAATAGTTAATCAACAAATTCTATACCAAAAATACGGTTTTAATTTCACTAAAGGCTATCAGGCCCTTAGTTAACAAATTAGTTTGACTTCTAGTTTTAAAGTGTCTTTGGTGCTTGTTTCCTTTGGGGCTTCAGCCCGCAATTTTACCAAAAAAAACAGTGTTTTTTTATTAAAAAAATTGCATGTGATCTCACTCTCACCGTATTAAATACGGATTAGTAAGTTTCCTACCAAAATAGAGAGCGAAAAAGACGGATTAGTAACTGTCATGAGTCGGCAAGCTACGGATTCAAAACCAATAAACAACAGATGATGTGAAAAGCGAAATACATTTGAAGATGACTACAATTATAATCCAATCTAAAAAACGGTAACTTCTCTCAAACGCTATTTCATAAAAATGGTTAAAAAAAAGATAAATTAACGACTAAGGTCCAAAACTCCAAATTTTGGAGACAAATTAAAGGGTAAAAATGGGAAAGAAGGGTGAAAAAGTTAAAGACGACAACAGAGCTTCAACATCATTTCCTAACACAACGTCAAGGCATAGAAAACAACCAAACAGATTTTCGATTGTGGGAATGGTTGCACTCAAAAGTCAAGTAGCAGAATTTTGAAACCAAGCTCACTTTTAATGGTTGAGGAAGTTGAACTACACTACACTACTCTAGTGTACTGACACAGTCACGTGATCTATATAGCTCATACTCTCTGTCTCTCTTTAAACTTTGCTTTAACTTGATTCAACCAACGCGCCATTTTTTTTCAATGCTTCTTATGTTATCGCTTCCTCTTTCTTCTTCTTCTTCTTCTTCTTCTTCGCTTTCTATTTTCACACTTGCTAGATCTGCTTCATAAGGACTAGGTACAGTTATATATATGCTTTTTCTGTTTCACACTTTTATCCGTTATTTTCGGTTGGCTTTTCTTTCCTCAGATTCTCAGAAACCTCGTCACCCTCCCCTACCATGTCTGCCTTTTTTGCTTTTTTCAACTTTAGCACTTTCTCATGCATTGTGCTTCGAGCTTTTTGCTTTTTTTTTTCTTTTTAAATATACTTGGGTTTGAATTTCGATGATGTGATGTGTTTTTGACCGAATATTGGTTTGATATATTGTGTGGGCTTTGAGAATTTGCAGGGGAATGGGGTTCATCTCAAGGAAGATCTTCCCAGCGTGTTGCAGAATGTGTGTTTGCTGTCCTGCTTTGAGGTCAAGTTCACGCCAGCCAGTCAAACGTTACAGAAAACTTCTTGCTGACATCTTCCCCAAATCCCCTGTATGAACTACTATCCTCATTCTGTTCTTGTGTTTGCCACTGTTGTAGATGATGCCTCTTTTCTAAACCAATGTTGCTGTCAACTGTCACCTAGTCCTTGCTGATGCTCATGTTGGTTTCTTGTAGAAAATTATCTCTTTGCTCATGTTGAACCTCCTTGTTAATTACTCTTGATTGTAGCGCACAATGGTGTATGCATATATATAGGCTTGAAGAGATATGATTCTAATTCTAACAAACTAATAAATCAAACAATTTTGTTGAGTTTACACTTTACCATTCAATTATACAAGTGATGGAGCCCAAACACTCATGTTTTATGATGTCTCTCAGGATGAGCTCCCAAGTGAAAGGAAGATTGCCAAATTGTGTGAATATGCTGCAAAAAATCCTTTTCGGATTCCAAAGGTATCTTCTCTTTCATTTCATTCATATAGAAGTTTGAGAAAGGGGGAAGGAGAATAATATGAATATCCTTCAATTAATTGAACCTGTTGCTGAAGTTCATGAAATCTACTTTTCCTGCTAGATAGCAAAGTATCTTGAAGAAAGGTGCTACAAGGAGCTCCGATCTGAGCACATCAAACTTGTGAATATTGTAGCTGAAGCTTTCAACAAGTTGATTTCTCATTGTAAGGTGCAAATGTAAGTTTTTCATGATTAATTACCCTTTTTTTGGTGCATTATGTATGCGATTGGCTGTATTGAACTATTGATATCTCATGCATTGCATTCTTTCTAATTTATATAAAGGAGCCTGTTATTAAGATTTTCATGTCTTCCGTACATTGCAGAGCATACTTTGCTGTTGATGTGCTTAATGTGGTTTCTGAGCTTTTGGGCTATTCCAAGCATGATGCTATTCAAATACTTGGGTGCCAAACTCTAACAAGTTTCATCTACAGTCAGGTAATTGCTAAAATTCAAGAAGATTAAGATGACTTTCGGTTGTTTGCTCATGTGACTTGTGTACATGATGAATATTTTTACTCAGAATAAAATGTCTATGTATCAGACCAGAATTGAGAGTATATTTTAATATAGTAATATTAATCACAAGCAATCCAGTCAAAAAAAAAAAAAAAGTTAAGCATCTCTACAATATTTCAGATACCTTTTGTCATTGTGAATAATGATGATTTTTTCTCTTCCTTATACTACTAATACAATGTATGAAGTAGCTGATGCTATTTTGTCTCCGGTGTTCATGATTTTACCCAATGAAAGAACAGGTGGATGCCACTTATGCTCGTAGCATTGAAAAGTTAGTAAGAAAGGTATGCATGCTATCGAGGGAGCATGGTAAAACCCATGAGAATCGCTGCTTGAGGGCATCAAGCTTGCAATGCCTTTCAGCAATGGTAATTTATACTCCATTTGTCATTTGATTTTGTTTGTGTTTCTGCTTTTTGGATAATTCCGTTCATTGAGGTGTGATTTTGTGTATGGTTTCTAATACTTGTTTTTATTAAAAATTTTCATGGTTGTAGTGAGGTTTTGATTTTTATCATAAAGTCCCATAGTAATAAGTACAAAACAAAGTTAATTTGTCTGCCTTTTCCATGGCAGGTTTGGTTCATGGCTGAGTTTTCACATATTTTTGTTGATTTTGATGAGGTAAGTTATTGAGTTATCCCACTGAGTAGTCTTATAATGAAGCTTATATTGCATCTACAATTCCAAGTTGATGGGAGAGAAAATGAGTGTCTGCATATCCCCACTTTGGGAGAGAAAATGTCATGAAATTTTGTATGACTGCATTATCTAAGGAATATGTTGTTTCTTCTTTTCATCAAATTGATTTTCATAAGAAAACCAACTGATGCTTTAAGGTTGAAAAGTTGTATGATTTAGTTCTCATCATTGATGGAAATGTCTATTTTTGTGTAAATATTACTCTGCAAGAAATGGAGATTAAAGCTTAAATTAATTGAAAGCTCTTTGATGTTAACTTGCTGATCAGGGAGTTTAGTTAATCGCTGTGTTTGACCTCTTATACTTGGTAAAACCCTTCACATTGACTCTGAGAAGCTCACAAGGTGTGGGGGAAAAAGAAAATGAAAAAAAAAAATTATTCTTAAAATGAATGATTTGAAGCAAATTTTCTTAGCTAAATGCTCCTAATTTGATTTATAATAATTAATTGTCATAAAGGTTTGCAGGTTTCCTAAATAGCACTCAAACCAAATGACTTTGTAGTGGCCATTTCGCTAAGGTTTTAGAGTTTCAGATAGGTACTATCCCTGATCTGTTGGTTTCATTCTTAATGCAGATCATTCGCACCACTTTAGATAATTATATGCAGGACAGGCAAAGTGAAGATGCTGATCTTAGAGAAGGGCCTCATCATAATTGGGTAGATGAAGTTGTGCAGTGTGAAGGCCGGGGTGGTTTAGTCGTTGGTAATGACACTCGCTCTAGGTGCTTGATCATCTGGCAGCAGCTAGAAATAAAGGATCCTTCCCTGTTGACAGGGTAACAGTTCTTCTTATTAATAACTTATAAAAGAATTTAGATCATTTATTGGTTGTTATACTTCCATTTTCTGATTTGTTAGTGTCATTGTTTTAGAGAAGAAATGGGAAAACCTGAAATATGGGCTCAGATATGCATTCAGAGGCTGGTTGAATTAGCCAAGGAAAGTACAACGATGCGTCGTGTATTGGATCCAATGTTTGTTTACTTTGATTCCGGACGACATTGGTCTCCTCCAAAAGGGTTAGCAATAATGGTTTTGTCTAGCATGGCCTATTTCATGGAGAATTCAGGTATTGTTCTCTTCAGCATTTCTCAGTCAAATCTTTGTCTGAAATCAAACCCAATAATATGGTGGATGTGTTGTACTGTTGTTTGGTTCCACTTCGTAACTTTGAACATTCATGGATTTTAAGATTCAGAACAGCTATTAAACAATGCCATATAAGATTCTTATGCAAAATCTTGTACTCTTGTCCCATGAATTTGCCATTTTTTTCACCTTGTTTTCCAGGGAATCAGCAGTTGATTCTAGCTTCTGTCATACGTCATCTGGACCACAAAAATGTCTTACATGATCCCCACCTTAAAGCTAGCATTATTCAAGTTGCCACATCTTTGGCTGTGCAAATTAGAACTGGGAGAGGGTTGGTAGAATTTGGTTTTGTTGATGACCTTTGCAGGCATCTTAGAAAAAGCCTTCAAGCCTCTGGGGAATTTGTTGGGGAGCAAGAGCTGAACTCAAATATCTTGCTCCAAATCTCCATTGAGGAATGCTTACTAGAATTTTCCAAGCGAGTAGGTTTATGAATGTGCATTCTTTGGCCTAGAAAATCATTTTACAATTAGTTAGATCTCTCTGCTTCCAACAACTAAACTGCTTCATTTTCTATAACTAGGTCTCTGATGTACGGCCACTGCTCGACTTGATGGCCATAACCTTAGAAAATTTGCCATCTGGTGTTCTTGCTAGAGCAAGCATTGGATCACTTATAATCCTTGCTCGAGTGGTCACTGTAGTATTGCCATCTTTGCATTCACAGCAGGTGAAAGGAGTTCATTGTATGCATGTTTCAATTTGAAGCTTAGTGATCATTATTTATGATTTTCATATTGATTGAATTGTTAGTAATAGGAAACCTGTTGTTTTTTCCCTGGAATATATCCATTAACAAAGTTTTATGCTTCCTTCTAGGCATTTCCAGAAGTGCTTCTTATGCAACTCATAAAAGCAATGCTGCATTCAGATCTGGAGACTTCAGTTGGAGCACACCAGATTTTTGCTTTAATTCTTTTTCCAAATTCTTTCCATTCACATTTAGTGCCTTCACGGTCTAGATCTCTGCACAATAAAAGGCCTTCCCACAGTACATCTGCATCTGCATCAATTTCAGCTTTAATGGAAAAGCTTCGCGGTGGCAGAGACAGCGCCAACCTAGAGAATCATGGCGACATTGTTGATGATGGATGCAGAGAAAGAGGCATTGTGGAAGAAGACCGGAACCAGCAGGGCCGTGGCTCTAATATTTCTCCCAACTTTTACAAGCTTAAATCTGTCATTGATAGCACTAGTTTGACTGAGTCTGTGAGTAATTGGACAGGTTTATGCTACTATGTTGTTATTCATGATTATTTGTGGAAATAAATTATTTATCAAGTTTTGTTATTGAACTGGCTCCCAGGAACCATATATTATGGAGCTAAGTGAAGATCAAATGGCACAGTTACTTTCTGCCTTTTGGATTCAAGCCAATCTTCCTGACAATTTGCCTTCAAAGTTTGAAGCTATAGCTCACTCTTTCATGTTAACACTAACTGTTTTACGCATAAAGGTATACTTATGTATTCACCTATGTCCATACTGTCCTTTAAATGTTTGTATACATGAGTCATCCATAAAACTGAATGCATGATCTTAAAATTCTTACCGTGTACACTTTACCCCCTCACTGTCTGTATTTTATCTTCCTTTAAATATAGAAATACAGAAGTATAGTGGAATTAAAACTTTCATTTATGTGGAAATTTACTGCCGTTTTGCTTGACTGTAGAAGATTTCATATGCTTTTACTGCAATAGTCTCATCAAAGACTTCGTACTATTTTGAAACGAATTTGAACTAGAATCCTGATCTTAACATAGTTCTGTTCTGAAATTTTCTATACAATTATTCTGATTGAGAAAATCTTTCTAAATGCAATGCTGCAGAACCTTAAAGATAATCTGTTGGTCCGCTTCTTCCAACTTCCACTTTCTCTCTGGAGTATGTTGTTGGACCCAGGTAACAGTACGACCTATATAGATTATTCTTATGAAACATTTTTACTCTCAAGCAAATAACTGATTAAATAAAAGAAAATTAATTTGGCGTTCCCATGATCTTGCAGGAATGTTGCCCCCAGCATGTCAGAGGTCTATCTTTGTATTCTCTGCAGGCATGTTGATGTTTGCCTGCAAATTATATCATATTCATGATCTGCATGATATGTTCACATCATTAGCAATATCTGAAGTAAGTGATATGAGATGAGTATACTATTTTTAGCCTCTAGTGTCCGCTAGAGGACTGTCCTGTTTCCTGTTAGAATAAAAGCTCCATTGTATTTAACAAATCAGGTTGATCCATTCATGGGAATCAGTGATTATCTTCAAGTATGTGCTAAGATGGATGTGGATGTGAAAGGATATGGCACTGCTGATGATAATCAGATGGCAACATCGGTATTATCTGTGTTACGGAACAAAATACCAGAATATCTCCAGACTACAAAAAATGTTTTGGTTCAGAATTTGACTAGCATCACTGAGGTATTACATTTTATACCTTTGACTATGGTTTTTCCAAAATCAACCACTTTCACTTTTTGATTTTATTGTTTCTTCTTTAGCTGGATGCAGATCACCTGGACACCCTACTGTCAGAGGCATTCAGGCCTGATGAAGAATTCATGTTTGGTCCACAATGGGTTCTTGATAACAATCAAATGATTTTGCATTCCAAGGAGTCAATGTCACTAGATGGGGTATGTTGTCCCTTAGCATTTGTTACTTCTTAATGGGTGATTAGTGTCATCCTAGTGAATTTTGTAACTTCAGTTTGTCTCCAGAAATACTTTAATTTTGATTATCTTGGTGGTTCAGGATGTTCTATCAAGTTCAGCAGTTGAAGATGACTCAATAAGTGAAGCATCTGTTTCCGAATTCTCTCGATCTATTCCAAAGATGCCTGCGTCACCTTCACTACTTCGTGTTATCAGCGTTGGACGGCTTATGGAATCGGTACACTTTTCTCTTTACTCTTTAGTACATGCATGTAAAATAAGAGAAGAATAGGTTGCTAAAGCAGGGTGCCGTGTCCATTCCACTGACCATATAAAATTCTAATTAAGAGGTTGAAGTTACCAAGTAATTTGAAATTTGTTGATGCAATCAGATTCCCTTCTTTTGCATCCTTGCATCAGAAAAATATCAAGCATAATTAATCTAGTCCAAATCTGCATGTCTCAATCTACAGATGAGAATACCAAGTTACCGTCAGAGATTATATCATTGGTGAACACTCATTGTTTTATTCAATGTTTCTAGGTTCTAGAGGTAGCTGGTCAAGTTGCAGGGACTGTTGTCTCAGCTTCTCCTCTCCCATACAGCGCGATGGCTAACCAGTGCGAGGCCATTGGTACCGGCACAAGGAAGAAGCTCTCAAGTTGGCTGGCCTATGATTATAGTCAAGTAGCTGATAAATCACTGCTCAAAGTTTCTGATAATAGTAATAGGGATTCCTTGGTCATGAAGCTACCTCCAGCCAGCCCCTTTGACAATTTCCTCATTGCTGCTGGGCGTTAAGGCTATAGATCATGCAAAAGTCATATGCTATGTTCATATTTGTATAGCTATTATTCCTTAGTCATCAATTCAATTCAAGGACCAGTCACAAACTTGATCTATATAGCTTATGCTAAAGTTGTTGGAAACTAGTTTGTAAACCATTTTTTCCATATAATTTATATTAACTGTTATGTTTTTTATATCTCGATAGAGCTACTAAAAGCTAGATCTTATGAACAGAAAGTTGGATAATTTAACTTAATTCGGCAGAAGTTCTATAAAGGAAGTAAGGGGTATTAACTGTATTTTAGAAACACCAGTTATTATCTGCTTTTTTCCTGTTAGGTCTGATTTTTTCTTGTTCTTTTTTTTGTCAGTGCTTTTGGTTTGAGATATATATATATATATATATATATATATATATTCAAGAATCCACTCAGCTGACGTAGGCGCAAGTAGATGACAATGTTGTAAAACTTTGTATGGTGGTAGATTCTAATTCTAGTGATTAATAGACCAAATCGATAGAAGGAGCCAAGTTAACAAGAATATATCTTATCATTGCCTTTTGGCCAACTCAAAAGGCATAATATAAGTGATCACGCTAACCAACAAAAATTCAGTCCTACCATTCTATTTGGACAATTTTTTTTAAATTATTTTGCTTATCTTAAATTTTAGACCTTAAATCATAAACACTTAATTTTACATTCTAAATTATAAATTCTAAATTTTAAAATTGGTTAATGTTAGTTAACTAAAAGTTAGTTGAAAATTTTCTTTTTTGGCTTCCTCTTCAATTTCCCTTTATATTGGCATCTTTATTAAGGAAGATATGCCTCACCATTAATGATCAAGTATACAGTGAGGAGAAGATATGCCTCTCATCATCATCATCATCATCATCACCATCATCAGTTATTTTCTCAGGTCAAATTGGAATCTCAAAATATCATCCACATACTTTATGCACCAAAGACAAACATTATTGGATCTTCAAGTACAGCAGTGGCAAATGAAAAGAAGATAAGTATGCATCATTTAAAGCACAATAATATTTGATTTGATGGGCATTGTTGGCTATTGTATCAAAAGAAGACATGCCCGGACGTGGATTTTCTCTTTTTGGTTCCATTAAAAAACCAACTAGGAGTAAAGCCTACTCTATATAACTATATGTATATATGATAATATTTAAAAAAACAAAAAATAATCAGTCTAAATAATTTAAATTTATTTTATTAATTTTTATTTAGAGGAGTGTTAAGGGCCAGCAATTTTTGTATTTTGTAACCATCAATTGGCCATCAATAGTGTTTTTAATGATGTGATATTATATCCAATGGTGGGAGATCACCCACTTTTCTTTTGATGGTTAAGTGCTGACCACAAAACACAAAAATTGCTGTCCCCTAGACTTTCTCATTTATTTTAGGTGAATTCTTCCAAATCCATGTCAATTTTGTGGGTAAGTTACCCTTGCACATGTGCCTTCATCTCAGCCATTGATCTAAAAAATTTTCAAACCTTGCATTAATACATTCATTGATAATAGCAAAAGCCTTTAATGAACATATACTATAACAAATACTACATTAATTATTGTATACATATACTATATATAATGTATTGGGGAACATTTATAATTACTCTAACTTGTTTTTCATTTTATAAAATACCCTCCATCACTTTCTGAAATTCAACATGCATGTCTCACAAGCCTTTAATTCATGTTTCACTTCCTGGAAAACGCATAGAACCCACTGCCCGGTGGTTTTTCCGCCTTCGTTCTATACCCAGTACCGAACCCTGAAATTTGTTATCCTAGAACCCACTACCGAACCCTGTTTGATTTTGTCACCTTCGTTCTATACCCAGCGTCCATTTAGCAAGAATGATATCCTTCGAGTAACAGGTTCCGGAACTGGTACTCTGCTTTTGTCGGATTGGCGTCGACGTCAACTGAGGAGAGGGCGAACGCTAAACTGATGTGGCTCCGATAGAGAAATTTGTAGCAGAACTTCTGCTAGATCCGAAGCTGTGGCTGCTGGAAGCTAGTTTACCAACAATCAATTTTCGGCTGCCTTTGAATTAGGTGCGTCGGATTAGGTAAAGGTCACCTCCCTCCGACTCCGACAGTGCATTTTTTATCCGCCGAAGCTCAACCTCTGCTTGTCATCAAGGTATGTCCAGATTAGTTCAATTTGGATGATAGTCTATGCCTTTTTAATGGTTCTCTGTTTAGGGTGTTGGGTTGCTATCCTTGAATTTGGAAATTAAGTTACATTATCTAGTTCTATGCTGTGGCTAGGTTTGGGGAATTGAAATTAAATTGGGTTAGTTTAATTGGATTTGATTCATTTAATTTTACATGCAGCTTATTTTAGCTTCCCTTCGTTGTTGCCATTGGCTCTGTTTATTGACATTTTTGGGTAAAATTATGGCAGGGGTTAAATTATGTCCATAAACAAGGATAATGTGAAGAATGATTCTGATAATGATTTGGGTGATGATTTCGATTATCAACCGAATGCAGAAGACGATGATGAAGACGACGATGTGGATTCGCTGGATTCTACTAGCAAGAGTGAAGAAGTTTGTGGTGTAAAAAGAATAGCAGATCTAATGGTGGAGGATATTTGGAACCTGGAGTTTAGGACAGAGGATGAGGCCTGCCAGTTTTATAACGCTTATTCTTGTTGGCATGGATTTGTAATGAGGAAGGACGACGTGGTTAGGGATAATCAAGGTAGAATTATTAGCAGGCAACTTGTTTGCAACAAAGAGGGCTGGAGAAATATGAGGTATCTTGATATAGATGATAGATCAAGGGAGGCAAGGTCACTAACCCGAACCAAGTGTCCAGCTCGGCTTAGGGTAAAGCTTGACTACGGCTGCGGTAGATGGAAGGTATCATGTTTTGTGGAATCTCACAACCACGATCTGACGCCACCCCAATTTGCGCATCTGGTACCGGCCAATCGTCGTCTCACTGTGACTGATAGAGTCCAAGTGGAAAATCTTCATAATTTTGGTGTCAAGAGCTGCCATATTATGGGGTATATTGCATTCCAGAAGGGTGGATATCGTCATGCTGGCTTCACACGGAAAGATTTGTACAACCACATCGATCGCTATCGTCGGACAAAAGTTAAAAACGGGGATGCCAATGCGGCAATAAACTATTTGATTGGCAAGTCAAACAACGATCCGCTGTTTTTTGGAAAGTATACGTTCACTAGTGACGAAAGGCTGGAGCATATTTTTTGGGCAGATGGGCAGTCGATTATCAACTATCACTGCTTTGGAGATATTGTTGCCTTTGATTCAACCTACAAGAAGAATAAATACAACAAGCCTTTGGTCATTTTCTCTGGATGCAATCATCACGGGCAGACTGTTATCTTCGGCGCCGGCCTACTATCGGACGAAACCACAGAGACGTATAAGTGGTTGTTGGAAACCTTTGTTGAAGCGATGGGTGGGAAAAGTCCAAAAGCAGTAATAACTGACGGAGACCTTGCCATGCGAGATGCAATCAAGAATGTTCTGCCTGATGCGACCCATCGGTTATGCGGCTGGCATCTGCAGAGAAATGCATGTGAAAATATAAAGAATCCTAATTTCCTGCGCGATTTTAAGGGTCTTATATACGACAACAACGACCAGAGAGAATTTGATCGGAGATGGACAGCCATTTTGGATAAGCACAACCTTGTTGGTAGTACCTGGATGGAGAAGATGTACGAAACTCGTGAGATGTGGTCCCATTGTTTCCTCCGGGATAAGTTTTTCGGTTACATAAGGACGACGTCACAGTGTGAAGGTATAAATTCTCTCATCAGATTTTATGTTAATCGCAAGAACACCCTCATTGACTTCATGCATAACCTGGATAGGGCCTTAAAGGAGTATAGAAACAATGAATTAATAGCTGACTTTAAGTCTCAGTGCTCAGAGCCTGTGATGATTACCTCATTGGAGGTATATGAAAGATCTGCATCATGTTATTTCACGCAAAACATTTTCAAGGAAATTCGTAATGAGATTCAGAGGGCAGGGGCTTTGAATATAACGGTACTAAGCACAACCTTGGACAAGGTAGAGTTCAGTGTGACTGCTTTGGGAGACCCGGCCAAAGATCGCCGGGTGGAAGTCGATAGAGGTAAGAATCTGTTCTCGTGCTCGTGCAAGCTGTTTGAATCACGTGGTATTCCCTGTAGTCATATCTTCTGTGCCATGAAGTTCGAAAACATACTTGAGTTTCCAGATTCGTTGATATACAAAAGGTGGACAAAGAATGCAAAGAACGAATTTATTAGCACAGATATGCCTGTGAATGATGACATCAAAAGGGTCTTAAAGTTTCGAGTTGGAGCGTTGGCATCGAATTGCAACAAGCTGTGTGATATTGCTTGCAAGGATCTTGCAGACTTTGATGAAGTCCAGTCTGAACTTGTCAATTTAGTTATCCGCCTGCAGTCACGCAAACAAGGCAAGTCAACTCCTAATGTTAACGTGGAAGGCATCAACGATCCATTCGTTGTCAAAAGCAAAGGAGCCCCTTCCAAGAGGTCTTCTTGGAGGAAGAAGAGAGCATGCTCTAATTGCCACAAGTACGGTCATTACTACAAGCGCTGTCCAGATCTGATGCAGCATAGTGTGGAAGGTAACCCTCGCGATCGATCATACGGCAATGCATCAGCCAAGGACTCAGGTTTTAGTCCAGAAAGGTTTGCTAATTCTTCAAGGTCGTTCTCAATTAAGTCCGAACACCACTCATGACCTAATACCAAGGTACGATCTGTTTATTCGAAATAGGCTCCTGATGTGAAAATCTTGTTCGGTGTGTGTCCCTTTAAAAACCATTAAACTATGTGAATGTTCCTCTGTTTGGGCAGCCTTTTAAAAAGGGTGGAACAAGGAAGTTTACGGCGACGGGTATGAGGAACTGGAAGGGTAAAGACAACACTTTTGTTGAGGTAATTTTTTTGAATATAAACATCTAATTTCCGTGTCATGAACTGGGTAAATTAATGATGATCTCGGACTTCTTGTCTTAAAAAAAATTTATAAAACAGCGGAGCCTCCATGAAAGCAGCGAATCCATTGACATCGCGTCCACGAATGGTGTTTTCAATAAAAATCTCTACTCGTTAACACAGGTGTGATGCGTAAAACTCCTCTTAACCACTTTGCGATGAATGACCATTATGGTTTTATGCATGATTATAGTTTCTGATTGGGGATTATGATGTTATCAGCAGGTGAGGGAGTCACAGCAGGACAAGAGACATTCATTCAAGAACTATGAATGCGTTACGGATGTCGTTGATGATAAATGTGACACACGACATGTGCAGATCGATGTCCGAGATCCGTTAACATCGTCACTGCCTTGTGGCAACGAACAAGGATCGTACATGGCATTGTTCGCGTCGATGCACAGGACACTTTGACCATTTCAAGGAATTAGTCTTCTGAATTTAGTGCAATGCAAGTATAATTGGTTCTAAAAGCATGATCTATCCCGATTTACTGACCGCAATGTATTAGTCACTGCTTGGTATTGAGGAGTTTTTTAGTTGTAGTTATTTACGTTAAGTATGAACAGTGTTGTGTTCTTGTTGCAGTAAATTGCGGTTGACTTTTGGGTAACGATTTGCAACCATTGTGATTATGCAATTCAGTTGATCAATTAGAGTTGTGTAAATTGATTTTTTTCCCTACTTAATCCATTATGATGACAATAATCAATATGCATGTGTTTTGCTTACATTGCTGTATTTTAGTTGAAGTTTATTGTGGTTGCATTTGGAGTAAGGATTTTCTACCATTGTGGTTATGCAATACAGTTGAAAAAACAGAGCTGTGTTAAATGAATTTTTTTCCTTTCTTATTGCATTTGATTTACCAACCAAATTATTTGATTGATTAGGTTGTAGTTTTCAAGGTTGAATTGTTCTTAGATGGTTACGAATCTCTTTCGTAACGTTGAGTTTGTGAATCTACTTTGTTATTATGGATTTCCTGTATTCATTGAAAATTTTATTTAAGGGAAAATGGCACACTGCGTATGAAAGCAGTTTGAAATATATATAGATATATGAAGCAGATAATTCGTAAACAGAAACACATTTTTATTCGCTCATATCATAGTTTCGATTGTTAGGTTCAATAACATTTTGAGGTTGTTAGAGTCTTACATACTGACTGAATTTAACACTAGAAACAATAAATGTTTGAAACACTGCGGACATTTCCTTTAAGTTGTACAATAACGAATCTTTCTATGTTCTCAGCTACTTGACTACGGCATGATTTTACTTTGACAGGCAGGGTTTTCCTTCCTGGCATTGAGAGCTTGAATATTTCCAGAATGTAGTCATCCAGCATCCGTAACATTGTTTACTATTAGGACCTGATATTAAGAAAAATTATGCACGACAACTATACACATTAGATGAATCAAAAAAATCAATTAATTCAGTAAACACATAAAAAAGGATCCACGAAACTGCTAGTTACCCTTTAGCCTTTGGGTTCTAGGTTCTTCATCAATTTTCTTTCCCAGTGTTCCACCTACATACACAACAACAGCCTATGTTAAATATAAGTATATAAATTCAAAGAAATACATCACATGGACCAACCATACATTACTCAGATTTTTTTAATAGCTCTACTGCATGCGCCCAAACACCATCCGAGACACTTGTACTCTAAATTACAACAAGAAGCATCTTTTTTTTTACCTCTAGACGGATTTCTTCCGTGGGAAAATGAATCGGTGCCGCAGCACAAGTGCCTTAGTTGGTTTGGGAATGGTACTTCTCATTTTCACCATCTTCCTGATCTCTTGGGGGAGAAGCAACGTCATCTGTTCCCTTCGCGCATCCTCGTCGTGCATTGAGATGAGATATGGTTAGTTAATATTTTGCTTTTTTCTTCCGTGCATAAGTATGTGGAAAAGGTACCGCGGTCGTAAGTACAACTGATCGTGAAACATATACGGAGTTCCGCTACGTATGAAAATTATGAATTACTCGAGACAAAACCCAAGACAGTATTATCGAGGTCTGTAGCCGATGACATGTTGTCGAACTTTAATTTAGTGTGTCAAGCCGACTACAGAAGACGTTCCTTGTTCGGCCAAGTGGGAATGATTATCAACTCCAATTTTGTCGGAGCTACCAACTGGTGACGGAATGAAAGTCAGACGGAGGAATGTAGATGATAGTGTTTGGTTAAATGAAGGTTGGTATGCACTTCCTGAGTTCTTAGGACTAAAACATGGATATTTTGTGGTTTTCAAGTACATGCTAAATCCTTATACGAATTAATTGTGATCCACTTTGAGTGATGCAAAGTTTGCCTAGTCAAGTTTGAAATGTTTTCATAACGACCAGTTGGAAGTGATACGGAAAATCATTTCCCACATCCGGTGCTCGTGATGGAAACCGATCAACCTCGAAAATTCAATCATCTATTCACTCAGTAGTGTCATAAGGAATTCATCATGGATTTACCAGTGTACAAAAAAACAACAAAATACCCAAGCCTTAGCGCTAAGAAACCAACAACTCCATACCAACTTTCATTCAAACAGACACGAGCATCTATATTTTTTCTCAGTCAAAACTTTTTCCCGTCACCCGCTGGTATCTCCGACAATATTGTCTCCGACAACATTGTCTTAAAAGAGCCTAACCAAGTAACCCTTAAAATTTTATTCACATTACAACCATCACGCCATTGTCTTACCTTCATAGTCAGATTTGTTGGCTGCTTTGGGTTCGGTTATTGAGTGGCTTCACATGTGACTGCAGTTTCCAGCATCCGAACGGCGACGGCAACCCCATGGCTGTCAATTTCATCGACCAACGTGCATCTTGGATCACAAAAGTCCACCCAGCAACACTTGGAAAGAACACTGCTTCCCGAACACAATCTGAAATCCCAGACAGACACATCAGGTATAAAACACTCAATAAGTCATTCATCAAATCAATTATATACATTAACAACCATGTTCCAACAAAATCATCTCGAAATACACAACCTAATATAATGACTTCACAAATTATTCCATAAATCGAGAAGAACTTACCATCGTATCGACGAAAGAGCCACTTTGATTTAGCGAGAAACAACCCATCCTGTGAGTCGATAGAGGGCATCCATGATACTACCGCTAATTGTGACGATTTGTGAAATTAGGGAAAACCTCAACCGAACGAGCGTTGATGGGGTTGAAGACAATCTGCCCATTTGTAGAACCCTCGCTTGGTGTTGGATAGAGTGATATTGGATGTGGATAAAGTCTTATCTCATTAGGATCGGCAATTTGTGGTTCTCGTTCTTCTCTTCCAGATCCACCTCTTCTTATCTATGCGCTGGACCTGCAAAATAATTATAAAAAAGGCAGACACTCCACGCTAGACCAGTGACCCAACTGAGATCCAAGCCCAACAACAATAAATTACCCACCCTTGAGTGATTAAAATAAACTACGGTTGGGCTATTTTACTCATTGATTGGGCCGAATTAAGTTTTTACTATTCTGTTAATGTGTCAAAAAGAAAAACATTTTTCGTTAAACCAAGTTAAAAAAAAAAAAAACTGTTGACATACGACTTCATTCAAACATTACCGGTGTTTTCATGTTTCTCGATTTACTTTTTTTTCTTTAACATTTTGAGGTCAAACTAAACCAATTTTTTAAAAAAAAAACCCTTTACATTGTAAATTTAAAACCCAACATATAAGTGATAGGTACACATACAAAAATACAAGGTTTTGTTTTCTTCCTTGCCTATTGGGCCAGATTTTTTTTATAATTTTTTGTAAAGGCCATCAAACATTTATTCTGGCTATACATCATAATAAAAAAAATTAAGGCAACTCTGCCATTTGTACTTGGAAAACTAATTTCTGTCCAATCAAGTTAAAATGGAAAAGTCAATTAAAAAAACGGGCAGGAAAATATAACATTTGCGAATGCGATTCTGTTTTAGGGTTACTACCAAAAGTTGTTTTCAATTTCATAACACCAAAAAAAAAGTCATTATAACTGTTCAACAAACAAGACACGTATAATACTTTCTAAACCTAATGGAAAAGTCGTATCATGATATATTTTGACACTGAGGTCAAACACAGGGGCTAAGCGCCTTCAGTCACTCATCCTTCTGCATCCTATCTGCATCGGACCTGGATGATCATCACTGGCTCCGTTGATATCACCTTGAAGACACCCACGCCACCTGGCTTGAAGTTGCACAATGAAGCAAAGTTCTCCCATCCTCCAGAAATAACGCCGAAGCTACAATCCCTTTTTCCACTATACCTTGTATATGTAGCTTCGACCTGTATGTGGCCATGTGTGAGGATGAGAGGGTGTCTCTGACCAGTGAAGTGACTGAGATGAGGGACGTTCGGCTGTTTATAACACAATAAATTTCAGTTAGTATTATCTACTTTAAAGCTTACTTCAGTAAAACAACATTCCAACCAAAATGTCTTAACAACTTAACGCTTACCAATAATCGCGACGACATCATGCGAGCAGTTAGGTCCATCACAAAGAAAGGCCACTTGCTTTTGACCTTTGCGGTAACCGCTCTAGCACTGGCTGAAGGAGGGATGTTGATACACTTTGCAATTTCATAATTACCAGTCCTTATATATGGTGGTTCTTCAGGATCACGGAGTTGGTACGAGTTCTCAATACCACCAAAATAAAAAATCCTGACTTGGAAAGTGGAGTTTCCTTTGTGTGTGAAATATAGCATGGAGTCCAGATTGATTTTGTACATCTGATAGAACTCCTCCCAGCCTCGAGTCAATGCAATTTTGCCACTTTGGAGCTGCGTCCAGAAGCACCGACAGGGGTTATTCCTTCCGTCAGGCACAACCAGGTCCAGGTAGGGAGTACGGTTTGGTAGCTCATCGGGAGTTCTGTCAAATTGGTGGAGTTCTGTCAAAACATCGATAGCATTGCAAAAACTCTAAAATTAAGAGGTGTTACCGAAACGGATGTTAGTTACCAGTTTGAACATTGAAGGCCTTATTATTGGCTTCAGAAACCTCATCTTGTAGCTTTGTGTCGTACCGTTATCAATCTCTTGGACTCTCTTACCCTTGTCCTTCGAAGTCGTCGTCTATGGCAAGTGTCACACAGATGCCAAGTTCAGAAAGGAACAAGGTCAGAGTTCATTTAAAAAAACCCATACAGTAGAAGCTTTTGATTTAAAATCAACACACATGCATGTTTTTGAAATTGGAAACTAAGTGCTTCAATTTTTCCACACACAGTGCAACTATATTTTGTTGTAATCGTTTACTGTCGTGATCTATTGAATCTTTAGCAGAACAATCTTAATTAAACCTAAATGCATAAAATCCTTTTCAGACGATCAAATCAGAAACCCAAATCATTCCCCCAATCATTTAATAAATGCTCCAACCATCTTAATTTGATTTTACTACATTTAATAAATGCAGATGATGATAAATAAAGACCACTATCAGGATAAGAGTTAGGATAGAGTTTCACCTTGTTTGACATATTCTCCGAGACGAAGCTGTTGGAGTCGATGCATACAGCAGTGTATTCTGTGTTATGTTGGGGTTGCTTTAAGGGTTTTTTTTAAAGGAAGATGGAAGGTGAATAGTGATTACAGAAGGATACTTATGTTACACGCTTGTGAATCAAAAGAATATATAAAGTAAAAAAATGAGGGGTTAAAAACGCGGCGTTTTTATAAAAAAATTTAGTGAGTAATTTATTCAGCTACTTAAACGTTGTGGTTTTCGATAATCTCCAACAAATATTCTGTTCTATCCCAATAACTCCCCGTAAATCCCTCTCCTTCGAAGTTCGTTTTCAACGAAATACTAAATAAAATTTAGTTTAACTCCAAAAAAAAAATCCTAAGAAAAAATCAATTATTAATTGATTGCTATTAACCGCATTAATTTAATAAGTCGGTTTATACGTAACTACTACTATTTCCTTTGAAAATTAAATTCTTCAACAATTGATACTACCGAAATTAATGCTAGATTAAATCAAAACCGCCAGAAACTCGAAACAAACGTTTTAAAATGTTTAAAATTAAATTCAGTTTTTTAACTAACCTGATTATTGGGTATCTTTTTTTCTTTTTTAACATGCCCGTGACTAACTATTTCGTAACTATTATCGTTTATATTTAGATTCTTCTACGAAAATTATTAAACTACATAAAATTAAAAAAAAATCTTTGCACATTTATAAACGACACATTTCCAAAACATTTTGATAATCAATTTTATGTTACGTTTTCCAAAATTTCGGATAACACAGAGTTGGCTAATAATAAGTACATTCTACCACTGATTCGACGTTTGGATTAATTTTACATTAAAAGGATTAATAAATTCTCAACTAACATAGTCACATAGCAAAGCAACTGAAGAAGAAAAAAAGTTACGTTCATTAAGCAACTATTGTTCGTCTGAAAACTTCGTTGGCATCTCCCTCCCTTCAACCACATCAATCGTTGAAGTAATTAATCTAGAATGGAGTCTGGATTCCGGTAACCATATTCTTTAATTTTTGCCACCTAGTTTGATAGCAGCCGTATCTGTAAAGAATAAAATGGAGCATATTGAAATAACTGAATGCATTGATTAATTAAATAAAGAGTGACAAAATGTTTGGCTACTCCCTTCTTTTATGGTTTTGGGCCACTCTGTTTTATTCGTTGTTGTTTCTACATGTTGGTTTAGGTATGTTAATGCATTAAGGAACATTCAACAATCGTACAACCAGTTCTATGTGTTTGGGCTCTTTGCAACAGATGTACGTATATCCACAATTTTGCCTTCTTTTGTTGTTATGACTCTGTTAAAAAACGTTTGGAAAACTAAGTTACCATGGTTTTGTCTTGTTCCGCCACAGGATGATGTTGAATTCCCACCTAATATTGTGAATCTCTTCAAGTGGTACAGTACCACTGATCTTTATTTGGTTGACACTCAAGACAATTGCCTCCACATCACACCCAAGCAAGAAGGTAACAGGTTCTGGATAAAGGGAGCTGATTTAGGGAGGATACGGCGCATGTACAGAAGAAGTTCTTTGCTGAGTGTGGAGCTTAAGTACGTCGGCTGGGGAGTATTCTACATGCTCGTCCGGGACATTAACCGGAAAGATGAACCTCCGTGTGTTGTTGATGAACTGTATGCGGCGAAGGTTTTGCCTGACTATATCGTTCAACGCTTAGCTTCGGTGTGCGGGGCTTACTTCAACAAAGAAGTCCAACTTAGAGTCTATCAGACCGAGATGTTCCTGAGGAATAACCGCCGGATCCAACAACAGCAATATTTCGATACTCAGCAGTCAGGGTGAGTAACAATGGACCATTATTTTCTGGTATAATTTCTCATGTTTTCATGTTTTCTGCCTAAGTTTTTTCAACTCAACTACAGTGTAAACAAGAGGCAACATGGTGGGGGGGCTGAGGTAGGTCCTAGTAAGCGACACCGACCCCAGACCTCTCCTGAATCGTCTGTCAACCAGGGGTCAAATTAACAGATTTATGGAGACCTATAAACTTTCCTGTGTAGTGTAATTAATCAAAATGTTATCCTTAATGTGTTATTTTGTATGTGAAGTAATGTGTTTGACATTTGGTGATCAGCTTTGATATATATGGTTTGTATTTATGGTGCGTATGTTGGTTTCTATTATATTGCGTCTATGTTTGGTTATCAGCAGTGAATCGACCAGATATTGACTGCTACAGCATGCAAATACAATGCTACTGAATGCAAATGATCCTATACGCACGTATCATATATGACAACATTAGTATGTGGGAAAACAATGGATTATGTTAAGCATTAAAGATGAAAAAAATTTCCGTTTAACTGTTAGAGTTTTAACTATTCTTCTTGTTTAACATTTGTTTGTGGCCATAAGAAAATAATTGTAACAATATTGTATTCCCTCAAGAATGCTGGGTTTATTTGATTCTTTAACTTTGTTATTTTTAAGTTGCAGCACTCTCCCGGTTTTGGGTTTTCAAAAAAAGTCAAGGAAAAAAAAGAAACGTACTATATTTCCAAAACACGTACATTCTCACGGGCCCACTTAAATGTCATTTAGAATTTTTGGTCATAGTGTATAATTATTGATGTCTTAAAAAAGATTTTTTTTCCTAACAACACCTTTAGGGCCCACGAATAAAATTAAAACTTAAACACAAATTGTCTGCCACATACACCAGTCCGAATTTAAAATGACCAACTAAAAAGGGTGAACTTCAAGTAATATAGTTGTAAAAACATTCCTGCTATGTCTCCTACGTTAGTCCCAGTAAGTCCTAGTACATGATAATATCTTGTGTTTGAGAGGTACATGGTGAAGGACTCCAAACGACATTAACTTAATTAATGGTCGTATGGTTTGTTATTTTCAATTTAAACTTCATGACCACAGCCGAATAAGGAACTGGATTGATCAAGATTCTATCAACAGAATCAAGTAACATGGAAAGATAATCTAACTTGGATATTAAAAATGAGCCTACAACGAATATTTCATCTCCCTTAACAAGTAAAGATTCTGTTTGAACTAGATTATTTTGAAAAAAAAAAGAAACTAACCTTTATCGTAAATTGTATGACTAATTCACACAGCGATAATGTGTTCCTGTCCACCATCTGATCCAACATTTCATGCCTTGTATCGTATGATGAACGACATTTTTGTCCCCCATGATAATGCGCGGTATTGATGCATCGTTGAAAAGAACGAAAGCAAATTCACCCGATTCTTTGTCCCTCCGAGGCATGACTGTCACCCTTTGAACCACATGACCAAACATGTTGCAGAAAAACTCAGCAATGCCCTCTGCAGTGGGCATGGACTCTCGACCGAAGCATACGGTCAGTGTCTTTGGACATTCCGCGTCATCCAGCTCCTTGCAGACGTACTTCTGCTTTCCCTTATCTTGATCAATTTGCCTTCCTCCTTGTTGCATATGCAATCTTCGGCCATTGTTATGTCTACTCAATGCCTCTGGTGCAACCGATATGCACTGGTCATGTGTGTTGAAATCCAGTAGTTCTTTAGGAGTCCTCTGGTACTCCAACCACACCGCATCCATCGTTATGTCGCCCATAATTCTAGCGCAAATGGTTGATAGGGTATCGGGAATTAGAGTTAGGAGGACGGATCTCATCCTATGAACCTGATATAACGTGAGCTCAGTTTTCAGCACGTGTCCGAGGGTTTCGAGTTTTCTGGACTTCTCCACAAACCCAGAGAACTCATGAGATACTAGGCATTGCAAACAGATGACACATTCATCGGCAAGACTGTTCATAAACCAGCCTTCTTTTTTTATGGCTGTTTGCACAATACCATTCAGTCCCATTGTCTCCAGTGACAGTAGAAATGCCATGACCATCAGGGACTGTTTAACTTCACGGTGAAGGACTTGCGTCAGCATCCTGAATGCAGTTCGATCGATTCCATGGAACATTTCCAAACATTCGATTGCCATTGTTGAGGGCTTCCTTCTAGTATCCATGTTGTATGGGTAAGAATTTGTAAGTATATAGTTTGTAGTTGTAGTTTTTTATGCTTAGACCACCAACTCATTTCCTCCTTCTTGTAGTCATGCAGCATGGTCTCCACTTTATTGCACCATCTTCTTGCTCGTGGTCCTAGACTAACCATCACCTACCTAATTGGAATATTATTTATTGGCCTTAATTACATTCTATACATGTATGTGATTTTATGGATACCACTAGGTGGCGGTTTATAGTTTCTTCTTGAAAAAAAACATGTGATAACTTTATCTACTAAGTCGAAATTGAAATTTAATTGCGTAAACCTCGCCATATTCTGTGAATCATAACAGGTTATTTACCATATGCAGTAATAATTTTTGCATACTACATTATCATTTTAATGTACATAACTGAATATATGTAACTAATTAATTCTGTAATAAATTTAATATTTATAGACCAAAATAAAAATAATATATAAAAAGTGGGAAACTATAGTGAATGGTTCTGTGCCCCTGGTTTTTCGTTTGGCGGTTTCCGGTTCAATGTTAACGGCTTAGTGTGTGTTTGGATTTCAGTTTGTAAACGGGAGTTTGCATAAAATTGATTTTGCAAACGTGATTATAGTAAAGTAAATATTGGATTTGGTAATTTTTATATCAAAATGGATTATAGTAAAGTAAATATTGTTTGGATTACACTGCTCAAAATTACTTTTAGATAAAAAATTACTAAAATAGACATCAAGTTAAATAAATTTTTTATATTATTCTATCATTTTAATTTAGATATTTAAATAAATATTATTAATTAATTTTATAATAAAATTAATATTTACTTACTAAAATAAAAATAAAATATAAAAATTGACAAAATATATTTTTATATAAAAAGCAAAAATAATATATGAAAAATATATCAAAATATACTTTATTAAATTATATTACTTATAATTTTTTTAATACTCTTAGTACTCTTTTATTTAATACTATTTTAAACTATAAATTTTAATTATTCATGACTTTATTCTTAGTTATAATTAGTTTTTTATTTTTTTTATTTTTTTTAATGAGATCAATAATTTATATTATAACAAAATTATAATAATAAATTAATATACAAGAATTACACTTACAAATTTTAACAAAGCCAAACAAAAATATTTTTTTAATACAAAATTAAAAGTAAAAATTTAATAAAAAACTATAATTATATATTTGAAATATTTGAATACTAAAGAGATTACAAGCAAGGAAACGTTCAATGCACTCAAACGTGCTTTTCTTCCTTCCAACGCAAAACCAAAATTTTAGTGAACGGCTTCGTGTATACTGTTTATTGTTTGCCGGTTTCCAGTACGATGTGCACGGTTCAATGTGTCCGGTCTAGTTACTAGATCTCAGACTGAATGGCCTTCGTGCTAATGGTTTATTGTTTGGTGGTTTCCCGTTCGATGTGTACGGTTTAGGGTTCGCGGTTTCGTCGGTAGGTCTTATCATGAATGGTTCTGTGCCCCTGGTTTTTCGTTTGGCGGTTTCCGGTTCAATGTTAACGGCTTAGGGTTTGCGGTTTGATCGCTAGGTCTTTTAGTGATCCGCTTCGTGTATCTTGTTTATGGTTTGACGGTTTTCGGGTCAATTCGCACGGTCCAGTGTGTACGGTTATAGTGAGTAGGCCTTAGAGTGAACGGTTCCGTGCTAATGGTTTATTGTATGGTGGTTTCTCCTTCAACGTGTACGGTTTAGGGTTCGCGGTTTCTTCGATTGGTCTTTTAGTGAACGGCTTCGTGTATACTGTTTATTGTTTGCCGGTTTCCAGTACGATGCGCACGGTTCAATGTGTCCGGTCTAGTTACTAGATCTCAGACTGAATGGTCTTCGTGCTAATGGTTTGTTGTTTGGTGGTTTCCCGTTCGATGTGTACGGTTTAGGGTTCACGGTTTCGTCGGTAGGTCTTATCATGAATGGTTCTGTGCCCCTGGTTTTTCGTTTGGCGGTTTCCGGTTCAATGTTAACGGCTTAGGGTTTGCGGTTTGATCGCTAGGTCTTTTAGTGATCCGCTTCGTGTATCTTGTTTATGGTTTGACGGTTTTCAGGTCAATTTGCACGGTCCAGTGTGTACAGTTATAGTGAGTAGGCCTTAGAGTGAACGGTTCCGTGCTAATGGTTTATTGTATGGCAGTTTCTCCTTCAACGTGTACGGTTTAGGGTTCGCGGTTTCTTCGATTGGTCTTTTAGTGAACGGCTTCGTGTATACTGTTTATTGTTTGCCGGTTTCTAGTACGATGCGCACGGTTCAATGTGTCCGGTCTAGTTACTAGATCTCAGACTGAATGGTCTTCGTGCTAATGGTTTATTGTTTGGTGGTTTCCCGTTCGATGTGTACGGTTTAGGGTTCGCGGTTTCGTCGGTAGGTCTTATCATGAATGGTTCTGTGCCCCTGGTTTTTCGTTTGGCGGTTTTCGGTTCAATGTTAATGGCTTAGGGTTTGCGGTTTGATCGCTAGGTCTTTTAGTGATCCGCTTCGTGTATCTTGTTTATGGTTTGACGGTTTCCGGGTCAATTCGCACGGTCCAGTGTGTACGGTTATAGTGAATAGGCCTTAGAGTGAACGGTTCCGTTCTAATGGTTTATTGTATGGCGGTTTCTCCTTCAACGTGTACGGTTTAGGGTTCGCGGTTTCTTCGATTGGTCTTTTAGTGAACGTCTTCGTGTATACTGTTTATTGTTTGCCGGTTTCCAGTTCGATGCGTACGATTCAATGTGTCCGGTCTAGTTACTAGATCTCAGACTGAATGGTCTTCGTGCTAATGGTTTATTGTTTGGTGGTTTCCCGTTCGATGTGTACGGTTTAGGGTTCGCGGTTTCGTCGGTAGGTCTTATCATGAATGGTTCTGTGCCCCTGGTTTTTCGTTTGGCGGTTTTCGGTTCAATGTTAACGGCTTAGGGTTTGCGGTTTGATCGCTAGGTCTTTAAGTGATCCGCTTCGTGTATCTTGTTTATGGTTTGACGGTTTCCGGGTCAATTCGCACGGTCCAGTGTGTACGGTTATAGTGAGTAGGCCTTAGAGTGAACGGTTCTGTGCTAATGGTTTATTGTATGGCGGTTTCTCCTTCAACGTGTACGGTTTAGGGTTCGCGGTTTCTTCGATTGGTCTTTTAGTGAACGGCTTCGTGTATACTGTTTATTGTTTGCCGGTTTCCAGTACGGTGCGCACGGTTCAATGTGTCCGGTCTAGTTACTAGATCTCAGACTAAATGGTCTTCGTGCTAATGGTTTATTGTTTGGTGGTTTCCCGTTCGATGTGTACGGTTTAGGGTTCGCGGTTTCGTCGGTAGGTCTTATCATGAATGGTTCTGTGCCCCTGGTTTTTCGTTTGGCGGTTTTCGGTTCAATGTTAACGGCTTAGGGTTTGCGGTTTGATCGCTAGGTCTTTTAGTGATCCGCTTCGTGTATCTTGTTTATGGTTTGACAGTTTCCGGGTCAATTCGCACGGTCCAGTGTATACGGTTATAGTGAATAGGCCTTAGAGTGAACGGTTCCGTGCTAATGGTTTATTGTATGGCGGTTTCTCCTTCAACGTGTACGGTTTAGGGTTCGCGGTTTCTTCGATTGGTCTTTTAGTGAACGGCTTCGTGTATACTGTTTATTGTTTGCCGGTTTCCAGTACGATGCGCACGGTTTAGGTCCAATGTTATGATACTAATAAAAAAGTTCCAAACACATTACTAATAGTTAGTTTTAAGTTTCGTTATTATCTTTCGGGGAAGGAAGTGCTTTGCGATGAGGGATGGGAAGTTCAGTCTCCTATAAGTGATAGGCAACGGGCCTAAAAGTGGAAAGCAAAAAAGTCATTAGGCAATAAATTAGGGTGCACCATAAGTTAGATGATGAGTGACCATGACAAAGGAAAAATCAAAGATCTGTGTTGGAGACAGGTAATGGTATACACATAGTTAATGAAAAGGAATATAACTCATAGGAAATGGAATAAAAAGTCCCCTTTTCTCGAACTAGCAGCAAATACGTGTATTATTTTCATGCTAACCTTTTCGAGTGTTTAGCCGTCGCATTAAACTCTGTTGCGGACTAGATCTTTGACCGAGTTTGTGAAACAACAAGAGATAACAACAAACAAAATTCTGTTATATGAGCTAATTACTTTATGAGCAACTTAATGGAGACAAGCATTCATTACGAAAATTAAAACAAATCTTCCAGTCACCGATTGGTAAAAGAAAAAAATAGACGGTTACTTGAAAATGTTTAATAGCTTTGACTACAGAAAAGAAAATTAAACAAATGTATTGAGCTGAATAACTTCAAATATATTTAAAGGATCGATACCTCGACCAAACGAAAATAATTTAAAAAAACAAAATGGTTGTAGCCTTATCTTTTACCAATCAGAAAAAAAGATGTTTTTGTAATTTTTTTTATTCAAAAATTTAGGAATATAAAATGGAAACGTAAACTGCCTGATATATTATATTAAAAGGCCAAAATCCAAATATCACTCAATTGTCAAAACTCCTTTGAATAGAAGGGACAACCTACCATGTTTGTTATTCTTTTAAGAAATTGTGGTTGCTAGTGGAGTGCAATTCATTAACTAAACATGTTGCAGTACTTTTCATTTTTTTAAAATAAAAAAATTAAACAGCTAAAACACCCAATGGCTGCTAGAGGAAAGTGACGCTCAACACAAAAAATAGAAAAGGGAGACGACGAAGCCAAAAAGGAACAAAGTAGAAAAATCTCGAGAAAAGTTGTCGACAAGGAAGTGATAGAACTGTCATCAAGGTTAGAATTAAATTACATTTCCAGAAACTAGTCAAGTCCTTTTATAACGATTCCGAATATAAAGTATTCATATTTTTAAGTTTTGTTTCTCATAGTCTGCGAGGAAGCACCATGCATGACCAGCGACTACATGTAAATTTTAACGGTGGAGCCAGCAAAGAGATAGGCGAGGACTTCGGTAAAACTACAGTCGTAGAACCTTCCCTAAAAGAAGTGGTAACACAAATGTCGACGATGATGAATACACTTACAAACCTGATTGCTTCCCAGACCAAGACGTGTTATCCTGTGTTTGGAACAATGCCACAAACAATCAATCTTCGGAATGGGCCGGCCGATAACTTCAACCCCACATTAATGCCTGTGATCATGAGCGGATTCAGCATGCCGTCCGGTAGTCTTGAGAGGAATCTGGATTCCTCCAAGAAGATTAGATCCAACATGTCAAGCATTCATCAAGCTGCGGATTCAAAATCGCATATGGCTACAAAGTGTTGTTCAATGTCTCCGAAGTGTGAACAGACACCACCAGATGATTATGTTATTCGCCGAAGTTTGTTCAGCGATGATGGTACTGGAAAGAAGACAGCTACAGAACCAGTAATAACGAGTAGCTTAGACAAGGCTGTATATGTTAGCTACTTCAACCCGGCTGACAGAAAATTGCCACTAGCGAATGAAACCGCAAAGATACCTGCGGTGGATTATATCATGTTAAGTAAGTTTTACAGATTTGTTGTGCTGGTTTACTATTAATATATAACGGCTTAGTTTTCCTTGTATCAGTGGAAGCATGTTCTGTTCCGTCCCCCAGCTGATATGGCACTGTGCAAGGACGAAGTTTCAGTCGTAACCTACGTCTTTGGTTCAGATATGGAGGATGAAGAACTGAATTCGGAGATAATTTCACAGATAAACTTGTGGCACGCTAACAGGAGAGTCATGTATACTCTACTGCCGAACAAACCATTGGTGGACGAGGTATGGATTTTTCAGTCTTTAGCCTTCGTTAATTTCATAAATGAAACTCCTTACATATAAAATAATTTTAACAAGGGAATATATGTTTATATTTTTCCTTATTGGCCGTCAATCAACGAACGCTGAAGCAGATCATAAACCTGACATCAAGCATGCTCATGTGTGATGCACGCAAGGACACCGGTTTTCCCTGCTTGTGGTTTTTACCGACTACATTTTCGGTGAGTGAAAACCATTAAGAGGATCTCCATCTCCTGGTTTCCATTGATCTTATACATGTTTATGAAAAATCAAATTTCAGCAATTTGCCCTTAATTGGACTCACTCCCCAAAGACTTTGAAACGCTATTACGCTGAGGAATACATGGGAGAGTTTGAGTCGTTATGCAAGGTAACTTTATAATTTAATTGTCGTAATATATGATAATGTAAATAAAAAACGGTTATTCTAATATAACTTATTTGTGTATATTTTTGATAGATTTTTGTTCCAATGAATGAGGATAACATGCACTGGTACCTGGTTGTAATTGATATAGAAAAAAGACACCTAATATTACTGGATTCTAAACCATGCGTCTCAAGCAGAACCAGACGCCGTCGTTGTGCGAAGCTAATGGTAGTGTTGCAAAATTCCTAAAGGGTGGAAAATAGATTCTAAATTGCTTAAACAGACACCAGAGTTGACACCTGAATTAAATTTTACTTTGATTACAGGCACTGTTTATTAAGGAGATGCTTGATGACTCCACCTTCTATGCTAACCAAACAACACACAGACCGGTAATTTCAGAGTATCCTATAATACACCCTGCAGAAATTGGCGAGCAGAACGATGACTCGTAAGAAACCTTACAAGTTATTATTGATTATTGAGTTCTCAATTACTGAGATGCATCAATGAATTTGCTAACGTGTGATGAATACATTTTCCTTATGCACAAGTACCATTTCGTCTGTTATGATTTTTTCCCCTTAGGAATTAAGTTGGTTATAGACTTCAATAAACTTTTTTTACATATACAAGGAATGATTGTGGAGTTTGGGTGACAACCTGGATGAGGGAGTGCCAATGGAGGAGTAACTACAATATTAAGGTAGTTTTAAAATAAAATTCGTTTCATGGTTTCATATATTATCTCAAAATTTTAATTTAACCTATGCGTCTGAATTCTTTTGTTTTTTCTCCTAGGTAAATGATAGCACTAGATTACGGCTGGCTATTGATCTGGTGATGAATCCGTTCAATTTGAAATCCCAAGAAGTTCTTGAAGCAGCAAAGAAATACTACAACGAAATATCTAAAAAGGAAGAGCGATTGGTTAAGGGGTTAGGCAGTATGCTCTGAGTTATTTATACCTAAGGCATTAAAATAATTGTGTCCATTGCATAGACTTTTAATACTATAATGCGTGCAATAAGTTATTCTGGTTATGTTATTTTAAGTACGTTCGGTTAATTTTTGATTGACGTTTTGTGTTGCGCTTACTGAAATTGAAAAAGCGGGTCTTAAAAAATATGATTATGTTATTTGAAGTTCTTTATGTTAATTTATGAATGGAACAGCACATTCTGATATGTTAATACATGATTTCGTATATTTTGTCAAACAATTTAGTAAACAGGATTTCAATAATTTACGTAAATATGAACACAATACTAAACGTTATATTTTTTAACTTTATTATGTGTAACCTTCGTTATGTTTATTCATCTAGTGATACGTATACCAATGAATGGTTATTAAACTACATTTACCTTTACCAAAACATGAGTAATACAATTCAAATAGAGTTTATTATGTGTATTTATTATTTAGTTTAGATTTACGAAAAGGTATGATTAGTGATGAGGTTCGAATCCTAATTGGTGGCTTCAATATATCCCTTCAACTTCATTTCCAACCGCTGTGACCTCTGGTTTTACACTCTTTAAAAGTAAAACTTGACTTCCTATAGAAAATCATTTGACAACACCATTGTAATTTGTAAACCCTCTCCTAATTCACTCACGGCGGCTATCAACTTCAGAGACTATTCACTAATATTAGCAAACAAAGATGGAGCCAGAATTCCGGTAAGCAGATAACTATTTTTTTCATTTAGTTAACTATTTTTTCCATACGCATGACCATCTCTCCTTGCATGGTTTGTTCTTTTTTAACATTGATTACTTCTCAAGTTTCGGTTCTGTCCTTCCATGGTTTCTTATTCTTAACAATACTGACTTTTCAACATTTGGTTCGTGGTGGCTACCGGCCAGTTACGTCAGTGCCTTAAGGAACGTGAGAAGATGCCCTGAACAGACTTTTGTCCTAAACCTATTCCCAACAGATGTAAGCTTACTTCCGGCGCTGCAGACACCACTTTTCTTTACGATTTTCTATCTAATTTTTTTCAAAATCTGTTTAACATCTAATTTTGTTTCTCTGACTATAGGAAGATGTAAGGATTCCACAGCACATTGTATGGCACTTTTCGTTCTTCACAACCACTGATCTGTACTTAATTGACAGACAAGACAAATGTCTCCATATCCACCCAACTAGAGACGGTCATAACTACTGGATCAACGCAGCCGACATGGGGAGGATAAGATCTCTCTTTCGACCAACTCCACGGCTTATGCTGGAACTCAGTTACATAGGTTAGGGTATCTTCCACATGCTTGCATGGGACCATACTCGTTCGGTTGAAATGCCCAGAGCCGTTGATGAGATATATGCCTCCAACGTATTGCCGGACCAAATCAAACACTGGCTAGCGGACAGATGCAACGTACACTTCAACAAGGATGAACAGGTGGCTGCGTTTGAGACTGAAAGGTTATTACGCCGGCAGCATCGGAGGCAAGAAGGTTCACCACCGCGTCCTCACGAGTCAAGGTAACAATAACTTGTTTACTTAGGAAAGTAAGTCTACATACTTTATTATATTCATTGTTGTATAATAAATTTTCCAAAATTACTGCAGGTTCAACCGCCGTCAACAGGGGGGAGGTGCAGTGGGAGGACCTATTAGGAGGGCAATCGCAGGACCTAGTAGGAGGTATGGAAGAAATTCGCCATCTGACTCTTCCGACTCGTCTGTGAACCAGATAACACCATCATCGTAGGACAAAAGACGACAGATTAAATTGTTTACGGTTTATTGGTGAAATAATGTTTTGTAGTAGTGTTTCGGTAGCCATGTCTATATGTACATGTTTACTTTTGTGGAAATCTTCAATTAGTATTCTGTGTAATAGCTTTGATTTTGTGAATGTAAATTATGGTGTTGGACTTCGTTATTTTGTTAATGTATATACGTCTATGGGTTTATTTTTGATCAAGTCTCACACAAGTCTACCATCGGAAGTATTTTTTTATTCCGGTCATTATTTGTAAGAAAATATGGTAACAACGACTTTTTTATCATGGGGAAAACTTGACTGATGTTTACCTGTGGCTGCATGGATGAGGGTGTGCCAGTGGTAGCTGGTAACATCCTAATTAGGTATTGAAAATGTTTAATTTGGGGAGTAACATGGTTTTCTTTAGGATGAGGGGTTGTAATGTTGTGATAAGGCAAAAAAAATTTGGAAATCAAGTAAACAGATTAGTGAGTATATCAGCAAATTAAAACTTAATAGGAAAAATTTGCGGCTACATCTAATTTCAAGCTAGAAAAACAAAAAATCAAAGATAAGCTTATTGGAGTATGTTGGAATTCCAACTGAATTTATTTACTAGGGTAGGCAAAAACTTGGGTAGACGAGTCAAATTTAATGGTACTAAACACCTAGTTCAAAGAGGTTACGATAACACCGGTAAATACAATTTTATGCCTCATCAATTCTCATTGGATGCTGCATCTCACACAATTAATAAGTTAGACTAATTTAGGTTCATTACTTAAAAGAGAGCAACAGACTTCAACAATTCAAAAACTACAAAGTAAACACAACCGAAAACCAAGACTACGAAGATCGCGTCTAGTAAAATGGCTAAATTCCAACTTCCCTTGCCGATTATTCCGGATGAACTGCTACAAGAAATCTTCCTGCGTAGTAGTGCCAAAGCTGTAGGGAGATGTATGTGCTTGAATAAATTCTGGTACCGACAGCTACGCCAACCAGAGACATGCATACACCACATGCGAAGGCAGAAAGTGTTAGATCAACATGTTTTGTTTCATGTTGGATACTCACTACTGTTAATGGGTTCAGATTCACTATATATAGTGAATGCTGCTTCTGGAGAAGAAGTGAATGTTCAGCATCCTTTCGGAGTTGGCGTCCATGGGTGGTTTCGTATTGTCGGAGTGTCAAACGGGAACATATGTTTCAAGTTCTCTCATGAATGAGACGACACAAGTCTTTTGGTATGGAATCCGACAACACAATGCTCTAGATAAATTTCCGACCCCCACAGGGATCACGGTAGATCGTTTTTCCCAGTATATGGTTTCGGTCATGTTCCAAACTCAGATGCATACACAGTCATACATATGTGCAAAAGGGACATAGCTGATGCCTACATTTTTTTCTCTAGATATTGTTCAAGGCGTTCTACATGGTTTCACTGCGTTGATTGTCTCCCTGGTGTAGAAAAAATTGACCCTAACTCTGTTTTTAATAATGGTCAAGTGTATTGGATAACTGGTACAGGAGATAGCTATGCTACACCCAAGTCTGTTTTATGTTACAGTGTTGAAGATGATTTAGCGAGGTGTCTATCCCTGTAGGTGCAATATATACCATTCACAATTTACTAACCCACAAGGAAAAAGTTGCACTCCTCGCTCATACACACAACGAATTTGGTTATGTCGCAGCAATTTGGCACTTGAATGAAGACGCGAATGGAAATAGAATACTAGAGCAATACTGCAGGTTTGCGAGTCGAAGCATCAGAGAAAATCCAATACTATTTGTGGATGAAAACCTACTTTTGTTGGTGAACAATTCAAAGGAAAGAGAGTTACTCGTCAATTACAGGTACAGAGAGCTTGTGTTGACAGAGTATGACATCGAACATGGCACTAGAAATCTATTGGTGAGGAGAGCATGGCGATACCCAGAAACGCCACACCCGATCACAGTAAGGTCTACACTCAAGTATTTTGCAGGGATGTTTCCTGTCTAGAAATAATTGACATTTAGATATACTTCGACTACATGTATTGTGGAACTTGGTTGAAACTCTTTGTTTACTATTCCAGTTGTTGTTAATTATGTTTTTTTTGTTAATGGAATCCCTAGAACTGTTATGACATTGGTTAATTCCTACTGTTTTTTCTTTCAGCCTGTCTTTACAATTGTATGTTTTACATTGGTTTGAAAGAGCCAAAATTAAGAGAAATGGTTGCATAACAACCTCAATCTATCTAATTCGATGTGTCGTGTAGTCTTCCTCATGTACAGGAGATTTATGATGGTGTTATTCTGTTTCTAACCATCCTAGTATAGGGATTATGTGAGAAATAACAATTAACCTACTAACATTTTACGCGAATATTCAATCAAGAAATGCTATTCCAAAAAAACATAAATCAAATTAACGGTAAACACAAACATAAATGGAATAAATAGTTACCTGGAAAAACTTGGTTTTCTTTTAAAATTCCGGAGAGAGTTGGGCTTAACAGGTTTCAAGCCAGTTGCTGCATTAATCCTGACTTGAATTATCCACTAATTGTTTTTGTAGCTGGCCCAAGTTGATAGATAGCCCACTTTACTTTTAGATAGACTTGAACTACCAAAAAATAAACGTCTTTCCAGGTTAGTTGACCGAGCCCAATCCCAAGTATGACAGAAAGACTAAATATTCAGTTAATTAAAGTAACAAACGCTGGGGAAAAAAAAATTCAATGACCTTTGATCATATACTATGTTACACCTTAATACCTAACCAAAACTGATCCGAGATAATCGTGAATCGAGACAATTCGACCTATAATTCGACCAAAGTTTTCCTATGTAACACGATTCGACCAAAAAATACGACATATAAACGGACAATGTTACAAGAGAAACTTACATGATGGCCCTGGGTTTTAAGAGAACATTTGTATACACCACTGCTTTGTTGGACGATGACAGAACCTAGCCCAATGGACGGTAAAACCTGCAATAAGCCATATACTCGTTGAATATTATTTTATAAGAAGAAAAAAAGAGCAACCAAGTACATGGTAACCTGGTAAGACCTGAAATAAGCCATTAGCACTCCATGAACAAACTCCAGCTTGCACTCTACCTCCACGGCCACGTCGCTGAAATGATCAACCCATTAACACTCGTTCATTTACTTTGGATTATAGGCTAATAGGAATTCAATCAAGTGCATGAAGGGGTGAATAAAGTCAAACAAATTGATCAAACAAAAGATTCAGCAATAATGAGAAGTTATGGTATTTTAAAAAGTCAGATCTTTCAATTGGAGTATTATACATCATGTGCAATGGTATAAAGATGATGATCTACAACTTCACTACATAATGAGATGAAGCCTTTAAAACCCATTATGTTAACAGACAAGCTAGCTTATTTCAAGCATCATAGCTTACTGAACAATTTATGTGTATTAGAACAAAGCAGTGGCCATTCATCATGATCAAATAAACTACAAGTGTTAAGATTTATTTAGGTTCAAGGGATTAGGAATTTCAAAACCTATGCAGGAAATTTTCTGAAAGGAAAGCAATTAAACTTGACCAACAAGTTGCAATTCAACAAATTTCCAAAGCCTAACATAACATTCTAGTTTACTTTCAGCTTCTTCATTCTATCACAACTTAAAATTTATGCTGCACACTAGTATATAAGAAGAAAAACAGATCTTGTCAATTATCTATTGTGGTGGCTGCATGATTTGTTATGGAAGTCACCAAATCATCGGTGTATATTGTCATGCCCTTCTCCTTCCTCCTCTTACAGAATTGCCGAAGATTGAGTTATAACATGACTGCAATCTTAAGCATTCGTTTCACTAATAAAAAGGTTGCTATTTTCTGGTATTCAGGCTGACTTACTACAACATATTAGCCTTCATACGATATTGAAATTAGTAGGGAATTTTGGTAACTAAGTCACAAAAATAAATACCACAAAACATATACGTATCTATGGGTAAAACAAAAACACGTAACTAGAAACATAAACAAATTCCAACCATGTTGCCCAAATCAGATGAACGTCTTCGACAATTTTTGCTTTTAAAGCTTCAAACATTTGTGTCTCTACATTCCAGTAGCAATTTTCAGCAAAGAAGGAAATTATTCTTAAGTTTCTGAACCTAATCGAGGTGCTTCGGGTTCTGGTTTGCAGCTAATCAATAGACGTTGTTGATGAAGCCTCCATGTCTTTTGCAGCTGCTTCTCTAGCCTTTTTCCTCAACTGTGCTTCTCTACTTTTCTTGTTCAGCAGCTTCTCCAGTTTTGCTATTCTTTCCTCTACATGGTCTATCAAGTTATCCATTCCCAAATGTTTTCCAATATCACTCTGCTTCCCGTCACCCGATCCCCTTGTAGCCTCCCCCGCTATGACCCTAACAATGTGGTCATCAACCCAGAGAAAGAACTTGCAATGTGCTTCTGTCACCTACAACGAATATAGAACACAATTAATGTAAGGGGTTACAAAATACTCCAATTCAATCTAATCCATGTACGTCACTGTAATTAATCCCTAAATTCTACATCTATAAAATCCTTTCAAATTTTAGCATCCATTTTTAATATCAGAACATGTCAATTCTTGTCACAATCATGATTTTTAATCTAGGTAGATCTATTTTGAATAAATCAACTTTTTCCCAATTCTCAGTCATTCATCAAAATTAACCAGCACCAATATCAAATCATATACAAAATCAACCCAATTTAACATCAAATCAATAACAAAGTCAAATCATTTTCATAACCAATAGGCATGCAATTCCCAACAATTCAAAATCACATCCACAACAACTTGAGCAAGGTGGATAATAACCAAAATATAGAGTCTAAAGCTCCATTCCAGAAAATTCAAATTTTAATCAAATTTTAGCATAATCTTAGTTCTCAAACATAAAGAATTGCGTGGTTACCTTTAATAATGGGCATCCAAAAAATAACCTATTTGGGTTGGTGTCTGTCTTCGACATGTAACTGATGGCATATTTTTCACAGAAGCATTTTGGGGCCACACCATCTATTACATCCTGAGGTTGCAGCGAACTTGAGGTTGCATTTCCAGATCTCAGTTCCCGTTGTCCGCCGGCTCCCCCTATGCCTCGTCTCGTGTTTGAGGAGCATGCATCACTGGCCATCGATCTGATTAACATTTAACACCACCATGGACAACTAACATCATCTATTGCATTCCAAATTGAATCAATCTTCTTCGATGAACGGTGATTACAAAAAGTGATTAACAGAACAAATCACGCAAATTAGCTAAAAAAACAAAAAAACGAACGAATGACCTAGATGAAGAAGCAGTGGGGCTTACAAGGGTTTTCCGAGAGCGTTCTGCACGTGGGTCACCAGAACCTTGCTATCAACGGGATGACTTACGTTCTTCGACGGCAAATCACAGAAAATGACACCCGCGTAACCCTGGACGAAGACGCAGAAGGCAGGGTCTTCCAGGGGGTTCGAAAAAATCTGTCCCTGACGATGACTGACCTAGAAATCAGAGGAACGAGGTAGAAAAAGAGGCTGTGGACATTACGGCGGTATTTGGGGAAGATTTTGCGAGTGGGTCGTCGGAAAAATCAAACGCTTAAGTTAAGGGGAGGGTAGAAGAAGCACTGAGGTAGATGATGGAGCTGTGGATACTACAGGAGTATCTGGGGAAGGTTTTAGGAGTGGGTCGCCGAAAAAATTAAACCCATCACCCACAGGAAGGGTAGAGAAGAAGAAGTGAGATCGTAGAAGGGTTAAAGAAGCAGTTCTTTTGAAGTGTTTTTTTAGAGGTAGAAGAAGAAGCTGTACACATTGAAATGGTATTTGGGGAAGGTTTTGATTTGTATGATATTTGGGGAGAAATTTGTAAAATCAACTATTTACGTATTGCATCAAGTATAAATAAGTTATGGGGTATAATGTAAATAATATAAAATACAATATAGTGTGAAAACATTTAATGCGTCAATTAATGCAAGGTTGAAAATTTTTTTGATCAATGGCTGAGATGAAGACACATATGCAAGGGTAACTTACCCACAAAATTGCCATGGGTTTGAAAGAATTCACCTTTATTTTATTATAAGATGCATTAAATAAAACTAAAAGTAATAAGTTTTAGTAATTTTTTATTAATATTTTTTATTATTAAATACTTTCGATATATATTGACATAAAAGGAATGGTCATAAAATTAACAGTTTCTATTTATAGGATTCTCACTAAACTAAAGTGCCAAATTAATCACAATACCATAACCACCTATCCGATCCGTATCAACGTTTTGACTCGTTAGTTATATATATGCTTTAGCTTTCAATCACTTTCGAATTTCAATCACTGGAAAAGGAGAAGGAATCACCAAAATGGACCATAGTAGAAAGCACAATGTGTAAATAAAAAATAAAGATGAATAAAAGTACACGAAACTGGAATAAATATGCCTTATTTATTAAATTTGAACAAATATTATAGTGTTAAGTACAAGAATAACCTCCTTGGATTGATAATGGCTTTTATTGCTTTTATTATTGTAGATGGATTTCAATAAAAGAAGCCGAAGTTAAAAATGTCTTTTTTTTTTAAATATTTTTTAATAATTAAAATTTAACACATAATCGATTAAATTATATTATTTTTTATTAAAATTAAATTGGACAAATCAGTTTAGTCAAAAAACCAATAAATTAAATTTTGAATCGGTCTAAATTATTTTTTTTTATTAAACATAACTACAATATTCCTATTATAAAAAATAACAAAAATATCTCTTATATATATATATATATATATATATATATATATATATATATATATGAGAGAAATAAAAAAATAAAGGGTTAGAATTTAAGATTCTCAAAATCAATGTATATAATAGAAATATTTTAGTCATTTTTTATAATAAAGATATTATAATCATTTTCTATAAAAAAAATAATATTAATTAGACCAATTTAATATTTGATTCACTATTTTTTCAGTCAAATTAATTTGTCTTGTCTAATTTTAACTAAAATAACACGGTTTAATCGATTATATATGTTAAATTTTAATTATTAGAAAACATCTTAAAAAAAGATGTTTTAAATGTTTTTATTTGAGTGGCTCCCTTCAATAAATAAATTAAAGATGATTTTTTCAAAATTACGTTATATGAAAGAGTAAAAAAAAAACAACTAACAAACTACATTATTAAAAATAATAAAAAATGAAATTATTAACTTAAAAAGTTATTACCCTAAATTTTTTATTTTTCATTCATCTTATCACTTTAGAGATATCTGTTGAACTCACCTTGAGAATATGGTTTGCTCGGAAGAGTTGTCCAAAGACTCAACAATCCAAAAAGCGCACACACATTTGCAATAGTATCTTGTATATTTATTGAAAATTTAAGATGAGCAGTAACATTATGAAAAGATATGTAATAATTCTAGTAAGATGATGGATGATGAGATGCAAGCACAAGTGGAAATTAAATATAGACTAATTAAGCTACTAGAACATGGCCCCCAAATTCAATTGGTAAAGATAAAGAAAATATCTAAAATCTGAAGAGATCATCAGAGTTGATCGTCAAGGGTTAATTCCTCAATGATGATGTTGCCATGATTGAGAGGGTGGTTGAAGGCTTGAATCTCATCAGAGCACTTATTGGGTAGTATCATAGAACCAAGTCCTTGTTGTTGGTCAACAACAGAAAGAGGGTATTTTCTGGCTATGAGAACAGAATTGATAACCTCATCAGTAGGGTGGAACACAGAGAGAACCTCAAAGCCTCTAAGATCACAGGGCTCAACAACAGGGTACAGAAAAGCACGAGCGCCATGAGCACTCCTCAGCATAAGAACAGCACCAGGTGCCATGTACTTTGACAAGTGATCAATCACTCTGTTCTTTTCTTCCTTGTCCATTCCCACAAGCGCCGCCAAGTAAACAACGTCAAACTCTTCCAAACAACTCACATCCAATATATCATTGGTGTGAAACGCCATGCGCTTGGACAAGTCAGGATCTCCTGAGACCAAGCGCATGGCGCTCGAGTTGGCGGAAGAGTCGATGTCATAGTTGTGGAAAGTGGTTGACGGGAGGTGGTTGGATGCGAGAACAATGGAAGTTAGAGGAAGAGGGCCGGAGCCAACAAAGGCGATCTTGTTGGGGAGTTGTGGGCCGCAGTGTTGGGAGAGGATTGTGAATTCAAGAAGACCGAGTTTGAGGTAGTTTTTATAGTAAGGGAAGATGTGGAGATGGTGGAGAGGGTTATCGTAGGAGCCAAGGATGGCGGAGTAGTGGTGCTCCAAATGACCCTCGGCTATGCTACAGAGCCTGATGAGGTTGGATCGTATCTCTTGAAGGTTCTTTGAGAGCTTTGTGACATCGATGGGGCTTGGTGGTATGCATGTCAGGACAAGCTCTGTGAATAGGGTGTCCACATTCTTGCACGGTTTTAGACTCTCTAGACTCGCTATTTCTGAATACAGCTCGCATACTTTTGAGATCAACACTTCTTCTTGGCACACCATTATGTCGACACTCTTTGTGCTTTCTTCTTTTCTATATGCATCTATGCTCCATTCTCCTCTCAGATCAGGTCATTATTTATGCCCAACTGTGGGCTCCACATACTCTCAAACCGAATAATACTGTCATAAACTATGTTGCTTAGCTTCTCTTTAATTTGGTTTAACACAATTTTAGGTGTTAATTTGAGTGAAAATTTATGTATAGTTATCTTGATGTAAAATTGATTATATTTAAAAAGTGTTAGTGATTTGATAAATTTGATTAAATTATATCGAATAATTTTTAACTTTTAATTTTATATTAAAATAAGTGCATATGAATCTTTATCATTAATTTAATATGATATCATGATTAGATATCATCAAAACTACTTTGTGGGTGATATATACTAATACTACTAATAATCTCTATGTCAAACATTGTGCTGTTCAACATAAGAATATAGTTAATAATAAAGATAGGGCCGCAAATAACAATGATCTTGGAGAAGTAAATTAATTAAACATATAATCGGAACCAAACAAGAACAAGAGTTTCATCTCTATACTCGCCTCATATCCCATGCTTAACATAAAATTAGGGTTTCTGTGGACTTGCAAGTTGTAATACAAGTTGCTATTAACATACGATGACACGAGTATCAACATGCAGCAGAAAACAGAAAACAGTTGTTAATCAGTAATAAAAAGAAAAAGATGAAAAATTGACGATACAAACAGAGTAATAATAACATGGCAACATCTCAGAGCACATCATCATCATGATATTTTATCCGTTATTATCAAATACATCTGAAAGACAATAAAAAATAGTGTAAAATAACTCTAAATTATAATTTATTTTATTTTTTAAAATTATATTAAAATAATTTTTTTAAGACAAGAAGAATATTTTATTTATTAAAAAAATAAAATCTAAAAAATTCAAGACATAAAAAACAAAAAAATAAAGAACTCTCAAATTTTAATACAAGAATACGAAGAGTACGTACTCTTTTGGAGATGTGAAGATAAAGTAAAAAAAAATTGAAGTAGGAGTAAAGTATAGAAATACTGAAATAATTGAATAATATTAAATATAATAAATATATAATTATGTATCTTATATACATAAAATTATAAATATTAACTTAAATAAAATAACTTTAGTTATATTATCTTCTAATATTATCATATTAAATATATAAAAAATAAACATTTAAAAAAATTAAATAAGCCTTTATTTTAAATTTTAAAAGATTTATTTATTACAAAATAGTACATTACGACTATTCAAATATTAATTTCGTTTGATAAAAATAAATTTTCCTTTTTTGTTTCTTTAAATTTAAGTAAAAAATTGATAAAGTGCACAATATTAAAAAAATAACGATTTTAATTTTATTTAGTAAAATTCACACAAATTAAAAATTATTAATTAATTAATGTGATAACTATTTTTGTCTTTATCTCAATTATATTTGATATTTATTTTGTTTATATATTTTTTAAATTTTATTCTCACTCGCGGGAGCTAAGTCCCTTACGAAAGTTTTATTATTGTCTTTAGCCACGTACTATCAGCATCATTTAATTAGAGTAGTTCACACAAGATTGGCACTTTAAATAAGAAAAATTTGTCTTTACCACCTTCTTTATATACAACTATATACAACGACAAAAACACATCTTAATACATATAAATGTTGATAATGATTATACCTTCATTTGTTTATTAATTTTGTTCTTGATACACGAGGAAACATAATTCTTTTAATACATTAATTTAAAAATTATTAAATAATTTGATTAAATTATTATACAAATTTTAATTATTAATTTTATAAAAAAAATAATTATATAAAATTTTTTACCAATTCGATAAGAATGAAGAAAAAATAGTTTCTTATATATTAATATACCTCGATGGATTATTGTAATTATTTTACTAAATTAATTAAGGAATCATGATCCTCCTTTTACTTTATTTTTCTTGTTTTGGGGATCAATTTTCCTCCCACAACTACTCTATAGAATATATGTGTTTACAAAAGTGAGTAGGGATGTGAATCTGAAAATGTTGACATTCAACATCAGAAAAATAATTCTCTTTGTCTGGTGCAAACAATTTTTCCTTAATCGTTTTGCCTTATACTGTTCTAGATTTAATCTCTATTCAACTTCTTGTTCTAAAGTTGAAAAAAATTTAGGTCACCCTTTCTTTTTTATTATCAAGTCTACTTTTTAAGTTGAATAAAAATTTAGTTTTCTTCAATTAGTAAGACAACTATTATCTTCAAAGCATTTTTTTTAATGAGGCCTATTTACATAATTTTTACAAATTGTCTACCAAAAAATGTCTTTATTACAGTGATAACACATAGATTCAAACCCTTATTATTATATGATATTATTTTATAAATTTTTAACAAATTTAAATGGTTCGATATCAAACGATTTGAGAACGAAATCTAGTCCTATCAAATTTTAAAAGTGTATCAAAATGTTCTTTTAATTGAATAAAACAATAAAAGAAAATCTGAAAAAAAAGTAAAATAAATTTAAAAATAAAATGATTGAAATTAAAAAAAAAAATAACATTCAATTTAAGTAAGCAGTAAACTGCTTTTGACAGAATAAAAGGACTTTAAAATAAAAAACAAAGTGCTAAGTTTTAAAAGAAAACATAAAGAATAAATTTGTTTGAAAGCTAAATTTGCAATAAAATAAAAATTACATTAAATAAAATTTAAAAGACACGGAAAAATCTTCGATAAATCAAATTCAAATATAACTCTCACGTGCATTAATCTTTGAACCGTTTCCGTTCTCTTGCACAATGTGAGTAATTATTATTAGAATCATTAACTTCACTTATCAACTTCTTTATTTTTCCTGAATGAGTCTTTATCCATCGAAATTTACTCCCTTGTCAATATGTCATTCTTGATAAACACATGAAACAAATTTCTACTTCAAAACTCATAACTTATTTATTTTGACTGACAGATGTATTTAATTTTTTATTCAAAAATAAATTATTATTTTTATTCCTAAAATTTTAAAATCTTAGATAAAACGAGTACGTTGGGACATTTTGTTGCAAAAAATAATTTTTTATGTGATGTAAAACGATATATGATACGTCGATACACCAATTTTAAAATCTAATAAGACACAAAGATACATATATATATATAAAATATAAAGTATTTTTCAGATAAATTATAATAATATTTTGATATTTTATTAATATTAAAATATAAATTAATGTTTAATTATTTTTAATATTTTATTTTAATTATATAAAATATTTAAAATATTATTATTTTAATAAATAATAATATATACTATTTCTAAATTTATTTCAAAAATATATATTAAATATAAGGTTAGATACATTGAAACGTGATAGAATTTAAATATATTCAAATATGTCTGAAAAATAATTTTTATTAAGCATAGTTAACAAATACGTCTTCAGCAATTTCAATCTTTCAATAATATTTTACTTTTTATTAAATCTATCTAATTAATTACCTCGGTGGACTTGCATCATTTCCCATCATATATAATGGATATAAAAACAGTGAATTTAGTATAAGCGAAAGGGCCGATAAACTAGGTCCCTACAACATTATTCGAGCCAGGTTTAATACAGAATTAGTAGATAGCAATGGTCAAGTGGATGGGATCATCACCCTAATGTTTCCTCCAACAAAACGTCCACAGAATTGGGGCCTTCTCTTACTGTAGATTGAATAGGAGATCTCACTGAAACAAAATAGACATCAGATTAGATGTTTGGGGCGGAAAAATAGTTTGTATATGTCCACTAATAATGCAACAATAATATTATATGATTATTTTTTATGTGCCTTAGCTTAATGCTACTTCTGTTCTTTCTACCCTGACCCCTTGTCTATACGGTTAATGCTCCGTGAATACATATTTTCATGTGAAGATAGTAGGTATAGTAGGTATTGTGAATACTTAGATTATTCGATTAAATACGTTAAAAAATTTAATAGTTTGTAATATCATTTTTATGCGTAGATATTTATAATATACAGAAAATGATACGATATAGAATACGAGATACACGGACAATAAATTTAAAATTTTTATAAAATATTGAGACATAATATATATAAAATATAAAGTATTTTTAAATAAATTATAATAATATTTTAATATTTTATTAATATTAAAATATAAATTAAATTTTTAATTATTTTAATAATTAATAATATATATTATTTTTAAACTCATTTTAAGAATAAATATTAAAAATAAGATACACTAACACATGATGGTATTTAGGTGTATTTAAACGTGAAAGAAGAAGAAAAAGCAACCAGTAAAAAAAAGAAAGAGATGAATAAACAAAAGAATCCACCATGGTCAAGTTTCTTTATACGTTCCTTTATATTGATCAGATCTGTCGCGTCGCGGATGATGACGCTGGGACGGTGAACGCAATGGACTGTGGGGGAGGCTGCACGGCGGGTGGGCAGCATGAAAGAGGCTTTTGGGGCTGGTGCGCCGCGATCGAACGTTCGCAGAGAGGCTGGCGGTGGCGGGCTGTCCGGGGCTGGTGCTGCGCAATCGGACGTCCGCGGAAAGGTTGGGCGGCGTCAGCTAAAGGCTGGACGGCAGCAGCTGGAGTCTGGCCAGCATCGGACCGAAGAACGGGAAAATGAAACGGCAGCCAGATCACTCTGCAAACCGGAGTTCGCGAATGAAAAACAGAAATTAGCGTGATATTAAGTGTAACTGTTTGATTCAATTTGAAATATTTATTTTTTAAATTTCAAAATCTAAAATTATTAATAATTAATTAATTATCTAATTTATAATTATAATTTTATTTTATCCTTTTTATTCTATTATTCACATTGATTATTATTCTCCTTCTCTTTCTATACTCTTTCTATACATTGATTATTATTCTATACTTCCTATAATTTTATTTTTTCTATACTCTTTCTATACTTTACGACAGTATCCAACTATCTGAATTATATTCTGATGTCTATTTTTGGGCAATTTGGCCACTCCAATTGCAAGATGGCAGTAACAGTAGCAACCAAATGCGATTACTCGACGCTGAAACAAATCAAATTAAAAGGGAATAGTCAATATAATAGTGCAAACCAATAACATAAAGCACTTTTACAACAAGGTGCGTGTAGGGTAGGGGTATCTGAGAAAAAAGAAGATACCATACAACTACAAGAGATGAAGATATACGGCTATATTAAAGATATGGGGCATCACGTAGCTAGCTAGCTTAGCTTTCGGTTGTACCATTCCAATTTTATTGCAGTGCATAAGACAAAGATTGCATAAAATAATAATAATGAAAAGTTGAATAATGTTGATTGAGCATATTGGTGGGTTATGGTTGAAGTCAAAAATACTTTTATTATTTATTTGATTGATGCAAATGGGAGTATGGCAACCACACGACGCCGGAACCACATAACAGATAGATAACTCAACATTGTCTCTTCCATGAATGATGCTTCCTCCGTTACTCCATCAATCTCAAAGAGGTGTATGGCCACCACACGACACACCACGCCGTGTACCTAACGGAAACCACATATAATAATAATACGTATTCCTCTGAATCATACTTAGCTTTCCCCTTATATCTTCTATCCTAACCTTCACAAGAATTTAAAAGAGGAATGACACAAAGTAGTGAAATGAAATCTGTTTTTGTATTATAAGTTAGAAACTAAAAAGAATAATAAATAAATGGTGACCACTAACATGAAGTTTTTTGTATAGGAAAAGTTTAGGGCGCCAACAGTTTTATTAAAATCTGGCCAGCATTTAAACAGCAAAAGCAAAGTAAGTAATCTCACACCTTTAAAATCACCAATGATAGCTAATTGATGGCTACAAATCACAAAATTTGCTGGCCTTTAACACTCATCTTTTATATAAAAGATAATAATTCATACGAAGATGGTATCTATATCATCTTTACATAAAAATAATTTTATGAGTAATCACTTGAATAAGGAGATTTTGGGTGTCTAAAGCATTTGTATCGAATTTGTCTAAAAGGTGAAAAATAAAAATGTAAAGACCTTATATTTTGTATCTTAATTATAGGCATGATATCTATATATGTTGATATTTTATAGTGAAACTAATTGTTTAAAATATGAAAGTTTCAGTTCCTAAGATTAATCAAGAAATGGATTGCATTAAGAATATCATAGAGCATTAGGCCAATTCTACCACCAAACCAACTTCCCATTTGGCTACCCACTAGAAAACCAAGTCTGCCAAGTCTTTGTTCCCCAAAGAAGCCACCAAGATATGAACCAAACAAAGTGCCGCTTCCCCTGATTGCACCCTCTGCATCACTCCCACCATAGTACACTGCCTCAAAGAAGTCCCATCCAGAAGATATCATGGGACCTATCACGCGCTGAGCCTTGTGCGAAGCCAACTTTGCCGCCTTTGCGCCTTCTTTCTTAGCATGCTTCTCCGCTAATGACTGTGCCATGCCCTGTGACTTTGCATCAGTCAGTGCAGATTTCATTGCTTGGTTCTTGGCTTTCTCAATATGTGCAGATCTTAAGTTGTGGAAATACAGCTTCGTACTTTCCTTCACACCGCATGCTAGACTTCCGTATCCCATGTCCAAGCAATTCCACACTGTAAACTTTCCACTCTTGGATGTTGCATGATCCGGAACAAGCTTCCTGCATTTCTCAGCTTGGAAATATAATGAAATTAAAAACCATTATTTGAGATTGTTAGAAATAAGAACGCTTCATTGTTGGAAAACACTCCAAGTTAATATAATTAATGATGCTAATGCAAATAACAACAGGGTTGAACTTATGACAGATCCAAATGTGTTTTCTTATATTGTTTCTTCCCCTATATATGTTCATAATCGAACAATACAATGGATATATATGATTCTAACGATATTTCTCAATTATTATTATATATAACATGCATGAAATTAATGTTATAGCGATCTGTGAAAAAAAAATTAATAACATTGAATTGAGATTGAGAGTGGGGTGGAAGGTAATTAGGTACCTGCCATGCTAAGAACAATGATGAAGGCGACAAATACCAGCAACCGGACGCGTTTCTTGTGGAAATCCATGTCATCGGAACGACAGTAACGGTATATGGGAAACCGAATCCAATTAATGTTTATTTAATACAAAGAAACAAAAATTAATGAAGCTTGGAGGAAAGGCAAGATGCAGAGTTAGATTGAGTAGATTCTAACTATGGTTTCATGTTCATATTCAGTTTTTTTTTTCTTTTAATTTCTGTTTAGACTATGTGTGAAGTGGACGATCCTTGTCATGGATCCCAATATTTCTTTCTACAAAATGGGCTCTTGCTCCATCAAATTGGGACATAGCTCGGATTTTGTTTTTCCACCTCTGGAAAACATTATTATAAAAGGCTTGGTTTCGGTATCACTAAATGAATTTCATTTTGATCAGTACAAAAACATCCAACTTATGTTTAGCTACTAGACCATATATGTCATTTTGAATGAGATCGTATATACTATATTTTACAAAACTACCTTAGTCTCGAACATTAATTATGAAATTCATTTCACTTTTGGGTCAATTAAAATTCATTTTGTTTTTGGATTAACTCGTTTAAAAACATTCAAGTAACTTCGCCTCATAACTTGTAAGAAAAACGTTGCATTCCTTATTTTCTTTGTAATTTTAACCATATACCAATATTTCGTACATTATTCATATAATATAAAGTATCATATTTCGAAGATAACAAGGCTAACAAGCTGATTTAGTGTGATTGTTTTAAAAACGGTAAATACTATGGCCTCTATCACTTTCTACCGAAGTTACTAAAAAGGTAAATAAATAATATTTAATAAATTTTACATGATTTACTTTTCATTTTAAATATTTTATTTTTTACTTTAAAAAGAAAATTAGGCAATTTAGACACCTTGACAAAGGCATCATAGAACTCACCTTTAAAAAATAGCAGTCTAATAAAATTTCATGTATTTTGTTTTGTATTTTACTGTCCAACGGGGGCATCAAACGGAAACTCTAAACAAGCTCAATTAAAACAGTTGGACAAACATGTCAACCGTCAAGAAGTACAATAGAGTTCTGAATTTCAAAACACAGACAAAAACAGAAGGCTTGGGCAGCCATAGCAATCTTCAAAGCCTTCTTCCCCTTCTACCGCTCTTTCTACGAGTGCTATCTGACGGAATCGGGGTCACATCCTCTGAAGAAAACAAAAACATGATTAACAATTGCAAAAATTAGTCAAGCATCAAGTTTATCGCAGCATCCCAAAAATGTATATACCTATGCGGCCAATTTTCATTCCAGAACGAGCCAAGGCGCGGAGAGCAGACTGAGCACCAGGGCCAGGTGTTTTTGTCTTGTTTCCACCGGTGGCACGGAGCTTGATATGAAGAGCAGTTATGCCCAGCTCCTGCTTCCAAAAATAGAATCAAGTCAGTGTACTTTGAACACTATACAGAGATGTAATCACAAGTTGGAATAAACATGTAGCAGACTAACAAGAATGGACATGGAAAAATATTCAAAAACATAAGCACCGACAACTATTGATATGAACAATATAAAATTACTAAATCAACAGTTTGAACAATACAAGATTCACATGTATAATATATTGTCATGAAAGTCTATATGAAAAACTAAATTAAGGATAATCATAAACACCTTGCATCTAGCAGCAACATCTTGTGCTGCAAGCATAGCAGCATATGGGGATGATTCATCTCTGTCAGCTTTAACCTTCATTCCACCTGATTATCAGAAACAAAATACATAAGATACATATGGATTTATTCTGAGACTTATCAGGAACTCTTGGAAAGCTAAAACAGTTACTTTGGCACTATATAAAGTAGAAAGTAAAATTTTGCAGTTTGAGAATGTAGTAGTAATTAAAATAGAAAGTAAAATTTTGCAGTTTGAGAATGTAGTAGTAATTAAAATATTGGCTAGTTTACATTATAAAATAAGGCATATGTTTAGTATTACTTGAAAGTTGAAACAGTTTCATAAAACAGGAGATCATCAGCCATTCAGCCCAATCATAATCTTGGAAAAAGTAAAAAATATACGGCAGGAGTTTCAAATACCCAAAAAACAATGAAATTGGCTATAGAACTGTTATAGAATAAAGTATCCATGTAATAAGAATCTTTGTTTATATCTTAAGGCAATGTGAAGAGAAACACACTTACCAGTGATGCGGACAAGGGTTTCCCTTCCAGACAAATCAGTCACATGCTGCAATGAGAAATCACCCAATCAAAACCATCGATTCAGCAAATTCAAATAAAATAAAGAACAAGGAGAAAAAAGATGAACATAGTGTACTCACAATAAAGGTGTCATTGAATGATGCAAAAATGCGAGCAACACCAAAAACATGTTCGCCCTCTCTAACAGCAGGGCCAAGAGTGACGGTTTCCTCCTTGGGCTCTCTAACCTTTCTCCTCGACTGCAAAAGAATCAACACCACACAGAGTCTTAAAACTGAATATCCTTATCACATTCCCAATTGCACAACCAATTCCCCACACAACTAACATAACAAGTTCTAATAATGAAAAAATAGCATCTAATTATTGCTTCCTTCTAATTAACAGAACAATGAGAGTTTCCCATCATTCCCTTCAATCCTGTTTTTAGCTGCTACTGAAGGGTTCAGCTAATTAAGTAAAGATTAAAAAGATGCATACAAAGAATCAGATCATAACGAAAATACAGGTAGCTAGGGCAAAAGAAAAAGAGATTTTATTTAAAAGAAAAATCAACGTCTAGCTGAATCACCTAATACACTACAATCAGACTTCTTCATTGATTATCACAGATCAAACAAAATGACGTGGACTAATAATTAAGAACAAGAATGAAAGACTAACCAACAGAAATTGGTTAAACGAAATCTAACAGAAAGAGAGAGACATACCATGGTTGGTGCTCGAAGGTTGCGCAGTGAGAATCAGCTTTCACTTACCCTAGGTTTGTGATATATACCCAGACAGTGGAATGCGTTAGGGTTTTAAATTTTGTAGAGAACTACGTAATACTGGAGTTGGACTTGGGCCTCATAGAAGCCCAGAAACAAACTAATCAAACAACCCAAAAAAACAATTTTAAATTCAAACAGCATCATCTCTGATAGATGTAGCACTCTCCCAGATCCCAAAAAAAAAAAACATATAGCACTCTGAATTTATCTTGACCCAAAAAAAAAATAATAATAAATTATGAAGCACTCAGAAAAAAGGAAGAATATTAATATTAATATTAAAATAAAATACACTTTTTGTTTCTAATATTTTTTAATCTTTTTAAAATTATCTTTAACATTAATTTGATTCAATTTTGTTTCTAACATTTTTGATAAACTTTAATTTTATCCTCACCATTAATTTTTTAACTGTAAGTCAAAAAAATTTTTTAATTATATTCCTAATTCTCATCATCATCATCTTCACTTTTCTCCCTTCATTGTTACCATTATTCTCTCTTTCTCTCTCTCTCTTTTCTTACCACCTTCACAAAACCATCCTCTTCTCACACTCGTAACTTTGTCCTCTCCCTCACTTATTTTTTTTGTTGAAAAATAATAATTTAAAATGTTTGTAGTTGTTTTTATTATTGTTGAATTATTGGTTGAAAAAAGATTGAGGGTGATGGGGTTAGGATTAAAGGGAATGTGGGATCCTAATGGAACGATTTAAATGTTAGGAATATAAATAAAACTTATCTCAAACTTTCAGGACAAAAATAATATTTTACTCATAAAAAATTATATCATAAAAGATTTTATAGTATAACATAATGATATAATATAGTATAATAAAAATTAATTCTAATACTATATATATATATATATATATATATATATATATATATATATATATATATTGAAGCATTTACTTAAGTAGAATTTTTTGTAAAATATAGAGAAGAGAATCAATTTTTTGTCTATTTAATTTTGATAAATTAGATTTAAACAAAAAATAGCATATAAATACAAAAATAATACATTGGCACTCAAACAAGTTGTCTATTTATTTGTTTTGTGCATGGAGATTGGCGTGCTTCATTTTCAAACAAGTTGACGAGAATATTTAGGATGGTGTGATTATTTCTAGATAGGACCTAGAGTTTCTCACTTGCTGTTTGTAGATGACCTCCTCCTTTTTTGTAAAACGGAAAAAAAAATCAAGTTCAGAATGTCGTGAACACCTTGGAGTTGTTCTGCAAAACTTCAGGTATGAAGGTTAACATTGAAAAATCCAAAGCTATTTGTTCTAGAAAAACCTCTAATAGAAGGAAGGAAATGTTGTCTGGTGTTTCTCATATTCCTTTTACTAGTGACTTAGGCAAATACTTGGGGGTGAACCTTAATCATCCTTGAGCTACTAGGTCTGTTTTTTTTTTTTTTTTTTTGACTCTTTAGAGAAGATCAGGAATAGGCTGGCTAGTTGGAAAGGTCGACTCCTTAACAGAGTAGGCAGGCTTTGCTTAATTAAATCTATTACTTCTTCTCTTCATATTTACCAGATGCAAGTGACTCTTTTTCCTACTTCAATTTGTCAAAAGATTGATTATGTGCTTAGACAATTCTTGTGGAAGGAAAAAGTGGGGGAGCATTGCTTAAGCTTGGTCAAGTGGAGCAAAGTTGTTACTCCAAGAAAATATGGAGGTTTGGGAATTAGAGATACTCAATGTGTGAATTTTGCTTTATTAGAAAAGCTTATTTGGCAATTACTGCATAATAAAGATAAGTTTTGGGTAAGGATTATGTTGACAAAATATTTATCTGGGAGTTCTTGCTTTTCACCCAATTTTTCTAATAATGTTCCAAGCACTTGGTGAGCAATTTATAAGACAATAGAAAAGCTTCGTGATGGTTTTGAATGGTGTATAGGCAGGATGTCTCAATCCTTTTGTGTCATGTTTGGCGACCATCTGGAATGCTAGCTCCTTTGGTTCCCTTTGTGCATATTTCTGATTCTCTCTTAAAGTTAGAAGATGTCTGGCACCATAGACATTGGCTGTGGGATATTCTTTGCACAATGATTCCGGATGAAATTAAACTTGATTTGATGTTCTTTGATCCTATCAAGCAAGCAGGAGATAAAACAGGTTGGTTTTGGACAAACTCAAATACTCTCACCTACTCGACTAAAAGCGGGTATAAGTGACTATTGAAGAAGAAATTTGGCTGAAATGATAATGAAAATTGGCCTTGGCTTTGGCGCTTGAGAATACTGAAGAAGATAAAGTGTTTGCTTTGGCTTTGCCTCAACAACGGAGTTCCCACAACTAGCTACCAGTTTCAAAGAGGTCTTGCTACTTCTAATATTTGTTAGAGATGTTATCTTGCTCTAGAGGATATTAACCATTGTTTTAGGACTTGTCAAAAAGCTCGTCAGATTTGGATTAGCTTAAACTTGGGAATGACCGCTGTAGATTCTGGTTTGGATTTTGTGTCTTGAATTCATTCTAACCTCAACAAAAATGAGTTCCTCTTTGCAACGGCCTTTTGGTGGATTTGGAGGGATAAGAACAATGACATATTCCATCAAGATGATCCATGGAGTAGAAGAAAATTGTTCACTTGACTAAACATGCTGCTCGAGATTTCTCCAATGTCAATACCACCCAAAAACATATTACTCCTTCCTCTTTGCAATATAACTAGGAACCACCTCTGATGAATGTCTGTAAAGTGAACTGCGATACAAGCGTTTTTGAAAATGAGCAATTAGCTGGCTTTGGGTGTATTATTAGAGACAGCATGAAAATTTGGATAAAAAATTGTTCTGCCAGTATATCTCTTTCTAGTATTCTCTGCTGTGAGTTTCATGCTATTTGGAGAGGGTTTGTTACGGCTTGGGATTGCGAGTGCAAAGAGGTCATATGTGAAACTGATAATCTTGATGCGTTTCTTTTTGTTTCGCGAGACACAACCAGCATGATTAGGACTGACTTTGATCTGCTTGACAAAATCAAAGAGATGTTCCAGCGTAATTGGACAGTTACGGTAGTACTCATTCAGCGCACAACAAACAAAGCGGCTGATTTAATGGCTAAGACTGCTGCTTTTAACAAGCAGGTGTACCTGGAGTAATTGCTGCCCCGTAATAGTTTAGATATTATTATTAGAGAGGAATTCTATTATTTCTCTTAGGTCCTTTTTATTTGTGTTATTTTCAATTTAAAAAAAAAGTTAATGATAAAGAAATGGGATAGTTTTTCTTACGAAATAATTTAATAGTGATATTAAATTTATTAATTAAAAGATAATGCTAATGGAGGTTATTGATTAAATTTATTATTAATATTAATTAGACGGTAATATTAGTGGAGACACTTGAATGAATAGAGACAATTAAAAAAAATTTAAAAATCTAAAAAAATTACAATATAAAATATAATAAATAAAAACTAAAAAGTGTTTAATTAACAAAAATTATCAGATGAGAATTTTAAGAATGAGCTTTTTTATATGTATCTAAAAATGATAAAACTTACAAACTTTATCGTTAATTGCAAAGTTTAGAATATTATGTTATTGTTTGTAGATACATTAGTATTAGTATAATAATAATATTCAAAAGCACAACAAAATAAGAGCTTAACTAGTCTTAGCAATTTTCATCAGGCAGATAACTGAAGTTCTCAAAAAGCTTTTTTTTTTTGTTTTTAATACAAAATTTCTTCATACATATAATGCATTGTACAGCTTTGGCAAGTCTTGCCATGATTTGCATATCTTTTTAATCCGAATCTATAATTTTACCACGACCTCTTCTCATGAACCTTCTAGGTTATACATGTAACAAATAAGCAAATAAAAAAAGAGGGGGGGTAGATTTATCGTGCCCTGCATCATTGGTTGGAGCTTATAATCAAGCTTTCGAACTTTGTACTTCTATATTCAATTGTATATTTGCGTGTATTCATTCATTACTGCAAATACCAATAGGCAGCCAACAGTTATGTTTCCTCGTACCAGGAGGCCTCGACGAGGAATGATGGTGCTCGAGGATAACTGAATTTGCCTCATGCTAAAAATGCACCCAAAAAAACACCCCATTTCAGCACCAAATATGAAATTAGCCACCCCATTAAAAATGAGATTTCAATTGGTTCAAGCATCACTGTCTTCTTTATCCAAAGTAGCTGATAGATAGCTCAAGATGAAGCCGTCTATATCTCCCTCAAGGACAGAGTCAGGGTCTGAAACCTCATAATTAGTTCTAAGATCTTTCACCATACGATAAGGCTGCATTGTAAATTAATTAAAATAAAAAAGGTTATGCAATTGCTCATATCATCAAAACCTGACGGAAAAAAGAAGGGGGAGTATAGAATTTCAAACCCTACATGGAGCACGTAACTGCGTATCTGACTGCCCCAAGTTATGTCCGTGAGAGATTGTGTATGTTGTGAATTCAACTGAGCCTGGCGTGCCATCTCCAGTTGGTCTAATCTCGACTTGAGCACAGCCATCGCAGAAGCCTTATTCTGATGTTGGGATCTATTTCCAAATCACAAGCAAACACAAAATTAATGAATGCAGCACAATCTATGAATGACCTCCCCAAACCAACACAAAATGCCCAAATTTATTTCTTACCTTTCATTCTGACAAGTTGCAGTAATTCCTGTAGGAATATGAATTATTCTTATTGCACTTTCAGTTGTATTAGCATGCTGGCCACCGGGACCACCAGAACGAAACCGTTCAATTCGAAGATCAGATTCATTGATTTGTACACGACTAGATCCATCACCAAGGATTGGAATCACAGCTACTGCAGCAAAGGAAGTATGCCGGCGCTTATTACTGTCAAAAGGTGATATTCTCACAAGTCTGTGGACTCCTACTTCTGCTTTTGCATATCCAAATGCAAACTCACCATCTACTTCAATTGTAGCTCGCTGAAAATGAAAAAAAGTAATCTGAATTCATAAACTAGCAATTCTTCCCTTCAAAGAAAAGTCTAGTCTCTGGAAAAGTCCATGAGTACTGCAGATCTAAAATATGTTAAACTAAATCCTCATGAAAATCTTGCTTGAAACTTAAATGCTCATTATACAAGTACTTGAAAATCAGAAACCATAGCTACACAAAACACGTTGGTCCTGAATCCAAGATTCCAAGCACACAAGAAATCTGTAGAAATGTAAAATAACTTAAAAAGGACTCAGGAAGGATGGTGAGAAGGAGAACCTTGATTCCTGCAATCTCACCAGGCATTTCATCTATTACAGTTACATTATATCCACGTCGGTGGGCCCATGATTTATACATCTGCATAACCATTGCAGCCCAGTCCATGCTCTCAGTACCCCCGGCCCCAGCCTGAACCTACATTAAATAATAAAACAAGCAGTTTCAAATTTCAATAGTTAAGCACAGCTTAATTTTACTGTTCTACTGATGTTGGACAAGGGAAAGGATACACATTGCAGCAGATTCTTGTGCAGCATGATGCTAACACCAAGAGCCATAGTGACAACTGGGAACTTAAAAAGAATGCTTTTGAAGATTTGAAAAATATAAAATAATCAACAATACTAGCAATTTATGTTAATCCATTGTAACAACCTCGATGAAGCAAGAACAAGAATCCTGCTCCCCAGCTAGCAGTGCCTCTAGCTCTTTTTCCTTTGCGTTTTTTCTCATGTCACGCAAAGCTTTCAATGATTCCTGAAAAGGAAAAGAATTGTGAAATGAAAATAAATTGACATCTAATATAAGAAAGGATCTAATTGACACTTCAAACATCAGAGAGTTTAGACTATCAATGCTTGTTTCAACTACAAATTTTATCTTAAAACATAAAGCTCACTGATCTATTTGAATTGTCTAGATAGATGCTCTTGCTCCTAACAACAAATAAATCCACCATGTCCAAATCAACTTGATTAATCAGTTGTATCGTTCAAAACTTGTTGACATACATTGTAAGCCTTATGAAACAGTGATACTCATAAAACCGATAACAAAAGAGTAACATGCCTAGGTGATGAGGAAGTGAGTGCCGCACGCACCGATTCCAATTCTGAGTCATTCTCATCACGAGCAAGCTTAATCATGTCAATATGCTCGAGTAACTCTTGCTCAAGCGCATTCACCTCTTTCACCTTTCCCATTAGGGTTCCATGCTCTCTGCTAATGTTACCAGCGTGCACAGGGTCATCCCAAAGATCTGCCTTATTCAGCTGCACAGATAACATATCCAACCTTACCTTCAATTTCTTCCACTGTCACAACACACCACACCATGGAATTATTAATCAGCAAGCAAGTAATTCTTGAAACAGAAGGAGGTTGACGTAGGTACCTGTAAGCGGCGTTTGATGAGATGAATAGATTGCGCAACCGCAGAGGCATGGCTCTTCCAATCGCTTTCGTTATCGTCTAGAATGTTCCAATTGTTGGCGAGAATTCCCTCCACCGTGAGGCCATCGGAGGTTGAGCGTTGGGCGGCGGTGGCGGCGGCTTCAGAAGCGAAGAACCGACGGCATGTGGCCTGGTGGTGTTGGCGATGCGAATAACCATAACCGTAGCAGTGATTTTCAGTTAAAAGGGAAATTGAACGGAAGCAAACGGAGTGAAAGAGGTTATCTGAGAAGTGGCGGCGATGGTTAATGGTTTGGGAAGAATCAAAGGAGTTAGTGAGAAACAAGTTAAAATCGTTGGAGCTCAATAAACGAGTCCTCAGTGATCTTCGTAGAAAAATGGACATGCTCAACGCTATTCTTATTCTATTCTCCTTCCTTTGAAGCTTCAACAACCAATGTACTCGATCCTATTCAAGAACACTGCTCCAACTTCAACTCACCAAAGAAGAATATGCTCCTGCTGCTGCTGCTGCTTCGAGCTTTTTTTTTTGTTATGTCTTGGTAAATGGGCTTGACCCTGATTATAAATATGGGCTTTTCAAGCCCAATTTGAAACAAAATAATTAATTCGGGTCCACGTAGGATTTTAGCCAGCTTAATTTAATAATCTCTAATCTCTACTTCGCCGTTAGCAGGCTGAGCTTTAAAAAGCATAGCAATGTGACACTCTAGGATGTTCTAAACAAGTAAACACAGCGTCTTGACTAAAAATCCCACCATTTCTCCCCTTTCTAAATTGCCTTTTGCAATGTAGGATTATCTTTATATCCAAGCAAATTTTGTTGAAGTCTTTTCCTTACATCAATTGAAGTGGTGATTATCTAACTCATTAGTTTGCCGGTGGACTTCCTTTTGTAACTTGCAGAATGTTCAAAAAATCAAATTCAGGGAAATTTTGGAGTAATTACCCAAATCAATCCTAAAAATTTTAGAATCGAACATTTTAGTCTCCAAAAAAAATTAATACTCAGATCAATCTTTAAGGTTTTCTTTCGGCAGACAAATCAGTCCCAGTTTATTTTTCGATAAAGTAATTATCCAAATTAGTCCCCAAAGATTTTAAAAACGGACATTTTAGTCTCCAAGAAAAACTAATGTACAAATCAATCTCCAATATTTTTTTTATTAGACATAATAATTCTCCGTCCAAAAATAAAATAAAATAAAATAATAATTATTATTAATTGCACAATAATATTGTACTATATTTTTTGTATTTTTTAGACAAAAATAATGATAAATTTATTTATTAAATTCTTATATATATATATATATATATATATATATATATATATATATATATATATAGTCACTTAATAATAATAATAATAATAATAATAATAATAATAATAATAATAATAATAATAATAATAATAATATAAAATTATTAGATATTATTTTACAAGAAATTCAAGGTTAAAATTATTTGATATTTTTATATTTAATATAATTAAAAGATGTCCTATGTAAAAAAAAAAATATTTGTATTAAAAAATATGTATTAAAAGAAAATATTATATATATATATATAGTCATTCAATAATAATAATAATAATAATAATAATAATAATAATAATAATAATAAAATTATTAGAGATTATTTTACAAAAAATTCAAGGTTAAAATCATTTGATATTTTTGTATTTAATATAATCAAAAGATGTATTATTTTTAAAAATATGTTTACATTAAAAAATATGTATTTAATATAAATCCAAATTAAAATTTTTTCTTTTAATACATATTTTTTAATACAAACATATATTTTTTTTTACATAGGACATCTTTTAATTATATTAAATACAAAAATATCAAATAGTTTTAACCTTGAATATATAAGAATTTAATAAATAAATTTATCATTATTTTTATCCAAAAAATACAAAAAATATAGTACAATATTATTGTGCAATTAATAATAATTATTATTATTTTATTTTATTGTATTTTTGGACAGAAGACTATTATGTCTAATAGAGAGGAATGTTGGGGATTGATTTGTATATTAATTTTTCTTGGGGACTAAAATGTCCGTTTTTAAAATTTGAGGACTTATTTGGATAATTACTCTGTCGGAAAATAAACTGGGGACTGATTTGTCTGTCGAAGTAAAACCTTAAAAATTGATCTATATATTAATTTTTCTTAGGAACTAAAATGTCCAAATTCCAATTTTAAAATCCTTCGAACTGATCTGGTTAATTACAAACAAATCACTTGAATTATTAACAACTACTTTCATAAATAAAATCAGCAACGTGGACATAATACCAATTGTTATTCTCCTCAGTGTGGGGAGCCATGGCCCCAAATATTTGATAAAAAGGATTAGTTACTACGTACTTTGTTTAAGGAGTAAGTTGGTTTAGTTGATTATGTCTTGCACTAAATATTTAGTTATCGCAGGTTCAATTCTAGTCTCTCACATTGGTTTAATGTGCTTCATTGTTAAGATATACCAAGCAACACAAATCCAAGGGTAGTAAACTAGTTAGCAAATCTAAACATAGTGTTTTTAACCTTCAATACTCTGTCTCTTCACGTGAAAACAAGAAAATAACTAGCCATTTTTAGGTGAATTTACGTGAGTTTATCCCATAGAAAAAAGAGAACCTATGTATTTGTCCTAGAAATACCAATGATTAATCCCCGAGGCATCACAACATGAGATTCCCGAAGAAGCAGGTACGGTCAAGGAGCAACAAGTACACATACCTAAGAGATACATAAGCGACAAAATCGATGTATATATAACAGAAATTATGAAAATAACGACCACTTATTCCGATTGATATGTTTGATCTCGAGCATCAGCAATTGATTTTGGCTTCTTGACTATGAGAACTGGGCACTTAACGTTCTGTGCGCAGTGACTACTCACACTTCCAAGAAAAGTCCTATAATTCAGTTCCAACCCCAAAACACAACTCACTATTACACAAATTACAATATATATTAAAAAAAATTAACTAACTTGTATTTTAAGATGCATTTTAAAAATATAAAAATATATTTTTTTAATACTTTTGATGGATTAAATGCATTCAATACATTAAAAATATAAAAGAATTAATTTTTACAATAAATTTTTATAATGTATTAATAACTTCTGTCTTTAAAACACAAGTTAGCAAAACAAAACAAAAAAATATTTTATCATGTTTATGTTATGGTGTTTATAGTATTTTAAAAAATATTATTAAATTAAAATTTTTTATTATTAAACATTTTTCAACAAATATTACTAAAATATAAAAAATATGTGATTTTAATTTTAATAACACTTACATACTCAAATAATTACAAGCTTACTAGAATCTTTTTTTAAAAATAATTATTTAAATCAATTCTCGACACTTTTAAAATTAGAGATTTCAAAATACATAAAACAATGAGCAAATGACGCATATAAACCAACTAGAGGCTGGTTTTACACAATTCCACCAAAGATAAAAACGTTACAAAGTTCTACTCAGAGTACTTTTCTATATAGTTCGAATTAGAGCCACTCGAATTCCACATACCATAGTAATTCGAGTCACTATAATTCGAATTATGCCACTCATCATAGTAATTCGAATGAAACTTATTCGAATTACACACACTAACATATACTAATTCGAATTAGCATCATTCGAACTAACCCACAATTTTGTGCCCATAGTAATTCGAAACAACCTGTTTCGAATTACTCCCTGTTTTGGTTGCCGTTGGTAATTCGAATCCTACTCATTTGAATTACATGGCCCTTGCCTATATAAAGAGTTCGAATAACCTCATTCGAACCACTATTCTAAATCCATGCCCCACCAAATCCCAGAGAAAAGGACTCGTACAACTCCAACAAAGGCTTGAGCAGAAATATTTAGCCGATGGGGATAATCCGGACTAACTTTATCTTTTGGATGGAGTAGCCCATATAGTTGGTATCATCAATGAAAAGGTTAGTGCGAACATCATCCACTATATGGATCGGGTGTTATCAATATTTAGCCTATCATGGATCGGGTGGATGATGTTCGCACTAACCTCTTCATTGATAACACCAACTATATGGGCTACTCCATCCAAACGATAAAGTCGGTCCGGATTATCCCCCATCGACTAAATATTCTACTCAAGCCTTTGTTGGAATCGTACGGGGGTCCTTTTCTCTGGAATTTGGTGGAACATAAATTTAGAATAGTGGTTCGAATGAGGTTACTTCGAACTCTTTATATAGGCAAGGGTCATATAATTCGAATAAGTAGGATTCGAATCACCAACGGCAACCAAAACAGGGAGTAATTTGAAACAGGCTGTTTCGAATTACTATGGGCACGAAATTGTGGGCTAGTTCAAATGATGCTATTTCGAATTAGTATGTGTTAGTATGTGTAATTCAAATCAGGATAATTCAAATTAGTGTGAGTTAGTGTGTAATTCAAACCAGTTTCATTCAAATTACTATGATGAGTACATGCAGGCATAATTCGAATTATAGTGATTCGAATTACTATGATATGTGTAATTCAAGTTGTTCTAATTCGAGCTACATAGAAAAGAACTCTTGGTAGAACCTTGTAACGTTTTTATCTTTGGTGGAATTGTATAAAACCAACCTCTAGTTGATTTATATGCGTAATTTGCCCTAAAACAATTTCTAATTTTTATTTTTGTACTTTTCCATTTAATCAAAAGAATAAAGTAAAAAATATCTTTGAAATTTTTTAAATATCACAAAACAACCCTAAAATCCTTTTAAAATTTCTAAACTAATTATTTTGATTAAAAGAATAAAATTAGGACAACAGAGATAAATGTTAAGGACTTTTTATATATTTTAAAATTTAAAAAATTAAAGCATAGAAATTAAAAATATCGATAATTGATTTGAGTAATAAATAAAAAAAAAAAAACGTGTGATAGAAGGGGAGGGAGTACCTCTTGATAAGACCATAACCGTGGCTTCCCATAACAAGAACATGAGCACCCAACCTTTCAGCCATCTCACAAATCACGTCCCTTGGATCGCCATCCTCTACTTTCGTCTCCACCTTAACCTATTATTCACCATTCCAATATTAATTATTAATTATTTATACTTACATACATAGATAAGCTTCACCTTCACATGGAAAGAAAGTGACGTGTAACAAAACACTGATTAATTAATTAAACAAACAGTGAACAAAGTAATATATGACAAATGTACGGACACCATTATCATCAGAAGAACAAATCCAACAAAATACGACAAATATTGAAGGGAACGAGACATACGTGTTGGAGATCTTTACACAATTTCTTGGCTTTCGCTAACACGCAATCTGCCACTTCTTGGCTATATCTTTCCATGGCTGCCGTTATTTCCGGCGAATACAGATTTGCTGATGAAAAGTGAAAACCAAACACAGAACAAAATAGTAATTTCGATTAGCAAGTTTAGTTTTAATTATTGAAGGGTAGTAAAGAAAAACAAATAAGATACCTGGATGAATTTCAGGATCATCTAGTGCGGCTGCGGTTTCAAAGGGCATATAACCGCCACGTGGTGGGTTTACATAGAGAAGGATAAGGGTATTTTTGGAATTTTGGAAGACGAGGTTGTTGAGGCACCATGAGAGGGCATACATGCTCTCATCGCCTTCGTCCACTGCTACCAGAACCCTCCGTTCGTTCTCTGCCTCTTCTGCCATTACTGCTTCGCGCTTGATTTAGGAAAGATTGGGAGTGACACCGTTACTTTCACTTCTCTTGTGTTTTGACTAATTATGTTGAAGCTACTACTATCAGCTGACTCTAGTGAAATTATTATTTTCTAATTGGAGTGTATAAACGCTTTTTTATATTATTGGACAATGAACCATCGAGAGGTGTGTGTTATCCAAACTCCAAAGTGTACGCACTAGAATGAATTTGACCAAAATATATGAGTTATTCAGTAGAATCTGTTGGCGGTTTGGCTTCCTGGTTTTCATATTTGACGGTATTACCACATGTCCAATAGGACAATATATTTAGGGTAAATCACATATAAAACAATTGTGTTGTTTGGATGGGAATAGAATTGCACAAATAAATTGTTTTTTTTAATTATTTAAAAATAATATTATATATATATATATATATATATATATATATATATATATATATAAATTTTTTAAAATTAGGTTGATCTTAATAATATAGATTATGATAAAAAAAATTATAGTATTAAATTATTTTTATAAAAAAATTATAATGGACAAAGTTTTTGTTGATTAAAAAAATTAGAATTTCTGTAGATAAAAAAATTAAATAATAAATTTTTAGTTATTATTTTGATATAAAAGAGTTTAGTTTTTATTAATAATTAATTTTAATATTTATTATCTAAAATTTGAAAGAATGTTAACGTATATTTTTATATTTAATTAGGTGTTAAGTCTGTTACATAAATAAAAATAATTAATTTTTTTATTATTTAAAAATAATATTTTTTCTCTTTATATATAAAAATATAATTAGATATTAGTATAAAAAATATTTTTATTGATAGTGTTATAAAATTAACTCAATTTGTTTTAATACAATTGAATCTTGATTCTAACTTTTAATCACAATATTAATTTTTTTTATCTAAATTATATGTAATAAATATTTGAAGAAAAAGAAGTAAATATATAGATTAAAAAGATAAGCACTAAAAATTTAAAACTAAATAAAAAAATATGCATATAATAATATTTTTTATTTAAATTATATTATATTGTTAATTTTATTTTTTATAGAACAAAAAAGTAGAAAAAAATAAAAAATAAGAGAAAAGAGAGAAAGATAAAGAAGAAGAACGAGAGACGGAGTTTGTTAATTTTGGAAGCTAAAGAAAAATTTATTTTAATTATAATAAAAAAATATCTGGTGACACGTTTTGATTTGTCAAGTTACCAAGCTAATATAAAATATAAATTATAAATTATATTTAGAGTGAGAATGATAAACAAAAATAGAAAAAAAAAGAGAAGTGGATAAGAGAATGTAAGAAGAATGTTTACTAATTTTTGAGAAAAATGTTTTTTTTTCTAAACTTTAATAAGAGAGTGTCATGTTAAATTAGTTAGTAATATATAAATATAAGTTATAATATAACTATATTTCAATTTTAATTTTAATTTAATTTTGATAAAATTAGATAATGTTATGTTGTATATTTTAATTGTTAAATTTGTAATTAGTTATTGATAATGATATATAAGAGAGGTAGAGCGAGTGAAGGAATGAAAGAGATAGAGAAAAGAACAGAGAGGAGTGGAGAATTCTTTAATTTTGGAGGAAAAGATTTGATTTCAGTTGCAATGAGAGAGTGGCATATGACATATTTTAGTTGTAAAATAGATAAATATTTTCAGCAATTAAGATGCACATTGGACCATTCATACTTTAACTAAATCGTCCTATCATTACAATATTTTGTGTCTATAACTACAATTTTTTTTGTCACGGTAAAATACCGTGATAAAAAAATCTAAGGTCACAGTTTTTTTTAAAAAAATGGCCATAAAGTATCTATGACCACATTTTTATAAAAAAGATGGCCTAAAAAGATTTATTGTCACAATTTTGGAGGGTGACTTAAAGGAATCTATAGTTACAGTTTTAGGAAATGACATAAAAGAGTCTATAATCACAATTTTAAAAAAATGGTGACTTAAAAGAATCTATGGTCACAGTTTTGAGGGGTAACCTAAAGAGATCTATGATCACCATTTTAGGGGTAACCTAAAAAGGTATATAGTCACAATTTTTTGAAAAAGGGTGACATAAAAGGATCTATAGTCATGGTTTTGACGGGTGACCTAAAGAAGCTGGCCTATGATCACGGTTTTGAAGATTTACCTAAAAGGATCTATGATGACGATTTTGGGAGGTGATATAAAGGTATCTATGGTCACAATTTGAGGGGTGGCTTAAAAGGGTATATGGTCACGATTTTACGAAATGGTGACCTAAAAAGTGCCTATGGTCATGGTTTTGGAAAGTGACCTAAAGGTATCTATGGTCACGGTTTTGGAGGTGACCTAAAAAGGTCTATGGTCACGATTTTACGAAAAGATGACCTAAAAGGGTTTTTGGTTACGATTTTAGAGAGTGACCTAAAAGTATATATGGTCATGATTTTGAGAAGTGACTTAAAAGGGCCTATAGTCATAGTTTTTCAAAAAGGATTACCTAAAAGACGTTTATAGTCATAGTTTTGGAGGTGGCCTAAAGTGGTCTATAATCACAGTTTTTTTATTTTTTTTAAACCCCTAAACGACGTCGTCTCCTCTTTTAAGAAAGAAAAAATAACCTTAACCTATCTCCCTCCCCCAATCCCCCTCACTCGATCGAGTCTCTAACGCACACAGTAGTGCAGCCACTAATCACTAACACTTACATCATTGCCAACGATCGGCCACTGTCATGGCCACTGTCGAAGGTCTCCGTCTGACGAAGGTCTCTTCGAGTACGTGGCGTCGCTATCTCTTTGAACTCTCTTCGATCATCGTCTCCTCTTCGAAGTCATTTTCTCCCTCTTCTCGCTCTCTATTTGAGTCCACTTTCCATTCTATATCGCCGTCTCTTCTCATTTCTCTGTCACCGTGATTTTCTTTCCCTTTTTTCTTGTTATTGGTAAGAACTATTGGTCCAATATTAATTATGGAGCAAAAATATTTTAGTCATACAATTTTACTAACATTAAAATTGATGATCTGACCTTTTTTTATTGGCAATCTAATATATACATTCTCTTTCGATTGTTTTGGTATTAAAACTACAAAATGAATTTGAGTTGGTGTTGTTGACATTATACAATTATCTATTATTGAGATATTTTTTATTCGTCAGATACTTTGATATTTATTTTGCATTTGAATTTTTTTTCGTTTTAATGTACATTGTACTCTCTCTGCATTACCTCGTGCTTGGGTCACTTTGGAGTACTCTCTGTAAATTACTATCCGTTTTTTCTAGCTAAATTTATTAGTTCTTTTGGCTCTAATAAAGAAAAAAATCTTGCTGATATCCTCAATTTATTTTGTTTGGATGTATCTGAATAAAAAGGAACTCTAGAACTTTTAATCAATTTCTTTGATAATATAGATTTTATTTGACATATATTATCTTTAAGAATTGGTTTAGTTTTCTACTCTTGGTGTGTTAAATGGTGTATTTTTTATCTAACATATAAGGGTTATATTATGTGTATACCAAAATCAATCATTAAAGTTAACTATCAGTATAAAATATATATTGAAAATAAATTAAACAACACATGTATTTATACACAAATACATTAATAATTAATTTTAGTGACTGATTTTGGTGTACAAATAACATTTTACAACATAAAAATAGATTGGCATACGGTATTGTATAGTTCATCCATTTATGATCTAGCAATTAATTTTTTACAAGTATTTTGCTATTGCTGATTGACTTGTTAATATAATCCTTTTTAATGTTAATTGAGTTATTAAATATGTGTCACATATTTATTATTCAATTGTACTGCCTCATTAAAAATATTTTTGTTCCATTCTAATATTTATTTTTTTTGCTAGCAGGAAGACACGATATGAAGAAAATATTATTTTTCATAGAAATATGAGATGAGATGGGTCTCATATATACCTTAGTTATCTATATATAATATTTTCATGTATTCTCTACTTTTTTTAAAGAGACTTTATCTGGTATTACATATAATGGATAAATTATACCCTATTTTGATTTGTGTTGTTTGGATTAAAAGCATATCTAACTTATCATGTAAATTTTATAATTTAGATTTCTTGAATTTCTCTTTTTTAGACTTATTTTGTAATTATCATAATTTTGGGATGTAATTATGCTTTAAAAAAAATAAATTTAAAAAAACAGAATAAGTTATGGTCACGATTTTAAAATAGGATAACCATAGATAAGCTATAGTCAGGCTAAAACTGTGACTATAGATAAAATTACGGTCACGGTTTTTTTAAAAAAGTGACCATTGAATAAGCTATGATCATAGTTTTAAAATAAGGTAACCATATATAAGCTATAGTCAGGCTAGAATTGTAACCATAGATTAGACTATGGTTATACAAAAGGGTGATCATAGAGCAAGGTATGATCACGATTTTTACGCGTAGCCATAAAGTAACCTATAATTACGTTAAAAAATGTAGTCTACAATATCAAATTTTAAACATTGTAACTGTGACCATAAATAAAAATATTGTAACTATAGATCTATAGTCACACTAAAATAGGCTACGATAAAAAATTCGTGACTGTAAATCAAAAATTATAACTATAGACTTATGATCACCCTTTTCACTATTTATTATCATAATTTTTCATTATGACCATAAACTTTTTTTTTTTTGGTACAACGAATTATCATGGCTTAAAAAGTGATAAATCTAGGTAACTTACAACAAATTTTTAATGCCAAGAGGCAACAAAATTTTGGACTTCTACGATTTAATATTTTGGAGCAACTCGATTTTTTTTATACCAATTTTAATTTTTTACAGTAATTAAATTAATTTAAAATTAAAATTTATATTAGATATAATATTTAAAATAATACTAATATCAGCAAAGAGATATTGCATTATTTAAAAAAATATTAATAAAATACTGTCATTTTTATATCTAATAAATTTATTAAATAAATATTATAATTTTATTATGTAATGCTGTAAAATCAAAATAAAATTGAATATTAGAATGACGAATTTTATATTGAATTTTAAATTAATTTTTATGATATATAATTTCATAAATACTTATATAATATTGTATGAAATCCAAAGTGAAATAAAACTAAAACTAGGTATTAAAAATGCTCTTTTTTTTTTTCATTATCTAGAGGAAAAATTTAGGAAATCGAAAACCACAATCAATAAAGAGTGCTCGTTATGGATAGACCAGATCGTTTATGTTACGGCCTGGCCCAAAGCGGCATGGGCCAACCCGACCCATGGGCCCTCCGACCCGGACGGTCGGTGGAAAACCTTCAAAGTCTGACCCGAATACGCGTCTTGGACAGCTCCTCATCACAGCTGTCTAAGGAAGCTTCGAGGAAGGTGGGCTCTGCCCTTGCGGGGCCCACCCCTGATACGATATATATTGGGGGTCTAGCTCTTCCCCGAGGTACGTCACACATTCCACATGTCTATTTCTCGCCTGCACACTAACTGACTAGAGCGTCGGAGTGTCTTTGCAGGTGACACCCCTCTCTCCAAAACAAGAGCTCGGCAGCCCAGTTGGCCCGATCCGAACACAACAGATCAGAACAAGGCGTCCCCACCATCTCAAACCTCCACCCGAATCGTCCGGTAACCAACCAACCGAACATTGGCGCCGTCTGTGGGGACTGCCTAAATGGACGTCGTGCCGGGCACCGGAGACCAAGGCCGAACAGCCGGCGCAGAGGGGGTAGCCTCTGTCGCCTCACCGGGAGGGCGACGAAGGTCCCCCCGACAGCGCAATGAACCACGCACAAGGACGCGAGAGACACGCCCCTTCAGAGGAACTGGCGGCGATAACGCCAGGATAATGCAGGAGCTACGCCATAGGGTCCAGAACCTGGAACGACAACTAGCCGATCAGGAGCATAACCGATGAACAACTGACCCTAGCTACTCCCCGTCTCCTGAAAGCCGAGAGAGAGATTCCCACCGGAGTCGCTCCCGGCACGCCTCCGCTTCCAGAACGGAAGTTGAAAGCACCTGAGAAGATTCGTCTATCCCGAGAAGACGAAACGACACAATCATCTACTCCCGAGGCAAGGAAACGCGCCTCACGGGATAAGATCGTGAGGACGGGGAAAAGAGGCCTGTGAAGGCACGGTGACCCGTGATAATGGGCGCCACCCCATTCCACCGATCCATCCTCAAAGTCCGGTTGCCGAAGCACTTCGACAAACCAACAGACATGAGGTATGATGGAACCCAAGATCCTCTGGAACACCTCACGACCTTCGAGGCCATAATGAATCTGGAGGGAGTAGGAGACGAGGTGAGGTGCCGTGCCTTCCCGGTCACCCTGGCAGGGCCTGCGATCCGATGGTTTAACGGCCTCCCACAGGGATCCATCTACGAGTTTTCGGACATTAGCCGTGCCTTCTTAGCCCAATTCACAACACGAATAGCAAAGGCTAAGCACCCGATTAACCTACTTGGGATAACCCAAAGGCCCGGGGAGCCGACCAGAAAATACCTGGACCGGTTCAACGACGAATGCTTAGAAATTGACGGCTTAACCGACTCGATGGCCAGCCTCTGTATGACGAACGGCCTCCTCAACGAGGACTTCCGAAAACACCTCACCACGAAACCGGTTTGGACGATGCACGAGATCCAAACTGTAGCTAAGGAATACATAAATGACGAGGAAGTCAGCCAAGTCGTGGCTGCCAATAAACGGCACTCCTCCTACAATCCACCTAGGCAACAAGGTAATAGAGAAAGACTGAAGGAGCAAGCCAGAGATGGAGGGCCGAGCAAGGCACCCAGACCGTTTTCCCGGATCAGAAAATTCACCAACTACACTCCACTCACTCTTCCCATCATGGAAGTTTATCAGCAAATAGCCGAGAAAGGAATCTTGTCGAAGCCCCGACCACTCAAGGATCGTACTGGGGGAAATAAGAGCCTCTAATGTGACTACCACAAGGGCTATGGGCACCAAACACAGTACTACTTTGACCTGAAGGACGCACTAGAACAAGCGATAAGGGACGGTAAAGTAACATAATTCTCCCATCTTATAAGGGAGCCGAGGAGACGACATCGCGACCAAGACGAGGAGGGCAAGACCCGGTCGGCGAAACAGCGACAAGAGCCAGAAGACAAAGACCACGGCCTCACCGTGATAAATGTAGTAACCGCCAAAAACACCGCGCCAAGGTCGAGATCGGCGCACAAGAAAGACACCAAGGTCCTGGCGGTCTCCTCCCCGCTAGTGCGAAGCTCTAAGAAGTCCCCATCCATCTCTTTTGGCCCGGAAGACCAATGGTTCGACGAGGCCCCTGAAAACCCACCCATGGTCATCACGGCCAGAGTGGGAACCGGCCTCGTCAAACGAATCCTTGTTGACACGGGGGCAGACTCGAACATTATGTTCCGCAACGTGTTTGACGCACTGGGGTTAAAGGACGCCGACCTATCGACTCACCAGCACGGGGTCATCGGGTTAGGTGACCACTTCATCAAGCCAGACGGAGTGATATCTCTGCCGATTTCCATGGGACAGGCCCAAGGCCGAAGATCGGCAATGGCTGAGTTCGTGGTTCTCCGAGACTCCACAGCCTACAACATCATCTTGGGAAGAAAGACGATTAACGATGTTGAGGCAATAATCAACACAAAGCTACTAGTCATGAAATTTGTTACTGACGACGGATCTATAGGTCCATAAGGGGAGATCTAGAAACGGCGGTCGCTTGTGACAATGCCAGCCTCTCCCTAAGAAAGAAATCTAAGGAGACGTCGGGGGTGTTCCTAGCCGACCTGGACGCCAGAGTTGACGACAAGCCCAGACCGGAACCAGTGGGGGACCTGGAGAAGTTCAGGGTCGGTGACACGGAAGAAAAGTTCACGTTTGTCAATAGAAACCTTCCACATGAATTGAAGGAGCCTCTGGTAGAAATGATCAGGGCCAATGGGGATTTGTTCGCCTGGACACCGGCCGACATGCCGGGCATAGACTCCAAAGTCATGTCGCACCACCTAGCTGTCAAATCGGAAGCCCGCCCGGTAGCCCAGAGGAGGAGAAAGATGTCACGAGAGAGGGCAGAAGAGGTGGCCAGGAAGACGGCCAGCCTCCTAGAAGCGGGCTTCATACGGGAACTAGACTACTCGACCTGGCTTTCGAATGTAGTTCTAGTAAAAAAGCACAGCGACAAATGGAGAATGTGCGTAGACTACTCCGACCTCAACAAGGCATGCCCTAAAGATTGTTTCCCCCTCCCCAACATAGATGCACTCGTCGACGCGGTGGTGGGTTACCGGTATCTGAGCCTCATGGATGCCTACTCCGGCTACAATCAGATACCGATGCACCGACCCGACGAGGACAAGACAGCATTTATAATGCCTGGGGGGACCTACTGCTACAGGGTGATGCCATTCGGCCTAAAAAACGCAGGGGCAACATACCAAAGACTGATGAACAAAATATTTGGCGATCTCATAGGCAAGACAGTGGAAGTCTATGTGGACGACATCCTCGCGAAGACTACGCAGCCCGACGACCTCCTCAATGACCTGGGAAATGTATTCGCGTCTCTCTGACAATACGGTATGAGGCTCAATCCCCTCAAATGTGCCTTCGCCATGGAAGTTGGAAAGTTCCTAGGATTCATGATAACCCAAAGGGGGGTAGAAGCCAACCCTGAGAAATGCCAAGCGATACTCCAGATGAAGAGTCCGGGCTGTGTCAAGGACGTCGAGAGATTGGTAGGTCAACTCACCTCGTTATCCCGTTTCCTCGGAGCTTCGGCAACAAAAGCCATACCCTTCTTTAACCTCATGAGGAAAGGGATAGCATTTGAATGGACGCCTGCGTGCGAGGAAGCTTTCAGACACTTCAAGGAAATCGTAGCAACACCCCCTGTGCTCGGGAAGCCAAAGGCCGGAGAGCCGTTATACCTGTACTTCGCCATAACGGGAGAAGCCCTGGCCACGGTTTTGATACGAGAAGAAGGAAAGGTTCAACAACCAGTCTATTTCGTGAGTAGAGCCCTACAAGGGGCAGAACTAAGGTACAGCAAACTGGAAAAACTAGCTCTGGCACTCTTGACCTCTTCTCGGAGGTTAAAACAATACTTCTAAGGTCACCAGATTGTCGTAAGAACGGACCAAGGAATCCAACAAGTACTCCAGAAACCCGATTTGGCGGGAAGGATGATGACTTGGTCCATTGAACTCTCCCAATATGACATACGATACAAACCCCGGCAAGCAATCAAGGCGCAAGCAATGGCAGACTTCCTGGTAGAAGTGACGGGAGATCCAACCGAAGAGACGGGCACACAGTGGAGGCTCCACGTGGACGGGGCCTCCAATCAGACGTCCGGGGGCGCCGGGATCATCCTAGAGAGCCCAGCCGGGGTCGTATACGAGCAGTCAATCAAGTTTGAGTTCCCCGTCTCGAACAACCAAGCAGAATACGAAGCCCTCATAGGGGGCTTAGCCCTAGCAAAGGAAGTTGGAGCGGCGAGGTTGGAAATATGCAGCGATTCACAAGTCGTCACCTCCCAAGTGAACGGGAGCTACCAAGCCAAAGACTCGCTACTACAAAAGTACTTGGAGAAAATCAAGGATTTGAGCCAGAAATTCGAGGAGGTCACGATCCACCACGTTCCAAGAGAAAGGAACACACGGGCAGATCTCCTATCAAAACTAGTCAGCACAAAACCGGGAGAAGGCAATCGATCTCTCATCCAGAGTATGATGAGGGAGCCGGCAGTCACTCTGCACCTGGCAAGGCTAAGCCCCTCATGGTTAGATCCCATCACCAACTTTTTAGAAAACGGCAAACTCTCCGACGACGAAAAAGATGCTAAGAAACTGAGAAGGGAAGCAGCCAAGTACGCGATCATCCAGGGTCAGTTGTTCAGAAAAGGACTCAACCAACCCCTATTGAAATGCCTACACCCCGACCAAACGGACTATGTTCTCAGGGAAGTCCATGAAGGGTGTTGCGGCCATCACATAGGGGGCAAAGCCCTAGCAAGAAAGTTAATCCGAGCTGGATACTACTAGCTATCAATGATGGCAGACTCTAAAGAATTCGTTAGAAAGTGTGTCAAGTGTCAAGAAAACGCCAATTTTCACAGAGCACCAGCTTCCGAGCTAAGCTTGTTAACGTCCTTCCGACCATTCTCACAATGGGGAGTCGATCTCTTGGGGCCCTTCCCGGTTCGTCCGGGACAAGTCAAATACCTCATAGTCGCCATTGACTACTACACCAAATGGATAGAGGCCGAGCCGCTGGCCAGCATATCCTCATCCAATTGCAGGAAGTTCATATGGAGGCAAGTGATAACACGGTTCGGTATCTCGGAGGTCGTCATCTCGGACAACGGGACACAATTTACCGACAAGAAGTTCACGGAGTTCCTCACCGGCCTGGGCATAAGACAAAAGTTCTCCTTAGTAGAACACCCCCAGACAAACAGACAAGTCGAGTCCGCGAACAAGATCATCCTGTTAGGACTTAAGAAGCGGCTGGATAATAAAAAAGGCGCTTGGGCCGACGAGCTCGCCTCGGTCCTCTGGTCCTACCCTACAACCGAGCAGTAAACCACTGGGGAGACCCCCTTCCGACTAACATACGGGCTAGACGCAGTAATACCTGTGGAAATCGAGGAACCAAGCCCACGATTACTTCTGAAGGGAGTGGGGGAAGCTGTGGAGAAGGACCTAATAGATGAAGCCAGAGAGATGGCCCACTTGACGGAAACAGCGCTAAAGCAAAGAATGGCCCTGCGCTACAACACCAAAGTACTCAAGAGAGAGTTTGAACCAAATGACCTCATTCTAAGGCACAATGATATCGGTCTACCGACCCCGGGAGAAGGCAAACTGGCGGCGAACTGGGAAGGTCCCTACAAAGTTAAATAGGTGATTGGTAAAGGCGCCTTCAAGTTGGAAAGGCTCGATGGCAAAGAAATACAAAGAACATGGAACGTGAGCAACTTGAGAAGGTTTTACTCCTAGCACGCGCGCGGCGATTTAGCGACCAAACGAGCTAAGTAGTCAATTCATGAGATTGTACTTTTTAATATGGCTTATAGACCTTTTGTGTAATTACCGACTAAAATATACTTGCCAAAAGTTTTGTTTCTTTTGTTTACTTTTCTCGGACAACCCATTGTGCAAATGAATCCCACGCAACGCGCATCGAACAACACAATAATATGCGACCCCGGGACTGATCACCCCGGGAGACCTTCAGCTACCACGACGGCAAACGGCTACACTAAAAAGCCACGACCTGGCTCAGCCAGAATACCATCAATACGGTAGAACGAGTGCAAACAACAAACCAATAACGGTGAATAAAACGAGAACACAACCAGACAAACGGGAAAGTATTAACTACAATAAACCGGACAGATGACCCAAAAATCCATTGTTCACAAGACTAAATAAAACCACTCACAAAGATTTCATGAAGTTATACAAGACATAAGAAGTCATTTTCTGGGCATGTTGACAATCTTGCCGTCTTTGATCATCTTGAAGACACTGATTGCCGACGTGTCGAAGTCAGGGGCAACGATTTGGACCTGAGCCTTAGGGGCCTCCTCAGTCGCCAATATTGCACCTTTTCCCTGCTTAACGACTTCCTTGTACTTTGTTTTCCACCCCGCAAACTCAGTCTCGACAGCCTCCTTCGCCGAAACGGCCGCGTCGCGCTCTTTCTCTAGCGCGGTCACCCGCCCCTGAGCCACGCCGACTTGACCCTCTAAAGTCATTTCCCGCTCGACAAGTTGCGAAACGGTGGCATCAGACTCCTCCAGTTTTTTACTAGCAGTAGAGGCCTTGTTCTCGGCAGCCTGGAGCTTCTCATTAGATTGTTCAAGTTGCTCCCGAAGAGTTTCAACTTCCCGTTTAAGATCATTATTAGCTTTCCCAGCAGATTCCAACCTCCTACGGAGGGATTCCATCCCGGACAGCTCAAACTCGGCCTTCCAAGCTATCACTGCGTCGCGCAGGAGGGTACGATACATCCACCTCGCTTGTCCGGCCAGAGATGACTCGTGGAAGTGCTCTTCAGTGCCAGGAATCAACTGAGCGTCTATGAAATTCCCAGCGTCAAAATTTTTCTCCATCACAGTGAGGACCCCCTCAGGATTGCTGGACATTTTTCTCCTTTTGAGATTGGGCACCTCTTCCACGTCGTCGTCGGTCACTGGATTAGACGTCGAACCCCCAATACCGACCACTTCGGGAAAAAGGGAAACACGCACCTCTTTGTCCCCATGAGCTAACGCACCCTGAACCAAAGTGCCAACCTCATCAGCCACAACTTCCAGCTTGGAAGAAGCCTTACTCTTATCCTCTGGGGGGGGGGGGCAGTCGACTTCTCGTTGGCCGCTTCGTCGTCACTCGCACATAGAAAGGTCTGGAACAAGTCATGGAGATCCGTCACCTCGGCAGACATCCCCACTGTAACAGGAAAAGGAGATTGTTAGTCGCAATGGAATACTAAAAAAAAAAGAAAGGGGCAAGAAACAAAAAGGAAAGCTCAAGTTAAAACTGCTCACAAATATAGTTCCGACCGACTTCCCGATCACCCATGAGGAGGTGAGGATTCACATGATTCCTCCCAAAGACTGCCCATAACACGTCGGCAATCTTCTTGTCCACAGCGGACATACCCTTATAGGTTACTTTAATAAAGGCATTAGACACCGCCCCGAAGCTCCAATACGTCGGGATGAGGCGTTGCCCTTCTAACGACAGCCAAAAAGGATGACGACCTTTGATGGGGCGCACCTTGAAATACTTATCTTTGAACCCGTGGTAAGAGTCCTCAAATAAACCAAAAATTCTTCGACCTTGGGCAGATCGGAAAGACATGAACCCCTTCCTCGCTTTCCCTTCCTTCGAAGGGTTTGTAAGGCTGAAAAAGAAAAGGAAGACATCCACAGACACCGGCAGCTCGAGATATTCACAAACCATCTCAAAACAGCGGATTGAAGCCCAACTGTTCAGATGCAGCAGCGACGGTGCCACGGAAATCCGGCCAATGAGCGCAATTTGGAAGGCGGAGAAAGAAATACGAACGCCCACTTGCGTAAACATGGATTTATAAAACCAAATCCAGTCGGCAACTCGGGGAGCACTGAAGTTGATCTCGTACAATCGCTCGTGGGGAGCCAGGACGAAGACGTCATAGTTAGACTCCTCGTCGGTTCTGCCGCATAAGTGCCCGTTTTGACGTAACTCGGTGAGCTCCTCCTCGCCCATTTGATTGGGGGGAGTCCTTCAGATCGGAAACCACCCAGGCGTAGGGGTCGTACGCCGCGGGAGAAAGGGAAGCTCGGGAGGCGATGCGAGCCATACCTACATGGGGGTACCACCCGGTTAGTCTAAGAGGTCGGGTGCTCGGAGTGAACGCAGAAACTAAACTCAACCTATTCTGCAACTAAAACTAAACACGGATAAAAGGTAAAACCCAAACAAAATCCATCCTAGAATGGCAACCTCCCCCTAACGCACCCACTTAAAGCCAAGGATCAACCATCATGCAAAGTTAAACAAACAGCATGCATGAAAAGGAAGCAACAACAGAAGCAAAAGAACAACAAAAAGAGGGTAAAAAGGATGCATAATTACCTGTATTGATTGCAAAGATCTGAAAGGAAGACAAAAACAACACCCTGAATTGCTGAGGGAGAAGAAGATGGGGATAGCTAGATTGGAAACGAAAAGGTAAACGCCAAATGAACACCAAAGGAATCACAAAACTGTTTTAAAACTACCACCAAAAGGAGTGCGAAAGCCTAGGGGTATATTAGTCTTTGCACGAAGGGTTTTAAACCCATTATGAGCATTTAATGCACTACGCGAGGAACGAGGCGACAGAAGGTCACCTCAGCAACGAACGGACACGCGCGCAAAGATCGCGTCCTCTCCACGGATGGCCGATCTGACGACAACACGCGAAGAAGGAATAACACGCCAACAACAGACCACACAGCTGTTACTGGCGCGTTGGGGGCACTCTTACGGCCTGGCCCAAAGCGGCATGGGCCCTCCGACCCAGACGGTCGGTGGAAAACCTTCGAAGTCTGACCCGAACACGCGTCCTGGGCAGCTCCTCATCACAGCTGTCTAAGGAAGCTTCGAGGAAGGTGGGCCCTGCCCTTGCAGGGCCCACCCCTAATACGATATATATGGGGGGGGTTCAGCTCTTCCCTAAGGTACGTCACACATTCCACCTGTCTATTTCTCGCCTACACACTAACTGACTAGAGCGTCGGAGTGTCTTTGCAGGTGACACCCCTCTCTCTACAACAAGAGCTTGGCAGCCCAGTTGGCCCGATCCGATCACAACCGATCAGAATAAGGCGTCCCCACCATCTCAAACCTCCACCCGAATCGTCCGGTAATCAACCAACCGAACAGTTTATGCCAATTAAATAATATTTTTCATATTGTTCAATATATCAATAAAAATATTAGTGCATAAATTTTTTAGTATTTGGTTGATTTCATATTATATTAAAAAAATGTTGATTTTGAAATAGTTTTAGAATGATAGTGATAATGTTGATTAGATTTAATTATCATACGCATTTTAATATCATATATTTGTGATTTATTTAAAGATAGATGATTATAATAATAGAAAAAAATATTTAGTAAAATAAGGTGAAATTTTATTATCGTGTTTTGATTGCTTAATTGATGCAAGAAAAGTAAATTAAAAAAACTTAAAATCATTTTATAACAAAATATTAATATATAAGTAAAAAAATTTGCATGTTTTATGTAATTTTAAAAATAAATCTAAATTAAACTCTATAATTTAATTATCAAAATAAATTCAAATTCTACTTGAATTATTTATTTGATTAAATTAAACTCTATAGTTTAATTATCAAAATTAGATAATAGTGTGTGAGTTTATACATTCAACATTAAACGGTTCGTAAATAATAAGTTACACTAGGGTTTAGTTTGGTAAAATTTTTATCTTTTAAAAATAGTTTATAAAATTTAATTTTTAAAAGATAGTTTTTTAAAAAATATATATAGCATTTATGTTTGATAAATCAAATAAAAAATGACTTTTAATAAATACAAGTAACAACAATTACGTTTGATAAAATAGTTTTTAAAATTTAAACTATAAAAGACATAAATTTAAACGTTAAATTTGAAAATTAGTTAATATATGAGGTTATATTAGACTTTTAAATTTTAAAAAGCATAGACCAACTTTAAAAAATTTTATCTTAGTTACTTTTAAAAGTATCCCAATATTTTAAAAGCTGCAAATACAAGTACATAATCTTTTTAATTTACTAAATACAAAATAAAAAATTTGTGTTTTTAAAAAGTACAAACACCTTTTTAAAAAATTTTACTAAACCAAACTTAAATAATTTAATATTGGTTGTTTCTTTATGCACTCCAATGCTATGATTTATGCAAAAATATTATGTACACAAAAAAATTAATCATTAAATTAGTCACTATATATATATATATATATTATTTAATTTATTTTTAATGTATATTTTATACTTTAATATTTATATTTTATATAAGCAATTAATTTTTAATATATACATAATATGGTTAAATGGTTAATGACCTATATGACTCTGTTAAACTTTTCAAAATATTAACTTATAGCTATTTATTTATTATATTAACTTATATAATTTATTTATGATATTGTCTGTATATATATCCACTGGAAATTAATTTCCATTTTTTTTGTACACAAAGAGGGCTAACACCCCAAAAGAGAAGAAACAAGAGATTACAACTCAGAAACTTAACGGGGACTATTTATGGGCCAGTATTTGTAAAGTGATTTTTTTTAATGATATTTTTTAGTTTGACAAATTAATAACTAATTTATTGTAGATTTGAGTTTTATTTAAAGATCTGACGCTGACTAATGAATTATTATATACATAAAGTGGGATGTAATGAATTGTTGTATGTATAAAGTGAGATTCAAACATCCGTCACTTACTTAAACAGACAAGTAAACTGATCACTCGATCTAGTCAAATTGATTTATAAAGTAATTTTTTTATCATAAGATGTTAACCACGAGCCATAAACGTTCTTTTTGAGTTGGTCTTTTGTAACAAATCAACTCTATAAATAGAGTTATTTTTGTCATTTCCACTCTCACTACAAGACCAATAACTATTTGGCAAACTTTTGGTACGTGAAATATCATATTCTAATTTTCTCAGCGGAATTATGTAATAATTTTCCATATATATTTGGACAACCCTCATTTGCGGCGGGTAAGACAGACATATATTTTATGCTGGTTGGCAGCATGGAATGTTGAAATAAATTGATTGAGGAGTGAAGCAATGAACATCCCCAAACAACGGCAAGAAGGGTGTTTGGTCTAGTGGTATGATTCTCGCTTCGGGTGCGAGAGGTCCCGAGTTCGATTCTCGGAACACTCCAGTTAGATCTATTAATTTTCAATTAAGTAATCTTAAATTATTCATACAGTTTATAGTTATAGTTTTATACTCATGCAAAAAACTCTTCCACTAATACCAAGTATACACTCTCTTACATGAATGGTAGATTTGAAATAATGAGTGCCAAGATGAGCATTGATTTTGTATCTAGCGACAACAACATCAATCTAATAATAATAATAATCACTTATCAAAGCGATGGTGTTAATTATTGTTAAATGATGAATGTAACGCCACAATAATTTTACAATAACGAAAACCAAGACTAATTCCGGAGACTCGATCAGCTTTTGGATCCTGGAGTGCACAGCACATTCATGATGGCCCTCGTAGCGATAATAATGGGTCTCTTCTTGTTTCAGTCGTCTTTTGCGGAAGAAGACGACGCCTTTGTGCTCACACAGGACAACTTCGAAAACGAGGTTGGCCATGATCGCGGCGTTCTCATCAAGTTTTACGCTCCCTGGTACGCTCTTCTACGTTACGTTCTTCCCTTACTTAATATTAAATCAAGATTTGATTCAGTGCATGCAACGCTTTATCATTCTTCACTCGTTAATTATTCTTCCAATGCATGTTGTTAGGTGTGGCCACTGTAAAAAGCTTGTACCGGAGTATGAAAAGCTCGCAGCAACTTTCAAGAAAACCAAGTCCGTTTTGATCGCCAAAGTTAGTAATCTCAAAAATACTATGTACACTAGTTCATTTTATATTTTAATACGTATTTTATATAATTAATTTTGGTAGTTGATTTTAGTATACACCTAACATGTGTGCGCACAGGTAGATTGTGATGCAGATAAAAGCATTTGCTCTAAATATGGGGTTTCTGTTTACCCTACAATTAAGTGGTTTCCTCAGGGTTCTTTAGAACCTATGTTGTAAGCTCGCACCTGAACCCCTTTCCTTAATTCACTTCTAGATTATCAGTCACATATATATGAACGAATTGGTTTGATTTGCTTGAATGTGGTGTAACTAGATATGAAGGTGCAAAAACCGCAGAAGCCCTTGTTGGATTTGTGAACATGAAAGGAGGTATTATTAATCTTGAAAATGTTTGATAACAAAAAAAAAAAAAGCCAAAAACAACCGTAATTTGTCTTATTTAACATTCATTAATTGTTGCTGTTTTTGGCTTTTTTTTTTGTCCCCTAACATTACCGTATTAATCTAAATTTTCTTCTGCATTTGCATTGTCACTGTGATGAAACAAATATGTGTTGTTAATATAGGTACCAATGTAAAGATAGCAACAACTCCATCTGATGTGGTGCCTCTCACCTTATTTAACTTTGATAAGATTGTCTTGGATAAAACAAAACATGTTCTTGTTGAGTTCTATGCACCCTGGTAAGTACAGATTTTTACCATCTTAAATTCTTCATTTTTAATTTTTCTGATTAAAAAAAACATTTCTTGCAGGTGCAAACATTGCAAGGCCTTTGCCCCTGTAAGGATGTTATTATCTGTCCTAATTATAGCTTATAGTCATAGCTTAATGACTTAATCCTTCTGTTCGTTGTTTCTATAGACTTATGAAAAGGTTGCTACAGCATTTAAACTAGAAGAAGATGTAGTTATAGCTAGTATTGATGGTGACATGTACAAGGATGTAACTACAAAGTAAGTACATATACCATGTGTGTAGATTGAATTTTAAATGATATATAATTCTAATTAGATACACACATGTGCATTAATTGATTTGTAAATTCTGCCAGTACAGATATGAAATTACTAGTTATCCCAAACTGAAATTGTTCAGAAAGAGCAATAAAGCTGGTGAAGTTTATGAAGGTGCTCGTAATTTGGATGATATTGTATCTTACATCAATGAGAAATGTGGCACAAATCGCGATGGACAAGGAAGACTTACTTCTAAAGTTGGTACCTCTTTTGATACCATTTTTTTCAATCTGTACTTCATTCTCGTGTTTTTAATCTCTAAAAGGCTTAATTAATTGTTCTTGGAACAGGCTGGTATAGTAGCATCCCTGGATAAGTTGGTGAAGAAATTTGTGAATGCAGGTGACAATGACAAAAAGGCCATCTATTCACAACTTGAAGAGGAAGTTGAGGATCTTGAAGGATCTGATGCAAGGTTTGAACAATTTCGTGGTTATATTATTATTGTATATATAGTCCTAAGTATTTGGTTACAACTCTGTCTTTTATGGTTTGTTTGATTCAATTTCTCCTAACTGTTATGTTTTTCTCTCTAAAAGATTTTGATTTAATTTTTCCCAGATATGGCAAATTGTACTTAAAACTTGCTAAGAACTGTATGGAAAAGGGTAAAGAGTATGCAAAGAACGAGGTTCAACGGCTTGAGAGAATGCTTGAAAAGGTAATTTTGTTAACTTTGGATCTTAAATAACTATTATCAAAGGTGGAAGCTCAAGTGTAGTTAAATTTGTGTAAAGTTAATAGTTTAGAGCTTTGAATAATATTTAGTCAAATCTATTACATTATTTAATAATTCTCATTTATCAACCTCATTCAAAAAGACCATACATATGGATGCATGACTTGGCTGCACATGTTAATTGGTTTTTCTATGTTTTGGTGCAGTCAATAAACCCAACCAAGACAGATGAATTCACTCTCAAGAAGAACATCTTATCTTTATTTGCTTAATCCTTAAGATGGTGAAATAAAGGGTAATTAATGGCATTCAGATGCTGCATGTAATTCCTTAGTTTTCTTTATGTCACCTAAATAGGTACTAGTCTATTAGGCTTATTTTTGCAATGTAACCTTTAAAATTAAAACAAAAGATACTTCAATCAGGTAGTATAATTGTTCATTTGCTCTGTATTTTAATAGTTCCAAACATGTGTGTATTTATAAATACTGATCTCAGTCCAAAGAAGAGTGAAAACCTTTATACCCTTTAATTTATCATGTAATGTATTAATTATTACTACATCAAACTTTTTTTTTTATTATGAGATACGGACTAGGAATAACAATGAAGATCCGTAAGGAAAATAGGAATAAGAATAAGAATGAGGGCAAAAATTATCTTGTGAGAACGGGGATAGAAATAAAAAAGTTTTATGTGGAGAATTTTAAAATGGGGATGGGAACTTTATCCCCCAACCTGTGGGAACTTCTGTCTCGAAAAAATCATATATATTAATTTAATTTAATGTATATATATATATTAAACTAAAATAATAAAAAAAGATAAAGTATTATAGTGGTCTCCAAAATTAGGACTAAATTCTAATTTAATTTCTAATGATTTAAATATTCTATTTTAGTCTAAAAAAGTTTCGAATGAATTTAATGTTGTCCTAAAGTTAAATTTAACATGAATAATTAGCATATTTAAAAGTCTAATATAATATTCGATTTTAATGGATAAGTAAAATTGATCCATCAATTATTGCTCATGTAAAAATTTTTTGGTTAATTAATCAAATCGAATTTAAAGGTAGAATAATATTAAATCCGTTTAAAATCTTTTAGGATAAAAATAGGACATTTAAAATATTAAGAGTTAAAAGAATTTAAGTCGAATATTAGGATCAAAATAATACTTTATCCTAAAAAATCATCGAACTATAAAAAAATTATAATAAAAATACTAATATTTGAATATTAGAAAACACTTTAAATTTGAATTATTTAAAATCTACAATATTTTTTTTTTAAATTTATATCGTATATTTTATTTAAGATTTAAATATTTGATTAATTATTTTTATTAATGATATAATAATTATAAAATATTAGATATATTTTATCTTAAATTATAGTAGAATTAATATTTTTTATTAAAATAAATAATCTCCACAAGAATCCCATAAGACTATATTTTTCTGCAAAGAATGAGGATGAAGAGAAATATTATCCTGTCGTGAAAAATAAGAATGGGGTGAAATTTCAAGATGTGGGATGAAGGTAGAAGATCCGTCCCTGTTCCGCTATATTGTCATTCCTAATTTCACCACTTTTAAATTGTAGTCATAAACATCAATCAAAAGGTCAATAATTGCTGAAAACTTAAGCTCCAATATCATTACTAAATATTTCAAAAAAATTGCATTAAAAAGCTAACTATTAAGATTTAAAAGAAAAGAAACACTCTTTTTAAATATAATATTAAGCGTCCTATGTTATTCGATATTGTATGTTAGATATTATAGAATACCTAGCTCTAACATAATATATATGTTAAAAATATGGAAATATAAAAGATAAATGATTTACAATACTTTTTTCTTTTTAAAAATTGTATTGTATATTTTATTTAAAATTTAAGTATTTCATATCTGTTATTTTTATTAAAGATATATAAAAAATATTCAATATATTTTATCTTAATTAAAGTAAAATTAATATATTTTATTGAAATAAATAATCTCTACAAGAACTTCATAAGACTATTTTTTTAGTGAATTTTTTAATAAAAAAATTATAATTATTTTTATGTAAAAATATTTTTTTAGCCATTAGATAGTGAATTTGCAGAATTTGATTTTGATATTTTATAAAAGTATTATCTTTATTTAAAGTATGGTGAAATAAATAAATTATATTTTAAATAAATATATTTATAAAAATATATTTTTAACATTGTTGGTTAATATATATATGCTGAAAATAATATTTTTAAATGTAAAAGATTTGTTAGTATATTTTTGTTTGTTTGTTAGATTGTTCAACTGACTAGTTTGTTAGGGCTAGCTAGTATAGTTTGTTATTTTTTTTGTTTTCACACCTTTTGCATAGTTATATAAACCATATAGCATAGTGTGAAGTTCTCATGATGTATTATTCAATTGGAATCAGAAAATTCATCATCACAACACTCCTCTCTCTCTCTCTCGATTTCTTCTCAATCATTCTTTTCTTCCTTTTCTTCCTAATTTTGCTGCAGCTATTTCACTGGCTGCTAGCAACTCTTTTTCACTTTCTCCATTTATTGTCAATTTGCTGCTTAAGATTGATACCATTTTACATGGTATTAGTGCTAGGTTACATCAATGGCGATAAGCGAAGAAAACAACTCAAATACCAACACTCAAGTAGATTCCACTGCAGATTTCGAACGGTTAACAGCGTTTATGCGTCAGTTCTCACAATTTCAAGCTCAGCTCAACAGATCGAACTCTTCTTCTTTAATCTCTGACCCCATCAGCCCGTATTATTTGCATCCGAGTGAAAGCCCAGGTACGGCTTTGATTCCGCTTTAACTTACTTCTCAAAACTACTACCAATGGTTGCACGATATGTGGAGAGCACTCAGATCAAAGAACAAGGTGAAGTTCTTGGATGGTTCGATTCCAAAACCAGCTGAGAATCAACCTTTGTTTGAAGATTGGGATCGCTGCAATAACATCTTGCTTTCATGGCTCAACCTCTCGCTCTCCCCAGAAATTGCTAAGAGTGTGATGTGGATTAGCAATGTTTCAGATCTGTGGAAGGACTTGAAGAATCGTTACTCACATGGAGATGTCTTCAGAGTTGGAGAATTGAAAGAGGAATTCTACACTATCAGACAAGGTGATTTAACTGTTACTTCTTACTTTACCAAATTGAAGTCTGTTTGGGAAGAATTAGAGAACTTTCGTACAATTCCTAGCTGTATAGCTTGTGTTAATGGCTGCAACTGTGGATTAAAAATTATTAGGGATTATGCTTCTGAAGAATACGTTGTGAAATTTCTCAGAGGTCTAAATGAGCAATACTCTACTGTGAAATCCCAAATTATGTTACTAAAATATTGTCCGATATTAATGCTATTTTGGCAATGCTAACTCAACAAGAGAGGGAAATAAGTTCAGATTTCTTGGATACAAAGATAATCACAAATTCTATGGAAGTACAACATCAACAAAGAGGTAGTTATTTCTCAAGAGGCAGAGGACGAGGTCAAAGTGGTTGGAAGGAAAACACTGCTCAGAAGACTTTTGGTAAAAGATACACTTCCAAATTATGCACTTATTGCAATAGAATTGGGCATTTGGTTGAAAATTGCTACAAGAAAAATGGTTTTCCTGCACACTGGAAGCAGAAAAGTGCAAATCACAGCAGCATTGAAGGTGAAATTGAAGATTCAGGTGCTGGTGGTGACATTACTGATTCTGCTCAAGAAGAAGGTAGTACTGAAACTGCTCTTGTGTCTTTCAATTGTCCCATCTGAGTTGAATTTTGTGCGAAAAATCCATTTACAACCTACTGCTTTCTTGCCAGGAGGAAGAGAAGTGACGATCCAGGTCTTGTCTTGACTCCAAACCAGAAGCAAATTTTAATTGCTCTTCTCCAGCAACCACTCATGACAGCTTCAAGTAGTGTGAATCATACCACTTCCTCAGCCACCTTAACTCAGCCAAAAGGTAGACATATTTTGAATGCATGTTTTACTAAAACCTCTTGGATACTAGACAGTGGTGCTACTGATCATGCCTGTTATCTTCAAGATTTTTTTAAAATCTTTTATCATATAAAGCCTGTTTTGGTTAATCTACCTGATAGATCTAAGACCTCTACGAATATTTGTGGAACTATGCAATTGTCAATCTCTTTAATCCTTACCAATGTTTTATTCATACCTCACTTTAAATACAATTTAATTTCTGTTTCCAAGCTTACTAAATCATTACATTGTGAATTTAGATTCACTGATTCTTACTGTGAGATACAGGCACTTCCTTCACTGAAGATGATTGGGCAAGCTGAGATGCAAGGAGACTTATATGTGATGAATGCTGAACCTATGAAACTGCCTTTATTAGATTTTAGGATACAATCTATAGCTCTTAGTGTGCAGCAAGACCTAAGAACTCTTTGGCATGCTAGACTAGGTCATTTACCTTACACCAGATGATTACTATGCAAAAAAGCTTTCCTTTTATTAATTGCATTACTTCTTCACATGTTTGTGATTCTTGTCAATATACTAGACAGAGAAAATTATCATTCACAACAAGCAATACAAATTCTGAAAATGCTTTTGATTTATTGCATATTGATATTTGGGGACCTCTTTCTATTCAATCAATTTCAGGTCATAAATATTTTCTAACTATAGTTGAGGACAAATCTCGGTTCACATGGATTTATTGCCTGAAATTGAAATCTGAAACTAGAAATTTGGTTCAAGACTTTGTCCAACTTGTGCAAACACAATTCAGCAAAAGAATTAAGCGAATTCAAACTGATAATGGTATGGAATTCAAAATGGACTCATTTTATAGTTCAAAAGGCATAGAACATCAAACTTCTTGTGTTGAAACTCCACAACAAAATTGTGTTGTGGAGAGAAAGCATCAACACCTACTCACAGTTGCAAGAGCATTATTGTTTCATTCAAATGTTCCCAAATATTTTTGGCATTATGCTGTGCAACATTCGGTTCATTTAATTAATAGATTACCTAGTGCCTTTTTGAACAATAAAACTCCATATGAGGCTTTATTTCATTCAAAACCTGATCTAAATGAGTTTAAAGTTTTTGGTTGTCTTGTGTTTGCTTCAACACTTACAGTTGGTAGGACAAAACTAGATCCTAGAGCTCGAAAGTGTATTTTCTTAGGCTCCAAGTCAGGAACCAAATGTTCTATTTTGTTTGATTTAAACACAAAAGAAATTTTTTTCTCACAAAATACAGAATTTTTTGAACACGTCTTTCCTTTCAGATCTGTTCAAACAATAACCAAGACTCATGCAAACTCAAATTCTCACTCACAACACTCTTTTAATCCAACAGATTTTGATCCTTTTCCTGAATTACAATTGCCTTTTGCATCACATTATGAGGATATTATTCATACATCATCATATCCTAGAATTACTGTTGATGTCTCTAATAATAATAGCTCTCTTACATCTTTGAATAATGAGATTAGTAAGAATTCTACATCATCTGCATCTGCATCATACATTCATGAAAATAGTGATAATGCTACTGCCCTTATGCCTCATGTTGATCACATTCAACCTGAACCAACTCAGCCTGCCCTGAGAAGGTCTGAGAGGGATAGAAAACTACCCTCATATCTTAAGGACTTTCATTATTTCAGCATGGCCTCACATGAGGATCCCATCAATGCTGTTCGATCTTCTTCAAACTGTAAGTATCTTTTATCACACCATTTGTCATATGCATCTTTCTCTCCAAAATACCTAGCCTTCACTTTTGCACTTATAAATAACCCTGACCCGAAGCACTACTCTGAGGCTGTTATGCATGATTGCAGGAGAAAAGTTATTGATGCAGAACTTGCTGCTCTTGAGCAAAACAAGACCTGGATCGTCACTTCTCTTCCTCCTGACAAGAAAGCAGTAGGTTGTAAATGGGTTTTTCGCACGAAATTTAACCCAGATGGGACAATTGAATGACACAAGGCTCGTTAGTTGCTCAGGGGTTCACTCAAATTTCAGGCATTGATTATATTGACACCTTCATCCCGGTTGTTAAAATGAGCACAGTGAGAGTTCTCTTAGCAATTGCAGCATCAAAGAATTGACATCTTCATCAACTTGATGTCAATACCGCTTTTCTTCATGGGGATCTCCATGAAGATGTTTATATGAAGTTACCAAAAGGGCTGAAGTGTGATAATCCCAAGTTAGTTTGTAAATTAGAAAGATCTCTTTATGGTTTGAAACAGACGATCCGTCAATAGAACATCAAACTATCCAATGCTCTTATTGATTTGGGATATATTCAGTCAGAAAATTATCACTCTTTATTCACCAAGTCCACTAATGTTAACTTCACTGCTATTTTGGTCTATGTCGATGATCTTGTGTTAGCTGGTGATGATCTCTCAGAAATTGAAGCTGTCAAACGCTTCTTAGACAGCAAATTCAAGATAAAGGATCTTGGTATTTTAAAATTCTTCATTGGCATAGAAGTAGCAAGAAGTAAAACAAGGATTGCTCTTTATCAAAGAAAATATGCTTTAGATTTGATCAATGATTGTGGCTTACTTGGAGCCAAACCTGCCACTACACCCATGGATTATACTACACCTTTGTCAAGAAATTTTGGCTCTCCTCTACCCAATGCTACTCTTTATAGAAGGCTGGTTGGTCGCCTTCTTTATCTCACTAATACCAGACCCGACCTGAGCTACCCTGTAGGTTGTCTTACTCAATTCATGGAATGTCCCACTGATGTTCATCTCAAGGCAGTTTATAGAGTGATTCGATACTTGAAGCAGTCACCAGCATCAGGTCTTTTTTTTTCTGCCTCTAATTCTTTTATTCTCTCTGGATATACTGATTCTGATTAGGGGGCTTGTAAGGATACTAGAAAATCTATTACTGATTATTGCTTCTTTCTTGACCAAACTCTTATATCTTGGAAAAGCAAGAAGCAAAAAAAGTCTCTCGATCATCTTCTGAAGCTGAATATCGAGCTCTAGCAAATGGAACTTGTGAACTTGTATGGTTGCTAAAACTTCCAAAAGAATTCAAGATTTCTCCTCCCCTGCCCGTTGATATATTCTGTGACAATAAATCTCCTATATATATTGCCTCAAATCCAGTTTTTCATGAACGGACAATGCATGTTGAAATTGACTGTCATGTAGCTCGTAACAAATATAAAGAAGGAGTTTCAAATCTTTAACATATTGCCTCTAGTGAGCAGCTGGCTGATCTGTTTACCAAGCCTCTTGCACCGGGACCCTTCTCGTACTTGCTATTCAAGTTGGGATTACTTGATCTACACAAGCCAAGTAATACCAACTTGTGGGGGGATGTTGGTTAATATATATGCTGAAAATAATATTTTTAAATGTAAAAGATTTGTTAGTATATTTTTATTTGTTTGTTAAATTATTCAGCTGACTAGTTTGTTAGGGCTAGCTAGTATAATTTGTTATTCTTTTTGTTTTCACACCTTTTGCACAACTATATAAACCATATAGCATAGTGTGAAGCTCTCATGACGTATTATTCAATTGGAATCAGAAAATTCATCATCACAATACTCCTCTCTTTCTCTCGATTTCTTCTCAATCATTCTTTTCTTCCTTTTCTTTCTAATTTTATTACTATAGCTATTTCACTGGCTGCTAGCAACTCTTTTTTACTTTCTCCATTTATTGTCAATTCGCTACTTAAGATTGATACCATTTTACAAATATCTTGATTAAAATAAATATCATATTTGTTTTGCAAAAAAACGAAGATAAGAGAACTATTTTTCTGCCATGAAAAATGGATGAAATGAAATTTCAAGATGTGGAGTGGGGAGAAAAGAGACCATTCCCACTCTATATTGTCATTTCTAACTTCACTCTTTTAGTCTTTTTAAATTTGTAGTCGTAAACAAATAACATTAAAATACTTAAGAAAAATAACATTAAAAGCTAACTATTAAATGAAAGAATCACCTCTTCTTAAATATATATAATAATAAGCATCTATGCTATTCCATCTAAAAACACTCCACTCTATAAAATTATGTTTGAAAGAAAAAGTGAAACTTAAAAGATAAAAATTATGAGATAGAAATTAAAAAATAAAAGTTAAATTAAATTTTTGTATTATATTTAGTATAAAATATATATAATTATTATGTTTTAATATTATGTTTAATTTAAGATAAATATAAATATTAAAGAATATATTTAAAATTTAAAATGTTAAATAAGAATATTTTAAAAAGATATTATTAAAATTTCAGTCTCTATTTCTATCGGTTGTGTTTTTATTTTTTGCAGTATTAAAGGAATTGAAATTTTGTATTCTAAAATTAAAATTTTAGTTTCAATCTATAATTACAAAATACAATACTTAGTCTTAATTTTCTAGTCTCAATTCCAATACCAAAAAGGAAACGTAGCCCAACGTATTATATTAAATTGATAGAAATGTGAAAGATAAATGAGCTAGCAAATTCAGGTAATGAACCAAACCACCACCGCGGTGCCGCTGCCGCAGCCGGAAGGGTGTGGGAAGGGTTGTTATATATGATTTATAAATTTGGCTTGGAGAGTTGGAATAAGAAAATTGCTTGGTTAACGTAACGTTAACAATAATGTTGTGACTATTATGATTTCAATTAGTTAGCTCTTAATTACGCCTCTAATATGGTTCTTGTTTTTTCTTCATTTCTACAACCTCAACCTTAAAATAAGCACGATTTTAAAAACCTCAAGTTCTATCCATTTCTTTTTTTTTTCATAAATTAAATAATGAAAGGAATTGAATAACGCAAACAACTAGAAATGCATTTGGCATTTCAACATCAACAAAATAACATGTTGCAATCTATTTCACGTTGATAAATTTCTGGTTTAATAAAAGAGTCCTTGAAAGCAGGAACTAATAATAATAAGAGGATCAAATTACACAAAATGGAGGAACTAATTAATTAATTAAAAAGAAAAATCAAACCCCCATAAAAACATTACCAAAAAAGAAGGTTGCTACAAAAATACAAACATTTATGCAAGCAGTTACGATGATTATTTATAAGACAACACACAAGATATTACAATGAATTCCAAATTTTCCAACTCATATATGCATACGTGTTGTGTATGAATCTAATTAATTAATAATCTTTTACCATCTTGATCCATTTGATCTTGAGCCAACGAAAACCTTTCTTGATACTATGCTTGAACTTGCCTTCAGTTGCATAAAGCTTGTATTTGGCCACCCTCCGTTTTCTCTTCCTCTCAGCATCATTCCACCACCACGTGCTCTTTGTCTCCTTCGCCGCCGCCTTCGTCCTCGTCGAATAAGACGGCTCTTGATATAAATCCCATGATGATGTTGGTTGCCTTACGGTTGATGATAACCACATTTTGTTGTCATTATTTACACCGCGCGCGTTGTTCATATTATTTTGTTCATATTGATAGCGTCCATAAGACTCCTCCATACGAGTTTAATTGTCCTCTCTTTCTTTTTCTCTTCTTATTTTTAGTGCAAGAATTTATTAAGCACGGAACGAGAAGAGATAAAGAAAGAGAGGAAACTCGAGAGAAGAATTATGAATTTTTATTTTATATATGTTTGAAGGGAAGAAGACGACTTCTAAATCTGGAACATGAGGCGGGGAAGGCATTCAGAGACAGCTTATCATGTTTTGTTTAACAAAGCCTCCAGTTAATGTTGCCTCTTAATTTAACTTTCTCTAATTATAGACCATACATTACCTTAAAATATGATTAAATTATATCTTAAGGGAGATTATTATTATTATTATGAAATAAAACAAAAATGTCAAGTATACTCAGTTTGATCATTAAATTTTCAAATTTTTAGTAACTTAATTAATGATGTGGATGTTAGTGTAACAAGTAACTAAACGTGCTGTTTTTATTTGTTTCCTCATCTCCGTACAACTTGCTGAATAATAATGTATGACAATTTTGTCGGTATCCAACTAGGGGTAGGTGAAGCCAACTAGGAAAAAAATTCTACTAATTAAGGAAATTTAAAATCAATTTAAAAAAATTTAAAATTTAACAAGACAAACACATCTAAAAATATTAAAAAATAACTTTTAAAAATAAAAAACATCTAAAACTATTTAAAAAATCATCTAAAATCTATAAAAAAAGAACTATCTAAAAATATAAAAAAAAACATCTAAAATATATAAAAAATATTTAAAATCTAAAATAAGAAACATTTAAAATTAGTTAAAAGAATCATCCTGATGATGGGTGACCGACTGACAGATGCAACGAACATGCATAGCACAAATACTAGTAGGCACATTTTTTAAAATTTAAATTTTTTTAAAATTTAAAATATCGGCTCAAATTTACTACACTCATAGTCGGTTATCTATACTTGTTCAACGTATAAATGTGTCCAAATTTAGGTTAAAGTAACGTAACATAAATAACAAGTAGCAGCCCAACAAATTAAACATCAATGAACAAAAAACTAAAGCAATAATAAATTCCTTTTAACTATAAAAAAAGATAGTAAATTATTCTTCCGCCGGTTCAATAGCCTATGCGGCTATACTAAAAGTGTCAAAGAAGGAAATGCTTAACATGTCAAAATTGTTAGTAATACTAATACCATAAGTAAAAACTACACTAATAAAAAACTGCGTATAACAGTTTTGTTGAGGAAACAAGACTAGTAGATGGTTTGGACTATGAACTTTTTTAACATTTTATTTATAATCCTAGACCACATGTCCATGCAAGTTATAATATATTGGGAAGTTACGCTGCAGTAATCTTCCAGCAAAGTATTTTTCAGGAAATTAGTATTGGGAGAAAATCTAGAGCTAGCTGGGGATCGGATACGGTACTGGGCAATGGAAATCGCGCATATATAAATATATAATCATATATTCATATATTTAGACGAATTGTCTTTTGAACGGCTTTAACAGGATCATAAAAATAACGACTATCTAAATTTTTAGTGATTAAGATTTTATTTTATTATTTTATTATATTTATTTAATTTATTAGACGTTTAATTTATTTAAATATTTGATATTTAATATTATATAATTAGTTTTTATTATTTATAAATTAATCATTAATTATATAAAATATAAATTTAAATAAAAAATTAAAATTTAAAACAATTGCATCATAATATTTTTTTTTTAAATTGACATTACCATTGAATTTACCAAAGAAATAATCCGACGATAATATATAGTGCAGGAAACAATTTATTGTAGTGCCAAACATTACCATCAAAAAAATTTGTCTATAACTAAATGGTTTTTCGGACAAGTAATCTATCACAGAATTCGATAGGAATTATCATCACACAAAAAAAATTTGACGATAATTATTTACCGGCGAGATTTATACCATCTAATTCTTTTTAACGTCGAGACAACATTTGTCTTGTAGTCTAACTTAATAAACTTTTAAAGAACTAAAATTATACATTTAATAAAAATATAATTTTATATTCTAAAATATTAAAAAATAATTTTAAAAATAGACCAACTAAACATATTTTTATTATTTTTAATAATTAAAAATAAATCTTCTTTGCACAAATCAATCACATTTTTTTAGATCCGAAAAGTTTAAAATGAAAATTATTTAAAAAATAAAAAATAAAAAAAAATATAGAAAATATTTGCGTAAATTAATATCGGCCCCTAAAAGTTCAATTCCGTTAAGTAACCAACTAGCTAGGCGTGAAGTCAACCCTAATTAATAAGCTAAAAAATAATTAGTCCGTTACAAACAAAATCTCCTACTACCTTAATTTTTTAAATTTCAAAATAAATAAAAAATGAACTTTGTTAGTTGACTCTAATTTTTTTTTTTAGTTTTTAAAATTTAAAAAGTTGAGTTAAGTTAGCTACATTACTTAATTGATTATCAATACTTTTTCAATATATAAATGTGTCCAAATTTAGGTTAAACTTACGTAACATAAATAACAAGTAGCACCCAACAAATTAAACTTGAATGAACAAAAAACTAAAATAATAATAAATTCCTTTTAACTATAAAAAAAAAATATAGTAAATTATTCTTCCGGTTTATTAGCCTATGCCTACTAAAATTGTCAAAGAAGGAAATGCTTAAGATGTCAAATTGTTAGTAATACTAATACCATAAGTAAAAACTACACTAATAAAAAACTGCGTATAACAGTTTTGTGGAGGAAATAAAACTATAGACGGTTTGGACTATGAACTTTTTTAACATTTAATTTATGGCAACTATTTAAATGAAAATATCAAAAATATATTTTATAAAGATGTTTGTATAAAAATATAATTTATTTATTTAGTCATATTTTAAATAAAAATAATATTTTTATAACATTTCAAAATTTAATCTTATAATTTATTATTTAAAAATAAAAAAAATTATATAAAGATAATTATAAAATTTTTATTAAAATACCCAACTTTATTTATAATCCTAGACTACATGTCCAAGCATGTTATAATATAATATTGGGAAGTTATACTGTAATCTTCCAGCAACGTATTTTCTAGGAAATTAGTTTTGGGAGAAAATCTAGAGGTAGCTGGGGATACGGTACTGGGCAATGGAAATTGCACATAATCATATATTCATATATTTCTGGCTGATCTTCAATATTACATTTTTATGCTCTATTCTAGAATATAGAGTCGAAAACGCTGACATTATCAACCAAAATTTACAACGTAGATATAGTTAAGTTCAATTTCTTTGACCTTTTCATTGATACTACCAAATTGACAAAATTCCACGTAATGCAAATTTTCCAAGTACAATATTTGTAGATTTTCCATAGTAAATTTCATTTTATACGAGTGTCAATTATTAAAGCTATAATGCATTTTGAAAACAATTTAACTAAGTATTTTTTAAAAATAGTACAATATTCAGTTTTTTTTTATAATAATTTAAAAAAAATCAAAATAAATACATCTAAAAATTATGAATAGATTTATTATCTTTTTAAAATTAAATACACATTTAAAATATAAACTAAATAAAACTGAAAATTAAAATTTTAAATTTTAAATTTCTGTTTTAGATTTAATATATTTAATTATTAATATATTATAATTTAAATACATATCTACAAATAAAATTATTCAAAATTCAAAATTTTAATTTTAAAATTATAAAATAAATCTTAAACCATCTAATTATTAACTAAACCCGTACAAAACACTCAAAAAAGCAAAGAAGTCACGTTTGCGCCACATCGAAATCCGGAGGCGCACATGAAAACCTTAGAGGTGCACATCGAGAAGTCATCCTCCGCCATCGTTCATCCGCGCCACCTTCCTCTTCCGCGCTCATCCTTGACGCTGCCTTCCTCCTTCTCGGTGTTCATTCACAACACCACATTCCCCTTCGTTAACACTCATCTTCGTCGCCGCCTTCCTTCTCCTCCTCGCCGTTCGTCCGCATCAACGTTGCCACGCCAAAACTTACCTAAGGTTTGGATGGGTCTGACACCATTATTTTTTTATTATTCTATATAAGTTTTTTATTTTTTTTGAAATAACAAATCTAATAAGATGGCCTGAAAAGATTTTCATATATATTGCAATGTTAAATTATTTTTGCATGTGTAATTTTTGTATTTTGAAAGTGTTTTAAAAATATTTTCCGCATAACTTCATAATTTTATATGTGTTATAATTATTTTTTAATGTTTAAATTTAAATTTTAAATTTATGATTTTGGATGTGTTTTAAAAATATTTTCTGCATAACTTCATAATTTTAGATGTGTTATAATTATTTTTTAATGTTTAAATTTAAATTTTAGATTTATGATTTTAGATGTGTTTTAAAAATATTTTTTGTATAACTTAAAATTTTAGATGTGTTACAATTAAAAAAAAGAGCATATACCCATTTTGGTCCTCAAAGAATTTTAAACCAGACATTTTAGTCCCCAACTAAAATTAATTACTCGATTGGTCTCTAACAATTAATTCTGTCAGTCACTTAGGTCCTTGGCTCCGTCAACTCTAACGGAAGACAAAATGGTCCCTGAAAACTCTAACATGGGATAAAATGATCCCTGGCAACTCTAACAAGGGACAAAATGATTCCTGACCCCGTTTATTCGAAAACGACATAGTTATTCCCCAATTTTTATCATATCTCGCATAACCCTAACATTCATACTCTCCTTTTTCACCTTCACAATCTTCTTTTCCATCTTTTCCTTCCTCCTCGTTAGCTCCAAGATTAAGCCATGGTCTAATTGTCACACGTGTCGCACCTACCTCAACATGTCATGGACCACACAATTCCTAAATCTTTGTGACTGGTACATCCACCTCCTCTGCACTTCACCCACCAAAAGCATCCACTTCCACGTCTTTGATAACATCACCTCCAACCCCAACAACGTCCACGATATCCTCAAGACCAAGTTCCACAACTACTCCAAGGGCACGCATTTCTCCACTCTCCAGCAAGCAATATAGATTGTTGGACATTAGGACATCATGAGAAGATTCTCCTTCGACATCATATGCAAATTTTCATTTGAAATAGACACTAAGTGCTTCATTCCTTCTTTTCCGGAGTCCAAGTTGGCAGACAGTTTCGACCTCGCATCCAAGCTATTACAACGAGCAATGTCGTCGTTGCCACTCATATGGAAACTGAAGCGATTACTGAACATTTATTCGAAGAAGAAGCTGAATGAAGCGATCGGAGTGGTGGACAATGTGGTCATGGAGATGTTAGGGTAGAGGAAGAGGGAGATGGAAAGGATAACAACGAGTCTTAACAAATCATACTTGCTTTCAAGATTTATGGGATCCATCGAATACGACAACTAGTTGAGAGACATAGGCATTAGTTTCCTAAGTTTGAATTGGTTGAGAACAAGTTGAAGATTTTTTTTTTCTTATGAACATTAAATTTATAGAGTGTGCATTGTGTAGTTTGAAGTTATAGTGTTAGACTGTTAGTGTTATGCGAGATATGATGGAAATTGGTAGAGAACAGTGTCGTTTTCGAACAGATGAGATCAGAGACTATTTTGTCCCCTGTTAGAGTTGTCAGGGACCATTTTGTCCTCCGTTAGAATTAACAGAGTAAAGGACCTAAGTGACTAACGGAGTTAATTGTTAGGGACTAATCGAGTAATTAATTTTAGTTGGGGACTAAAGTATCCAATCTGAAATTCTTTGAGGACCAAAATGGGTATATACTCTAAAAAAAACTACAATTAAAAATATTTTAGTTTGTGTATATAATTATATTCGACCATTCATTACTAGAAAGTCGTAAAACAAATCCTGCATTTTATTAAAGGTACAATAAGTAAGGGATTAATTTTTTTCTAAATGTACTGACTTTGAATTTTTTTTTTGCAGATATAAATTGAAATATTGTAACCGAATAAAAAAAAAAAGAAAACTGTATTACAAAGAAAAAAAACATAAAAGAAAGAAATAATAACTAACTATAAAATGATAAAAAATTAAAGAAATTTTAATTTTTAAAATTTAAATTAATTTTAATTATAAATATATATCCTATAAAATAAGAATATATTTTAATTAAAAAATAATTAAATAATATTAAAAGCTGATCAAAACTGAATATATTTTAATTAAAAACTGAATGTTTCATAGAAGACGGTGAGAAATTTTCTGAGAAACCCAAACCGTGGATAATAAAAAGATTATTTTAGTATAATCATACTAAGATAATTACAGTAATTATAATGTTTTAAAATTATTATTAAAATATAAAAAAATATAATTTTAACAACACTTAGTTATCGTATTAGAAAGGTTAGAAATAAAAACGTTTACTTTATTTTTGTGTGATAAGTCATAAGTGATGAATGTTGAGAATTCTAACGCGTTATTAGAGATCGAGGATCGGTCGTCAGCCATTCTTATTTTCATTTCACCCCGAACTTGAAAACGCGTGTCTGCTTCCATACGTGGAAAAGACAGAAAAAGAGACCAAAAAAGTGTATACATGTTTTCTTGAATATCCGTATCAAATGGTATCGCCCACAACAATCATTGTCCTTGTCTTGTTATTCTAATTAACTCTCCCACCTACTTCTTAACTCGACATATCACAATCAAATGGTATCGCCACTTCGTTTTTTTCATTTTCATATCTTTTTCTCCCATTAAAGACGCGTTTAGTTAGTTAGTTAGTTGGAGTTATAGTTACTAGGAGTGGTAACAACTTCTCTTGATGAGCTTTATTTATTTAATTAATTATTGGGATTCCTTGTATGACTAACTAGTACTATTTATTAATCAAGTGATAATTTCACTTGTTAAGGTGGTATTTTCTGTGAATTTTGAGCGCAAAAATGCACTTGACTTTTCAGGATTAACGTGTTGTACTGGTGAACTGCACATGACGTGAAAATGTAGCTTCCTCGTATCTTCGCTAGCTCCTAGATTCATGTTGGTCAATGTCCCCTTTTGTTTCTTATTCTTATATATACCCAGTTAATCCTGTTTTTTTAGCTCTTACACTTTGGCTGAATCTTTCTGATTTCTGTTGTTGTTTATTTACAATTTTAATTTGGATGGTATCAAATAGGAAATTTCCCCAGGAGCAGGAAGAAGGAAATGGTGCTAAAATTCCAATTCAGAAATCAAAATGGGGAACCGCTGATCATACAAAACAACCATCAATTAGGTATTCAACATCAACTATTTATTTCTGGTAATTAAGGGTGTGACTCTGTGACTAAGCTCTAAATTTGGTTTGTGCAGTGGCCTTAGAAATGTGATCAATGGCCATAATTCCTACGTGGAAACCTTCCTCCGAAGAGTGGTATTAAGAAATCAATGAATCCATTATTTTCTCTATCTCATTTCTTTGCTTTCAATTTTCTTACACCTTGTTTTAATTTCCTCAAATAGGTGCGAGAGGAGGTGGAACGTATAATTCAGGAACATCACCTATCTCCAAGGTTTGTTTGGACTATAAAACATGAATAGGTTGTGTTAACTGTTAAAATTTATTAACATATAGTTTAATATTCTGTTTTGGTGCAGAGGAACGGTTAATCATAATCTGGCAGGAACATCTGGAGCCAAACCCTTTCAGCTGTGTTTTATCAACAAGTTGCCTGATACAATTTTCACACTCTCTAATATAATAGCAGAGGATGAATCACCCCTTCAAATTGCTCTATTTGATGTTACATCTCAGTCTATAGTCAATGAAGGTCCCTTATCCTCCATCAAGATAGAGATTTGTGTCCTCGATGGCGAGTTTGGTTCGAATTGCAGTGAGGATTGGACTCAAGGGGAGTTCAATGGCAGTATCTTACGCCAAAGGGATGGTAAAGGTCCATTGTTGACTGGAGATAGGTTTATTACTCTCAAGAATGGGATTGCTTCTGTCTCTAAACTTACCTTAACTGATAATTCAAGATGGTTGAGAAGCAGAAAGTTCAGATTAGGAGCCAAAGTTGTTGAACCAACTTCCTCTGGAGCAAGCATAAAGGAAGGTTCAAGTGAACCTTTCATCGTCAAAGATAATCGCGGAGAATGTGAGTCTTAAAACCGAACAATTATTTCATCTGTGATCATTGTGCACAAACTGACATGTGATATTGTGATGTCTTTTGTTGTAGCTTACAAGAAACACTACCCTCCATACTTGAATGATGATGTATGGCGTTTGGAGAAAATTGCAAAGGATGGAAAAATCCACAAGCGGCTCTCTTCCCATGGAATTCACACTGTTAAGGATCTCCTGCAGCTATACACAACCGACCCATCTTCATTATATGTGGTAATAAATCTTGTTTCTTTTTATTTTCTTATGACTATGGAATGTCATAAAATACTAATGAATTTTTCATTGAGGTGCAGAAGTGTGGCAGCATTCCAATTAAGTCATGGACAGCAATTATGAACCATGCCAAGACTTGTGTGATAAATGATCACAAGCTCTATAGCTATCGCGCGACACAACAACCTATAGTCCTGCTATTCAATTCCATCTACATCCTTGTTGGAGTATTCGACGGGCAAAATTATTGTTCACCTGATGCACTCACTCCAAAGGAGAAGGTATGCATTTAGATTCTATTCTGAATTGTCTGCTACATATAATTTTAAAGAACATTTTTTCTGGGGCAGAAATGATTAAGTCAATCCTTCATTTGCAGAATTTGGTGGAAACCATGAAGCAGCAAGCATACAAGAATGTTAATAATTTGAAATCAGTTGATGACACTTCTTCATTGAGCTGCTTCACACCAGTGGCATGTCCAAGAACAGGTCAATCTGATGTTCCAGACCAAGTCATGGCAGGTCAAGAAGAAACATGGCTAGGTTCTACACAACCCTGCACCTCTTCTTCATTTATTGATGAAGAAGTTCCAAGTTACCAAGTTTATGAAGATCCACTGCCAGAAACATGCGAAATGCTGCAGAACGGTTATACAGGAGGTGAATTCTTCTCTGGAATGTTCACTGAAGGGAATAGTTGGCAACTTAATGGATTGTCACATATTCCAGTTGTGCAAGGTGGTTATTCAGCTGATAATTGCAGTTCAGAGATTCAATTCACAAATGATTGTTCTTGTTCACCTTACACAGCACAATGGGGGGACCAAAATGGCTATTTATTTGGTTCTTCTGATGAAGCAGAATTTACAAGTCATTCTACTTTTCTGAATTCCAGTGGGGATATATCAAACAGTGGGAAAACTAAAGCAGTGTGGTTTAAAATTGGGAATGCTATCAAATGGGTCATATCAGTTAAAAAATATGCAGCTGCCAGAAAGAATGCAGAGCTATATTACTGTGACTTTAAGTATTAGATTCCTAGTTTGGTTTCTAGGTAGAATATGTGTAAAAATGTCTAGGATATAAGTTCCCTAGATATGCTTAGTCTTAGTCTTGAATCTTTAATTTCTTCAACTTCAACTGCAATGAATATATAACCCCAAAAAAAAAAAAAAAAAAAGCAGAGAAGTGACCTGTAAGATGTGGTCCTCCTGTACATTAAAGTGTCAAGTTATCAATGTAATATTTCTTCTTCTAGTCTGTAAAATCAATTACATATTATATATGCATAATTGTCCATGGTCAATTTAATAATCATTCTGTTGCTACTCCTGTAAATATTGAACACACATTAATTTTAGATTTGCTTTTTACTTATTCAAAATAAGCCTTATTTGCTCTACTTCTATTGCCATTCAAGTCAAATGATTATAGAACTTAATTAATTGCTAGAAGTTTCTAACTACTTTCCACAAATAGAACTTTCCATGTTAGTAACTAACATTACTCTTCAATTTAAGAAGTGGAGCTGGCAGTGCAGGGTTAGTATATTCTGTAAAAAATCCTGCAGCTTAAGACTCTTGAACCTTGACTTTAAGAACTCTCAGCCATTGATTCCTTTAAACTTTGAAGCATGCATTTTCCTGCCATCTTCCAACTCTTCCTTCCCATGGAAAGAGTATGAGTAGTGAACCAAATGGCAGAAAGAAGGCATGTCACAGGAAGGTGCAAACATTTAGATACTCTAGTTTACCAGAGTCCAATTTAATTAAAAGATAATTACTACACTAAAGTAATTGCACATATTTAGTTGTGTGACTCCAATGACTTATACATAATACAAGCTTAACTCAGTTGTATTAGTTAATCTCCCACCATCTTATTTTACTAGTATCCTCTCTTCACTGAATTCAAAAAGAGTTGCAAATCTTTGTTTGGGATGAACCTGAATCACACACTAATATCTAGTTTAAATCTTGTAAAGATTATATTTTTGTTCTATATATATATTAAAAGAATAGGATAAACATTGTTTCTCTTTCTTTTCTTAAGCATTACAAACCTTCGCCGATTATGGATTAGCTACAAAACAGAAAGGAAGATTCTTGGTAATTAACAAGAACACTTTTCCAAGAAGTTTCAGAAGACTAAATTTTCCTATGATATTAAATGTTTACAAAGACAGAAACGTGATTAGCTTTGCCTCCGGTTCCAATTTCTAACCTTAACTTTCAAAAGGAACACCGGCATGGCTCAGTTACGCGGGGTTATGGAAATTTTGTTCCCCACACTATGAGATCACCATTCCTTTTCTGAGTTATTAATTAAAGTGTTTAATTTTGATATATGACAAGTTATTTTGGTAATAAAATTTAATTAAGTTGGGCCAATAATTTTAATAACTAGAAATTTTAGTTGGTAAAAAAAAAGAGAAGAAGGAGAGGCATAAGAAAAAGAACAAAGATTTAGATAGATTTAGCTACAAAAATAACTTGTTTATTTAGTATTTTTTATTTTTTGTATATTAAAATTTGTTATATAATTATTTAATTATATTTATTTTTTTAAATGATCATTTATGTTATTAATATAAAAAATAATTATTTTTATTTATGTTACCAATAAAATAAATAATTAAATATACATAACCAAACTAAAATCATGAACACATATAGGATTCATAATTTTCTCAATCAGCCAAAATTTGTATCCTTTTGGATACTTGGCCATCAAGCATTCTCCTCCATAGGTACCAACGCGGTTTTGTCTCAGAGATTTCAAAAATCATTAAATTTCCAGAGATTTTACTAATACTAATATAAAAATGAGTGATGATCCTGTGTAGTGCTGGTGCAGGTTCATGAAATCTTATATACATATAATACATCAATGGAAACATTTAATAATTCTTTGATACGAACAAAAACGTAACACTACAGAGAAAAAAAAATAGAATTTATCTTATTTAACATTAATATTATAATAATAATTAATAAATACTAAATAAAAGAAATTTTGATTAAGTTTTGATCAATTTTTTTGGTTACACTTTTTAGTAAACCAAAATTTAATTTGAATATGGAAGTAAAGGAAGTATTGGACTCGCGTATGGAGAAGAGGGGTACTTCACCTCATTGTGGGATTATAGAAAGCAGAACTTGGACCCCTGCGAGTTGTGTCCCTCAAAATGTAAAAAAAAAAAAAATTACTCAAAACAAGAAAAACGGAGAGTCCGAATTCCACGTTTCAGATTTCAAATTTCATCAACTGCTGCAAATCGGACTATGCGATTTGTGAAGCAAAATTTCATCACCAAAAAACTCGCATGCTCCGAATTGTGTACTCTGAATTTTTTCGATTTTTTTTAACATAAATCGGACCTTTAGTACTCTGAATTTTTTTCAACTTTTAAAACATAAATCGAAAGGTCCCATTTGTGTACTCCCATAATTTTAAAAAACACCAAAGATTACCATGTTAAAGTATATCACTCATTTTGCTTATATATCAAAATTTTTTAACCTTAGTAAACTATTTTATAGTGTATCTACATTACAATTACTATTTTTACTTTTATTTTTGATATCTCTTGACTTTAGGAGTTGACGCGGAAGAGATAGATGAGAAAATGAGGACTCTTCCCAGATTCAGAATTCACATATATAAAAGCAACTGAAAACGAGAGTAATGTTGCGTGATTATCACAGTTTAGAGTTTCTGGATTTGAGCTTGAATTTTTCCAGTTTCTTTCTTGCTCTAACTAGTTCTGAAACCAAGACTAGTTGAGTGAATTTGTCTACTACTACAAGTGTAGAACTAGCTTGCTTGTTTGTTTTTGGTTGCCAGAATCACTTTGACCCAAAAAAAAAAAAAAACGACTCTCTTCACACAGAAGTTGCGTTTAGAAAGCATCAGTGAATGGCACCAAACAAGAGAGGATCATCAAGCGATGAGGGTAATGATGACAGAGACCTTCAACTCCCTCTTTGTAAACGAAAAGCAGCACTACCAGATACCCGGTACCTCTCTTCTCTTGATTCACCATTTCTTTTATGCACTTTACACCTCTTAACGTCTTTGCCCTTTTTCCTTACTTACTAGTATTTCTGCTTCCGGTAGTGGTTCCACCAATGACATGGCGTTGATCTTGGAACCTGTAATTCGGAAAGTGGTGAGTATTTAATCTATTATCTGTTTATAGCTGAAGTGAGTTGTTTGTTTGTTTGTTTATTTCCATATTGAGAAACTTAACCTTAAGTTTTTGGAAGGAAAAAAAAGTGTTATTGATGTTCTTTTTTCTCTTAAACTAGTTACAGGAGATGATGCCACCTATGCTAGAACAGGTGATTCCACCTATACTGCAGCGTTACCTACCTTCCCCATGGTATGTTTCCATTTTAACTCTGTTTGTGTACATATACAGAACCATATATTTAATTAGAAATATTCAAACTTAGTGATGGATTATCGGTCAGGGGGCAGATTAGTCCACCAGCTGGTAGAGGCAGATCATTGCAGTTATGTCTGATGAAAGGGTTGCCTGCAACCATTTTCACACAGATCAACATTACAGCAGAGGACAGTTCCCCGCTCCAGGTTGCGGTGTGTGATGCAACAATTCAGAACAGCAAGGTAACAAAGGGAGATGGTCCCTCCTTGAAGGTCCAGCTGTGTGTCCTGAAGGCTGATTTTGAAAGTGAGGATTGGACTGCTGAGGAATTCAATAGCAACATAGAAAGTCCAAGAGATGGAAAAGGACCATTACTCAAGGGAGACACGGTTATTACCATGGAAAATGGAGTTGGCTTCTTCAAGAATGTTGAGTTTACTGATAACTCTTGCTGGACTAGAAGCGGCAAGTTCCGGCTTGGAATTAAGGTACTGTCATCGAATTCAGACATAAAGGAAGCAAGAAGCGAGCGTATAAGGGTGAAGGATAAGCGAGGAGTGGGTGAGTAAGTCTTTTTTTATTCTTTTTCATGTCAGATTTGGTGTCTACTGATCTTTTACTTGTAATATATGTCAGCAAATGAGAAACCGGATCGTCCTTCATTGGATGACAAGGTGAGTTGTCTGCGTAAGATAGCGAAAAATGGTCCCATTCGCAAGCAGTTGTCCTCCAATGGAATCAAAACTGTCAAGGATCTGTTGCGCTTGCTCACAACTGACCAAGCTTCACTAAAACAGGTATAGATTTGCAATTTGTTATATCTTATATGTACATGTATATGCTAATCTGACGTTTCTGCTTGTGGAATTAGAAAACCGGCCACATTCCGGGGAAGTCATGGGAGAAGATTATTGAGCATGCCAAGTCTTGTGCCATAGATAATGATGAGCGCTACATCTATCAATATTTCACAGGAACAGCAGAGCAACCAATAGCAGCATCCCTTGTCTTAAATTGCATCTATGAGCCTGTGGCGATTTCATTTGATGGCCAAAATTTTTGCAGCCTAGAGTCTTTGAATTCGGAAGGCAAGGTTTGTATTTATGCGGCTTGTTCATATGAGTATGAACGAGAACACTTGCCACGTTTTCAACATCAGATCATAATTATATAGTGCCTAATTTGATGAAAAGACTTGTGCATGTGAATGGCAGCGTTGGGTGGAAACTGTAAAGCGGCAAGCATACAAGAACTTGAAGGATCTGAAGCCATTTGGCGCAAGTTCAGCGGGTCAATCTCTGGAAAACTTTGATTTCCCAGTTTCTCATCAGCAAGGTATTGCATAAATATATAGATTAATATTAATTAATGTATGTTGTTGATAATTATGTGAATGTGCAGGGCAAGGGGAAGGGCAAGCACAAATGGTTCAAGCATCGGCATCGACAGCATCAGGCGCACAGAGTGTTAACAAGCATCAGGTGGGATGGGAAGAGTTCGTCGGCGATAGCGGATGGAGCAACAACAACATGAATGCAATACAGGTTGATCCGTTTCAAAATTACTCGGACCCAGTTTACCCCTTTTACTATGTTGGAGGTGATTATGGGGCAACATCATCCAACGATTTTGATGTGCATTGGTCAAGCAAAGGTGGGTGCAACACTGTGTGGGCTAAAATCCGAACTGCTGCCATTCGTAACGTTCTTAAATGGGCCATTCTCTATGCCGCCAAAAGGAAGCCCAAGCTTCTTGTTCCCTATCAGTAATGCTAGAAAGTAGAAACTCATCTGAAATTGATCAGTTATTCATTATTCAATTTCTTTATTTCTTTATTTGTTGGATTCTGTATGTATGTATCAAGCTGTAACGTAAATAATCATCCCTCAGTTAATGTAATTAATGGTTCTACTTATTATTCTATCAATATTGCTTCGCATTTTAGATAACAATTGAATGGAAAAATTTATATTATTAACATAGAACGAAAATAAAGTGACATAACGTTGCCTAAACTACATTGTATTATTTGCAATGCCTCACGTGGTATGGTACAAGACAAGATTCCCCAATCCCCACCATCATTCCTCCACACCAAAACAGACAAAATAATAATGATAACAATTGGACTAGCTGTAAGTTGACCGCGCAAGTCATTATAACTGCCATTAATTTATGTTCAAGTGATAAGTCCGTTAATAGTCTCATGGCCACTTCTCGTTCTCCGGCCATATGTATGTATTCTTATTTCTTAGGCTTACATTTCCAACAACACAGCTCATCTAAGTATAAGTAGAAATACAGATCCGAGTTGAATGCGAAGAAAATGATATATGTATGAGCCAATAGAGGAGTTCTGCTCTCACAGCAGTCGGCAAAAGCGATAATAATAGCTTCAGCTCAGGTCAGTTGTATTGTATCCCTCCTCCTCCAATTCGCACGCTAACATAACTTTTCAGCTTCCATCTACATATTTTCTCTTTCATAAAACCAAAACTTTTACTCAGATCTCATCTAGTGGTTACACAACTCGCAAGTAATTTGTCACCGTTGTTGCAACAATAATATAATATTCTTCTTTTTATTTATCTATAAAAAAAACACTTTGAAAGTACTTTTAAAAATGTTAATAGCCTTCTGGGTTCTGTCAGTACGATATTACTGCAATATAAATGAATTAATATTTAGTTATCAACTTTATTTTACATGGACTGTTAAAGTGATAGACTTGATAAGATATCTTGGATAAAAAAAATTGCCAAATTATTTTATTATTTAATTTTTCTATATTCTTTAGAAGTATTTACTTAACTAAAGATATTAAAAACATTTTATATAAAAATATTTATGTTAAAAGTGTGATTTATTTGTTTAGGCACATTTTAAATAGAGATAATATTTTTATAATATATTTAAATCAAATCTTATAATTTATTATTTAATAATAAAAAAATATTTTTATATAAAGATAATTGTAAAATTTTAATAATTCTATCTATTTTTTAATGAGAACTTATCTATAATATAATAATAGGTTTTTTTATAAAATAAATAGATAATTTACTAAAATAAATCGATTTATAGAATTTTGAATTTTCTAGAGTAAAACAACAAGAGATCCAGTAACAAAACCCAAAGAACAACACGTCAATGAACACCTCAAAGTAAAGGAACCTCTAATTCTTATTATTTTAAATATTTAATTACAAATTTACTGACACAAAAAACGAATACGAAAGTTATGATATTTGTGCAGATTCTAATAGCGTAAATAGGTCATAATTTTTTTTTTCCAATTTTGCTTTTTTTCATAGCGAAAACGGACTAGTAGTGACTATAAACAGTGCGACGTTGCTAGCATTTTTCATATCAATCCTGCTATGTAACTAACAAAAATTTCAATTTTTGTTAAGAAGCTACTCAGATAAAAATATCTAAAAAGTCTTTTTTTAAAGATATTTTTTAATAATTAAAATTATATATATAATCGATTAAATTATGTTTTTTTTTAAATTAGACTAGACAAATTGATTTGATCGAAAAAATAATGAATTAAATTTTGAACTGGTCTAAATTAATATTTTTTTATAAAAAATACTATAATATCTTTATTATAGAAAATAATTAAAATAATCTTATTATATATATATATATATATATATATTAATTTAAAAATTTTAAATTCCAACTCTATCGTAGAAAAATAAAGGACTAAAATTTAGAATTCTCAAAATTCATATATATAAGAAGTATTTTAGTCATTTTCTATAATAGGGTATTGTAGTAATTTTTATAAAAAATAATATTAATTTAGACCAGTTTAAGATTTGATTCACCATTTTTTCGGTCAAATCAATTTGTCTAGCTTAATTTTGATAAAAATAACACGATTTAATCGATTATATATGTTAAATTTTAATTATTAAATAACATCTTTAAAAAAAATACATTTTAAGTGTCTTTATCTGAGTGATTTCATTTTTGTTAACTTTTGTTTATGACTGTGTTTGATAAAAAATGTTTTTATGGATGTATCTAATAAAAATATACTTTTATGTTTAATTGTATAGATGTATCTTTTGAGTATATTTCTTTATACATGTGTCTTCTAATAAAAATATCTTTAATATTAATTATTGTTGACAATAAATTAATAAATAGTATATTAGTATTCAATACTTTTTCTTTTCATATTTTTTCATTTGCAAAATTTAACATTTGAGTGAGAGAGAAAATGTAACAGCCAAAGAGAAATAGAGAAGTGAAAGACAAGAGAAGAAGAGTGGGAGAAAATGTGGCAGTAATGATATTAATTGATTCAATAAAAATAAACACATTGCGGATTATCTAAACGAGCAGGTTAGTATTGTGTGTATTTTTTTATTTTTTTAATTATGAAAATTAAATTTTTTATAATTATTTTTGTTTAAATTAGTATAAATATAAACTTATTTATATATGTTAGTATTAATTTCAGTTGAATATAATTATTATGTTTTATGTTATATCAATTATCAAGAGTTTTATTTGTATGTTTTCTTATATAATTATGCTCATGAACTAAAGTGCTTCTTAAATTCTTTTCCACCAACCCAAATTTGAACTCAAATTTTGGTGCAATATATAGGGAAAAAATGTCACTGAAAAATATGAAATAGCTGTTGTCATCACCTTGTATTTTTTCTTTTTTCTAATAAAAAATGAACTGCATGTTTAAAAATAAAGTAAAATTATTGAACTTGATCACCAAAATAATGAAGCTATTTTTATTCAAAAATATCATTTACATACCAAAATTAATTATTATATATATATATATATAATTTGATTTTTTTAGTGTATAATTTATATTTTTATATATATTATATGAGTTTAATTTTGATACACTGATAGTATAAAGCGTTTTACACAGTCGTTCAATCATATCCGTTTTTTGGATAATCATTCACGCAGTTAACATAAAAAATAATTATTTTTACTGATATGATATTATATTAAAATTAAATTTATATTATATAGTGATAACTAATTTTAGTGTGTATATTTGCATGGTTAATTTCCATTAGCGTGATAATCATTAATTAATTATAAATTGCATAAAAAAGAGAGATAGTCAAATAGAAATATATCATGATAATAACTATTTAAATATATTAGGTAGTTAGTTATTTAATTTCTAGTATTGTTGACGTTTAATTTGGAACTACGTTGTTCTTCAGCAACAATATGAACTTAAAATATCATCTAGGGTTAAATACTAGCATGCATGTAGGGCTAAAGGCAAAAAAGTACTCTTGGATTAACATAACTGCCACAGTTAACTAATAATTAACCGTAATAGACTAGTAGCTTTGAATGCTCAGTCTGTATTAGCAATTTAGCATATCCTCATCACTATATATACAAAGAAGAGCTTTTCACAATGAAATAATTGAAGTGCCGCGGTCAGAAATTTCCTGGAAAGGAAAATGAACGCGAACTATCCTGGAAATTGATATAGTTTAATTTATTTTATGATCCTTGGGTCGTTAATTTGTGTGTTGAGGTTGGAATGTTATTTTGATTTCTTAGGGATCTGAAAGGCGTCTCAAACCCCAAGCTACGCGAAATCAACAATTCTACTGTATATTCCGATATCCGAAATCACGCGTGTATATATTATATATAAATGATTATAAAATTTTTAATAAAGATCCAATTTGATTGTTGTCTATTTTCACTAAGAATAAGGTATTTTTTATTTAGTGGGACACTTCGATTCTTAATTTTTTTTATTTTAGGATAATATAATTTTTTTGTTAAAAAATTCATTAAATAATGACAAAAATAAATTTTGTGAGAGTTTTATTTATAATTTGTAGAATTTTAAATTCTTACATATTATTAATAAATTTATTTTTAAAAAAAATTTTCACTGATAATAATTAAGTGGAGAAAGACTATTATTAGAAATGATGTCACAAAAAAAAAAGTAATTGCTAAAAGAAAAAATAACATCAAACAAGAAAAATGAAATAAGATAATACTAATGTTCATGATATTTGTATTGGTGATGATGATAATAGAATAGATAAAGATGGTGATAAAATATGGTTACACAATAATAGTAGAAGTAAAAGTAATAATGATGAGAATAAAAAAAGGGATGATAGTAGTAATAATAGTTTATTATATTATTTAAAAAATTTTGTGAGAGTTTAAAACTCTTAGAAATTATAAATTAAACTCTCACAAAATTAAATTTTTTAATATTTATCAAATTTTTTAATAAAAAAGTCTTATTATCCTAAAATAAAAATATTGAAGACGAAATATTCTTTTTTTTAGACAAAAAACGTCTTATTTTTTGTGAAAATAAACAAATAAATGGACCAAATTTTATTTTTACTCTAAGATTTTTAGTTATATAAAATTCTTTTAGGTAAAGATGATAACTGAAAAATTTTAAATAATTCATTATGTTTCACTAAATTATTTGATATAGTACGTGTTTATATCTTATTTATTATTTTTTGTAATATAAAAAAAAACATATATGGCCTCTGAATTATTAAAATCTGAATTATTGTTGTGTTATATCTGAATAAACCTAACTTTATAACTGCATAAATTTCTAATAATTTTGAATTGGCGCCGTTAGAATGCTTTTTGTAAGTAGAAGTAGTGTTACTTATGTGAAAAATGCTTACACTTATCTTAAATCACATACAGTATTAGCTAAACCCAAATTGTTATTTACTTTTAAAACACCTAATAAATTCTCTTCAACACATGTTCATCATATCTATATGCATTAAATTAGTCACCAAAAAATATGCATTAAATTGTGCTATTGCGTGTTGACTGTTGAGTGCATATTATGTTCATATATAGTATTGCGAATTAATTTTGATGGTTTGATTAATTACTAGGTCAATGCACCAGGCTTTATGATGGCCTGGTGCTGCAAAGAAAGAAAGGAAATGCACCATGCTAAGCTAACAATACAAGGCGGTGAAACCTATTTTGAGTAAATTCGGTATGGTTTTCCATGAATCTTCCATATATAATCTATCACTAGTGGACAAAGTTAGTTAGAATTGAGTGTTAATTATGCCAGCTAAGCACAATCTATTATTGTAACTAAGTAGAGTTAGTTAGATGATTAGTTTTTAACTTAAGCCACTGTGCACACTATATAAGCATGCCTCCTCCATCATTCACTTCACTGCTTGAGCAATTCACTCTCTCAATCTATCAAATTCTGAATATCTCTCTCATCTCATTCTCTCTAAAACTACCTGATTGCCACTGATACCATTTTCACACATATATAAAAGCAACTGAAAACGAAAGTAGTTGTGTGATTATCACAGTTTGGATTTTCTGGATTTGAGCTTCAAATCTTTCTGTTTGTTTCTTTCTTGTAACTACTTCAGCGAAGTTGTTTACTACTACAAGTATACAACTAGCTTGTTCGTTTTGTTTGTTTTTGGTTCCCAGAATCAGTTTGACCAAAAGAACTCTCTTCACACAGAAGTTGCGTTTAGAAAGCATCAGTGAATGGCACCAAACAAGCGAGCATCGTCATGCAATGAGAGTAATGATGACAGAGACCTTCAAGTCTCTCTTTGTAAACGAAAAGCACTGCCAGACACCCGGTACCTCTCTTGTCTTTTATGCACTTCACACCTCTCTGATCGTCTTTGTCCCTTTTCTCATGTTTTCGCGATTTGCTTTGCTTATTTGTAGCACTGCTTCCGGCATTAGTTCCACCAATGACATGGCGTTGCTCCGGGAATCTGAATTATTTAAGAAAGTGGTCGGTATTTGTTCTAGCTGATTTCTAACATATTCTCATAAATAAAAAATTAGTTGGCCTCTATAAGTTATTTAATAGTTATTAAAGGAATTCAATTGACACTATGATTAATATTAATTATATCTTTAACTTTAGTTTTAATAACTAAATAGAACGTGATTTTAAAAAAATTTAAGTTTCGTTTTATAATTTTTTAGTATTTTCGGATCTCATTAAACACAAAAGCTTGATACTCTTTTAGTATTTTCGGATCTCATTAAACACAAAATACGAAAAATTATGAAATTGAAGCAAAAACGTACAAGAACTTGAAAAGAGAAATTTCAGACAAGAATTCAGAAAAATTATAAACTCTTTTGGATTTTCTTTTGAATCCTTTTTAAATCCTTTTTCAACTTTTTTTTTAGCTGGAACAAATATAAAAAATTGGATAATTTGAAAAAAGAATTGTAAAATAATTTTTTAAAAGTTTTTTTAATTTACAGAAATTTTTTTTACTACGATTGACTTATTTGGTTATTAAAACCAAGATAAAAGATATAGACATATAGTTAATGTTAATTGTAATAATAATACAATTTAATTCTTCTAATAACCATTAAATAAGTAATTGAGGGTAATCAACTTTCTATTTCTATTTAGGAAAAGGGTAGGTTAAAAATCACCTTTGTAGTTGAAATGAGTTGTTTGTTTGCTTATGTCCATATTAAGAAACTTAACCTTAAGCTTTTGAGAAAGAACAAGAAAATTGATTGTTCTTTGTTTTCTTAAACCAGTTAGAACAGGTTATTCCACCAATGCTAGAACAGGCAATTCCACCAATGCTAGAACAGATGATTCGGCCTATGCTAGAACAGATCATTTCACCTATGCTGCACCGTTCGCTATCTTCCCCAAGGTTTGTTTCCATTCCAACTATGTTTGTGTACACATGTCTCGTTGGATTAAGCGCGTATCACTAAGCTAAAGAAAAGAAAATAAAATTGCAGTAACCGCTTTGGTCCAACATGTCTTATACACACAAACATACATTTTAATTAGAGACATTGTTTTTGTGATTGAAATTCAGTCATGGATTTTTGGTCAAGCGGAAGACTAGTCCAGCAGCAGGTGGAGGCAGATCATTGCAGTTATGTCTGATGAAAGGGTTGCCTTCAACCATTTTCACACACATCAACATCAGAGCGGAGGACAGTTCCACGCTCCAAGTTGCAGTGTGCGATGCCACAGTTCAGCACTCCAAGGTCACCATGGGAGATGGTCCCTCCTTGAAGATCCAGCTATGCGTCCTGAGGGGTGACTTCGAAAGTGAGGATTGGACTGCTGAGGAATTCAATAGCAACATAGAAAGTCCAAGAGAAGGAAAAGGACCATTGCTCAAGGGAGACACGGTTATTACTATTGAAAATGGAGTTGGCTTTTTCAAGAATGTTGAGTTTACTGATAACTCTTGCTGGACCAGAAGTGGCAAGTTCCGGATTGGAGTTAGAGTACTGCAATCGAATTCTTCCCCTGTAGCAGACATCAAAGAAGGAAGAAGTGAGCCTATAAGGGTGAAGGATAAGCGAGGAGTCGGTGAGTGCAAAGTTTTTTTTATTCTTTTTGAAGTGATTTTGGCTTTTGGGTGTCCATTGGTCTTTTACTTACAATACATATTGTTGTCATCATTTCAGCAAATCAGAAACCGGATCGTCTTTCATTGGATGACAAGGTGAGTTGTCTGCATAAGATCTCAAAAAATGGTCGGATCTGCAGGCAGTTGTCAGACGATGGAATTAAAACTGTCAAGGATCTGTTGCGCCGGCACACAACTGACCAGGCTTCACTAAGACAGGTATAGGCATGTAATTTTGCAGTTAGAGGAGTGTTAGGGGGCAGTAAGTTTTGTGATTTATAGTAATCAATTAACTATCGTTGATGTTTTTAATGGGGTGAGATTTCATCTAATGATGTTGGATTACTCACTTTTCTTTTGATGGTTAAGTGCTGGCCAAATTTTAATAAAACTGCTGGTCTTTAGACTTTCTCATTTGTTATATTTACATGTATATGCTAATCTGATGTAAATTTCTGCTTGTGGAATTAGAAAAATGGCAACATTCCGGGGAGGTGTTGGGAGAAGATTATTGAGCATGCCAAGTCTTGTGAGATAGATAATAATGAGCGCTACATCTACCAGTATTTCACAGGAACACCAGAGCAACCAAAAGCAATATCCCTGCTCTTAAATTGCATCTACGAGCCTGTGGCTATTGCATATGATGGCCAAAATTTTAAAACTCTAGAGTCTTTGGATGTGGAAAGCAAGGTTTGTGTTCTTCTGCCGCTTGTTCATATGAGTATGATTGAGAACACTTGCTACAGTTTCAATACTTGTGTATGTATGTGAATGGCAGGGTTGCGTGGAAACAATAAAGCAGGATGCATACAAGAACCTGAATGATTTGAAACCATTTGAAGCAAGTTCAGAATGTGGTGTTGTAGGGGAAGGGCAAGAACATATGGTTCAACCGTCGGCAATGACAGCATCATGGTATATTGGTGGAGGCGAGCAAGTAGGGTGTTCCAGTCAACAACCGCTATATGAGGCCAAATGGGAAGGGTACATGAGTCCATCACAGGATGATCAGTTTCTAAATTACCCCTTGAACTTTGGAGGTGATTATGGGGCAAAATCATCCGACTATTTATTCCCTAGCAGCTTTGATATGTATTTGTCAAACAAAAATGTGGGCAATACTCAGTGGGCTAAACTCCGAAATGCTCTTAAATGGACCATACTCTACGCCGCTAATAGGAAGGCCAAGCTTCTTTCCTACTATCACTGTTGATTTGCTTCATTACTTTATTTTCTTGTATCTGTAAGTGTTTTAAGCTGTAACGTAAATAACCATCGCTGAACCTAAATAAACCACGGTGACGCTGATGGTGTCTTTAGCAATTCGTCTTGTCTAGTCTGGTCAGTTTCCTATTTATTCTTTTATGTGAGTGAATGTAATTGTATATTATCTGGTTCCCAAGTTCAATTCAATGTTGCTTCGCATTTTAGATATACAATTGATTGGAGAAAATTTTATTATTAACATAGAACGAAAATAAAATGAAATAATGTTGTCTAAACTACATTGTATTATTATTTGCAATGCCTCACGTGGTATGGTAGAAGACAAGATTCCCCACCATCATTCCTCCACACCGAAAGTCCGAAACAGACAAAATAATAATGATAACAATTGGACTAGCTGTAAGTTGACCGCCAAGTCAATATAACTGCCATTAATTTATGTTCAAGTGATAAGTCCGTCATTTTTAATAGTCTCATGGCCACTTCTCGTTCTCCTTCTTATTTCTTAGGCTTACATTTCCAACAACAAACATTACAACTCATCTAAGTATGTAGAAATACAGATCCGAGTTGAATGCGAAGAAGATGATGTATGTATCTGGCGATAGAGGAGTTCTGCTATCATCAATGGTCTGATGGACAAGTTCTACAAAAGCAAAAGCAATAATAGCTTCAGCTCAAAGGTCAGTTGTGTCCCTCCTCCTTCAATTCGCAGGCTAAAATAACTTTTGTGCTTAGATTTATATTTTCCATTATTCCCTCTTACAAGAAACCAGAACTTTTAGTCAGATCTAGCTGTTACAACTCACAAGTATTGCTTGCTTCTTCAGCAGTCTTCCCCAAGCAGTATCGTTGACTTTAGGCCAGCGTTTCATACACATTCTCACAAGGATACTGAAAATTTTCCCAAAACAGAGACTACTCTTATTATTAATACATTTTATGATGACAATTTGAGAATAGTATCAATTAAAAAGCACTTGCTGATAATAATTTATTTTTAGGTTGGTATTTTATATTCTGATATTTTTTTTTGCTATTTAACTCTTAAGTTTATATTTCAATAACATGGTAAAATTTTGGTTAATATAATACTTTAAATTAAGATTATATTTTGATATTTATATTAGATTATAATTATATTTTAATGTATTTATTTATATTTTATTATAAAATAGTTGTTTTGATTGAACCATAATTAAACCAATTAAATCAGTAATTAAAATAGTTTAAATAATCGGTTCGTTTTTTAGATTCTTACTACTCTACAGAAAACATTTAATTTGTTACCATAGTTTTTTTGTGTGTGTGTGTCTATTTGTTACCAAAGTTGCAATAATAATATAATATAAATAAAAAAAAACTTTGAAAATTCTTTAAAAAAATATTAACATGGATCTTACACATATCCCCTGTTGTCAGTACAATTTTCATGCCATATAAATGAATTAATATTTGGTCATCAACCATATTTTACATGGACTGGTAAAGTGATGACGGATAAGATATCTTGGATAAGAAAAATTACAAAAAAAAATTTCTTATTTCTCTTTTTTTTTTTAAATAATTTGGTAACTGGACTTAATGAATATTAGTTTTATTTATAGGTATTTAATTCAATCCAATTCTTACAAATAAAATTGGCAATTCAATTTATAGCAAATTAATTATTGAGGGCAGAACAAATTAAATTACGAGTAAGATTAATTGTGAATTTAAACCTAATTCAATTCGATGTATTCGTATTTTGATATATTATAATATGTAATTAAAAATTATAATACATACATAATAAAATTGATGAGATCGAATCAATATTTTTTAATATAATATTATTATGATTTTATTATTTTTAATTTTAATATGTATTTTTTTTTCTATTTTATTAGTATGTGTTTGCAGTTTGCACCATGGCTCAAAGAACAAAGGCCATACCCCAAATAAATTGTTCTACTAAAAATGGGCCTAGAGAGCAACCCATATCCACTCAGATGTGGTTTAGGAGATGCAAGTCAGCCTACCCAACTTGCCAGAAGCATGGGTACCATAACCCGTGTCCGACTTAATTTGGGGGTAAGTTACTGTTCCCTATGACCCTATTATTATCTCCCTTATTATCCACATGTGATATCTCCACAACGTGGACTAATTTTTCATGCATTAATTAAGAGAATGAATCACCCACTATTCATTCAGAAAGATCTAGGAAATTATCACTCTATTTTATAAATATCTCATTAAATTTGGATATATATTATTATATTCAGTCCCAACTCATTTAAATTTATTTAAGAAAAAGTCTAGGAATTGTTGTAAAATAAATAAAAGATATAAAATAGAGATGTATAAATAGAAGACTTTATTATTAATATAATTAGCTCAATAATTATTATATATATATAATAATATTATATGTTGTATTGTGTATATATATACAAAGATAAGAAAAAGTATTAAAAATAAAGAGAGAGAGATTTGCATTTGATACTATCTCAATATAATAAAGATGGTTAATATTGCTATTAATATTATATGTAAAGAGTAATAGAAAATAGAATTTAAAATACTTATAAAATAAAAGAAGAGAAAGAATTGTAATAGTAATATAAGGAGAAGGGTATTTGATTGCAACATAAAAAGGAATTGATCTCTTATTATTTGGTTGTGTGTAGTAAGAGAAAAGAAACCAAATACTTTAAGAAAGAGAGAGAGGGAATATATGAGTTTTTATTGCTGTGTGTTTCTTACTGAGGTTTAACCTCTATTTATACATGCAATAAGATTTATTTTTCCACGTATCATTAAATGCAAGAGTTTTGGTAACATAGCATTTCAGCATGGAAAATATGAGCCACCCATGGTCATTCATTTCATACTTATCGTAACACTCCCCCTTGAATGACCATTTAGGATTATGCCTCGTTAAAATCTTACTAAAGAAAACCCAATGGGAAAAACTTTAGTCAAGGAAAAAGAGTACAAAAATCCTTTGTGATGGGGACTGCCTCATTAAAAACCTTGTCGAGGAAAACCCAATGGGAAAAAACCTGACCAAGGAAAAAAGAGTACAGTCTCCCCCTCTTGCCGACATCATTTAATGTCTCGAAATCGGCGCATCCCAATCTCATGTACCAATCTCTCAAAGGAGGATTTTGGGAGTGACTTTGTGAATAAATCTGCCAGATTGTCACTTGAACGGATCTGTTGGACATCAATTGTCCCTTGATTTTGAAGATCATGAGTGAAGAAGAATTTGGGAGAAATGTGCTTTGTTCTATCGCCTTTAATGTATCCGCCTTTAAGTTGAGCAATGCATGCTGTATTATCTTCAAACAGGACAGTTGGAGCTATCTTATGATTAATCAGTCCACATGATGACATAATATATTGAATCAGACTCCTTAGCCAAAAACACTCGCGACTAGCTTCATGAATCGCCAGTATTTCAGCATGATTAGAGGATGTTGCAGCAATTGTCTGTTTCGTGGACCTCCAAGATATAGCTGTACCACCATATGTAAACAGATATCCTGTTTGAGATCTCCCTTTATGTGGATCAGACAAGTAGCCAGCATCTGCATAGCCAACTAGTTGTGACTTGGATCCATAGGGGTAAAACAATCCCATATCAACCATTCCATGAAGATATCGAAAAATTTGTTTGATTCCACTCCAATGTCTTTTGGTTGGAGAGGAACTATACCTTGCTAGTAAATTCACCGCGAATGATATGTCAGGTCGCGTATTATTAGCAAGATACATTAGTGCTCCAATGGCACTAAGATATGGTACTTCAAGACCAAGGATATCTTCATTTTCTTCTTTAGGACGGAATTGATCCTTTTTCACATCCAAAGATCTTCCGATCATTGGGGTACTTAATGGATGTGACTTATCCATATAAAATCTCTTCAAGATCTTTTCTGTGTATGTTGTTTGATGAATAAAGATCCCGTCTTTTATATGCTCGATCTGCAGGCCGAGACAAAATTTAGTCTTTCCAAGATCTTTCATCTCAAACTCTTCTTTTAGAGTTTTTATAATTGTTGGAATCTCTTCAGGAGTCCCAATGATATTTAAATCATCAACGTACACAGCAATTATAACGAATCCAGATGCAGATTTCTTTATGAAAACACATGGGCAGATATCATCATTCTTGAATCCGTTTTTGGCCAGATACTCAGTAAGACGATTATACCACATTCGTCCAGATTGCTTTAGACCATATAAAGATCTTTGCAATTTGACTGAGTATAACCCTTGCGAATATTCATTGGATGATTTAGATATCTTTAATCCTTCAGGGACTTTCATATAGATATCCCGATCTAATGAGCCGTATAAATAGGCTGTTACCACATCCATTAAATGCATATGCAGTTTATGATATGCAGATAAACTGACCAAATAACGCAAAGTTATCGCATCCACTACAGGGGAATACGTTTCTTCATAATCTATACCGGGCCTTTGTGAAAAACCTTGTGCCACAAGTCGGGCTTTATAGCGCACAACTTCATTTTTCTCATTTCGTTTTCTCACAAATACCCACTTATATCCAACAGGTTTTACATCTTCAGGTGTACGGACTATAGGTCCAAAGACTTCACGTTTTGCAAGTGAGTCTAATTCAGCCTTCATGGCTGCTTCCCATTTTGGCCAATCATTTCTTTGTCGACATTCTTCGACTGATCTTGGCTCAAGATCCTTACTTTCATGCATGATATCTAATGCCACATTATATGCAAATATTTCATTGACAATTGTCTTATTTCGGTCCCATTTCTCTCCTGTAAAGACATAATTTATCGAGATCTCGTCATTTTCACAATTTTCAGGTACCTGAACGTCTTCTGGCGTTATATTAGAATTTTGGACAACTGCCGGTGTCTTTACTATGTCTTTTTCAACAGGAATCGTATTTACCTCTTTTCTCTTTCGAGGATTTTTATCTTTGGAACCGACAGGCCTGCCACGCTTCTGGCGTGTATTTGCTTCCGTGGCTATTTGTCCTACTGGGATATCAATTCGAATTGGGGCATTTTCCGCTGGTATATAAGATTTGGTTATCCTCTTTGTATCGGAAAATGCATCAGGCAATTCATTTGCTATTCTTTGCAAATGTATAATCTTTTGAACTTCCAGTTCACATTGTCCTGATCGAGGATCTAAATGCATCAATGATGATGCATTCCAGTTAAGTTCCTTTTCAGGAAGCTTACTCTCTCCCCCTAATGTTGGAAATTTTGATTCATCAAAATGACAATCCGCAAACCGGGCTTTAAACACATCACCAGTTTGTATCTCAAGATACCTCACTATAGAGGGAGAATCATATCCAACATATATCCCCAATTTTCTTTGGGGTCCCATTTTGGTGCGATTAGGTGGTGCAATGGGAACATATATTGCACACCCAAATATTCTTAAATGGGAAACATTTGGCTGCTGGCCAAAAGCTAATTGCATAGGAGAGAATTGATGATAACTTGTTGGCCTCAAACGAATAAGTGCTGCGGCATGTAAAATAGCATGCCCCCAAACCGAGGTTGGGAGATTTGTTCTCATAATCAAGGGTCTAGCAATTAATTGGAGGCGCTTAATAAGTGATTCTGCTAACCCATTTTGTGTGTGAACATAAGCTACTGGATGTTCAACACTTATTCCATTAGCCATACAATAAGCATCAAAAGCTTGGGAAGTAAATTCACCAGCATTATCAAGACGAATTGCTTTAATTGGATTTTCTGGAAATTGTGCTTTTAATCGAATAATTTGAGCCAGTAATCTCGCAAACGCCAGGTTGCGAGAAGATAATAAGCACACATGTGACCATCTCGAAGATGCGTCTATGAGGACCATAAAATATCTAAAAGATCCACATGGTGGATGAATAGGTCCACATATATCACCTTGAATCCTTTCTAGGAATTCAGGGGACTCAAATCCAATCTTTACTGGTGATGGCTTTAAAATTAGCTTTCCCTGAGAACATGCAGCACAACAAAATTCACTAGTTTTAAGAATCTTCTGGTTCTTTAGTGAATGTCCATGAGAGTTTTCAATAATTCTCCTCATCATGGTTGTTCCCGGATGACCCAAACGGTCGTGCCAAGTTATGAATTCATTTGGGCTAGTAAACTTCTGGTTTACAGTGGCATGTGATTCAATTACACTAATCTTGGTATAATACAACCCAGATGAAAGAGAGGGTAATTTTTCTAATATAACTTTCTTATTTGAATCATGAGTTGTGATACATAAATACTCATGATTTCCCTCATTCATCGTCTCAACATGATATCCATTTCGGCGAATATCTTTGAAACTCAACAAGTTTCTCAGAGACTTGGTAGATAATAGTGCATTATTTATTATAAATTTTGTTCCTCCAGGAAACAAAATTATAGCTCTTCCGGAGCCTTCTATCACATTGCCTGAGCCAATAATCGTATTAACATATTCCTCTTTTGGCACAAGATGGGTAAAATATATATCACTTTTGAGAATAGTGTGCGAACTTGCACTATCCGCAAGGCATACATCTTCATTACATATCCTTGCCATTCTTCAAAAACAAATAATAAAATGAGTAATATGCACAGTTAAATTGAATACTTGATCAGAATTATTTTTCTAAGAAACACTGTACATAAAATAATGTCACATTTAATAATTTCAAAATTCATATTAATATTTCATTATTTATGTATATCACATTTGAAACTTAAATACATAGAAAATAAAACTTAACAATAAGTTCTTTACATTATTTATTTACATATATACTTCACAATCCCACATATTAAACTATTCCATCATTGATCAAATGACCAATATTTCCTTCAGGGTCCTCAAAGAAATCAGATACATCATAATGAGTGGTGGAGTTCTCAGCATCATTTGAAACAAAATTTGTTTCCTTTTCTTTGTCGTTCTTTTTCAAAGATGCCTGGTAAAGATCGACTAGGTGCCTTGGGGTACGACAGGTACGTGACCAATGGCCCTTTCCACCACAGCGGAAACACTTCTCCTCCGTTGATTTATTCTGCCCGATATTCCTTTCTTTGTCCCACTTCTGGTGAGATCCTCTCTTTTGAACATAATTCTTTTTCCTTCCATAATTTTTCTTGTTATTAAAAGCTTGCCATTTACCTCTTCTGGGGTAATGATTTGCCGCATTTACTTCAGGAAATGGGGCGGCGCCAGCTGGGCGCGCTTCATGATTTTTTAATAACAACTCATTGTTGCGTTCGGCAACAAGAAGGCAAGAAATTAACTCAGAATATTTTTTAAACCCTTTCTCTCGATACTGCTGCTGCAGGAGCACATTCGAGGCATGGAAGGTTGAGAAAGTTTTCTCCAACATATCATGATCAGTTATTTTTTCCCCACACAATTTCATTCGTGAGGTGATTCGAAACATTGCAGAATTATATTCATTTATAGATTTAAAATCTTGTAAACGCAAATGCGTCCATTCATACCGGGCTTGAGGAAGTATCACCGTTTTCTGATGATTGTACCTTTCTTCAAGGTCTTTCCAAAGATCTGCAGGATCTTTTAATGTGAGATATTCATTTTTCAATCCTTCGTCAAGATGACGACGGAGAAAAATCATGGCTTTAGCTTTATCCTTCTGGGATGCATTATTTTCAATTTTAATGGTATCTCCAAGATCCATTGAATCAAGATGGATTTCAGCATCTAGTATCCATGATAAATAATTGTTTCCGGATATATCAAGAGCATTGAATTCAAGATGAGAGAGCTTCGACATAATGAAAATATTACCTGAGTCTTCCTAAAGATTTGATCAGAGTCTCGTGCTGATAACGTGTTGTAAAATAAATAAAAGATATAAAATAGAGATGTATAAATAGAAGACTTTATTATTAATATAATTAGCTCAATAATTATTATATATATATAATAATATTATATGTTGTATTGTGTATATATATACAAAGATAAGAAAAAGTATTAAAAATAAAGAGAAAGAGATTTGCATTTGATACTATCTCAATATAATAAAGATGGTTAATATTGCTATTAATATTATATGTAAAGAGTAATAGAAAATAGAATTTAAAATACTTATAAAATAAAAGAAGAGAAAGAATTGTAATAGTAATATAAGGAGAAGGGTATTTGATTGCAACATAAAAAGGAATTGATCTCTTATTATTTGGTTGTGTGTAGTAAGAGAAAAGAAACCAAATACTTTAAGAAAGAGAGAGAGGGAATATATGAGTTTTTATTGCTGTGTGTTTCTTACTGAGGTTTAACCTCTATTTATACATGCAATAAGATTTATTTTTCCACGTATCATTCAATGCAAGAGTTTTGGTAACATAGCATTTCAGCATGGAAAATATGAGCCACCCATGGTCATTCATTTCATACTTATCGTAACAGGAATTAGTAATTTTTGTATTTTTTTGCTAATACTTAATCATAAAAAAAAAAAGTGAGTGATTTTTTATTATTGGATGTAATCTTACACCATTAAAAATACTATTAATAGTCAATTGATGATTACAAAATACCAAAATTATTGGTCCTCTAACATTACTCTTTACTTAAAATTACTACTGATTCAGCATCAAAATCTTTAGTTGTTGGTACTTTTTTAAATTGGCGTGAAGACATCTTTAGCACTCTTATCACCATTTTTAACTTCTTTTCCGAACCTAAATTAATTTACAATCTGTTTCAGGTACATCGCAAAATAATATATTTATAAAAATATAAAATGATTAAATATTATATTTAATTAAAAAAATATTTTTAGTATAGATAAAATTAAATAAAAAAATTTTAAAATATGAATAGGATTTAGAAGTGAGAAATTCTCATCTTATAAATAAGATAGAATTGAATTTTAGAGAAATTTTAAACCTGTAATTAAGATTAGGATAGAATTTAAATACTATTCTACTTTATACATTACCAGTCCTAAGACCTACCAACAAAATTTCAGTGATAATCTAAAAAGAAAAAGTCTAAGTTAGTTATATCCTAGTTGGTTTAATAGTGAGATCAATCTAAAAATGGTTGAAATTTAAAAATGTATTGTTCATTAAAAATATTATTTGTACATTAAAATCAATTATTATATATTTATGTATGATATATATTGTTTAATTCATTTTTAATGTGTATTTTATATTTTAAGATATATTTTAAATTAATGACTAATTTTAATATACATCTAATATAATTAGACTTTTTTATATTTAAATTAAAAAAATTAATATTTACAAAATATATAATCCATTGAGTATTTACTAATTTAAATATGGTTACACATTATAGATACTGAGACACAAAAATCATAAAAATACAATCTAGTAACTCAGTATATATCTGAATAAATAACAATGTGTAAAAACAAATAAATCAGATTTATAAATAAATGCGCAGTTTGTATGTATTCTGAATTTAACCGATTTATTTGTTTTCACACACTATTACTTATCCTAGATACTAAGTCATTGAATTATGTTTTTTTATGATTTTTATGTTTCAAGTAACACGTATTTAAATTAGTAACTCTATGGATCATATATTTCGATAAATATTAAATTTATTTAATTTAAATATAAAAAGCCAACATAATTGATTGTATATTTTATTTTTCAAAAGTTGTGTTAGGAACTTTTCGAAAATTTTTGAGTGGATTGATATTTTGGGATAAAGGGTTGAATTCGTTTCTAAAATATCACAATTTAAATTAGTCTTCAAAAAATATTTTTAATTAAATTATCTTTTAAATATTTTAAATTAATCGTATTAGTCTTTCTGTTATTTATCGATGGTGTCAAAATTTTTTATTGTGGCTTGTTAAACAATATTATAAGATATACACATAGAAGTTTTAATTGACTATTAATATGATAAATTTCTGAAATTATATCAAATTAAAATATAATTGAAGAAAAAACTTGAGGTATTAGAATTTCTTAATTTAGAGTTGATTTAATCTAATTTCATAAACTTATTATATTAACTGTCAATTAGAACTATTAAGTATGTGTTGTGGTATCACTTAACGTGTTACCTGACGAAAGAACTAAAATAACTAATTTAAAATCTTTAAAAGACAAATTTAATTAAAAAATGAATAATTTTTTCGGAACTAATTTGATCATTTACTCATATTTTGCGAGTAGAAAACACTTTTCTAATTCAAGAACAAATGATATTTTCAAAATATAAAATCAAACTTTTAAAAATTAATTTTTTTTACTTTTTTAAACTAATCATTCTCTAATATGGCTGATGTATATAACATAAATGAAATAAAATAAAAAATTTTATTTACTTTAAAGTTTGTTAATATCTATTTTAAAAATATATATTAAAGTTATTATCATTAAAATTTTTAAATTTTGTATTTTAATAAAAATATAACAATTGTATTAGAAATTAAATTTTACACACTTTTTTATAAAAACCTTGTTTAATTATTTTAAAATACATGTTAGTTAAATCCATACCTTTAAAACATTTAATAAATTATACTGAACGCATATTCATATCTATGCAAATTGGGTTATGATTATATTGCATGTTGACTACTGTTGAGTTTGCATATTATATGTTCATGTAGCATTGCGAATTAATTTTGATGCTTTGATTAATCATTAGGTCGATGCACTAGGCTTATGATAAGAGAATTGCAGGGCAATTATATCCCTAGTTAACTTATATCATTCTGACTTCTGAGTGTGTTTTTTTTTTAATGTTTTCTTTAAATATAATTGTGCTCATCAGCTAAAGTGCTTCTTAATTCTTTTGCACCACAACCCAATGATTGAACTCAAATTTTGGTGCAATATATAATATTGCGGGAGAAAAGATGGTCACTGAAAAATATGAAATAGCTGTTGTCAACTCGTATTTTTCTTTCTTTTTTTTTTTAAGGTAAAAAAAAAAACCTACATGTTTAAAAAATAAAGTAAAGTTGAACGCGACACCAAACTAATTAAGCTATTTCAATTAGCGTGATAATCATTAATAAATATGAATTGCATAAAAAGACAATAGTCAAACAGAAATATATCATGAGAAGAATAACTGTTAAAATAGATTAATTAGGTAATTAGTTATTTCTACTATTTTTCACGTTTGGAAAGACGTTTTCTCTATTATTTCAGCAAGAATATGAACTTAAAATGTAATTTAGCGTTAAAGACTAGCATGTAATGTTAGTAAATGGCAAAAGGAAAAAAAAAATTAATTAAAGTACCCTTGGATTAATTAGAACTGCCACAGTTAACAAATAACCGTAATATATAGCACTACATCTGTATATATAACATATTATCATCATCTATACAAAGGAGAGCTTCTGACAGTGAAATTGCTGGGGACGGAAATTTCTTGGCAAGGAAAGGAACGCGAACTATCCTGGAAATTGATATGGAAAAATAATGACTGGAATTTAAATAATTTATGATGTTCGATTAAAATATTTAATGTAATATATACTTATATGAGCAATGTTAGGGGCCAGCAATTTTTGTGATTGTTAGCCATCAACTAGTCATCAATGATGATTTGATGGTGTGAGATTGGTGTGAGGTTTTATCTAATGGCTCACCTTTTTCTGCTGGTTATATGCTGACCAAAATTCAATAAAATTGCTGGTTCTAGACTTTTCATATATATATATATATATATATATATATAGCACTCTAAATTATTAAATTTTGAATTTTTGTGTTGCCCCCTAGTTTAATTAGGGCAAAACTAATTGTATAACTGGATAAACGTTAGAATGCTTTCATAAGACACAGCATTAATAAACGCGGGGTGGTGGTGGCGGTGCAACAAAGAAAGGAAATGCAATGCCAACCTAATGAACGATACGAAGGTGAATCCTATACATTTCGAGTAAATGCAGTATCGTTTTAAAAATAATCAATATAAATATAAAATAAAATAACTTTAGATTAATTTAGACTGATTTTTATTATTTTTAAATATTTCTATTTAAATTTATATTAATCAATATTTTCACTCAGTAATTTAATATTTTTAGTCTAATAACTCATATTTTTTAATATTATTGGTTAATTGCTGAATAAAAATAATAAATTATACTAACTCTATATCGTTACTCTTCCAAAAATTGGTGAAATTTGAAAATATATTGAATATTTTATTAATAAAAATATTTAATAACAAAAAATAATTAGTAAAAATCAATCAGAACTTACTTTATTTAATATTTATTTATTATTATAACAATTAATATAAATATTAAATAAAATAAATTTTGACTGCATGTTTTTTTTTTCTTTCTAACATTACTGTTTTATTAATTATTAGTTGAGTTTTAATTTGAACTTCCTAACGACTTTGAGTGATTTCTAATTCAAGAGCAAACGATATTTTTATTATTTAAAATCAAACTTTTAAATATTTTTTATTTTATTGTTATTTAATATATATTTTTAAGACATATATTAAGATTATTATAAATAAAATACTTTAACTTTTATTTTAATAAAAACACAACAAATGTGTTAGAAATTATGTTTTACAAACTTTTCTATAAACTCATGTTTAATAATTTTAAAATACAGGTTAATTAATTATTCCTTACCTTTAAAACACCTAAAAAATTTATATTCAACGCATATTCATATCTATGAAAATTGGGCTATGATTATTGCATGTTTGACTGTTGAGTGTTGAGTTTGTATATTATCTTCATATAACAATCAACATTGCGAATTAATTTTGATGCTTTGATTAAGAGAAATATTAGAATAGAGTTGTTAAAATTTATTATTTTTTATTATTAATTGGTTATTAATATTTAATAGTATGAAATAAAATTTATTATTAAATTATTAGACTAAAAGAATTGAATTAATGACTAAATAATGACAAAAATAATAAATTTTGATATTTTTAATATTTCTCTTTAATTATTAGATCGATGCATAATCAGGGACGAATTTACAAAGATGTGGGGACAATTGTCCCCATTAAATTTTTATAAACAAATAATAAATACCTACATAAATAATATAAAATGTCTCTCTTAAAATAATAAGTTTGTCCTCATATTTAATTTTTTTTAAATATATATCTGAAAAATTTAGATTATTAAATAACAATTCAAAGATAAAAATTATCGAATTATATAAATTTAATTTATTTATATTAAAAAATAAATATGCATGATTAAATAATAATAATAATTTAATTAATTAATTAACTAAAATGAAATTTAGTTTCTCAAATAAAAATGAGACGGTTAGTATTTAATAGTTTTTTTAGTTAATTGAGATAATATATATTATATATCATTTATTTATTTTTACTATTTATTTAATTTAGTTTTGGTATTATGTATAATTATTTTTATCAAAAAAAATTTTACTATGAATATTATAGAGTGTCAACTGTGCAATTAAATGGCAAAAAATATTTAAATAATTACTTGATAAAAAAATATTATTTATATTTATATATAAAAAATGTGATTGTTTGAGTTAAATTTTTATTTTTCTCGTAATTATTTTTGTGTTTTTTTTTATTTTATATATTTTTTTATAAATTTTTTAATTATTGAATTATAATTTTTTTGTATTATATAAAAAATAATCAATAAAATGTGAGTCGATGGATATAGAGAATATTTGACAAAAAATATTTTTAAATTAATATATTTTTTATGTGTTAATTAAATTATTTAAAGTTTGGTTAATATATTTTAAATTTTTAATATCTAAATATATTTATGTTAAATTTTTATTATTTTTATATATTATTTTTATCTCTAAAATTTTGTGGATTCATCACTAGATACACTAGTAGAATTAGAAGTAAGTCAAGTCAACTCATGAATTATGAGTTATGAGTCATTTTGAGTTTAATTTGTTAATTGTTTGATTATGAACTCGCTGTTGACTGGTGAGCCAAATTTAAATTTAGATAAACTTAATTCTGACTTGATTATATATCTATTTATTGTTGGTTGAATAGATGATAAAATCAAACCTGATAAATCTAGTTAAATTATTTAAGATAGAAAAAAATAAAAAATAGGCATTTATATATTAACTTTTTAATTATTTAAAATTTTATAATCAGTTTTAAAAAAAAAAACGTTTTAAACCTTTTTAAGGGAGTGACTCCCGTATATTTATTAAAAAAATTGAATTGTTGTGTTATATCTGAATAAACCTAACTTTTTAACTGCATAAATTTCTCGTAATAATTTTGAATTGACGCCGTTAGCAAGAATGCTTTTTGTAAGTAGAAATTGTTACGTATGCGCAAAACGCGTCCAATGAAGGAAGGAAGAAAGGCAATGCAATGAGAAGGTAGCGATATTAAGATGAGGCAAACTTATTTCCAGTAAATGAGGTATCGTTTTCCTGGAATCTTCACATATAATCTTCTCATCACTTCAATAATTCCCAGCTTCAACTGTGTCCTCTTTTAAAAGAAGCACGCACTTGTCAACAATCAGCATCAACAACGAATTTAACTTGCACAGTTGCACATTGTGAACTGAATCCTTCTTGATAAGTGATAGCTTAAAGTAAAGGGTTTTAGCTGTTGAATTTGAATAATATTGATTATTGTGTTTCTAAAATAATGAACACAATAAGCCAAGCTGGAAACTTAAAGCGGAGACGTGAGGAGGGAGGCATCTGGTATCAATAAACAAATTCTAATTTGTTATCTGTTATATTTTCTATATTGTGTGTTTAATTAAGTTGTGGTTTCTTTCTCTTGTGTTAATTAATTACTTAGTATCAGGACTGGAAAATATGTGAAGCTCAACATAGAAACGGAAATCGTGCCGGCTCTCACAAAATTCATTCGGGAAGTGGTAACAAAATACATAACACTCTTTTTTATTTTCTTTGAGAAATTCGGAAAGTAGTTAACTTATCACTTATGGTCTCTATCTGTATCGTATTATTTCAATTAGGTAAAGGAGGAGTTGGAGAGCAAACTGTCCATCGCGGAGCTCAAAGCATCACTACATTCAGGGTTTGTTTTAATTTCTTCCTCTTAATTAATAATATGGATGAAGTAATTGATGTGATTTAATTTGTTGCTAGGGCGGCGGAGAAACGCTACAAGTTGGTTTTCAAGGCTGATTTGGGTGATACAATTTATAAAGACTCCAAAATCAAAGCGAAAGAAAATGATGTTGAGGTTGCTCTATATGATACTGTGAGTAATTCAGTAGTAACACATGGCCCACTGTCTTCCATTAAGGTCGAGATTTGTGCCCTCAACGGCGATTTCGGCTCCAATAATGGAAGGTGGAGCACAAGCGAATTCAAGCACAACATCGTTCACCAAAGAGAAGATAAAGCCATGTTACTAAAAGGAGAAACGGTTATCACACTAAAGGAAGGAGTTGGTCACATCAACTTCATTACCTTCACCGGTAACTCAAAGCGTACAAGAAGCAGCCGTTACAGATTAGGAGCCATTGTTCACTTACCTTGCCATCAACAACACGTCGGAGAAGCTGTAAGCAATCCTTTCAGGGTCAAGGAAAGCAGAGGTCACTACTCAACTAATTATTTACTTAATAGTAATCATTAATTACACATAATCTTAATCTCATCATCATCATCAACCATTATCAGGGAATACGAAGCATTACCCTCCGTCACCTAAGGACGAAATATGGCGATTGGTCAACATATCAAAAGATGGTCACGTCCATGACCGCCTCTTTCGTCACCTTAAAATCCAAACTGTTGAGGATCTCTTGCGTTTTGACAACCCAACCGATCGTCCTTTGTTACAAAAGGTATGTTGTTTGTTCATGTTTTATTTTTTTTACTATTTGAAACTTAATTATTAATAGGTTTTATTAGCTAACATGCAAAATTTAAATTTTTAATACATTTATTGTATATTTATTAAAATAAATTATTTAAATTTTTTTATTATTAACAATCTTAACTTGTGTTATTTATGCATAGTGCGCGTGTGATTCAAGTGTACGAATAGTTATTTAAATATTAAAATTTAGGTAAATAATTTAGAGTATAATATATTTTACTTGAATTAGACCAATTTTAAAATTTGTTGTTCATGTTTTTCAAAAAAAAATTATTGATTACCTAATACAATCCTATCTTATACTATAGATTTTCACTTGAATCTTCTGTTTTTGGCCACAGATATTTGGCCAAGGTTCAAGAAAGCTGAGGGAAACACTTAACCATGCTAAGACTAGTTGTCAAGGACAAAAGTGTCATTCGCAGAATATTATCATCAACTCTGATGATGATAAGGTACACCTACCTCTGATCCGGTATAGGTAGTATCATATTTTTTTTAACTTGAATCTTTGTAATAATTAATTAGTGGTTGATGGACAACAGAATTACTGATCATCTGCTTTTGAATATATATACTAATCCTGTTATATCTCTGGTGAGAGTATTTGTGTAAATAATTATTGCAGGACTTTATAAACTGGTTTAGGCGATGCCTGTTAATTATAATTACAATACAATAACCAAGATGAATTATTATTTCGGTTAGAGTTTAGAAATTGTAATAGTTAGACTTGTAAAATTTACTCTTGCCTATACATAGTAAGAAAAAGTGATTATTTTACCAAAGTTTTTAAAGAGCTCTATATTTTGAGATTCTAGACAGATCAACCTATCTGACTAGGATCATCATTGGTAATAATCCTAGATTAACGTTTGATTTTCTCTTGTACTTTTACTTTGATTTAAAAAAAAAAATCCATGAATATATACATACATTATTATTTATCGATGGATATCTTCTGATGATATTATAGTATGCTTGGTTGACAATATATACAGCAGCATGTTGAGGAGACACTAGCATTTGCACACACCTTTCCAGGCCCAATGGCAAGTCTACAACATCAAGGTATGAATTATGCAAGTATGTATATTAAACGGATAAATTACTGTTTTGGTATTATATATCTAACTATTTGGATTAAGTTTTAGTATTATTGTTCTTAGTTTTTGAAACCTTCTATTTTATTCAAATATTTTATTTATTATTTTTTTTATTATTTAGTCACAATTTTTTTTTCTTTTGTCTTTTAAAAGTACTCCTTTTCTTTATTGTCATCTTTATCTAGGTAATATCAACAACATAATTATAGTAGTTGTAATGACCATGGTAATTGTAATAATTTATAATAAAACTGATATAGAAATAAGAAAAATAAAAAGATAATAATAAAATAATTTTTTAAAAGAAAAATTTATTTTAATAAAAAATTTTAAACTAATAAAATAAAATATTTAAAATAAAAATAAGATATTTTAATTATTAAAAACAAAAAATAGAACTTAACCCACAGGACTAAAGCATTACTTTATTATATTAAAAAGTTTTGTACTTTTTGTTTGAACATAGATCTTAATAATTTTGTAGTACTGCCTACCTTTTCTTTATGTAGTTGTGCAGTAATCTTGTATGTGATCCAAATCATCCAATAATAAATTATGAGATATGGCGCACATCAAATATTTAGTATATCTCATCATCAACTAATCGCGAATGAGTTAGTATAGTTATATGGAAAAGTAATTAAATGTTGGTTCAAATAATAATTAAGAGTTTCCTTTGTCCTATGCTCTGATAACAGTGAGATGGTCCCTCCCAAATAATAATCATGTTTATATACAGGATAAATTACTAAAAATATATTCAAATAATTTTGTTATAGGCAAAAATGATGTACGTATTCGAATTTTATTATCGATAAAAATATTTTAAAATAATTTAAAAATATAATAAAAATATTTTATAAATTAATTTTTTATGCGATTTTTTATAAGTATAATTAAAAAAATGAGATTTTTATTCTTAGAAAAATCACCAAAGAAATATATGCTTAGCGAAAAATCACCAAATTTTAACGATAAAAATATCTCATTTTTTAATTACGGTTGCAAAATACCACATCAAAATTCAATTTCTAAAGTATTTTTGAATAATACATATTTAATGTTGAACATTTTTATCATATTTTAAAATTATTTGAGAGTATTTTTGTTAATAACAAAGTTTTAGTGTATTTTTGTCGACGATAAAATTATTCGGCTGCATTTTTTGTGGTTTGCCTATATATTATATATATATATATATATATATATATATATATATATATATATATATATATATATATATATATATATATATATATATATAATTTAATAAGCTATGCTCTTTAATTTTAGCTTCCTTTAATTTGTTTATCCATCTGCTTTAACATATGATGCAGATCAACTAGGAACAGGGCAAGATTTTGTCCAACCTTCTACCTCAACACCACACGTTGCTGGAGCAGATAGCAATGGGCAGTTTGATTTTGAAACAGAACTATTTGAGCTACTACCCCGTGAAACGCGCATAGAAGGGAATAATGATTGGGATTATTGTTTCTGATGAGTTCATATGACTTTTTAATATGGCAATATCTATCTTGTATGTGTGGGAATAATTGTTGTTGTGAATGAATTGAAATGCATGGGGGCGAAGATGTATAGCACTTTTTAGGCTCTCTCTATAGTCTATATATATATATAGCTACTTGAACTTTGAAAGACAAACACATACGGCAGTGTTTGGCCATGGGCCGGATAACTTTATTCAATTATAATTTAGGTATTTATTTGTATTTGTTAATTTATCTAATCAATAAAAACAATTATTATCATTTAATATTGAGTTTAGTTAAAATGTGTCTTTAAAATATATGTTAAAATTATTTATTTTAAAAATTATTTTATGAAAAGATATAATTTTATATTTTTAATAGAGAAAGTCTAGAGGCCAACATTTTTATTGAAATTTGACGATCACTTAACTATAAAAAAAAAGTAATCATATACTATTAGATATCATCTCACACCATTAAAAATAGGTTTAATTACAATGTTGATCTCTATACTTTTTTCCTTTTAATTGGGTCTCTGCATCCAATTTTTTTTCAATTGAGTCCCTATACTTTTTTTTCATTTTATTTGGTCTCTGCACCAATTTTTTTTTAGTTGGGTCCCTATATAATTAAGCTAATTACTACTAAGAGAGATCTAATTGAAAAAAAAATTGGTTGAAGGACCTAATTAAAAGAAAAAAAAGTATAGGAATCTAATTGAAAATTTCGCAAAATTATAAGAACCAACAGAGTAATTAAACCTTAAAAATATTAATGATGACTAATTAATGGCTACATATCACAAATTTTGTTAGCCTCCTAACACTTCTCTTTTTAATATATCTTTTATTTATTTACTTATTTAAAAAAATATTAATAATAATTTTAACACGTTTTAAAATATATATTGTAACTAAATTATTTTATATTTTTTGTGTCTAAATTATTTAATACTTAATAAAACAATTATTCACTTCATATATATTTTTATATATAATTAATAATTAAAATTATTAACATATTTAACTAAATTATTTTACCTCATCTATATCTTTAAAAGACTTTTGTCTTTTTGGAGACTAATTCAATGGAACAGACAACAGTGGTGGTATATATAATTATTTTTTTCCGAAACGAGCAAATTAAAGATAGGCTTTCGGACAAAGTAAATAATGGAATGTATGATTATAAGAATTAATGGCAATGGAGTAGATAGCCATAACAAAATTGAATTCGGAACGGTGCCATGAGGTAATAATAAGGGAGTGGATTCTCTCCAGTGAATAAAAAATTGGATGGTGTGTAGTGTTTAATCTAACCATTCATCACACTCTCTCTCTTATTTATTTTTGGTCCCACTATTAAAATCAACGGTGAGAGATTGCACTGTATTTTGTCAAGTGTTGAAAAAACTGGAGATGATCCATTTCCTAATAGTAATAAGGATATTTAGATGTAAAATGCAATGAATGCATGCATCTTAATTATGTACAAGAGGAGAAAAGAGACTTCCTCTCTCGTGTAAAATATTTAAATGATATTTTTATTAATCAAATATATATTTCTTTTTTTGTAAAATTAAAATAAAACATACTTTAGTGTATTTTACTAAAGGAAAAGTATAGATAATCAATAATATTTTTAAATAATATTTGAACAATGTGAATTAATAGAGTTAAAAAAATAAATTAATATTAAATTTAATTAATAACATTAAATTAGGATGTAATATAATTGGTGGTTGTTTATATTGGTTAACAAAATTATTGTTTCTTAACATTTTCCTATATTAAAATATTTATAAATAATTTTTTCTTCAGAGTAGCCACACGGCTTACTTGTAAGCTTATCTCTAGCGTGTAAGATAAGGTGGCTATAAATGAGCGTAAGACAAGTTTTCTTCTTTGACCGAAGATGAAATCTAGTTAGAAAGAAACAAACAAAGCAAAAAAGGGAAGCTAATTAAGTATGCTATATCTAGGGATCAACGAACAAGGAAATTGAGCTTCTGCTTTGTGATAAATTCGTTACATTATAATTAATTTGCAGGTGTTCTGCGAGAGTGCGTTTGTTTTTGAGAATAGGATAGGATAAGATATTAAAAATAAAAGAGAATAAAATATAAATAAATAAAGACATAAAATTTTATATTTTTATATTTTGTTTGGTGATAAATTAAAATAAATTATAAAAATTTAATTTATTTTTATTTTTTTATTTAAAAAATTTGAGATGAAAAATATAATAATAAAAAAATATAATTATAAAAAATTAATAAAAATAATAAAAAAATAAAAAAATAAATTGTGTCTTTTATTAGTATTTTTGTATCTTTTCTGTTTAAATGGACATAAAATACACTAATTCAATATTTTTAAACATACTATTTCTATCCATATTTCTTCTACTAAACATAATTTTATATCTCTGTATCTATATCTCAATGTCCTGTCTCTATAAACAAATATAACCTACCTGACTGAAGCATAATTAAGCGGCCTCAATATAGCTAAACCCTGAAAGCCTACTAAACTAAATCAAGAGTAGTAATCAAGAAGGGTTTATTATTTATCATGTGTATGTCAGTGTGCATGACACATGTTAAAATTACAAAATTAAATTTTTTTATTAAAAATATAAAAAAATTTTAATTTTTAATATATTTATTTTATATTTATTAAATAAAAATATTTAAATTTTTTAATTAATAATAAACTTATCGTATGTTAGCTACACCCAATTAATAAGAATAATAATAGATAATCATTCAAATGCCATATAATGTAACTAGTTTCACGTATGCTTATGTGATCTTGTCTCTGGCGGTCTAAAAGTCTTAAACGCGCTTACTTGTGGAAATTTATGTTACTGACTCGGAGTCCCATAGACCCACCAGGCCACCACGTTAAATTCCTCACACTATATTTAATGAGAAACACTTAGCCCACAGTTTTTTCTAATTTTAATTTAGTTATTATTTGATCAACATATATAGACTTTAAATTATTTTCAATAAATAAATTTATTTATTTATGTATATAAATTCTAAAAATATAAAAGTAAATTATATTAATTTATGTATCCAATTTTTAGTAAATATAAATATAAATTATTAATGATCACATACGGATCTAAAATAATAATGATGGTTAACCATGTAGCATTATTCATATTTAATACTATGCGTGTCACAGCTACATATTTGATGAAATTATATTACTATCACTAAACTCTATCGGAAAATTGCAGGAGCCAACAATTTTTAATTTGGATAAAATATTATTCTTAATATTTAGGTTAAATTTTAATTAAATTCTTAATGTTTTAGATTTTTATTTTTATTTTAAAAAATATCAAACGTCTTATTTAATTTTAACTTTAAAAAAATTTAAATATTTAATATTATTCTATTATTAAATTTGAGAAGAACAATTAACGTACATATTTAAGAATTAATAATATTTAATTTTAGTACGTAAATAAAATTGACTCATCAACAATCACTAACACAAAAGCTTTTTCTTTAATTATAGAGCGTTGGTGATTAATTACTAAATTTTAGAATTTTTTTTATAAAAATGAGATCTAAAAGAAAATATTAAAAGATGGTTTTGGTAACAATAAGGTTGTTAATGTTGTAAAATAAATAAAAGATATAAAATAGAGATGTATAAATAGAAGACTCTATTATTAATATAATTAGCTCAATAATTATTATATATATATAATAATATTATATGTTGTATTGTGTATATATATACAAAGATAAGAAAAAGTATTAAAAATAAAGAGAGAGATATTTGCATTTGATACTATCTCAATATAATAAAGATGGTCAATATTGCTATTAATATTATATGTAAAGAGTAATAGAAAATAGAATTTAAAATACTTATAAAATAAAAGAAGAGGAAGAATTGTAATAGTAATATAAGGAGAAGGGTATTTGATTGCAACATAAAAGATGATTGATTTATTTGTATGAAAAGGAAGGAAGAATAATATTTTGTTATATTGTTATTGTTGTGTACAGATGGATGCAATGCATCCCCTATTTATACACATAAAATATCACCCTTTTTCAACCTTTATTAAATACATGCTCTCTTGAGAATGTGAGCTTCACATGGAGAAATGGGCATCCACGTCCATGCTTATCACAACACTCCCCCTTGGATGACCATTTTAGGATTATTGCCTCATTAAAACCTTACTAAAGAAAAATCCATTGGGAAAAAACCTTAGTGAAGGAAAAAGAGTACAATATCCTTTAATGATGGGGCTGCCTCATTAAAAACCTTGTCAAGAAAAACCCAATGGGAAAAAACCTGACCAAGGAAAAAAGAGTACAGTCTCCCCCTCTTGTCGACATCAGTTGATGTCTCGAAATCGGCGCATCCCAATTTCATGTACCAATCTTTCAAAGGAAGATTTTGGGAGTGACTTTGTGAACAAATCTGCCAGATTGTCACTTGAGCGGATCTGTTGGACATCAATTGTCCCTTGATTTTGAAGATCATGAGTGAAGAAGAATTTGGGAGAAATGTGCTTTGTTCTATCGCCTTTAATGTATCCGCCTTTAAGTTGAGCAATACATGCTGTATTATCTTCAAACAGGACAGTTGGAGCTATCTTATGATCAATCAGTCCACATGATGACATAATATATTGAATCAGACTCCTTAGCCAAAAACACTCGCGACTAGCTTCATGAATCGCCAGTATTTCAGCATGATTAGAGGATGTTGCAGCAATTGTCTGTTTCGTGGACCTCCAAGATATAGCTGTACCACCATATGTAAACAGATATCCTGTTTGAGATCTCCCTTTATGTGGATCAGACAAGTAGCCAGCATCTGCATAGCCAACTAGTTGTGACTTGGATCCATAGGGGTAAAACAATCCCATATCAACCGTTCCATGAAGATATCGAAAAATTTGTTTGATTCCACTCCAATGTCTTCTGGTTGGAGAGGAACTATACCTTGCTAATAAATTCACCGCGAATGATATGTCAGGTCGCGTATTATTAGCAAGATACATTAGCGCTCCAATGGCACTAAGATATGGTACTTCAGGACCAAGGATATCTTCATTTTCTTCTTTAGGACGGAATTGATCCTTTTTCACATCCAAAGATCTTACGATCATAGGTGTACTTAATGGATGTGACTTATCCATATAAAATCTTTTCAAGATCCTTTCTGTGTATGTTGTTTGATGAATAAAGATCCCACCTTTTATATGCTCGATCTGCAAGCCGAGACAAAACTTAGTTTTTCCAAGATCTTTCATCTCAAACTCTTCTTTTAGAGTTTTTATAATTGTTGGAATCTCTTCAGGAGTCCCAATGATATTTAAATCATCAACGTACACAGCAATTATAATGAACCCAGATGCAGATTTCTTTATGAAAACACATGGGCAGATATCATCATTCTTGAATCCGTTTTTGGCCAGATACTCAGTAAGACGATTATACCACATTCGTCCAGATTGCTTTAGACCATATAAAGATCTTTGCAATTTGACTGAGTACAACCCTTGCGAATATTCATTGGATGGTTTAGATATCTTTAGTCCTTCAGGGACTTTCATATAGATATCCCGATCTAATAAGCCGTACAAATAGGCTGTTACCACATCCATTAAATGCATATGCAGTTTATGATATGCAGATAAACTGACCAAATAACGTAATGTTATCGCATCCACTACGGGGGAATACGTTTCTTCGTAATCTATACCAGGCCTTTGTGAAAAATCTTGTGCCACAAGTCGGGCTTTATAGCGCACAACTTCATTTTTCTCATTTCGTTTTCTCACAAATACCCACTTATATCCAACAGGTTTTACATCTTCAGGTGTACGGACTACAGGTCCAAAGACTTCACGTTTTGCAAGTGAGTCTAATTCAGCCTTCATGGCTGCTTCCCATTTTGGCCAATCATTTCTTTGTCGACATTCTTCGACTGATCTTGGCTCAAGATCCTTACTTTCATGCATGATATCTACTGCCACATTATATGCAAATATTTCATTGACAATTGTCTTATTTCGGTCCCATTTCTCTCCTGTAAAGACATAATTTATCGAGATCTCGTCATTTTCACAATTTTCAGGTACCTGAACGTCTTCTGGCGTTATATCAGAATTTTGGACAACTGCCGGTGTCTTTACTATGTCTTTTTCAACAGGAATCGTATTTACCTCTTTTCTCTTTCGAGGATTTTTGTCTTTGGAACCGACAGGCCTGCCACGCTTCTGGCGTGTATTTGCTTCCGTGGCTATTTGTCCTACTGGGACATCAATTCGAATTGGGGCATTTTCCGCCCTGCCACGCTTCTGGCGTGAATTTGCTTCAGTGGCTACTTGTCCTACTGGGACGTCAATTCGAATTGAGGCATTTTCCGCTGGTATATAAGATTTGGTTATCCTCTTTGTATCGGAAAATGCATCAGGCAATTCATTTGCTATTCTTTGCAAATGTATAATCTTTTGAACTTCTAGTTCACATTGCCCTGATCGAGGATCTAAATGCATCAACGATGATGCATTCCAATTAAGTTCCTTTTCAGGAAGCTTATTCTCTCCCCCTAATGTTGGAAATTTTGATTCATCAAAATGACAATCCGCAAACCGGGCTTTAAACACATCACCAGTTTGTATCTCAAGATACCTCACTATAGAGGGAGAATCATATCCAACATATATCCCCAATTTTCTTTGGGGTCCCATTTTGGTGCGATTAGGTGGTGCAATGGGAACATATATTGCACACCCAAATATTCTTAAATGGGAAACATTTGGCTGCTGGCCAAAAGCTAATTGCATAGGAGAGAATTGATGATAACTTGTTGGCCTCAAACGAATAAGTGCTGCGGCATGTAAAATAGCATGCCCCCAAACCGAGGTTGGGAGATTTGTTCTCATAAGCAAGGGTCTAGCGATTAATTGGAGGCGCTTAATAAGTGATTCTGCTAACCCATTTTGTGTGTGAACATAAGCTACTGGATGTTCAACACTTATTCCATTAGCCATACAATAAGCATCAAAAGCTTGGGAAGTAAATTCACCAGCATTATCAAGACGAATTGCTTTAATTGGATTTTCTGGAAATTGTGCTTTTAATCGAATAATTTGAGCCAGTAATCTCGCAAACGCCAGGTTGCGAGAAGATAATAAGCACACATGTGACCATCTCGAAGATGCGTCTATCAGGACCATAAAATATCTAAAAGATCCACATGGTGGATGAATAGGTCCACATATATCACCTTGAATCCTTTCTAGGAATTCAGGGGACTCAAATCCAATCTTTACTGGTGATGGCCTTAAAATTAACTTTCCCTGAGAACATGCAGCACAACAAAATTCACTAGTTTTAAGAATCTTCTGGTTCTTTAGTGAATGTCCATGAGAGTTTTCAATAATTCTCCTCATCATGGTTGTTCCCGGATGACCCAATCGGTCGTGCCAAGTTATGAACTCATTTGAGTTAGTAAACTTCTGGTTTACAATGGCATGTGATTCAATTGCACTAATCTTGGTATAATACAACCCAGATGAAAGAGAGGGTAATTTTTCTAATATAACTTTCTTATTTGAATCATGAGTTGTGATACATAAATACTCATGATTTTCCTCATTTATCGTCTCAACATGATATCCATTTCGGCGAATATCTTTGAAACTCAACAAGTTCCTCAGAGACTTGGTAGATAATAGTGCATTATTTATTATAAATTTTGTTCCTCCAGGAAACAAAATTATAGCTCTTCCAGAGCCTTCTATCACATTGCCTGAGCCAATAATAGTATTAACATATTCCTCTTTTGGCACAAGATGGGTAAAATATATATCACTTTTGAGAATAGTGTGCGAACTTGCACTATCCGCAAGGCATACATCTTCATTACATATCCTTGCCATTCTTCAAAAACAAATAATAATAAAATGAGTAGCATGCACAGTTAAATTGAATACTTGATCAGAATTATTTTTCTAAGAAATACTGTACATAAAATAATGTCATATACCAAAATTTTATTTTAAAATTTGACACATTTAATAATTTCAAAATTCATAAACATTAATATTTCATTATTTATGTACATCACATTTGAAATTTAAATACATAGAAAATAAAACTTAACTATAAGTTCTTTACATTATTTATTTACATAGATACTTCACAATCCACATATTAAACTATTCCATCATTAATCAAATGACCAATATTTCCTTCAGGATCCTCAAAGAAATCAGATACATCATAATGAGTGGTGGAGTTCTCAGCATCATTTGAAACAAAATTTGTTTCCTTTCCTTTGTCGTTCTTTTTCAAAGATGCCTGGTAAAGATCGATTAGGTGCCTTGGGGTACGACAGGTACGCGACCAATGGCCCTTTCCACCACAGCGGAAACACTTCTCCTCGGTTGATTTATTCTGCCCGATATTCCTTTCTTTGTCCCACTTCTGGTGAGATCCTCTCTTTTGAACATAATTCTTTTTCCTTCCATAATTTTTCTTGTTATTAAAAGCTTACCATTTACCTCTTCTGGGGTAATGATTTGCCGTATTTACTTCAGGAAATGGGGCGGCGCCAGCTGGGCGCGCTTCATGATTTTTTAATAACAACTCATTGTTGCGTTCGGCAACAAGAAGGCAAGAAATTAACTCAGAATATTTTTTAAACCCTTTCTCTCGATACTGCTGCTGCAGGAGCACATTCGAGGCATGGAAGGTTGAGAAAGTTTTCTCCAACATATCATGATCAGTTATTTTTTCCCCACACAATTTCATTCGTGAGGTGATTCGAAACATTGCAGAATTATATTCATTTATAGATTTAAAATCTTGTAAACGCAAATGCGTCCATTCATACCGGGCTTGAGGAAGTATCACCGTTTTCTGATGATTGTACCTTTCTTCAAGGTCTTTCCAAAGATCTGCAGGATCTTCTAATGTGAGATATTCATTTTTCAATCCTTCGTCAAGATGACGACGGAGAAAAATCATGGCTTTAGCTTTATCCTTCTGGGATGCATTATTTTCAATCTTAATGGTATCTCCAAGATCCATTGAATCAAGATGAATTTCAGCATCTAGTATCCATGATAAATAATTGTTTCCAGATATATCAAGAGCATTGAATTCAAGATGAGAGAGCTTCGACATAATGAAAATATTACCTGAGTCTTCCTAAAGATTTGATCAGAGTCTCGTGCTGATAACGTGTTGTAAAATAAATAAAAGATATAAAATAGAGATGTATAAATAGAAGACTCTATTATTAATATAATTAGCTCAATAATTATTATATATATATAATAATATTATATGTTGTATTGTGTATATATATACAAAGATAAGAAAAAGTATTAAAAATAAAGAGAGAGATATTTGCATTTGATACTATCTCAATATAATAAAGATGGTCAATATTGCTATTAATATTATATGTAAAGAGTAATAGAAAATAGAATTTAAAATACTTATAAAATAAAAGAAGAGGAAGAATTGTAATAGTAATATAAGGAGAATGGTATTTGATTGCAACATAAAAGATGATTGATTTATTTGTATGAAAAGGAAGGAAGAATAATATTTTGTTATATTGTTATTGTTGTGTACAGATGGATGCAATGCATCCCCTATTTATACACATAAAATATCACCCTTTTTCAACCTTTATTAAATACATGCTCTCTTGAGAATGTGAGCTTCACATGGAGAAATGGGCATCCACGTCCATGCTTATCACAACAGTTAACATTGTGTCACTCTCTTTATTAATTATTCATATCAAATTTAATAATAGAATAACATTAAACCTATTTAAAATGTTTTAAGACAAAAATATTTAAAACGTTATATAAAAACTAAATTAGAATTTGATTCAAACATTGAAAACTAAAATAATATTTTTTTAATAATTTCATTCAATATTTGAGAAGAATGAGTACTAAATTATTTTTAATAAATAATTTTTTAATTTATATATAAATTATGATAAATATATATACAAATTTTATTAATTTATATGTGCAAACTTTAATAAATATAAATATAATTTATATAATTTTTATGTATAAATTCTGATAAATATGAGTATAAATTATTATTAATTAAATATTAATTCAAAATAATAATATTTTACCTGTCATATAATGTAACATTATTGTTATGAAACGTTGTATTTTTATTGATTGATAACATTAACTTCGCATAAAACACGTTATTAGTTTTAGAAATCTCTCGCATATGTATTAGACACATACACCAACGAAAAAAAAAATTAAGTGAGTGAAAGAAATAAAAGAATAATGAAGAAAGAACCGAGAAGTTCCAATTTTGATGAAAAAATGTTCATACTCAATTATACGGAGATACCTTATTAATTAGAAGGAAAAAGTATAAACCGTTGTTGTTTTAAATAATTAATATTAATCAACCTTTCGATTATAAAAACATTTATAAAAAATTTTATTTTGAAAAGTTTAAAATTTATAATTAGAACTTAAGATACGAAATTTAAAATAAAAAAATTTAATTTTAATATACAATTAATATAAAATATTTTATACAATTATATAATCACAATTATTTTTTATGACCATTTATAATTCATACGATTAGTATAAAAAATAATTTATTATATAATTAAATACGCATATAAAATAATTTTACACTAATCCTTATTCCTTCATCAAAATTAAATTTATAAATAATGGCTAAATAAAATTCTCTCTCCCGAGTGACGTTGGTTGTGCATTAGAGCAAAAATATAGTATCAGTTGCGTAGCGTTTTCTTCGAACCTTCATTCCCTGTAGTAATTAAATTCCTCGAACCTTCTGTGCTTCAATATACAAACACTACTATCTAAATATCTATAAATCAATATTAACCAATATACCATAAGTATCAGTGATTTCCATATTAGTAAGTTCCAAAAAGATTAACAACTTCAATTTTAGGGCATTCCTAATTAGTTTCCCGGGCTTTCGAAATGGATTCAACGAGGGAATATGAAAGTGCTGCTGCTCATCAACATCCCAAACGGAGACGTGAAGAAGATACTCATCAACAGCCAGACAAATTGTGTTTATATAAATTTCTTTCTTTTATTTATTATATTTTGTTCTAATTATTATTATATGTTTCTTTATTATAAGATATAACTATGATTTTGTTTCACCATGTGTAGTATCGTTACTGGCGGAAAATATTTGAGGTTCGCACTGGACATAGAGAAAGAGATTGTGCCCTGTGTGGCTAAATTTGTCCAAAAATTGGTAACAATGTTTTCCCTCTTTTCATTTTGAAATTAAGCTAGCAAACTAGATATTCTTAACTCTGGTTAATATATTATTTAACTGTGCGTTGTTAGAAACAAGAGATTAAATTGGAGAAAGAATTTGTGTATTATTGAGTATATTCAAATTGTCTGTTCAAGTTATCTAGAATGATACAATATAAAAGGGTATATATAGATGCTAAAAGAATCTATAATATATATTTAAATATACTAAATAATTCTAATTGATCCTAATTATATTCTAACATGCGTATATTATTGTATTTGTACGTCTAACTAGGTGCGCGAGGAGATGGAACCTCTTCTAAGGTTAGTTCCTCTCTAACCCTAGAGTTAATTAATTCATCTTCCAATTTATTAGCATAAATAAGAGTTATTTGTCTTGATTATTGTACGGTCATAAATGATTAAATTTGATATATGTATGTATGTAGATCAAGACAAACTATGAATGAGACTGGCGCACATGTGGTGAAATTGTTTGAGCTGGTTTTCAAGAATGATTTACCTGCCACAGTGTTTACACACTCCAACATCAAAGCTAAAGATGGAAGCCCTATTCAGATTGCTTTATACGATGCTAGGTCTCAGCTAATAGTCACTGATGATCCGCTACTATCTTCCATTAAGGTCAAGATTTGTGTCCTTAAGGGTGAGTTTGGTGGTGATGAGAATGAGAATTGGAGCACAACGGAATTCAAGGCTAATATCTCCCGAGAAAGAGAGAATAGAAGCAAGTTACTGAAAGGAGATACGGTTATTACACTGAAGAATGGAGTTGGTTATATCGGTAAAATTATGTTTACTGATAACTCCAAGTGTACATGGAGCCGCCATTTCAGGTTAGGAGCCATTGTGTCCTCAACTTCCCATGAAGCTAACATCAAAGAAGCCATAAGTAATCCTTTTATCGTCAAGGATAGTAGAGGAGAGTGTAAGCCTTCAATTATTTGCTCTTAATTATCATTATTCATTATTGCATACCAAATTACTGTCTTGTGTTATCTATACATATATTCAATTAAACATCTAATATTACTCTTTTGGTTATTTGATATTCATTTAATACGAAAAATTGTGCCATAATATATATAAACTTAAATGATTAAGATCATGACCTGTGTATATATATAATTTGATACACTAATACGTACTATCAATTTGGTAATTTAATTCAGTGAATCAGAAACAGTACCCTCCATCCCTAAATGATGAAGTATATCGTTTGGAAAATATATCAAAAGGTGGGAAAATCCATGAGCGGCTGCTTGAGATTGGAATAAAAACGGTTAAGGATCTGCTGCAGCTATACGAAACCAATCCAACTTTAGTGCAAGAGGTATATTTCCTAATCAAGGAGAGTAACAAAGATCAGAATTTTTATTCTTCTTTCCTATTCGTCGTGAATGGAAATTATTTTTTACTACTTGGTAAAAGTGTACTTTAATTTGATCTGAATCTAGCTACTTGTGACTGTGACCTTAATTAGAAATTTGGTAAACTTTCAAGAAAGCTAAAGGGAACAATTGATCATGCTAAAACCTATACTAATGAGGAAGTGATGATATCCCATGGACAAAATGATATGCCTTTGCAATGTAATTTGCAAGTGCTTGATCAATATTTGCCAAACGCACACCAAGGTACTTCTAAGTTTTATTACATACAGTGATGTGTGTATTTATATATATCTTCATTACCTTTTTGTTTTTGATTAATTCATTTGAAAACATATATATGTTTATGGACTTATGGTTTTTATGCTCGTTTCTAATTTTCTCGTCTGGATTATATTATTCATTTACCAGGTTTAACCTATGATGATGATCTTGATTCGTCCCTTCTTGGACCAACCGATCATGATGGAGAATGATTTTTTCAGAGCTTAAATTTTTAACTAATATTTTCTTTTCTTGCATGGGATCCGAATCATATATATTGGGTGTGGGGAAAAGATGTACATAAAACTTGGGTTCTCTAGCTGCCCAAAAAAGGCCACAGGCTTAAAAGATGAAAAACAGAATGTTAAGATTAGTAGTTGTTGGACAAACGCTTGAACGGGTTAGGAAATACTTGTAGGTAACCAAAAAAATAAAAAAGATTATTAGTTGTTGAATAATTAATTCATTTTATTTTATTTATATTTTATGTATTATTATTAGTGTGAAGAATATTTGATATTCATATTTAATTATATTTTATCACATCATATTATTAAAAATATATAAATTCTTATATCTATTATTTATTACTTAAATAATTATCCAAAAGAGATTTTATTATTAAATAAAATAATATACAATTTTTACACTATTAATATATTAAAGTAAATTCAAAATAGATCTTTTTAAACTTCCAATTCCATCACTTGGAAATCAAATTTAAAGCACATTTAAAGAATATTTGTATTTTGAAAATAATTTTTTTAAAATATAAAAATAAAATAAAAGCTAAAATGTTTAATTTAAATTCCTTTCTTATGAAATGAAATACCAACATTCTATCATATAACTACGACGAATCATTAAAAACGTTAAAATAATTAATTTGTAAATCAATATTAAATAAAATTTTATTTTGATAATGTAAAACGTTTATAATTTTTTATAATAAGATTTTACGATTGCTATTTACCACCAAATCGTATCGGGTCTTAGAGGTGAACGTGGATTGGATCGAATTGTATATTGTCAAAATTTCAATCTGATCCGCACTAAAATTATCGGATTGGATCTAATATCTGCAATTTTTAAACTTGGATCCGATCCGTACATCTGCGGATCGGATCGGATCGGGATATCAGATATATTCGTAAAAAAAAATTAAAAACTTTTTTTTTTTAAAAAATATCAATAAAATTTTTTTTATTCTTTTAAATATATTTATTCTTAAAATAATATTAAACATATTTTTTTAAAATAATAAATTAAAATAATACAACATATATAATAATTATTAATTAAAATAAAATATAAAGAATATTTACTTATTTATTTTTTTATTTTTGCGGATATACAAATCAGATATGCAGATACTTACATAAAATTCGTAATTCGTTCCTATTAGTGTGCGGATCAGATCCAATCCGATAGCCTTACGGATTGGATCTATATCCGCAATTTTTTAATCGAATTTAGATAAAAACTACGAATTTGCAGATCGGATCCGATCTATGAACACTCCTATCAAATCTCTATTGTTAAGGTAGTTCCGATTAATGCTAACGTAGATGATATGAAATATATAAAAATAAAATAAAATTTACGTAAAATTTTTTTATAAAAAGTTAATATTAAAAAATTATTAAATAATTTAATAAATTTAATTAAATTATTTTTAATAATTTTCCGTTATCAGCAGCTTCATACGAAGAAGCACGTGAGTAGTCACAAGATAAAAACCTAAAATGTTTAAGGCCAATTTTATAGTATTTATAGGTTGGATTCATTATTTTGGTAATGGATCAAAAAATATAACATAATTAGAGAGTTGCTGTGTTTCTTATTTTTTTTTATAAATATGGAAAAAAATTAAATTAAAAACTATAAATCGAAAACTTAAATTTAGGGATGATAAAAAACTGAAGATCATATTTTGGAGATAGAAAACTAAAGATCGACTTTGAATAAAAAAAATTTAAAAAACTCAAATTGGACATTCCAGTTGACATGTTCAAAAAAATTTTAGTGTTGAAATACAAATCTGACTCTCAAATTTGTAAACCAAATTTATAAACTTAAAAAAAATTATAAATTTGACCTTTAAATTTGTAGTATCTATACAAAATATAAATATATTAAATTTTTATATTATTGAAAAATACTATCTATATTACAATACAAAAAATAAAAAATTTATAAATTGTTATTTGAATTTTGCTTAATTTATTTTTTTATTAAATTTTCATTTTTTAAAATTATTTATTTCTTATTTTTAAATTAAAAATTTATCTAACGTATATTTTAAAAGACTGATTTTTTTCAAAATAAAAATGATGATAATGTAATACAATGAAATGGATGTATATTAAGTATTTGCATTGCTATCGGTTTCAAACACAGATTAAGTTTTGTCTTTATCTCATTTTTTAATGTTTGTGCAACCAAAATACAAGCTATGTTTATGAAGTTTCAGCTTTTTAAATTTTTTGTGTTTTGCTTTTAATGTTTGTGCAACCAAAATACAAGCTATGTTTATGAAGTTTCAGCTTTTTAAATTTTTTGTTTTTGCTTTTTAATTCTAAATGCAGGTTGTGTTTGAAAGTGGACATTTTTTTTAAATCTAAAATGTAGGTTGCATTTAGAAATGGACTTTTTTATTTTTATTTTTTTTGAAACCCCAAAACGCAGATTGTGTTTTACGGGATCAAACAAATTTTTTGGAAGCTGCAAAACGTAACCTGCGTTTTGTATAAAAAATAATATTTTAATCGAGAGTCTTACCTATAAATACGAAATTCAATTCAACCCAAGTTGTACCTCACATTCATTCTATTCTCATTCCTCTTTCTTTCATATATCTCATATATACTTGTGAGTTTTTTTGGCAATTAATTGTGTCAAAAAATATGAGTTAGGTGAGATTGAGGTTATGGAAGGTATTGCAAATATGCGAGTGTATTATAACGGTGAGATTATACCAAACATACACGAAGGAGTGACTTTTGTTTGTGAATGTCCGTTTTTATTTGTTATTCCATATACCATGAGTTTTGTAGAGTTGCAAAATAGTCTTTGTGAGAACATACAAAGTCACATTTCGAAAAGAGTGAGCAACGTTTTGTACAGAAATCCTGTACAAGTATTTGGTGGGCTGATATAGTTTCAACTAATGTCCATCACTAACGACACATGCATGCATCAGATGTTTTATATTTAATTATTTATCAACAACCCTGATTTTACGTGTCGATGATAGAGCTGCATGTTGAGTTTGAACAACATACGGGGAGGGATGCAGTTGGCGACGATGTCATTGTTGATGAACTCAGGGATATAGATTGGGAACAAGATAACAACGATAATGGATGAGAGTTTGAAGGCAACTATGAAGTCAATGACGAAAATGATGACAGAGACTTGGCAAGCAAACCGGGGGTACAAAATGAGGCGCATGTGATTATAAGTCAGCACCCTTTTGGCGTTCCGTCTTTTATGCGGACTCTGGATCTCGAAGCCATGCATGCCTCAGAATTTTCTGAGTATGCGAATATTAGTATGTTATCTTATGGTTATTAATTAAAGTTACCACTATCATTAATTTTATTTGCCTTATCCGACTGACAGTGGTTCGCATGTCGTAGGTGAAGGCAACGTTGCGGCAGAAAATTGTGAGTTTAGTGTCGGAATGGAACTTGATTCTAGAGAATCGGTGATATTTACAATCAAAAGCTACACTATCTCTAGAGAAGTTGATTACACTATTTATAAGTTTGAGCCGAAGACATTCTATGCGAAATGTAATGGCTATGGTGCAGAGTGCAATTGGCTTATCCGAGCTAGCTTGATTCGAAAGATGGGGTGTTAGAAGATCAGGAGATGCAATGGCAAACACACGTGCACCATGGGCACGATTTCACAAGACCATGCCAAGTTGGACTCAAACACAATTGCAGATGCCATTAGGTCGTTGGTTAAAGCAGACCCGTCGATAAAGGTGATTTCTATTATTGCAGAAGTTCAGTCCAGGTTCAACTACATTGCATGTTACCGCAAAGCTTGGTTGGTAAAGCATAAATCTGTCGCAAAAAACTTCGGTGATTGGAAAATTTCTTACCAGATTCTTTCAGTATGGTTGAAAGTAATTACTGTAAAGATGTCAGGGTCTCGTGTTCAAATGAAATCGCTCCCCATTTATCATGAGAGTGAGGAGGTTCATAGTGTAAGAGTTTTTCATCGTATTTTATGGAGCTTCTATCCGTGTATTGTAGCATTCAGACACTGCAAGCCACTGGTGCAGGTTGATGGCACACACCTGTACAAAAAATATAAAGGTGCACTTCTAGTTGCAGTTGCACAAGATGGGAACCAAAACATTGTCCCTATTGCATTTTCGATTGTCAATGGTGATATGGCAGACGCATGAGAGTTTTTCCTAACCAATTTGTGGAGATATGTTGTTACCAATGATGACGTGGGCATTATTTCTGACCACCATAACTCCATTAACGCAACAATAACTCGCAATAACGGTGCATGGTCACCATCAAGAGTGTGGCACATGTTCTGCATCAGGCACATCGGGTACAACTTCTTAAGGAGGTTCAAGACTCTGTATTTGCATAAACTCGTGGTTAACACATGTATTTGATTTCGCTGTTATGATCCTATTCATAGTAATTTTGTGACATCTGGTTATGATTAAATGGTTTGTTCAACAGGCTATTCTAGGAAGGAATAGAAGTACAAAAAAAAACTACCAAAGGCTTAAAGAGCAGGGTGAGACATATACTCAATGGTGCGATGAGATGGGTGTTGGCATTCGACGGGGGTCATTGTTGGGGACATATGACGACAGACTTAGTAGAGTGCATAAATTCTGTCCTGAAGGATGCACGCAACCTTCTTGTGACTACCATTGTTAGGTTTACTTTCTATCGGCTAAACAAATTGTTTACTCAAAAGAGCACCGGGGCTCATGAGCGTGTCCGCAACGGATTCATGTATTCAAAATTTTCTACCAAAAGAGTAGAAGAAAGCTTTCGACGTGCAGAAAACATTGTCGTCAATCGGTTCAACAGGCACAATAAGATGTTTGAGGTTCGCGAAATGCAAAATGGTTCCATTTACACTATCAACCTTGTGAAACAATACTGCGATTGTGGCCATTTCTAGGTCAAGCAACTCCCATGTCGCCGCGTTCTTGCATGTTACGCTAATTATATAATGTTAACGACCCGATTTTCACCCAGTTTTTACCCGATATAATTGTGGCCTAAAAGTGTTTAGGTTTCATTGGGTTTAAAGTCGGATTCGAGTCTAATAAATACGCCCGATACATATTTTCGAGTCGGATTTAGGTCACATTAAATTCGGTTTTCACACGAGCCATGCATACCCCTACAATATACCATATCACCATTTATTTATCCATTCATAACTTAATTTTTTATTTTAAAAATATATTAAAATAATAAATTAAAAAAATATTTTTTAAAAATACAAAAAATTTAAATTTTTAATATATTTATTTTTTATTTATTAAATAAAAATATTTAAAATATTTTATTAATACAAGATTATCATGTAAAATACATATTAACTAAATTCTTAAATTAAATATTAATTTTTAATTCTTTTTAATAATAATAGACATTACGTTTTAAATGCCATACCATTGGTCATGGTTTAAATTCCATTTTTATCACCCAATGGTGTCTTGTCCCCACTCCCCTCGTAGTTCCGGTTAATGCTGACGTGGAAGACGTGAAACTACGCAATGCACCGTGCGAGTGGCACAGCGGTGTAGTTTCTTCATATTCTAGTGTCAATTTGTTAGCCCCAGCCCAAAATATCTAATCTTTCAAAATGTCTCGAAGTTTCTTCGCACATATCGTATGATCATATCTACCATCTCCCAAGGACCCAAAAAACCAAATCCAGTAACCCGTAAGATATTTTCCTCTCTCTCTCCCTCTCCATGTTCCTTTTCTCTCTTCCACCACCCAAATTTACGGTTTTATCCTCTCCCATTCATTTATATCCTCGATTTACCCTCTCTCCTCTTTAATTCCCTTATGGAAACTCTCTGTTTGTTTTAGCTCGTACTCTTCCGATTCCAAATTCAGTTCTCGCCGTTTGATTTGAGGAGGCAGGCAGGCAGGGGTTCTATTTTCAGCGGTTTGATGAATCGAGAAGGAGGATCCAACGGCGGATCTTGCTACTACGCCGTCCTCGGGATTCGCAGGGATGCCTCCTTCTCTGATATTCGCACTGCATACCGCAAGCTTGCTATGGTAAAGTAAAACCACACGCCGCTCTTTTCTCTCATTCTTCCTTCAATTCAAACGTTAATTAATAATAACGTTTTCATTTGGTTGGCTGAGAAGAAGTGGCACCCGGATAAGTGGGCCCGGGACCCTTCCACCGCTGGAGAAGCCAAGCGCCGCTTTCAGCAAATCCAGGAAGCTTACTCAGGTGAGACCTGACACATCATGATTCTTGGCTGTTAAATTAAATACTAATTTCGATTAGGGATTGCTTAATTGATGTGGTTTAAATTTCATAGTTCTTTCGGATCAGTCCAAGAGGTCAATGTACGATGCTGGGCTCTACGATCCATTGGAGGAAGAAGATCAAGTCCGTATTGTTTCCTTTCATTTTATTTTTCACACTTGTTAGGCAACACTACGTTGAGGAAAAAAAAAAAAAAAATCTCGTTTCGGTTTCGAAAACGATGAATACTTTTTTCCCCATCAAAGTATTTGCTTTTCTCTTTTTTCTAGCCGTCGTTTTCACAGAAGTAAAATTACGGTTCTAGGCAAGGGCACGGCGCGCATGTTGCTTTAACTCTACCTTTTCCCTCTGTGCATTATTTTGATTGGACTCTCTTAAGTCTTAATTTTTTTTTTAATTTGGGAAACTGGACTCCCTTAATTTTAATTTGGGCACAAAACTTGTCTGGTCTTAAGCAGGAGTTCTGTGATTTCATGCAAGAGATGATCTCAATGATGAACAATGTTAAGGATGAGGTACTGGTTTGTTTTTCACTTTTATAAATAAAATAAGATGGTGGCTTATTCAATTTATTAATTTGTTGGGGCAAATGTGTGATTAGGGGGACAGTTTGGAGGACCTACAGAGGATGTTTGTGGAGATGGTGGGTGGAGATGGCGTGAGCTTTGACTCCAATCAAGATCAGACGGCTGGGAAGCGTGGACGCGGCAGTGGATCAAGGGGCAACCCTGCCAAGCGCACCAACTCCCGATGCTAGGTGGCTGTACTGGATCAATGTTGTAATTTAGTTTATTTTATTGTTTTATTTTGTTTCCCCTCTCATTGGATCATTGAAATGTGAAACAACTTAAAACAGATCAGCTAGTTAGGAAAGGTCAATGGAATGCATTCCTTTTAGACTACTTCTTTTGTTTAATTTTTTAAGTTAAATTCTTCTGGTTCAATGCACCCATATCTCGAATTACCCAACGGGTTCCACCTGGTAACTCTGCAATTTTTGTTATTTTTTTATAATACTTTTCCCTGCATAGGAAGAAAGGGGTTAGAGGGATTCAAGCACGTCCCATCTGACACGTGTATGTCATGCAAAACTGTCGAGTTCTTGTTCTTGCTTGTGTGAGTATGTAAAGGAGATAAGGAAACACCATGAATCATCGTCATATGATGAAGGATTTTGGGTTCTATGATGGTGGGGATGATCAACAGTTAATGGGTCCTGCTATATAAATATTCCCAATTAGGGTGAATGGGGATTTGGTGGCACGGGGCGACATAAGTGGCGATTTAAGTATTGCGTTGCACATATAAAAATGCTCTCGGCGCATGGGACTATGGTACATGTCTTTGTGATATGTTCTGATGAGGCGCTTCTGGGTTCACGTTTATTAAATTAAAATCGAAATTCATGCGTTTGGTAGAAGAAGTTTCTAGTTTCTAGTTTATGGCTGATGCTGATCTTCAAAGATATTTTGGCTGGCTTTTATTCATCTATTTTTAACCGACCTTTTCGATATTTGTATATGGCACCAGCAGGCATGGTATGGGGATAATTAATTAATTAATTATGCAACTAGAATATTACACTTATACCCTTGATCGTTGATCCAACTTTATCCAGGGTAGTTGCCGCAATGTCCTGGATGGAGTATGGACTGCAATTCAAAATAGACTCAAATGTCATTTTCATCCAGGAAAAAAGTTTAATTAGTTTTTATAGTTTTATTAAATTTAAAATTAAGTCTTTATATTTTTTTATTAAAAAACAAATAGGTTTTTGAATTTTTTTTTCAGGTATTTTTGTTTCTAACCATTGAAAAATACTTTTAACTTTAAAAGTTGGACGGATCAGTCCTTTCGTTCAAATGTCTCTGTCAGATCCAATAGAAAAGTTCTGACGTAGTTCCTGTAATGCTTGTCACGCGTATCCGTCGTCTGACAGACTTTCCTCTTACGCGTATGCGTTGCCGTGAATTTTCCACTTTGCGTGCTTTTTTTTCATTTTTTTTAAGTCATTCTTGCCTTCAAAACTTTAAATCACTCAAACAAACATATCAAGACATCGAATGAGAGAAAAGTAAATTAAATTTAGCAATTTAATAATCTAAAAAGTATATTTTCAATCATTAATCACACTTAGGAGAAATTCACAAACCATGCTATTTTAGTGAATAAATGTGAAAAAAGTTGATAAAATCCACCAAATTCGATACAATATAAACCATAAAATTGTGGTTTATCAACTTTTCCATACTTAAATATTAGCATGTCCTCATGCTAAACTCTTGTGGTTCATCAACTAATATGCAAAATGCGTCTACCTACTTAGGTTAAAAATGAACCAATCTCCAAGAACATATATTAACAAGTAGGGCTAAGATAGTATGATGATTTATGAATTCCACTAATTCAAATATCAAAATGAAGTATAAATATACTTGCGAGAAGAAAGCTCATGAAAGCAAGGAACACGGGATTAAGCATCGAACTCTCACCGGAAGTGTTTGCACTCTAATCTCTCTAGTGTTTGAGGGTTGATTCTCTCAATTTTGTACTAATCTTACTTTCTAAGGCTTGTTCTTCTTCTACCAATCAACATATATTCAATGCATGGATACACATATCAAGAGGTCTTTTCAAGGGTTGTAATAGGGTTAGGGCTAAATTTAATTTACTTTTATCTCATTCGATACCTTGATATGTTTGTTTGGGTGATTTAAAATTTTGAAGGCAAGAATGACTTGAAAAAATAGAAAATAAGCATGCAAAGTGGAGAATTCATGAAGAAATGAGGATTTGCATGGCGACGCGTGTACGCGTGACAAGCATTACGGGAGTCACGTCAGACTTTTTCGTTCGGTATGACAAAGGCATTTGGACGGAGGGACTGATCCGTCCAACTTTTAAGTAGGGGTGTTCAAATCTAAACCGATCCAAATTAAACCGCTCATCTAATTCAATCCAATTCGAAAACCGATTAAAACCGTACTAATTTGGATTTGATTGGATTCTAATTTTTGCAAACCGTTGGATCGAGTCGGATTTCTGATCTACTTTTCATAACCGATCCAATCCAGTCCAAATCGCACAATGTGCTATAATATTATTATTTTGCTATGTTATTTACAATTATACTTATAATATGTTCAATTTGTTATATATTTTTATACTATTCATGTATTATTATCAAGGTTGCGAGAACCGGACCGGTCAATGAACCGGTGAGGTTACTGGTTCAATGGTTTAATGGTTCGACCGGGGTTCAACCGAGGTTCAACCGGTTTAATTAAATATTAAATAAAATTATTAAAAAACCTAAAAATAATTTTAAATATATTAATTTAATAAAAAACCGTTAACAAACCGTTAAAAAATCGGCCGGTTCGATCGGTTTACCGGTTAACCGGCCGGTTCGACCGTTTTTTACCGGTTTTTTGCTGGCCGGTTTTTGAGCTTACCCGGACCGGTTAATTGACCGGTTTTCGGTTTTTCCGGTTGAACCGGCCGGTCCGGTCCGGTTTTCAGAACCATGATTATTATTATTATTTAATAAGAGTCCGTTTGGGAAGTAGCAGAAGCTACTTTTTTTTTACTTTTGGATTATAAAAAGTCATAATCTATGTGTTTGGCACTATATTAAAAAAAGCTTTTAACTTTCCGAAAAGTTAATTTGCAGCTTTTTGAAGAAGTAGAAATATATGACTTCTTGCTTCTCGAGAAGGCATTCTACCACTTACTTAAAAAAATTAATTTTAAAATAAAAAAAATCTACTTTTCTTCTTGACTTTATGAAAAATACTGACCCTTCATCACCATTTTCACACAAGGTCTGCTAGAAGCACTGACCTTCCACCATCATTCTCACGCAATGTTCCAAGTCTCACCATTTTTACGTAATGAAACATGTGATGGAAGTATTGATCCTCCACCACATTTTCAGACAATATTACATCTGAATAACTTACTGCATATATTCCTTCTAAATATTTTTTTTTATCATTTTATCACTATTTTTTATTATTAAATTTGTATTCAAGTGTGGTATGAAATTTCAGTTTTAATTTTATTTTTTTCATATGTAATTTTATAGCTTATTATTATTTTCATAGTTAATTATAACAAGTTCTTGACCTCAATAAAGGAAAAGAGAGTTCTAATAGGAGTAAAAATAAAAAATAAAAAACAGCAATAAAATATACATTGACACGCATTTTATATTTATTTTTTATTTTCACCTACCATATCATACACAATATTAGTGATTAGGTTATGTAAAATCAACATTCAATATTGAAAAGTATTTGTTATCATTGTTATTTTAATATTCATTCTCTTTTGTAAAAAAAATTTATCTTTTGAGTTATTTATCCAAACACTATAACTTTAAAATAAGTACTTTTATAACTAAAAATCCAAACACAAAATAACTTATTTATAAGCTGCTATTAATAAAAGTCCTTATGTTTTAAGCTCCTTTTTCAAAAGAACTTATTTAAGTTATTTACCCAAATTGGCCTAAATATTTTATATTCAAAATGTTATTTATTTATTTATTTTAACGAACCTATGATTTTATTTCTATTGTTATGTTATCATTGACTTTTTAAGATATTGTTGAAACTTGTTATTTCATTATTGATTATTTAAAATTTGATGTTGAGACTTGTTATATGTATTTAATTTTTTTAATTTACAAAATCACAAATCCAATCCAATCCAAATTGATTGAAATTGGATCGGATCGGATCGAATTTAAAAAAAATCATCCAATTCAAACCGTACCGCAAGTAAAATTAATGTTCGAATCGGATGGATTTTTGACTCAAAACCGATTCAAACCGCGCGACGAACACCCATACTTTTAAGGACGTCAGGAACTTAAAAGTATTTTTCAATTGTTAGGGACGAAAATATCCGCGAAAAAAAAGTCAAGGACCCATTTATCTTTTACTCTATTTTTTTTTTGAATTTTTATATTATTTAATTTTATAATTAAATTTTTATTAATATAAAAAATATTAAAATTAATAAAATATTTATCGGTAAATTAAAAACATCTATAATTAAAAATCTAATTAAATTTTTTATCATATATTTTTTAACAAATATTTTATTAATTTTAATATTTTTAATCTAAAAAAATTTAATTTTAAAATTTAAAATATTATAGAAATTCAATTAAAAAATAAGATGTAGAAATTTAATTACAAAGTTGATAGTAGTATAATGACTAAAGAATTAAATTTCGGAAAAAAAAAATCCCAATTTGTCATGTTGAGTAAAGGGGTAAAAACGAAATAGAGTTCAACCAAACAGGAAATATGGAGGGACGCTAGGTTATTTGTCTATCCACTCCCTTGCTTGACATTTCCTGACTTAATGTAACCTTAAACCCATTCTCTTTTCTTCTTCTCTTTTTTTTTTTTTTAACATAAAATGACGCCATTTTGAATAAAACTTGGGCAAAATTCGTGAACTCGTGGGTAGACTCGCGAGTTTGAGCTACGAGTTTACGAGTCAACTCACCTATTCTCAATGAGCTCAAACGTTGTAAACCTATTGGGTACTTTTGTTATTTTAAGCTTTTGTTTATGTGCGTTTATTTGTTTTTGTTTATCACAAGGTACTTGAACATGATTAGTAGTACTTTTTCCTTGTTTGGTCATTAACATGATTACTAGTTTAGAACCTAGGAGGGGAGCAATGGGTCTTTATTCACCGAAATAAAAACAAGGAAGCTTTGGTCTGAGCTTGCCTTTGGGGTTTAAAGCTTGTTTTGTCTTTGTGAGAAGCAAGGTGACCCATAATAGTTATGACCACTAAACCGCCTGCATTCTGTTGGGCTTTGAAAAAATATGATTGAATTTTGGTTTTTGGTCAAAGTAGAGGGCCCATAGGCCCAAAATGAAAAAAAGAAACACCATACGGCAACAGGGACCACCTCCTTTAGAAAGCCTATCTGTAACCGCATTATCTTAACGTATGATATGCTTGCATTTCCATATTGTTTGATTCGAATTGCACAAGTTTAATTATAGATTGTCACATTTGTAAAATTATTAATCTTAAGTATGGTGTTATAAATTGGGTTTAGGTTTATAAAGTTGGATGGCATGTGTCATTAGTTGCTTTCTCCTTTGTTATTTTTGCTCGCATTAGCAAAGAAAATATAAATAGGTAAGAGGGGTGTGTCGGTGAGGCGCATTGTGATTGTGATTGAGCATTGGCATACGGCTACGGCATACCCCGTTTATTTAATTATGCTTAAAAGTTGAGCAACAGGGTTCAAGGTTATGCACCACAGTAGTGATTATGCTTTTTAATTGTGTTTCTGAAAGTCGAATGGATAATGAATACCGCCAAGTAAAGCCAAAGAGTAGTGAGTTCTTAAATCCCATTTCTCAAGATTAATTAAAGCCAAAACCTCATCAATAAGATAATTGGCTGCTGCCTGATATCTATCTATCTTCTATTTTTGTAAAATAATAAGAATGGTCCTGAAATTTCCACGGTCCTGTGTAGGGTGAGATTGTGTGGATAGGAGAAGCAGACACGTCAGAGGGCACGTGGTTGCTTCAAAATGCGGAACTGTGAGGGCGTTTCGGTCATTGTAATGGGGAGCCCTAGGGTTTTAGGGGTATATTCACAATCACATAGTCGGTTGTGCTTCTGTTTCTATTCTCATTACTACTCCCTGCTGCAGCAGCGTGCGGGTGTTAGTAGGAGTACTAGTACTCATTTACATTTCCATTTTATTTTTCTCTCTTTCGCCGATTCGGTTATGGTAATGATGGATCTCAACAAGGTCTGTTATGTAATTCAGTAGTGATTTTGAAGTGGCTGATTATTACATTACTGTTATATGCTAATTACGATTTGATGATAACAGGAATGGGTGTGTGAGGAATTGAGTGAGAGCAAGAAGTGTTGTAGTGATTGCAAGACCACCAAGACTCCGCTGTGGAGAGGAGGACCTGCTGGTCCCAAGGTCATACCCTCCAATTTTAATTTTTTTTTTTTCATTGGATGTGTCATGCAAAATATTAATTCTTATTGTTTGTGTTTGTTGATCAGAGTCTTTGCAACGCGTGCGGAATAAGGTACCGGAAGAGAAGGGCTTCAGCGGTGGGAATGCGAAAAGGACAAGAGAGGAAGAGAGAGAGATCACAAAATGGCGGTAGCAGCAGCTCCTCTGATAACGAGTTGAAGGAGTCGTTGAAAGTAAATTTGATGGCGTTGGGTGAGGAGTTTTGGTTGCTAAAGAAGAAACAGAGGAGTATGTGTTTGTTGGGAGAAGAGGAACAAGCCGCTGTGTGTTTAATGGCACTCTCTTGTGGCTATGTTTTTGCTTAATTAAGGAGACTATTTTTCTATTAGCTATAACTCCCCCAACCCTTAATCAACTCTTATACTTTTGGAGCATTCTAATTTGTAGAGTGACGTACCCTGTGTTTATGGAAAGAAGGGTATCTCGCAATGTTTCTAATGCTTGTTATAGTTTAGTTAGGAGGGGGAGCATCCTTCCGCCTAAAGGGTCTGGGTCTTAGTCGTTCATTTTGTTATGGTGATACGTTCCGTTAGTTATTGATGTAAATGTTAGAAGAAAATGGAAATATACGGTAATTATATTAAAGTAGTATCATTCTCCTTTCCTTTCTGTAATATTTCTTTTCTATTGTCCCTTTTATCTTCTATTCTATGCATTAACCAATTAGGCAATTATCGTATACACTTAAACAGCCAATGTGACAGTAGTTACGGAGAATCCCAGCAGAGTAGGAAGCACTTTTTTTTTTGGTAAATTATTAAATTTAGGTTTAATTTTATTTTAGTCTTTAAAATTTAAATTGTCTTATTTAAATATAAAAAAATTTATTTAGTTTAGTGTAGTTATGTCGGAGTTTATGTTAAATAATTAACGAAATTCAGTTAAATAATTAACGAAATTCAGTTTTCAGATATGAAAAATTTATATAAGCAAATTTTTTGGTTGCTTAAGGGAGTTTTTGCAGTAGAGATGATGATCTTGTCTTTGTCGCCGTGAAAAGCGAGTTTTATATTTTGACGATATTCTTCAATCAAGATCAGTGGTTTGCAGTGATACATTCGCAGTTGAGTTGGTGTGTTGAGTTTGTATTTCTTTTTTAAGAAAGAATATTAAGATTTAGTAAAAAAGTGATATTAATTATTAATATTGACTCAGATTATACTAAAGCTAAATAATTTTTATGAATTTAAATAAAATATTTTAAATTTTAAGAATCAAAATAAAATTATGTTTAAATATAAGAAATTAATTTAATATTTTATTATTTTTGTTTTGTTTTGTTTTGTGTCGTGAGAGAGAAGATTTTGTTGGTTTTGCCATACTTAAGGTTAGAGGATTATTAGGTGAATTTATCAGTTTTTTTTTCTTTTTTTTTTTGGTCAAAGGTAAATTTACCAGTCTGGGGATTTGTTTTAGTTTTTTCTTTATAGACAATAACTCTGGGCCTGAAGCTCTTAACTTTGTGATCTGGGCCTTCAGAAGACTTAGAATCAAGTTTCTCAGTAGCATCGATATGTGCTTGGAAGTCATTGACAAAACAAAGGGTCTATTCTTTGGGCATATTTAATATTTGTTTACTTTGTGAAATAGAAGATCTAGTTGGGCCTAATTTTTGGACTAAGCATGACAGTGATTGGTTTAGCTCCTCTGACTGGTTTGATGGGCTGAGCGCTGCCTAGCCCAAATCTCCGCCGAACAAATGAAAACGAAAATCAACCACACCAAAAGAAAGGAAGAGTAACCCGTTATGTTGAATTGTTGACCCTATAATATCTACATTCGTCAAACTAACCTGGGCATTGGGTACTAAACCCAAAAGAAAATCTAATAATCTATCATTGGTAAATAACTAAATATGCCCTCTTCTTTTAATTACTAGGCTAATTTTTTTTATATAATTATATGTGTACGAATTTTGCAGGTTGAGAGTCAACAAGCATTTTACGTGTTGGACACATGAATTATGATAATATTTTAGCCAACACGTAAGATAATTTTTTTGTACATCTATAATATTGTAATACATTTTAAATATCAATATTCAATCAAAATATTATCTTCATTTTTATATTAAAAATAATTTGTGCAATTATTAATCAATGAAAATATGTTTACAAAAGAGAAAAAAAAATTAACTTGTACAACCATCTCAAGAAAGGTATAGTTGCACATGATGTTTGCCCAGTATATCTCACTTGACCAAAGCAATACTAAAGTATACGCAACTTTCATCCTAAAATAATGGCCAAATCGCAGCACATGGCAGTCACATGATATTTTCATCGTAATATCGTATCCTCTTCCTGGATTTACCATTGTTATAGAAAGTATATTGTAGACAAGAATAAAAATTTCTCTTCGATTAAAGAGGATTGGTCACGTATGATCACGGTGAAAATAATGATAATAAATAAATAATCCTAACATATGGCATGTGACCCATCACGTGACGAGAGGACATAATTAACTAAGGAAACAAGGTTAACAGTGGCCATAAGAAAGTTTTGAGAAAGAGTTGAGAGTTTGCAGTGAGAGAAAGAGAAGAAGGAAATGGTTTGAGTGAAGGGAAAGACAAAACAGGGGCGATCCGTAACTTACGTTCTCGTTATAGTTAAACATCGCACGCTGTTCCCAACTTCTCTCTCTCTCTCTCTCTCTCTCTCTCTCTCTCTCTCTATAACTTCCTATTCCCTGTAAATGCTTTTTCCTTCACACTTCCAATCACACCTTCTCTCGTCTTCAGGTAATTCGTATTCTTTAACTGCCTTCCTCTCTTTTAGTTTCAACTATGTCAATTGTGATTCAAGGACTCAATGGTAGCATTTTCATACTCTCCCGACATCTTTTTCCCTTTTAATTCGCTTTTATTCAAATTGCCTATAAGGTGTTTGATTATTGTTCTCACATATCTGGAGGGAAACAAGTAACCGTTTTGATTGAACAGTTCGCATCTTGTTCATCCAAGTGTTTCGGATAATGAATCGTGCCAGTTGTCTTCTCCTCTTTTATTGTTTGATGGGTACATTATGGGATTTTAGCAGAAAAAAGAAAAGAAGCAATGTTTGTTTGTTATGTGCAAATTTATGATTGTAGGAGGCTGAAGGATGTGATAAACTTCTACTGCTATGCCTTATTGAATGGTATTGGTTTTAATTGATCATCAGTGAGATGTGGTAAACAAATAACCACTTACCTGCTGAAATTCTCCCCATGAAACCACTTACCGCTTTTTGAGGTTACTTATTTTGTTCTCAACAAGAATTATCTTTTCTCTATCATTAGGCAGGATTTGATTGCTGGCCCTGTTTGGCAATTAAGCATTTTGTTCACAAGAAGGTTGTTAGGACAATTGATTTTCTGCATATATTTTTGTGACTTCCTGTTATGCTGGATGTAGTAGTGTTCAATATAGGATCAGTCCTATATGATGATTTCTGATTTTAAAGTCTCTTAGAATTATATTTGTACTGTTTGTCTCAATTTCAGGTTGTAGCTGCAGGCTGAAGAATTCCCAGTCTAGTATTTTTCTCAGTTTTCATTATTGAAGTCAGATGAGGGCAGGATCCATGATTTTTTCGTTAGTGCAAGTACCTAGGTGTAGAATACATCGCTTAGCAAATTATTGGGGTGAAACCTTTCATAGTTTGAGTAAGACTTGTGGAAACAATTCTAGTGTTAGGCTGCTTAGTTCTAGAATTTATGGGCTTCAAGGAGGGCAGAAAAGGAAGTGGACTCGAAGACCTATAACCACAAATACAGAAGGCACTGGGAGCACCAAATCAAGAAGTACCAAGCATGAAATTTTGAGTGAACCTATTTTAAAAACTTTTACAGAAAATGTAAATAAAGAACAGGTAGTTGAATTCGACAATGTTCAATACTGTAACTTACAACAAGAGATTGCCCAGAATAAAGACTTGTCTAGCTTAGTCACAGTCATTACTTTTGATATTGAAACCACTGGATTCAGCAGAGAAAATGACCGGATCATTGAGATTGCACTTCGAGACCTTCAGGGTGGTGAGAACAGCACATTCCAAACTCTTGTAAATCCTGAACGCTGTGTTCCTAATTCACACATTCATCACATTACTACTCATATGGTGAACAGACCTGAGGTTCCAAGGTAACTTAAATGTCTATATCTCTTGCATTTTCAGTTCCTTGGATTATGTTTATGTTTGCAACAACAAATTTTGCCACTATCTCTATAAGTCTTGTGGAATTTATTTGAATGTATCAATGTTTAGATTTTGAGCCAGTTCGTTCATCGAGATGGTGATTGAGTTAACTGAAACTATTGCTAAAATTTTTCAAGGGAGTCGCTGAGTATTTTTCCTGTGGCCTTCTGAATTTTCTGTAGGATGGAAGAACTGATTCCCATCTTATTGCAATTTGTTCGAAGCCGTCAGAAACCTAGGGGATATGTGTTATGGGTTGCTCATAATGGTCGCGCTTTCGACTTTCCTTTCATCATGAACGAATTTAGGCGACATTCTACAGAGATTCCTCCTAATTGGCTGTTTGTAGACACCCTTCTTTTAGCACGAGAACTCATGAAGGCCAGAGGTCCCTTTCTCTCTATTTGCTTCAACAACTACACAATTATTTTTTTTTAATGTTTATGTATGAAAGCATTAACATGAGTGTTAACAGGAACAAAATCAACCTCAATATCCCTTGGTACATTGTGTGAGCACTACAGAATCAATGTTGATGGCCAAGCTCATAGGGCTATGGTAGATGCTAACACATTGGCTCTGGTACTTCGTAGGTTAACCGGTGATCTGAAGTTGACCCTCTCTGACCTTGTTAAAAGATCATTCACAGCATTCGATATTATCAACTCCAAGAAGAAAAAGAATTCAGATTAGTTACACAGTACTTTGCAGTTGTTGTAACGCAAAAAAATTATTTGTACCCAAAAATGGGGCTGGAATTTGTATTTTAAGGTGAAAAGAAACATTGTAATTGTTATCTTATTATTCTCAATATAATATTTGATAATTATATACCAAAGTCTGAATTTTCTCTTTGTTGGATAAGTATTGATTTCGTTTAAGTGGGAATCTTCGGGGTAAAAAAATGGTAGTATGTTTGGATAGAGAGGAAAATAGAGGAGAGAGTATGATAGTTTTATAACAAGAGTAATACCTCATATTTCAAAAAAAAAATTAGTTTGACACTTTAATCCTCAATAAAATTTAATTATTAAATTCATTTTTAATATTATATTTTATTAGAAAATTAATTTTTATATAAAAATTTAGATAAAATTAGTCTATATAGTTTATTTTAAAAAAATATAACAGTGCTTAAAAAATTTTAAAATTCAGAAATTATTTTATCTAAACGAACACTTTTTTTTTTTGGTGACTATCTAAACTAACAATTTAATATGGAAATTAATTTATCTAAAAGATAAAAATTTTGAGAATAATTTAGTGAGTAAAATTTGTTCAGAACTAAAATATCTCACTAAAAATTTCTTTAGACTTATTTGGGATATCATTTATAAAACAGTAGAGCCATTCAACAGGGAACCAAATGCCACGGACTACAGATGAAATAATCTGTGCCTACTAAAATAGTGAAAGTTGGAATGGATCTTTTCTTATAAAAACTTTTCAAGACTTTTATCATGTATTGAGTTTTACTATAATACCTTTTTAATTTAAAAAAATTACTATTGATCAAGAAGATGGAGCCAATTATAAGACTAAAATGATCTAATTAAGAGTGAAAATGAATACATAATAGATTATATAAAAATTTTCATATAACAGGAAAAGAGCATGTCATTGACTAATATCAAAAGAGAAATCAACCATAAGAAAATTAAGGAAGAAAGAAAATGAGAATTCAATCTCACGTTTAATTTGTGTCCTAAAAGAGCCGAACAATGATGTTAATATAGGCTAAGATTAGAGATCACTCTCTTATATCAGAATGTATAAATTAATGTAAGAAAAACTGCCTCAGCAAAGCCACATCATGAAATATTGAAATTTCTTTAATTTAAGAAGATTAGGCACATATTAAAAACAAACAACTTCAGTTTGCTCTCGTTGAGAGTCGAACTCAAGACCTCCCGCTTACTAAACGGGTGCTCTAACCAACTGAGCTACAAGAGCTGCTGTTTATAATGCTGACAAAGTATTAAATTATTTTCATTATAATAAAAAATACTCGATCCAACTAAAAATAAAGAAAATAAGTGCGATGCCATTACATTGCTTGAAATGTTTGTTACAAACTACAAACACAAAAAAACCCCACCCACTTTAACTACCAGGACAGGATGTCCACGGAATACTAAAATATCAACCGATACAATAGTGTTCAATCAAAGGTAGTCAATCATTCAACTGCTCTATGAGCTTTCTAGCTTTATGTAACCTTTCCAGTTGCACCATACAAACATCCAAGGCAAGTTCTCCCCACCGGAAAATGAAAGTAATTAAACATAAAAGTTAAAGCAATATATATATATATATATCTACTGAGTTCCTAAGCTAGGTGTTTAGTTGTCATCCTGACCTCAATTGTGTGGTTGCTTTTGGCCACATTTAACTGAATTTCGTGAATAATTGATGAGCCATATTCGATCCTTACTTCATCAACAGCTTTCTACGGTGGAATCTTGCAAATTTTGTTTTCAGATGTGCGAAATAAAATAAGATAGATACGAAGTCACTTAGCCAAAGCTAGTTGAAGTCATATTCATTAAAGTTTTTTGCTCGAATATAAAAGGGATAAGTATTGACACGGGAGCAAATAGAGTTAGTAGGTTAATTATATTAGTTAATTGAATATAAGTCCTGTTACGGTGGGTAACTGGAGATTGATGGGTTGGATGGCGTTGGTTGCCCCAAACGTATGAAGGAGGAGGCTTTCAAGTGGGTCTGCAACTCGGGGGCCTCCATCCGACTTGTGCTCGTGAAGGAATGGGGGTGGTACCTGTAAAGATACTCCGATGCCTAAGTCAGCAAGGGTGTTAGCAGATTTAGAATGTATTGGGACTTAGAGATACCTGAGGGGTGTCAGCGTATTTATAGTGGTGAACCAATAACCACCGTTGGAGTAGTGCCACCTTTTTAGGGTGTTAACCGTCCCTTTATCTTAGGGAGGTTAAGATATGGCTCAGTGAAGTAGTTAGAGAGATTATTGGGGCAGTTACTCATTTGAATGAGTGTTTATCTGCCAGCTGACCCTCGTACCCGACTTCTTTAGAGCGAGTCGTGGTGAGTACCGACTTCATAAGTCGAAAATTGGTACTGGGTGAGGCCCAACCCTTTGGATTAGACCTTTTGCTTGATCCTGGGCCTTTATTATTGGGCCAGGGTATTAACAGTGCCCCTACTCGAGCCCAATTTTCTTTTCAAGATTTGGGTTCGAGTATTCTACTTGGGGTCGTAGTCGACTTGTAGGAGGACCGACGTGATGGTCTGAAACCGACGTGACTTTTCGTAGCCTTTTGGCTCTGACAGTTACGTCTAATCAAGCGTCGTGTCCGTTAAGGATGTGCGTAGGGATTGATGGCCTTGGTAACGGTGCATTCTCATTAATGACTGCCCCGCTTTTACCATTATGCCCCTAACGTGCTTATAAATACTTTCTCTCTCTTTCATTGTTTCGTTTCTTCGATTTTTCAAATTTTCGCTTTCATCCGTTCGTGAAGCATTTTCATATCGGTTTGTGGGACTTCTTTCGCTGAAGGCTTTCATCTTCTCCTACCTTTTTCCAGCAAAGGTTGGTTCTTTTTTCTCTCCCTTTGTTAATCGCTTTTACTTGCATGCTTTTTATTTTCTTTGGAGAGGGAGAAGTGACGTTGTAGGCTTCTGTTAAGTTTCGTATCCCCTTAGCGACTCTCGTTTTTGATTCTTTTTCTTTTTCCTTTGTAGGTTTTCATCGTATTTTAGAAAAAATGTCTTCTGTAGAAGTTCTTGCTCAATGGGTTGATGTTACGGTCCTGGGGGAGGAACCCTTGGTTGATGCCGAGTTCATCACCCATCTTCGCACTCATCACCGCATTTGTACTTTTGAGGAGGATGAGCCCAAGTATGAGTTGGTGGCCCCGGGTCTGGAAGACCGGGTTTGTTTTGGGAGGGGTTCCGAGGAGGTCCCTCATTTTTTCTATATGTATGAGAGCATGATTACCCGTTTGGGTATTTTTCTTCCGTTTTCTGAATTTGAAATGACTGTTTTACGCCACTGTCGAGTTGCCCCTACCCAACTTCACCCCAATTCTTGGGGTTTTCTGAAAATTTACCAATTTATTAGTCACGCTTTGGACTTTCCGACCTCTTTGAGGATTTTCTTCTATCTTTTCCACATGACTAAGCCCTTCAGTGGGCTAAATAACAAGCAGCAATGGGTGTCTTTCCGAGCCATACAAGGTCGGAGAATTTTCACTCTTTTTGACGAATCCTTCCACGACTTCAAAAATTATTTTTTCAAAGTTCAAGCTGTAGAGGGTCACCACCCCTTTTTCTTGGATGAGAATTCCTCCCCTCATTTTTCCCTGTATTGGTTGGAGGCCTCCCCCTGTGAGAAATACGGTCTGGACGACCTGGACGAGGTGGAGGCGGCCATTGTGGGGTTTCTCCGAGAAGTGTGGGGGAGGGCCCCATACTTGGATACTAGAAAATTTCTCCAGGGATCGCCGACTTTTGTTCGGTCGCAACTAGGTAGCTTATATATATGTATATATATTTCTTATTTCCGACTTGTATCTGCCGACTTGAGGTTTGACGACTTGTTGTTTCTGCTAATTGTTTCTTTTGCAGATATGGCGAGGAAGAATGCTCAGGAGTCTTACCAAAGAGTCCAGGAGGCTAAGGCAAGGTCCCGGGCCAAGACTGGTGGCACCAGGGCGATCATCTCTCCTCCTCCTCCTCCTCCCCAGAACACGGGGACTCCTTCCCAGCCCATTGTGATTTCTTCTTCAGCTTTGTCTCGGCCACTCCCCTCTGCCCGACTTCATCCTGAGCCGGAGAAGAAGAAGCGCAAGATTTTAGAGTCTGGCTCTTCTTTTGATGGTGGGGTTAAGGCGGATGCTCTTGCATTCGTCCGAAAGAACATCTATCCTCATATAAGTATGGATGATGTCTCTGTTCGGAACCACCTTACCACTCTGGCTGAGGAGAGCTTCAGGGCGGCGGGTGTTTGTGGCAAACTCTTGGATATTTTTGAGAAGACTCCTCTCAACTCTTTGGGGTTAACCTCGAAGGTTGAGGAGCTGGAAGGAAGGCTTCTTACTTATCAAGAGCATGAGAGGGAGTTGAAGGAGGAGGTCACTAAGCTGAGGGAGGAGAGAGATAGTCTTTGGGAGAAGGAGAGTAAGTTGCAGGCCCAATGCAACATGGAGGCGGGTTTGAGGAAAGCAGCACAGGAGAGTTACCAGAGTTTATTTCAAGATCTTGTGTGTGTGAGGAAGGATTTGCTGAATTCTCGGAATGCATATGCTGAATTGGAGGACTCTATTGCTGATGGCGCCGAGGAGGCTTGGAGGATTTTCAAGGAGCAGGTCGGAGTCATTGCTCCTGACTTGGACCTTTCTTCTTTAAATCCAGACAAAGTCGTCATTGATGGTGCCATTGTGGATCCTCCTGCCCCCGTAATCGTTTCCGAGTCAGAATTGAAGACTTTGGGGCAGAGGATTATTGAGTCCCCTCCTCGTCCTAAGGACGCTCCAAGCTCTTCTATCGTTCCTCCGACTTCCTCTTCATCTCCTATGGATGCCTCTCTTCCCGGTCCTGGTGGCGCTCTTCCTGACTCTGGTGGTGGTGATCCGTCTACTCCTCTGCAGAAATAACTTTATATGGCTATATGGGGGCTCGGCCTGTGGGTCCCCCTTTTTTTAACTCTTTATATCTGTTTGTTGGTGGTGACGTTTGTTGAACAATTTCTTTTGGCCTTTTAAGGCCGTAAACAAAATATTTAAAAATACCCTTTCTTAATAAGGGTTTAAATTAACAAAATAAATACCCTTTTTTGGATAAGGGTTTAAGTTACCTTATGCGTGCATGCTTTTCTGGTTTCGGAAGTTTCCTTAATCTTTTTTCTGAAAACTCTTGGCTTGTCTGTCTTTTTAAACCTTTTTGTTTTCAAGGATTTTTAGGACAACTTTTAAGCTTTTCTTGGGATTTTCGATCTCTTTTGTTATTCCTAGTACTCAATTTTGACTTATTGAGTTTTCATGACTTAGGCTACTTTCGTGATTCATTTTCGTTTTACTCGGTTTTTTCATTTCGACTTATGAGTCGGAATGTTTCCGAGTTCCTCATGATCAACTTCTATAACCTTTTTACACCGACTTGTACCTCGTCATTTTATCCTGACGACCATCTAGGTCGGTTCATGGGATTTTCACGTTTTGTCGAGCTTAAGTCGGTGCGTTTCGTCGAAAGAAAGAGAAAACAACAAAAAAAGGAATTTAAGAGATATTTGTAAGATGAAAAAGATCTTTATTAATTGGGGAGATACTTTTATTGCTACTAAAGGTTTTTGACAGTCTGTTTCCCTTAGCCCCTACTATGATGCCTCGTTAAAAACCCTTCTCCAGAAAAAACCCTTTGATTTTGGGGAAAAATCATGAAGTTGGGAAAAGAGTATATCACGGAGTAGAGTTCGCTTTTAATTATAGTACCTTTTTATATTACAAGCATGCCACGACCTTGGTAACTCGGTGCCGTTCAGGTCGGTCACTTTATAATAACCTTTTCCTAAGACCTCATTGACTTTGTATGGTCCCTTCCAATTAGCAGCGAGTTTTCCTTCCCCTGACTTGTTGACTCCAATGTCGTTTCTGATCAAGACCAAGTCATTCGGGGCAAATGTTCTTCGAATGACTTTTTTGTTGTACCTTGTAGTCATCCTTTGCTTCAACGCAGCTTCTCTTATCTGGGCTTCTTCTCGGACTTCGGGGAGCAAGTTGAGCTCCTCTTTGTGCCCCTGTATGTTCCCGATCTCGCCATGGAGAATTACCCTTGGGTTTTGTTCATTGATTTCTATTGGTATCATTGCTTCTACGCCATAGACTAGTCGAAAGGGCGTTTCTCCAGTGGCGGATTGGGGCGTTGTCCTGTAAGCCCATAGCACTTGTGGGAGCTCTTCAGCCCAGGCTCCTTTTGCCTCTTGTAATCTTTTCTTTAGCCCTGCCAATATGACTTTGTTGGCTGCCTCGGCTTGCCCATTGGCTTGCGGGTGCTCCACCGAGGTGAACTGGTGTTTTATTTTCATACTGGCTACTAGGCTTCTGAAGGTAGAATCGGTGAATTGGGTTCCATTGTCTGTAGTAATGGAATAAGGTATCCCATATCTTGTGATGATATTTTTGGAGAGGAACCTCCGACTTCTTTGAGCGGTGATGGTGGCCAATGGTTCTGATTCTATCCACTTTGTGAAGTAATCTATTCCCACGATCAGGTATTTGTCTTGTCCTGGCGCTTGGGGAAAAGGACCTAACAAATCCATTCCCCATTTTGCAAAGGGCCATGGAAAAGTGATACTGATGAGCTCCTCTGGGGGAGCCACGTGGAAATTTGCATGCATCTGACATGGTTGGCACTTTTTCACAAATTCTGTGGCATCTTTCTGCAAGGTCGGCCAGTAGAATCCAGCTCGGATTACTTTCCTGGCTAGTGACCTTGATCCGAGATGATTTCCGCAGATTCCACTATGGATTTCCTCTAACACCTTGGTGGTTCTTGAGGTCGGTACGCACTTTAACAATGGTGTTGATATCCCCCTTCTGTAGAGAATATTTCTCACCAAAGTGTAATGTTGTGCTTCCCTCCGGATTTTCCTGGCCTCTTTTTCCTCTTTTGGAAGGATGTCAAATTTTATGTATTCGACCAAGGGGTTCATCCATCCGAGGTTTAAACCGATTACCTCAAGAACTTCTTGTTTGTCTTCTATTTTTACCACTGAGGGTTCCTGGAGGGTTTCTTGGATCAGGCTTCTGTTGTTCCCTCCTGGCTTGGTACTTGCCAACTTGGATAGGGCGTCCGCTCTGCTGTTTAGATCCCGAGTTATGTGTTTAATCTCGGTTTCTGCAAAGCGCCCGAGGTGCTCCAGAGTTTTCTCCAAGTACCTCTTCATATTTGGGTCCTTTGTCTGATACTCTCCGCTTATTTGGGAGGTCACCACTTGTGAGTCACTGTATATCATCACCTTTGTAGCACCGACTTCTTCTGCCAGCTTCAATCCCACAATCAAGGCTTCATACTCTGCCTGATTATTGGAAGCTGAGAATTCAAATTTTAGGGAAACCTCTATCTGGGTTCCTCTTTCATCTACCAATATTATGCCTGCACCGCTTCCTGTTTTGTTGGAGGATCCATCTACATAGAGTTCTCATGTAGTTGGTTTTTTCTCCTGATCCCCTGCGTATTCTGCAACGAAGTCGGCGAGGCATTGGGCTTTAATCGCCGTCCGAGTTTCATATCTTAAGTCGAACTCGGAGAGCTCTATTGCCCATTGAACCATTCTCCCCGCAACATCCGTCTTTTGGAGGATTTGCTTCATGGGTTGGTTCGTACGCACTCTTATTGTGTGAGCTTGAAAGTAAGGTCGTAGCCTTCGTGAGGCTACTACTAAGGAGTAGGCAAACTTCTCTAGTTTGTGGTACCTTAGCTCAGGGCCTTGTAGAACTTTACTGATGAAATATACTGGATGTTGTCCGACCTCGTCTTCTCTTATCAGGGCTGATGAGATAGCCTTGTCTGCTACAGATAAGTATAGGACGTGGTCTTTTCCGGCTATGGGTCGGGTCAGAATAGGAGGTTGGCTTAAGAATTTTTTGAACTCCTGGAATGCCTCCTCGCATTCAGGGGTCCATTCAAACTGACATCCCTTTCTCAATAAGGAGAACAGTGGAAGGGATTTTAGTGCTAATCCTGCCAAAAATCTGGAGAGGGCTGCAAGTCGGCCATTCAGCTGCTGGACCTCTCTCAAACAAGTCGGGCTTTTCATTTCCAGGATAGCTCTACACTTATCGGGTTTGGCTTCGATCCCTCTTTGTGTTAGCATAAACCCTAGAAATTTCCCTGCTTCCACCGCGAAGGCGCACTTTGCGGGATTTAGTCTCATCCCGTGCAGCCTTATGGTGTCAAAGACTTGTGAAAGGTCTGACAAGAGGTCGACTTCCTTCTTGGTCTTTACCAACATGTCGTCGACGTATACTTCAATTAGGCTCCCAAGGTGAGAGGCGAACACCTTATTCATCAACCTTTGATATGTGGCCCCTGCATTTTTCAATCTAAATGGCATGACCGCATAGCAGAAATTAGCTCTGGGTGTGATGAATGATGTTTTCTCCTGGTCTGGCTCATACATTGGGATTTGGTTATATCCCGAGTAGGCGTCCATGAATGATAAGTATTGATACCCCGAGTTGGAGTCCACTAGGGTATCAATACTTGGCAGTGGATAAGGGTCCTTGGGACATGCCTTATTCAAGTCGGTATAGTCGACACACATTCTCCATTTGCCATTTTGTTTTTTGACTAGCACTACATTGGCTAGCCATGTTGGGTACTTGACTTCTCTGATGAAGCCAGCTTCCAGGAGCGCCTGTACTTGCTCTTCTACTATTAGGGCTCGTTCTGGGCCGAGCTTGCGTCTTCTTTGTTGTATAGGTCGGGATCCCGAATAAATCGAGAGTTTGTGGGACATGAGCTCGGGGTCTATCCCAGGCATGTCGGAGGCCTTCCAGGCGAAGAGATCGGAGTTATCTCTTAGGAGCTTAGTCAACCCTTGTTTTAGGGTTTCCCCTAGGTTGGCTCCTATATGAGTATTTTTTCCTTCCTCTTTGCCGACCTGTATCTCCTCAGTTTTTCCTCCCGGTTGTGGTCGCAGCTCTTCTCTGACCCTTGCACCACTGAGCTCTATTGTGTGAACTTCTCTGCCCTTTCCTCTCAGATTTAGGCTTTCATTGTAGCATTTCCTTGCCAACTTTTGATCTCCCCTTACCGTTGCTATCCCCGCTGAAGTCGGGAATTTCATGCAAAGGTGGGGTGTGGATACCACTGCTCCGAGTCAATTAAGAGTAGCTCTGCCGATTAAAGCGTTATATGCTGACCCCACATCGATGACTATGAAGTCTATACTCAGAGTCTTTGATTTTTCCCCCTTTCCAAAAGTGGTGTGGAGGGGCAAAAATCCCAGTGGTTTTATTGGCGTGTCCCCTAATCCGTATAAGGTGTCGGGGTAGGCTCTTAATTCTTTCTCATCCAACCCTAGTTTGTCAAAAGCGGGCTTAAAAAGGATGTCCGCTGAGTTTCCTTGGTCTACTAGGGTTCTGTAGAGATGGGCATTTGCTAGGATCATAGTTATTACTACTGGATCATCGTGTCCAGGGATTATTCCTTGCCCATCTTCTTTTGTGAATGAAATGGTAGGGAGGTCGGATGACTCCTCTCCGACCTGGTAGACTCTTTTGAGATGTCTTTTGCGAGAGGATTTGGTGAGTCCCCCTCCCGCGAACCCTCCTGAGATCATATGGATATGTCTCACCGGAGTCTGCGGTGGTGGGTCTCTTTTATCCATATCATATCGCTTTCTCTTTCCATGACTGTCCGACCTTTCTATGAGATACCTGTCAAGTCGACCTTCTCTAGCCAGCTTTTCTATCACATTTTTAAGGTCGTAGCAGTCATTTGTGGAGTGACCATATATTTTATGGTACTCACAGTAGTCGCTACGGCTCCCCCCTTTTTTATTTTTAATGGGTCTAGGGGGCGGCAGCCTTTCAGTATTACAAATCTCTCTGTATACATCCACTATAGAAACTTTCAGAGGAGTATAAGAGTGATATTTTCTTGGCCTCTCGAGACCGAGTTCTTCCTTTTTCTTGGTTTCCCTCTCCCTCACTTTTGTTGAGGGAGGGTGCCGAGGTCGCCAACTCAAGTCTCTCAGCTTAGCATTTTCCTCCATATTGATGTACTTTTCAGCTCTTTCCTGTACATCACTTAGAGAGACGGGGTGTCTTTTAGATATGGACTGTGAGAAGGGACCTTCTCTAAGTCCATTGACTAATCCCATTATGACTGCCTCCGTGGGCAGGTTCTGAATCTCTAAACATGCTTTGTTGAACCTTTCCATATAGGCTCGTAAGGGTTCTCCGACCTCCTGTTTTATTCCCAGGAGGCTCGGTGCATGTTTCACTTTGTCTTTCTGGATAGAGAACCTCATCAGAAACTTCCTTGAGAGGCCTTCAAAACTGGTGATCGACCTCGGGGGGAGGCTGTCGAACCACTTCATCGCTGCTTTCGGTAGAGTGGTCGAGAAAGCTTTGCATCGCGTAGCGTCGGAAGCATCAGCTAGGTACATCCGACTTTTGAAGTTGCTTAAGTGATGCTTCGGATCCGTGGTTCCATCGTAGAGGTCCATATCGGGGCTTTTGAAGTTCCTCGGAACTTTTGCCCTCATTATGTCCTCACTGAAAGGATCCTCCCCTCCTAGGGGCGGTTCTTCTTGCTCGTCACGGGAGTTCCGGCCTTTGAGGGAGGATTCTAACTTTAAGAGTTTTCTTTCTAACTCTTTTCATCGTTACATCTCCTCTTTTAGGTTCTTTTCGGTCTCCTTTTGTCGCTCCCGTTCTTGTTCTAACTGTTCCAGGCGACTGTGGACTAATCCCATGAGTGCAGTTGCATGGGATGGTCCCTCTTTCTCTAATTCGCGCCCTTCTGAAGAGTTTACCTTCGGATTTTTTACTCCGGAGGTACCTTCCCTGTGTTGATCATTGGTTCCCTGGTGGAGGGTCAAGTCTGCATCGTTATTACCTGTGTCCAGATTCTCTTGTTCAGAATCTGACTCCGCATGACCCTCTTCGGGGGATCTGTCTGCCATCACTGGTTGATCTCTCGGGTCCCCGACAACGGCGCCAATGTTACGGTGGGTAACCGGAGATTGATGGGCTGGATGGCGTTGGTTGGCCCAAACGTATGAAAGAGGAGGCTTTCAAGTGGGTCTGCAACTCGGGGGGCCTCCGTCTGACTTGTGCTCGTGAAGGAATGGGGGGTGGTACCTGCAAAGACACTCCGATGCCTAAGTCAGCAAGGGTGTTAGCAGATTTAGAATGTATTGGGACTTAGAGATACCTGAGGGGTGTCAGCGTATTTATAGTGGTGAACCAATAACCACCGTTGGAGTAGTGCCACCTTTTTAGGGTGTTAACAGTCCCTTTATCTTAGGGAGGTTAAGATATGGCTCTGTGAAGTAGTTAGAGAGATTCTTGGGGCAGTTACTCATTTGAATAAGTGTTTATCTGCCAGCTGACCCTCGTACCCGACTTCTTTAGAGCGAGTCGTGGTGAGTACCGACTTCATAAGTCGAAGATTGGTACTGGGTGAGGCCCAACCCTTTGGATTAGACCTTTTGCTTGATCCTGTGCCTTTATTATTGGGCCAGGGTATTAACAAGTCCCATATTATTTGGAATAATGAATTATGTGTTATGTATTAGTCCCACATCATCCAAGTTATGAAGGTTTTTCCTTCTCCTACTAGTATAAATAACTCATGTATCTTATATTTATGAAACAGAATTGAAGTTTAATTTTTAATATGAAATAAGTTGTGTGTTTATTTTCTTCTAGGTTATTTGAGAGTAAGAGGTGCATCTTTGGCTTAGCCAACTCACCATAGTAGGATTATTAATCTCGCCAAGATTGGTGGCCCAAGCGACGTCCCGGCGTCAAGTATTGTTTTGGTCTCTTGAGGGTTAGAATCAAAACCGTCTCCAATGTAATTTTTGATTTAGAATCATCCTTAACGTTTGTTTTCGCATTAAAATTGTCTTTTTTAATAAAAATTTTTATTTTACTATTAAATTACCCCTATCTTAATAAAAAAATTATAAAATTTTAAAAAAGAAAAAGACCCGAAGGGGAGGGGAGAAAGCCCGTCGTGAATCCTAGTGTCGTCGCCGCCACCTTTGGGTCCTTCTTCGCCACCAAGTACGAGCTAGCGAAAGAGGAAATCCGAGAAAGAGAGAGCGTCGGTGGAGGGGAGGAGGCCGCTGCCATAGCTGCCGTCACCATCACGCCACTTGCATCATTTCCGGTCCGCCCACGAGCCACCGCCAGAACCGCGAACAGAGGAAGACGTCGCCACCGTTCATGCATACTTCTGCCGCCGTGGAGTGCGTCACCGGGAAGGGAAGCCTGACGCGAGGAGGGCGGCGCGCGAAGGAGAGAGAGAGAGATCTGAGGCTGAGTTGGGTTCCTACCACCGCCGATCTACCAGTCGCCGGCGTTCCGTCACCCACGAGCTGCCGGTGGTTCTGTTTCGGCTTCTGCATCTGCTTCTTCTTCTGTATCTGTATTTTCTTTTGCTTTTGCATTTGCTTTTACTTTATTTATGCTTCTGTTTTTTATTCTGATTTTGTGTGTTGATTTTGTTGTTGTTGATTCTAAATTTGATGTTGTTGAATTAGGTACTCGTTGAATTTGATGTTGTTTTTGCTTTTAAATTTGATTCTGATTCTGATTATTAGTATTTGATGAGAGTAAGAGAGGTGGTGGTGGTGGTGGAGTAAAGGAGGTATTGGTAGTGGTAGGGGTGGCGAGCGGGGAAGTCCGCCCCGTCCCGCCCCGCCAGAAGCCCCCCTTTGGCGGGCTGGCCCGCCCCATCCCGCTAGTAAGGCGGTTCTAGAATCCTAGCCCGCCCCGCCTAACTGCGGGCTGGCGGGCTAAGTCCGCCAAAGCTCCTCTTTTTTTTTTTTTTACTATTAACTACTAAGTAATGTATATAATTTCACAACCATATTAATAGATTTATAATTTCTAATGGCATAAAAAATTATATTTTTTATATTCACAAACATTAAAGTCTTTGTAATTATAAATATCTAATAAATATAATTATAAACTAAATTTTCATTCAAAATATAAGTATAAATATTCTCTCCAAAGCAAAATAAACATAATCCAAAACATAATTATAAATATTGTCTCCAAAATAATATAAACATAATTCAAAACACTCAATTTTTATCTTTATACTCTTGTAAGTTAGGTTGTGGGAAGTTAGGTTTTGGCAATAAAATTACAAAAATATCCCCTTACTAAAAAAAAAAACCTTAGCCCGGCAGAAAAGTCCGCTCCGCTCCGCAAAAGCCCGCCAAAGCCCGCGGTTTAAACGGTGCGGACTAGGCGGGCTTTTGCTATTTGGCGGTCCCGATTTTCTAGCCCAGCCCGCCTTTTTTAGCGGGTTACGCGGGCCGGCCCGGCGGGTTTAGACCCGTTTGTCACCCCTAAGTAGTGGTAAAGGTATTGGTAGTGATAAAGAGTATTTTTGTCTGTAAAAAGTTAAAATGATGATTTTAATATGAAAAAAAAAACATTAAAAATAATTCTAAATAAAAAATTATGTTAGAGATAGTTTCAATTCTAACTCTCAATATTAAAGACCAAAACAATACTTATTCCGATATAAAACTAACTTAACAACATTGTTGAGAGAGAGAGAACAGGAGAGACAAGTCTATATAGTTGATTCTCTAGCTCCATGCTCGTCGTTACTTGTTTCTAATAGTAGAAGAACTTCGATGTTCTAGGTTACGCGTGGACAAGACAAGAGGCACTAAATTAGAGATGTTGTATGTATTAGGTATAATGCAAATTTGTTATGTTGTGTATGATGAGGTGAAATTATATTGGATTGGATTAAACGTGAGATACGAGATAATTTGTTAACAAAGATTAGTGGTTATTTATAAATCAAAAATGCTATTTGTAAATTAAAATTAGTTATTAAAATTAGTTATTAATGTATTTGTGTATAAATATATATGTGATTTAATTTATTTTTAATGTGTATTTATATTTTAATATGTATTTTATATTGATAGCTAATTTTAGTGGCTAATTTTAATGTACATATAATATAATCTTTTATAAATAAAATAGAAAACATTTAAAATTCAAGTAGATAGTTGAAAATCATTATTATTGTTATTATTATTATTATTATTATTATTATTTTATTTTTTTATTTTTTTTATCTCATTTCGTATTTTTTAACAATACAATTTATGATGGATGAAAATTTTATTGGATATGTTATATATTAAAAGTTTAAGTATTTTGTTGGTCTTTATAGTTTTATCAAATTTTTAATTAGATTTTTATATTTTTTTTCTTTTAATTAGATTCTTACATTACTTTTAATTTTATAATTAGATCTTTTTTAGTGTAAAAAATATTAGAATTAATTAAAAATTTTTCCACAAATTGAAGGTATCTACAATTAAGAACCTAACCAAATATTTAACTACATAATTTTTTGAGAAAAATATTCGATTAATTTTAACATTTTTGACATAAAAATACTTAATTACAAACTTAAAAATAATGTAAGAACTCAATTAAAAATATATATATAAAAATCTTATTAAAAATTTAATAAAATTATAGAGATTAACAGAATAATTAAACATATAGTAAATTCAAATAGTAAATTATGAAACCACGTCATAATAATGTTGTTTAAGTAACTAGATATTCACATTCATATTGTGTCCAAATTTCCAAAAAATAAACTAATATAATCTAATTATTTAAGTAAAACGCAAGAACTTATTTTTTTCTCTCTCGTAAAAGAAGCACATTGCAACCTAGAAGACTGATATCGTCTCAGTCTTGGTAGCGGTGGCTCTCGTTAGAAATGGCAACACCATCCGAATTCACGAGTATTCTTTTCAACTCTACTTGTTCGGAGTGGATAATTATTCGTTCCGCATTGAGGCAGATTTTTACCAGAGCAGGTTCTTAGGCGGGGAGGGTCGTGGTCAAGTTTAAGTAGTGCTCGCCCCTACCCGCCCGGTGTATATATAATATATATAATATGTGTAATATATGTAAAATAATTAATAAAATGATTAATAATATTGTATTATATTTACATTTTTACTTTAATTTATATTATATATGTGATGATGGTTATATAAATTTTAAAATTTAATTTTATTTATTGAATTTTAATAACTATAGGGGCAAGTAAGGACGAGGCGGGTACCCAAAGGAGTGAGACGGATTCTATACTTCTATGCAAATTATTGTAGGATGAAGTAGAGTCGGATAGAGCAAAAACCTACCCCTACTCGCCCGATTGTCACCCCTAGCTCTGGCTCTCCTCAAATCCTCTTCTTCCCCTCTCTCTCTTTCTTTCTACTCGCTCATCCGCCGGTTCACACTTATCTTTTCACCCGTATGCTGTTTGCCTCAAAATTCCACCACCACTATTACTCTTGCCATCTCTCTTACCTGGTCCTACTTTCTTATCATCACTACTCTCACTCCCATCACTTCATCAGCATCAACTCTTCCTATCACTATTGTCACCACCTCTTTCTTTTAGATATCACCATTGTCGTTCCAACTGCTTCTCTATTTTTCTCCTCTCATCGTCCTTCAAACCACGATCTCTCCAATCACCTCTTTATACCATTACTACCTCTTCAAGTTCTATTTATTTGGTTGTTACTAGTTTTGTTTTGTTTTATTTTTGTTCTAGTTTAAAATAACTTTTTTTAGAGTATTTTTCCTTTTTGTGGTGATAATTATTTTTATGCGTGTCTTAATTTTGGTAATTTGGTTTGTTTAGTTTGGGAGAAACATTTTACGAGAAAATTTTTTATTCGTAGAAATTTTATGCATATTTAAAAAGTATTTTAATTTATTTGAAAAAGAAGATATCATATTCTATTATAGTGTAATACGTTCCTATTGAATTAGAAACGCAGTAAACTTAGATTTGTCTCTATTTTCTACTATTTAAGATTCTATAAAACCGAACATTGTGCCTCTTATCAGGTAATAATTTATTGGAACAAATATTTATCTTTTTCATTAGATATAAATTTTATGCTATTTCTGATTTTTAAATGTTGCTTGATTTTTCTATGAATGAAAGATTTACTTTTTAAAAGAAATTGAGATAGTTATTCTAAAATATATTTTTTACTTCTTTTTTAATTAAAGTAGTTAATACAGTCATTTTTAAAACTAATAGTATATTATATATTATATATAAAGGTAAAATATATTTTTTCTTTTTAAATTTTGTTAAAAATTTTTAAAATATTCTTAAGTTTATTTTATTTTAATTTATTTAAAAAAATTATTTATATTAAATATATTTCTTATGACTAATTTTTTAAAAAATTAGAATAAATTTAGTAACAATTTCACAAAAACAATCTTTATTATAAACAAATTAAACATAGTTGTTATATATCATTACTAAATAGTTGTTATATATTATTTCAAAAATATATTTAATATAAATAAAAAATTTTAAAAATAAAATAAAATTTAATTTTTTTCAAAATATTTATATAAATTTAAAAAATAAAAAATATACTTTACCCAATATATAATTAACTTCTTTACTTCTTTGTAGTTTACTCGTCACTCTAAAATCGTATTTAAAATTAAAAGCAGGATGATGAAGGTTCTTAATATGTGGCTGGACTCGCAATCACACTTAATATTATATTATACTTGCTTTGACATGATTTTGTTTAGTTTAACTGAATTGTGTGGCTGCTATTATCTCTTTAAATCAGTTCATTACTAAACTTTTTTAAGGATTAGCTAGTATCATTTTGGTTCTGTTTTGCAAAGTGAATGATTAAACTCAACGTCCACTTGCATTGTATGACAAAACGAGTGGAAGAATGTACCTACATAAATTAAATTAAATTAAATTAAGGGTAAAGTATCGTTTTTTTTCTCAACGTTTGGGGTAAGTTTTATTTGTGTTTCTAACGTTTAAATCGTGATATTTGTATCCTTAACGTTTATAAAAGTGATTCAATGTTATCCTACTATTAATTATACTAACAAATCAGATTATATTTTTCAATTATTCTTACTTGAATGTATTCATTCTCAATTAAGTTTTACTTAGATGTGTTCGATTTTAATATTATACCCACTATTTGTATTTAGATTCAATTATATCCCTAAAAAAGTGAATTATGTAAATATTGTAGTAATTAATTTCAATTTTTGATGAGCTATTTTTCGGAGTGGATCATTGATTCTATTCTAACTTTAAGAAGTGACTTTTAAAACTCAAATCAAAGCATTCATGATGTGTAATTAACGACAGGATAACATTAAATCACTTTTACAAACGTTAGAAATACAAATAAGACAATTTAAACATTACGAACACAAATAGAATTTACCCCTTGGTAACAAAAACGATTATTTACTCTTAAATTAAATACATTTGGATGGTCTAGTTAGATTTTACGACAAGAAATCAAAAGAATAAGTGATCCACGTGCTTCAGAGTTTGGCTTTAGTTTTTGTAAATTGTAAGTGGTTTGATGAGAAGTATAAAATAGAAAAAATGAAAAAGGACACGAAAAAAAAAAAGAGAGCAACCAAAGTAATGTTCTTCAATCTTCACACCTAAACCCTAAATATTATTGAAGTAGGAAAATTATAAATCTAAAATTTGTGTTTGAATAATTGATTTTTTTTCAAAAAAAAAAGATATGTGATAAATATAATTATTTAGCCAAGGACATATTTTAAATTTATAAATTGGATTATAATTTTACAAAAATCATACAAATAATTTATTTTATTGAATATATAGATATTTATGAGTGATTTTAATAATTTAATTGGAAATGATATATACGGTAGTGATGTCCCCTCAGTGTGGTCTCTGGAACCTTGAAGCTTCAATCTTCAACCTCGAAATCAATCTCTGTGGACGTGATCTCTCCGATTCGACAGAGTTAACCAGCTATGGACGCAGAATCGTCATGGAGCGCACGTCTCTCCTCTGCCTCAAAACGCTATCACGCCGCTCTTCATTCCCGATCAGGTACCTCTCTCTCTCTCTCTCTCTCTAGTCAATACCACCCCCAAATTAATTAATTAAATTAATTGATTAATTAGTTGCGACAAAGATCCTAGCTTTAGAGCATTGGCATCGTTGCCAACATCCGGTGTTCCTTTTATGTGTTATTTTTCTAATTTAGTGCACAAAAATTAAGAACATACATAGAAATTGTTCTTAAACTGAACATCACTGTTGTGCTAGAAAGTTGCTTCTATTGTAGCTGCTGCTGCTGCTGCCACTGAATTCGTCATCAGAACGATGATTTTATCTAATTCTACTGTCCACTACTTGAAATGATAAGCCAAACTTGTTGTTTGGTGTCCCATTTTCCATGGAAGATAGAATAAATGGGATTGCTGATCTCAAATATCTTTGTCAGCTGGACCAGTCATATAAAAGTTTGACAGTGAAGAATTTTAAAATTATATGGCATGACTTTACTCAAACATATTATTATTGCTACTATGATATTATCTTTTTGTGAATCATAACTCATAAGATTCTCTACAAACCCCTCCCCGAGAAAGCGCACCCTCTTTCAACTTTGGCCTTTTCTTTTGTTTTATGTTGTTTGCTTGTTTATGCACTGATTTATATGAGATTGTGTAAATGTAGATATGTTCTTGGGTTTTGACGAGAATGATGGGGATGATGATGTAAGGGAGGAGTTTCTATGCCCATTCTGTTCTGAGTATTTTGATATTGTTGGATTATGCTGCCACATTGATGAAGAGCATCCCGTTGAAGCCAAAAATGGGGTATGACTATTCCATTTGCCATTCAACAAATTTTCTAGTGTATGTGATCTAGTTGCTGCTCAATTAGGGCTTGGCCTTAAAAAAGTGCTGGTTATCTTAGTTTGTCCTTTGCATCTTGCAGAGGCCCTTAGAAATCTATGCCTAGTTGGAAGTTTTAGTTGAGAATATACTAGGATGATTTTATAGATATTCCAGATTAGTAACATTGAGAATATTTTTCCTTCCTTCCCCTCTTTCTACTTTATCAGGAGTGTTAGTTTAGTCTCTTTTTTTTTTTTTTTTCCCCGTTAGGAGGGGGATTTGATCTCTGGAAATTCCAATTCCAATTCAATTTTTGGCATCTCTTATGCAGGTTTGTCCAGTTTGCACATTGAGGGTGGGGGTGGACATGGTTGCACACATAACCCTACAACATGGAAACATACTTAAGATATCCTTTTCACTTGTGTTTAATATTTATTTGCCCATTTTTTTCAAATAGTATTTATATTAAACATCCACTTAATGCAGGTTTGACTTTTCAGCTTTCAGTACATTATTCGAAATTTAGCATTAAGTAAAATCTCTTTAAATAACCGCATTTCTGCTGTGCCTTTTTTTTTTTTGTTTGAAAGAGTATACTTTTGCAAAGATCGATCCCCATTATTTTAGCTGGTAGCCAAGTACACAAGTTTCTAAACCAATGCTGATTCAACATTTCTGCTTAATGCATTTGCAATTTACTAATGTGTGAATGCTTAGTTAGTAATCTTAATGCTTATTGAACATAGGGGTGTCAATAGGCAGGGTAGGGTAGGGTTTGGATCCAACTCTAACTCTACCCGCAGGTTGAGATTTTTATATAAACTCAACCATACCCTACCCATAGGTTGAGAATATCCCAACTCTAACCCTACCCGTTCTTAACTTGCGGGTACTCGATCCTACCCATGAGTTATCAAAAAGATGTAACATTATTATATAACTTGATGATAATTTAAAATAGAACTGATTTTTATGTTAAAAAAAAAACGTATTAAATTATCAATTAATAATCTCTTAGTGGCTAAGGATCTTTTGCATTTAGTGATAGGTATTTGGCTCAGCATCCACATGAAACATATATATATATATATATATATATATATATATATATATGGGGTACGGGTTGGTCAGTTAAGGTTGAAGCTCAACCCGTACCCTACCCTACCCGTTGCGGATCGGGTTGGGTACCCTCAGTTAGGGTGCATGTTGCCACCCCTAACTGAGCATTTGTCTAAACCCTAACTGACCAACCCGCACCCTACCCTACCCGTTGCGGATCGGGTTGGGTACCCTCAGTTAGGGTGCATGTTGCCACCCCGAACTGAGCATTTGTGCTTATTAGATGCATATCTTTAGCCAAGGTCGATTTTTTCCAGTTTAATTACACTTTCTCATGCTATTGCATTATAGCATTGTGCCTTTATTATTACAAGGATGGTATTTTGTATATGATGTGTTGATTCCTTAGCCAGTAAATACATGCAGCGCAAGAGGAAATCACGCAAAGGTGGATCCTATTCGACACTCTCTTTATTGAGGAAAGAGCTACGAGAAGGAAATTTACAAACCCTTTTTGGTGGATCCTCATGTATAGTTTCCTCATCCAATGCCGCACCAGATCCATTGTTGTCATCATTTATATTGCCTGTAGCCGAAGACCTTTCCAGTTCACAACCTCACTTATCTACTGACACAAGGCCATCCAAGAAAAGTTCAGATGACGAAAAACAGTATGTCTTTCATTCATCCTCTCTTCAGTGAAATCCAGTTGTGCTAGTTTGCTTCTATAAGCAATTGGGTTCCTATTTGTACAGTTTTTGGTTAAGGGCATATCTTCTAACAGCAATACTACAATTCGTGCAAGTTCAACCTGTTTTCTGGTATAGTCTAGTTTTTAACTTGTCTGATTGTTTCTGTTCAGATATGTGAAGCCAAGTACCTTATCAGACAAGGATAAGGAAGAGAAAGCGAAACGGTGCACCTTTGTTCAAGGGTTGTTGCTTTCAACCATTCTTGATGACAAGTTATGAGGAAAATTCATCTCCAAGGAGTGCTGCTGGCTTTAAGTTCACTTATTCTGATGTTGTCAATGTATTTTATCAGAGTGAAATAAGATGCAGAAAATGAATGTAATTTATGTCATATGTGTGAGCTGTGATTTCAGTTCAAATGTTTCGTTGTTTCCTTTGATTTTCAGATCATAAAAGCTTTAATGAAATATATGAAGTTCCTTTGATTTTTGTTTTTTACTTATTATATTTGCATTTAAGGACGGACCATGGAAGACAGGTCCTTATTTCCTTTTTTCGCGGGGTGCACATTTTGTTGTGGTTGATTGTTGGGAGTTGATGATTTGAGAGCGATCCCTCTGGAGGCATGGTGGCCATAATCATGAGGATGGTGGTTGTTCTTGGTGCTGCCAAAGCAACAATTCTAGTTATACTGACAAGCTGCTTCTTCCTTCATACGCTGAATCAAAGAAAGGGAAAACGAGAAGAGGAGAATTGAAGTGGGATTTCTTAAAATGTGGTGTCTCTTATGCCATATAGACACTTACGATATCATTAACTTCAAAGAGATCATGGTGGCTTATTTTGTCGAACAAAAGGCTATTCTGCCAAAAACTGTAATTTATTTTTCATAAAGAGCCGAAATTAGTTATTTAGTCATTAAATCATAACATCAGGTTATGCCCAAGCTGCTTATGAACCTCTGTTGCTTTTCTCATTACTTTAGGATTGATAGTCCCCACGTTATATCCAAAATGGAGCTTGTAGACTAATAAAATGAAAGGTTTACTATCCTTGATTCCTTGCATCATATATATATATATATATATATATATATATATATATAGCTTGAAATAGTTTGACATGAATACATGATCCACGGACAATAGGAAGTTATTGATTTAAGGATAGTTAACCTTCACTTTGTTTTACTTCTTTAGAGAATGTACAACCACCGTAAGTCCGTAACCCAATAAAAATTGTTGGTCCAATTACTATCACACTGGTCCAACTTAACAAATTACATTTTGGAACAATGCATTGATAGGGGGTTTCTGTTCAAAGTTAGTGAATCATATTCATGTATGGGTATAAACAAATAAATGAGTGATTATTGACTCCTAACAAAATGGTGTGCCTCCGGACACAATTTAAGAATAACATTACGCCTAGAGACCTAATCGTAACCACTGTGAGGACATTCTTCTGTCCAAAATATTTTTTACCACATTTTTTACAAAAGAATCAAAGCAAGTTGAGCAGCAACCTCTTATCAAACTAGTTTGTCCACCTGCCATTAGTTCAATGTGGGGGCAGACATCTGGTGCGGGCACAGACCGAACCTCACTCTTCTTGTGCTCAAGACCACATGCAGCTAGTACGGTGTGTTTAGAACTCCTTGCAACGTCCTTGAGAGTATTATGCCCTGAATCAAGAATTTGGTGGCATGAACAAAAAGCAAAACAGAACCATGATACAATTTCTTTGTAATCAGAAATCACGATGGAAACGTGTTCCAAAGATTGAAAAAGGGTTGATAAACACACGTGCCTCAATGAAGGTTCTATGCTTACCTAAATCAACATCTCGAGATAAGCTCCACAGGTGTCTTTTAACCATAGACTTCAACTGCTGCTTTATTGTTTCGAAGTTACTCTCTTCTTTGATAGCAACGGGTAAGCTATTGTCAGTGACCACGTCTATGCTGTTGTTGAACGGATAAACTTGTTCATAACGAGATACGGAAGGTGTTGTTGCCACAAGTACGGGCAATAGCACACCGTGCATAGATCTGTTGGCAAGCATAGCTGAATCCTGAACCACTGGTCTTCTAGCATTGCCAATTCTCGTTGAGGAGGGGTCTGCATTCTGCATTGATGGAGACATATTGTTGCATAATCTCTCGTCTAAGAATGGGAGGTACGATGTTCCCGCATCCTGTGCCCTTGTATGCTGTGTTGCATTTGTTTCCCTGCCTTGATCGGTTTGAGAGTTATACAAGTTACTTGTTGAATTGGTAGCTGAAGTACCATTGGTTCTGCCAGATACCGAACGTAGCTGGTGAATCTGTCGGAGTATCCAGCGCCTTTCTGATAAAGTCGGTGCCCCTCCTCCAGGTCCTGGAGAAGCTAGTTCAACACTTCTACCAGAAACTCTAGCAGATGAAATATGCCCAAATCCTTGACTAAAAGATGCCCGGGGTGAAGATATCATGTTGAGGTCTATACTTTCTCGTTCATTAAGAACAATTGATGGTCTAACAGGCAAGTTTTGAGTTGGGACATTTGGATCAATCAGACGTTCTTGAACTTGAGAGCTTGAAGATGCCAAAGCATCCGGTCTGCAACCATCACAATACCAATTACCTTCAGGTACTTCCCGACCCAAACCAACACAATATGTGTGTGCAGGGGAATCACAGATATCACATAGTAACATGAGGGCATCATCTCCACCTTGATGGCACTCTGAACAAATAACATCCTCATATGGATCAATATAGCTCCTGAGTTCTTCTTCGGTGGGCTGGTAAACCTATATGACACATCAAAACATTTGAACCAGACCTATAATATAACAAGTGCAAAACCAAAAAGCAGGAAATCAAAAGTACAAGCACAATTTAAGTACCTGGTCGCGTTCAGGCACTTCTACTACCACTTCTCTAAAATCAACTCCTGCAGTTGATCTGGCAGGCTTAGTAATTGTTCTGAATCTCTGCTTACACAAAGGACACCGAGTTTCCACTTTTGCCCACTCCACAATGCAGGTAAAGCAAAAGTAGTGAGTACAACAATTTAGAATTCCTCTTATTTTTCTTTTATTTTCCTCAGACAAACAAATTCCGCACACCTGCTTTCCCAACTCATTTTTTAAATCCTCTACCTTTTCCTTACCCTTTCTTCCTTGAGATTCATCTATCTTTTCCTTACCCTTTCGACCATGAGGCTTCCTTAGTTGGTGTCGATCTTCATGTAACTCAATCTCTTCATTTTTGGTTAAATGGGAAGAACTCCTCAAATTCCTTCTAGAGCTTTGACACAATTCTTGGGCTTCTCGGACCTGTTCTCTTTCTTCTTCGGAGATAGTAAACTCGAAATCAGATGAACCAGAAGAGGCACCATATGCATCGGAATTGGAATCCTCGGGTAAAAGCATTCTCCTTGGCCTACCCAATTCTTTCCTCCTTTTTGTCCTGCTGGCTGGGCCATTATCAATAAAATCATCCACATCATCACATCTTACTTTCCTCTTTAACCCTCTATTCCTTCTTTTCTTTTTCAAGGGTTTATTTGAAGCTCTAGATTTCTTCCTCTTTCGATGTTTGGTAGAAGTCACGGAAACCTTTCTCTTCAAAATCTTCTTGCGCACTTTCATGTTGTTATTTTTCTTCTTTCTTCCCCTTGATTCTTCTTCCTCTACTAAGTAATCTCCTTCCTCTAGTGAAAATTCCTCATCATCATCTTCAAAATCAAAGTCCTCATCGTCGTCGTCATCGCCATTGTCCTCCTCATAATCATCATATTTGAAATCCTCATCTTCATCCTCATCATCCTCACCCTCCTTCTCCCTACTTCCACCTCCACATCCATCTCCATCCCCATCCCCATCCCCATCCCCATCCCCATCTTCTACTTTTACTTGTTCTTGTTCTTGTTCTTCTTGTGCTTCTTGATCTTCATGTTTTGCATATGCAATCCTTCCCCTCTTTCGTCTGCTTTTACTTGCATTTTTCTGTCGGCCACAAACACCATTCCTGGCCTCTGATCTATTGAATTTCTTCACTTGTTGAATTCCATCATCTTCTTCCTCCTCGTCTATAAAAGCATCATAACTCTCCTCTGTTGCACATCCATCTAGAGAGGAGCTATATTCGTCCGGACAATCGGACACTTCTTCATCTTCGTCTGAAACCACATAATCTTCATCGGAATCATCGGAACCACCTTCCTTTGACCGAGCCCTATTCCTAAAGCTGCTTTTGCCACTAATTTTTCCTCCCCTTACCATCTGTTTTTCCACACCAAAAAGAAAAAACCAAAACTATTTTTAAAAACCTAATAAAGTGTATAAACAATGAAAATTCCTCAAAACAACAGGAACGAAAGAAATCAGTAATCACATCAAATTAAGTCATCAATATTTTGTACGGGTTGCGGTTTCGTGGATTTACCCTTGATGGCGGCTTCACAGGCAAAAACGCAACACAGAGGTGGGGTTCATGGTGGTCGCAGCTTGAAGGGCAAAGTACGCGTGGAATCGGCGGCAAAATCAAACGCACCTGACAGATTGGCAGATAGTAGTTGAGATTCGCAGCGGCCGGGAGTGCAGGTGTCTCCGATTCGCGTCAAGCGGTGGTCTCCTTTGATTCGCGTCGTGGCGTCGTGCGGTGGTCTCCTTCGATTCGCCTCCTTCGCAGCGGTCGAAGACGGAGATCGATAGAAGGAGTGGCAGCGGAGGAATTTAGATCGGTTATAAGAGACGGCGACGGTGCGGCGAGGGGTATAGAAGGGAGAGGGATCTGAACCCTAGGTGAGGGATGAGGGTGAAGATGATGCAAAAATTGGGCATCAAAACTCAAATGTGAATAGAGAAAAGTCAGAGAAGGGGTCGGGTTTTCAGAAATAATAAACTATATATATTTTGTACACGGGTCACCGGGTGGACTTTTTTCATGCCCGATATCTAACCCAGATAAAGTTACAGATATTCCCTTATGCTTGTGCCGCTTCAACTTGAAGTGACCAAATCCGAACCGTTATTCAGCCATTGGATCGGATCAGCCCTTTATGGATGTGGGTCGGGTAATCGTGTTGCCATTTTAACCCACGTTTAGTAATTGACTCATGCATATCTCATGTAAGATTAGGAATTTGGATTCTATGCTTTTTTATTTTTCCGGTTTTTTATACTTTTAGGATTTCATGTTTGACTGGTACTTTCTTTTTTTTTTTTTGCATTAGTTACTTGAATATCTCTTATAGTTGATAATTATTACAATATTAATATATTTAATTAAACTATTTAGCATTAAGCCATTAACAAATATTTTTATGCGAATAGTCATATTTTTTTAAATACTTCTTATGAGTAGTTCCTAATTTTACTATATTTAGTTAAAAATTAATTATAGTATACAACAAATAAATACACACAAACATAATATATTAATTTAAACTATTCCAAAAATAAATGTGATTTATGTAGGCTTATAAAAATTAATTTTTAAAAAATAACTTTTTAAAGTTATAGTATCTGTATTTGATAAATTAAATTAAAAATAATTTTTAATAAATATAAATAACAACAAATATGTTTTATAAAATAGTTTTTAAAATTTAAAAATACTATAATAGATATTAATGTAAGAATTAAATTTAGATATTGTGCTTATTTGGATGTTTGATAAAAAAAGTTTCAATAAATTTTTTTTTTGTGTATTTGATAATTTTTTTGTAGTAAACGTAAAAGTACTAAAAAAATTTAAAAAAATATATTTTTTGAGAAGTTATAATTTACATCTTTTTAAAAAAAAATTTTAAAAAGATTTTTCACATAATAAATAAACAAAAAATAATTTTATATTGTTATACCTAAAAATAATTGAAAATAAAAATATCTTTTTACATAAGATATCCAAACATAAAATTACTTTTACTTTTCTATAAGATCTTTTAAAAAAAATAACTCGAAAAAATCTTTTCTTAAAAACTCACCCAAACAATCCCATTAATTAATATATGAGGTTATATTAGACTTTTTAATTTTGATAAACACAATTCAACTTTAAAAAATAGAGTAAAGTATCGTTTTTGTCCCTAACGTTTGGGTTAAGTTCTATTTGTGTCCCTAACATTTAAATTGTCCTATTTGTATTTCTAGCATTTGTAAAAGTGACTTAATGTTATCCTGCCATCAATTACACATCATGAACTTTAGTTTGAGTTTTAAAAATCTCTTGTTAAAGTTAGAATATAAATGTTTGGGACAGAATCAATGATCCACTCCAAAAAATAACTCATCAAAAGTTGAAACTAATTTCTGCAACATTTACATAATTTACTTTTTTAGGGATATAATTAAACCTAAATACAAATAGTGGGTATAATATTAAAATCGAACACATCCAAGTGAGACCTAATTGAAAATGAATACATCCAAATAAGAATAATTGAAAAATACAATTTGAGTTTAATTTTTTAATTGACGATAGAATAATACTAAATCACTTTTCTAAACGTTAAGGACACAAATATAACTTATCCCAAACGTTAAAGACAAAAAATAATACTTTACTCTTAAAAATACTCTATTAGATATTTTTAAAAATACCCATAAATTTAAAAAGCTGCAACTATAAGCTTATGAACTTTTTTATTTACTAAAGGTAAAACGACATTTTTAAAAAGTTTTACCTAATTAAGTCGTAATATGTTAAATTTTTTAGAAAAAAAAAAAGGATTATAGAATTAATAATAACATCTTTTTATGTTTGACATTTGGTATATATAGATTCAGAACTTGAGTAATAAGCTTGTTAAAAGAAGTTAATATAGAAATTTTCCAAAATTTTAAGTAATTCCTTGCATGATAATTGTAAAAGAAAGTAGCAAAAATTATAAAAGGCTTGGATGAAAAGTGAAGCAAAGAGAAACTTTTCTTGTGTTATATGTTTTACAATTAATAATTTTATAAAATAGAACCATATAAAATTAAGATAGACGAATGAAGTAGGACTTTGCCGAATGGCAAAACAATTTCTAAGCGTTCACACTCCTTGTTTGTAGCTTTCTCCATGTCTACCTAATTAAGCTGGACGGCTTAGGGTTTTTCCACCATGTGCTTTCTTTCCTAATGCTCTTATTTTAATAAATATAGTTTCATTGAGATTAAATGAATACCTATGCAATTCTATAGCTTATAGCTTATAAATTACATAAAGTGTATCTGTATTTCAATTTTATATACCATACTCACTTAGTCACTTTTGATGTAGCTCCTAGCTAGGAGAGAACAAAATCCTCACATTTATTTATTAATTCATAACCATAATAGGTCTTTTCTTATGAAATTGTATTAGGTTACCATATCCCCTTAATAAAATGATGCATTGATGTAATGACGTGAGCGGCAGGCAGCTCTGGTTACCATATATATATATAGAGGGCCGAAAACTTAAAACATCCTCAGCTAAAAGAACCCTTAAGAAACCGAGACATATCTAAGAATTGGAAACCATTGCTGCCGTCAAGTCCTTCTTTTGTCAAGACATTTGCTGCCTTATTTCCCCTCCTTATAGGTGTGCATGCATTTTATGTTCCATGTTCTGTTGGTTAGGTTTAAAATTCTTCTCACCAAGACTTTGGGGGTGTATATATGTTTGCTTTATTTCTATCTTGATCACTTCAATTACTGCCTGGGAGTCAGATTTTATTATCATTCTTCTTAATCCCAGATTCCAAGCCATATTCATACCACATATTTATTATAGACAAAAGTATTGTGTGTAGTGTGTTTATTGGTCAGAGGGACCATGTTTACTGGTCGACGAATATAGAAATTACTAAGTCACAAGACATCAAAATAGTGCATTCGACTCTCTACTATGCACAGACTAATAGCCAAGTCAAAGCCATTAATAAAATTCTGATAAGTTTGATAAAAAAAACATATTGGGAGACAAGCTTAAAATTGAAATACTACACTAAGTCAAGTATTATGAATTTATAAATGTTTTCTAAGAGAATCAATTAAATCGACACATTTTGAGTTAGTGTATAATCATAGAGTTGTATTGTCACTTGAAATAAATTTGTAAAATATAAGGGTGGCCACACATAATGATTTGTCAATCGAACAATATTGGTCAAGTATAATTGATAAATTAGATGAGTTAGACCAATAAATTTGACTCATGGCATTAGATAGAATGATAAAACAGAAATAGATGATATCTAAGTCATACAATCAAAAAGTGAAAGACAAAATATCTGCAGTTAGTGACTTAGTATTGAAATTAATACTTTCAACTGAGTAAATCAAAGGTAAATGGTCTCTTTTACGGGAAGGACCCTTTAAAAATAAAAAAAGTTTTCGATAGCAATGCGTATGAATAAGAGATACAAATAGCAGCCGAAGCATACATGTAAATGATAAGTATCTCAAAAAATATCATTGTCACTAAAACAAAGTCAGTCGAGAATACCAAACAAAATAAGTGCAAAAGAGAGTTAGAGCAAGCTCATAAACATGAGTTCAAATCCTCTTGACGTTGATCTAGGCTTGAGGACTCTTGCGCTACTTTTTGGACATTGGTGGCTCGAGTGACTGCTTCGACTAAAGCACCCTGACTCGACAATTTGGAAGCATGAGCCTTTTTAATCATTTATAGTCGAAGAGAGAGCACATTATTGGTGGATGCGACTTCATTTTTTCCTGATTTTAGATCAATCAATTCTTTCTCTAAGACTGCAATCCTTGTCATCATTTGTCGTTCTTTTGTTCGACCTTCTGACAAAACCTCAGTGACTTGAGACTTAGCCTTGTCATATTTTTTCAGCTGAGTATTACAGTCGGTTAAAGTCTTAATTGACTTATTCAGTTCTTGGTTAGCATTATGAATTTTGGAAAGGTAGGAGGAGACGACTTCAATAAATGAGCTAAGAGATGAATGCATGTCGAAAGAAATACGTTGATTGAGAAAAGCAAGCATATCAGTAAGTTGAGCCTTTAGGACAATATTTTCATCGATATCCTCAATGAAAATATTCAAACAATCAAGAACAATATTGATTCTATCGACAACTTGAGGATCTGGACCCGTGAGCACATGGGAAGTAACTTCTTCTATAACTTCTTATTCTTTGGTCAACGACTTCTCAACTTGAGGGACAACAGCGCTCAACTCTGGACCAGAAGACATCCCTATAGTTTCTTCAAAGGAATAAACCTGTCTAGTTTCAGATAAGATATTTTTCAGGTTAAAGTCGATGTCATCGAAATTCAAATCTCCAACTTTTAGAGAAGAAACGTTAAAAGATGATTTAGTGTCTTGATCGACGAATTTTTATGTCAACAGTACGAGAATAATGTTTTTGTCGACGAATTTCTGTGTCAAACGTCCAGGAACAATAATGGTAGTTGCAGCAATTGACCCTGGTCCATATATAGTTCCAGATTCTTGGTGAATTTTAGCACCACTAGAAAGAGGCATATAATGAATATGAAGAGATCAAAGATAATGGTCATGTGGCAATTGAAAGGAACTTAGTATTGAAAATCTAAAACAAAAGAAGTACCAAAGGAGAAGATTTTGAAATATGAGATGTTGTTGTCAATAATAGATAGATTCTGCTTCAAAGTCGGAACAGGAGTAGTAAGACTAACAGTTTGGGTAGTTTGAATTGGCTGAAGAAATTCTGTTTCAGTATGAACTATCTGATCCACTTCTCGGTTAGAGGGATCATTGATATTAGCAACTTGAGAGGAAGTCCCTTTCTAGGATTTCTTCAACTACAAAATATTAGAAAAAAAATAAAAATTGCAAGTACAAGGTGAAAGCAGTTGCGACAGATAGTATTGAGTATATAATTTTGAGGAGGTTGCAGGTCAAACTTTTTGAATCTTTGGTGGTCCAGCTTCCGTCAGAATATCAATAGGACCATACTTCTTTGAGGAAAGGGTCGCACCACTCGACCTTTCTTTTCTTTGACCTCTCCTTTGCTTGGTCTTTTTCTTAGGTGTCCTCATCAGTATCCCAGATTTTCTCAACTAGTTGTAAGTCAGCAGCAACTTGAGTGATGGTTGTTTGTTGAATAATTGAATAAATCAAGTAAGTTGGGTCAAGTATTATAAATGATGCTTAAAAAAGTATGAAATACTTAAAGAGAAATTAAAGATTTCTTTTAAATTCTCACTTTTAGTATTTTTTTTTATGTTATCTTCACAATAGAAAATATCATATTAGAGAGGATTTGGATGAGAAATGTACCGTGAGCAGAAAAATACTTTAACTGCTACTCATGAAAATCAGGAGTCAACAAGAAATAACGACTGATATTTAGATACTGTTATTGAGTCGACATTCTTTGGTGATTTATCTCTAACATCTTATCAAATTCTTTTGTCTTCGATACCTCATAGTGAATCATTTGGGCCTTAGAGTCGAGAGACAGCAGAAAAGGTAAGACTTGGGCTAAGTCAAATTGTTGGGCTACATACTGGGAAAAATAAATGACTAGTTTCTTTTTAAGAGCCTAAGTTGACTCATGAGGTAGTCCAACAAGGAGAATTTGAGGAGTATGCTATTCAAGGAGTGTTCTATTTTAAATAATATGTAACTGTCCTTTCAAATTTTAAGAATTTGAAAAGGTTGCACATGCCCGGCATTAAAACTTGTATTTTTTAATAAATAACAAGTTTTAAAGGGGCAATTTATTGGTACGAAAATTAAATTTTTTTCGACAAGAGGGAGCTTCGACTGCTAATAGTTTCGACTACAGAAGCGGTGTTTCAACCACAGAAACAAAAACAGGTAAGATGAAGTCGAAGAAAGATAGTACAAAGAGCGTCAAAGTCGAAAGGTAGTTATTGCCTTTCCTTGAACATCAAGGCTTGTTACTCGACCTTTAAGCTGAAGTGGAGAACATGGGTACAAAATTTTAGGAGCAAGTTAAAAAAAACGTGGGACTTGAAGATCAAGAAAGACGTGGGTGTCAAAACTTGAGGAACAAGATTCTTTATGGCTAAGGCAAGATCATGGCTAAGAAAAATGAAGAAGTAAGATAGTTGACAACATGCTCCATAACAAGTCCATCTGCATAGTCTATAAATAATAGAAACTTAGAAAAGTTATGGGATTTTTTCAAAAACACTAGATCATCATAGATTATGAAGTACATGTAGATATGAGTATCGGAATTCCACTTTTATTTACTTTCCTTTAATTTTTTTCTGTTTTTTTTTTATTTATTTTCTTCACGTATTTTATTTTTTACTTTTGTTCTTCAAGTAATTTGTTTTTTTTTCAATTACTATTTTAAAGCTCCAATTATTTTATTGCAATTCTTTATTATTTGTCACAATTCAAACATTTCAAACATTTTGATATGAACGTTAAATAATTTTCAGGTCGAGCCCACTCTTATTTAGATGAGTCGTATCTATTTTTTGATATTTGAGATATTGATACAAGTTTGATTCGACATTTTGTTAAGATTACTAAAAATTAAGTGAAATAACTAAAAATAAATGTTTGTTGAGTTTAAATTTTAAATATTTTTTATTTGAATTTTAAATATTTTTATTTTAAGAATTTTAGATTTTTTTTAATGTTAAATGTTGATTCACAATATTAACTATGCAATCTTAACTTTTTAAGATTTTTTTATTTTAGTACTTATTATTTTGTGTCACCAGCATTAATGATAAACGACAAACAACAAATGAATAACGAATAGCAAACACCAAACAATGTTACCTTCTGGTCTCGTCTCTTTTCTTCTCATCTCAAATAATGATTAGAGTTTTGAAAGAAAAGAAAATAAAAAATTATAATATTATCTAATGAAATATGAATTATAATATTAAATTAGATATGTAATCATTACAACATAATATTATCTAACAAATACTTAAAAATAAGAATCGCAAAATAAGTGTAACTATATATTATATTTGAGGTATTGTTAGTTGATTATCAAATTTAAAGCTGTCTTTTATGTAATAATGAAAAAGTATAGATAGATAGTGAAAATACTAAATAATATTAATAGGTATGTAGATAATTATATTTATTATTTTTAATTAGATGGTTATTTTTTTTTATTCGATTTATTCATGCACAATAATGATTGAATGTTCAATTTACTAGGTGTATAAATGATTATCCTAATTCTTAATGTTAAGATTTAGGAGGTAATTTGAAGGTGGAGTGTTTTTTTATTTTATTAGGTCAATTTTAAAGTTTATTATTCATATTATTTACAAAAGTCATTGTCTATTTAGTAAAACCTAATAATATTAGAGACCAGCAAATTTTATAATTTATACTCATTAATTAGCCATTATTAATATTGACGAGTTTGGAAAATTCTAATTTAATTTTGATGATGAACAAACATTATTAAAATAATTAATTACAAAATTATCAATTTTAATCTTCAAAGCTATATTTGCTGATTAATAATTTTGTTATTTTGCAGGATATGTATATTGGGCTAAAAGAAAAATTTATAAGCCCAATGTGAAGTTAAAATTCAACTTTGAGAAAGCATGGAGGTTATGGCTACACACCGAAGAAAAAGAGAAGAAGAAGCACGCCTAAAGACCATCACAATGATGGCAAGAAAACATAACAAAATAAAAGTATGTTGTGGCTGAGATTTTCACCAAAAGTGGTAAGATTTGGTGAGGTAATCTCGAGCTCTTCATACCCAAAAAGAAAGAAGAAGATTCGGCCAGCAAGTAGGAGATCTTTGGAGGCATGGCTTGTCTCTGATTCTGCTCAACCACCACAGGAAGTAGCTAGAGTGGTAAAGTGATGGAAGAGGCAGAGATTGGAGCAGATGAAGCTATTATCATCATGAAGCATCAAGGGCCAGAAATTCATCTTGGAGAGCAAGCCAAGGATGGAGCGCTCGGATTGATGAAGAGTGATGACCAAGGAAGAACTAGAGGTACTTGCATGTTGGGTTTTGCATGAGTTACCTCTTCTCTCTCTATGGCCGAACCGGTTCTGTTTTGAAGGAAAGGAAGTTAAGCTTGGTTTTGTTTCAACTGTGAAGGCTTCTCTTCTCTATAAAAGGGGTGAACAGTCACGGTTTGATTCAAGGAGAAAGTGTGAGAGTGCGAGGCACAGTGTTCTCAGAGCTTCCTGAGCTAACATATTTCTCTTCTCCTTCAATGTATTTCATTTTGTAATTTTTCTGTTTAATTTTGTCATGTATTGAGTCTCATTGAAAAAAGGCAAACAGTGAGGTTTGTATGAAAAAGCAATAGAGCGGAAAAAGACAGAGAGTACAAATTAAAAGAAAAAGCCATAGATGTCTTAGAGTTCCTTTACTCATCTATGTTGTGTTTCATGATTCTGTGGGAATCTCTTTGTAAGTTGGGTTAGCACTTTACAATTTGTAATCTGGATGATTATAGTGAAATTCCATCATTGTTGTGATGGAGACTGGATGTAGACTGCATTGCACTTAACAGCTGAATCAGGATATATCTGGGTGTAATCTTCTTTTTCTACTACTCCATTTTTGTTTCTGCTGTACAGGAGCTAAAATAAAAAATATCTCATGTTAAGTGACGAGACAAAAACAAAAAGTCTCGTGACTAGGGACGAGACAAAAATAAAAAAGTCTTCTCAAAGACCAAAAAGTGTATTCAAGAAAAATGGGACTAAGATTCAACCCTCCTTCTCTTAGCCACTGAAACCATCAAATATTTTTAATAATATAAAATTTTATTCAATAATATAAAATTATTTACTCTTCTTTTATTAATTAAATATTTATCAAATTTTAATAAAAATGATGCACTTGCACTTTTTCTTATCTATTTCCTCCATGTTTATATTATACTTTATACTCTCATTATTTGCATCATGAATAAGCACGGCCTTCCATATAAAGTATAGGCTAGAAAAACATTTCAGGAGAACAGTTTTTAATAATTTTGATAATTATTTAATTAATATAAATATTAAATTATATTATTAAATAATTTTATTAATTTATATATATAAATTTTAATAAATATAAATATATATTTTTTATGTAATAATTAAATACTAATTTAAAATAATAATATTTATTAGTTATATAATATTATTAATATAATATAAAATAAACAAATATTCAAATTGTATGATAAAGGCGTATTAACAGTGAATTGAAAATTTTAACCTCTAAGTATAAAAATAAAGGAAAACAGACTAAAGCAAATATCAAAACACAATAATAGTATTAATGTCTGGTGTAATTTTTAAAATTAAATTGTGATTTTTTAAGTAGTTATTTAAGAAGTTATAGAGAAGTTAAAAAAATGATTTCTCTCATAATACTACTACTTTTTATCATATTTTTATAAAATAAGTACTTTTAGAATTAAAAATTCAAATACAAAATAACTTATTTATAAACTATTTTTAATATAGTCATTTATTATTTAAATTATTTTTTCAAAAGGGATTTAATTAAGTTATTTACTGAGACCCATAATCTAGTTTCAATATAACTTAATAATAAGAAATAAAAATTTAAAAACATCATTTAATTTAAATTAATTTAATTTCGCTTCAATTTAGAAGCATCGTCCTTAAAAGAGAGAAAATAAATACCAAATAATTTATTATTACAGAGAGAAAAGAAACAGGGTGGGACTAAGAAAAATAAGAAAAAAGTAAAATAAAAAAGGAGAGTATAGAGTTTGCTTTTACTTTTACCCAGCCGTTAAATATAAAACATGCATTAAGGGACAAAGCGATAGGCTCGGAACCAGGTTCGGTTTTGGCTTTTCTACGTGAACAATATTATTAGGCAGCAAACTAAAAGGGACAGAGAAGAGAATAGAATAAAATAGAAGAAACAAGAAAGCGAGAGAAAGGACCAACAATCAATAATCCAAACCCCATTTTCCTTTCTTCTCGCTTTCTTAAATTCTTTCTCATTCCCCTCTCTGCAATACATATTCATTATTCTTTCATTCTTTCATTTGTTTATTCATTCATTCATTCATTATTAGTTGTTTCTTTTTGTTTTGTTTTTTCATTCCTAACTCTCTGAATTTTGCTATTTTTCTCCGAAAAGCTAAAGCTTGTTTCCTCTTGCATTGTCTTTGTTTTGATCCACGTATATTATTTTTGAATTCATTGCTGGCTCTCCCAGCGGTTTTTGGATTCTTTTTTTCATTTTTCCTGTTTGAGTTTATAATCCGAGGCATAGTTATTATGACGACGGAGGAAGCTGTGCCATTCAATACTGTATCCGTTGTGGAAGACATTCTTCAGCAGCGCGGCGGCCACTTCGACGGCAAGTTGGCGTCACGGCGAGACGAAGAAGCATGTATATATCATAATATCCCCTGCCTCTCATTTCCTTCTTCTTTTTAACATGAAAACACGTGCATGCATGTGAGATTTGTTTATTTTCTAATGTGAATGTATGTTTTTGGATGAAAATTCACGTGCAGTTATCTTTATACGAGGTTGATAATTGAGAATCATTAAATGATTTAATGATTCTCAATTATCAATTTCACATAAAGATAACCGCTCGTGAATCTCCATCATGATTCTAATTCTGAACAGCGGTGAGAAGAAATGAAGCTACTGAATGGATGCGTAAAACACTTGGAGTAGTCGCAGGGAGAGACTTGCCAGCAGAGCCTTCTGAAGAAGATTTCAGGGTCGCCTTGCGAACCGGTATTATCCTCTGCAATGTTCTCAACAAAGTTGTACCCGGTTCAATTCCCAAGGTACCCGGTTCAATTTCGAATGAAAATTTACATACGGTTTTCTTCGTGTGAAATTAATTGTAAAGAATCATTAGATATTAATTTAGTCAAATATATTAAATCATCTAAAAATTTTTAGCTAAGGACTTCACATGAAAACAACAGGCTGTTCACCCTTTTCCATTCACATCTTATGAGATTAATTCAACTACTCACATCTTGAATTCTAATAACAGATAATTCAAGCCCCCAAGGATTCTGTCCTAGTTACTGATGGAGGAGCACCGATTGTGTTTCAGTATGGTGAAAATGTGAAGAGTTTTATTGAAGCTGTGGGAGAAATGGGGATTCCCACCTTCGAAGCTTCCGATATGGAAAAGGTGCTTGCTTACTATATTCAACTAAATCAAATAGCATAACCACAATGTTGTTATTTAACTTTACTAGTAATTTGTTTGTAGGGTGGAAATTTATCAAGGGTGGTGAGTTGTTTGTTAGAGCTCAAATCCTATGCGGAATGGGTACAGGGAGGGAAAATTGGGTCATGGAAATTGGCTGGCCTTCCGAATTCAAAGCCACCCTTGATGAAAACCCTTCTAAGGAGAAACTCTGAACCATCCATGATGAAATCCATGGGGAACACATTAGGGGACAAAGATTCTTCTGCTACTGACAATGATCCCAAGTCTAACCTCATCCAGATGGTTAGAGGAGATTCTATTCTATTCTATTCTATTCTATTCATATTTACAATTTTTAAAGATATATCAAATTTAATTAACTCGTTGGATTGATATTTGTAGAATTCAACCTATCCTTCTTTAATTTCATTAGTTCGTGAGCATTTGTCAAATAAGAGGACAGAAGAAATTCCTTTTGTAAGTGTTATTGTTCCTATCAACTTAGGTTTCAACCACCTTGATTTTATGCCTCCTTATCCAAACTCATAGTACCTATTTGCTATAATAGGTAGTTGAATCCCTGCTCAGTCAAGTCATGAATGAGTTTGAACAGCGATTGCTTGAACAACATGAAAGGGTATGCATGTTTCTATTTTTAACTCTATGTTCACCAATGTATAGTTGATTGACTTTGTGGATCAAGCTGAATATGACATTTTAAATGACAGATTAGAACAATTCAACAAGAAAAATTATCATCATGTAAACCAGATGAAGATCGATTGCCTGAAGGACAAGAAACGGTGCGCATTCTCTATTTTCAACTGCATGTTCACTATTGTATGTATATAATAGACTCTGAATCAAACTGAATATGTGATTTTAAATGAATAGAAGGTTAAAGAAAAAGTATCATCATCTAAACCAGATGAAGAAAGATTGCCTGAACGACAAGAAACGGTGTGCATTCTCTATTTTTAACTGCATGTTCACCATTGTATGTATATAATAGACTCTGTGAATCAAACTGAATATGTGATTTTAAATGAATAGCAGGTTAGAGAAATTCAACAAGAAACAGCATCACCATTCAAACCAGATAAACAGCGACTCATTGAACAACAAGAAACGGTACATGTCTCTATTTTCAACTGCATGCTCACCATTGCATATATAGCATACTTTATGAGTCAAACTAAATATAAGATTTGAATAAATAGAAGCTTAAAGAAATTCAAGAGCAACTAAGAGCAGCTCAACAAGAGCTGCTTAGAGCAGCTCAACAAGAGCAGCTTAGAGCAGTTCAACAAGAACAGCTTAGAGCAGTTCAACAAGATAAAGTATCATCATCTAAACCAGAACCTTTGGTTTCAAAAGCTGCTCCTATTGACGAAGAGGTAAAATTTCTTATTCTTGAGGTATTTGTCTTACAACAGCAAAAGAAAAATGTTTACATTTGTCATTGTCGTGATCTGGAATGTTTGATTTCTTATTTGGTTCGAGGATTGTAAAGATGGAAGAAAAGGAAGAGAAGATAGATACAAAAGAAGAAACAATGGAAGAAATGATGGAAGAAACACAGGCCGAAGAGGTTGAGATGGAAGAAGAGGAGGAAGAAATAGATGAGATGGAAGAAAAGGGAGAAGAAACAAAAGATCTAGATCTTCCTCGGGACAATGGACCAAGCCTCGAGTTCTTAAGACAACAAGAGAATATCCGAAAAGAAGAGTTACTCCGACAAGAAGAGATAATCCGACAAGAGAGAGCTCGACATGAAGAGATAATCCGAGAAGGGGAGAGAGTCCGACAAGAAGAGTTAATCCGACAAGAAGAGATAATCCGACAAGCGGAGAGAGCTCGACAAGAAGAGATAATCCGACAAGGGGAGAAACTCCGACAAGAAGAGTTAATCCGACACGAAGAGATAATCCGAGAAGGGGAGAGAGTCCGACAAGAACTAATCCGAGAAGGGGAGAGAGTCCGACAAGAAGAGTTAATCCGACAAGAAGAGATGATCCGACAAGCGGAGAGAGCTCGACAAGAAGAGATAATCCGAGAAGGGGAGAGAATCCGACAAGAAGAGTTAATCCGACAAGAAGAGATAATCCGACAAGCGGAGAGAGCTCGACAAGAAGAGATAATCCGACAAGGGGAGAAACTCCGACAAGAAGAGAGAGCTCGACACGAAGAGATAATCCGGCAACACGAGATAACCCTGCAACAAGAGAGAGCTCGGCAAGAAGAGATGATCCGGCAACAAGAGATAGCCCGACAACAAGAAAGATCCCGACAGCAAGCGATAGTCCAACGACAAAACAAGAGTCTCCAGGTAATTTTGTAACATACACTGATGTGCACACCATTCAAATATTGTTGGTGGTAAATAGAGATTTTATTCTTGCCATTCTTTAGGATTTGAAAACTATAGTCCATCAAACAAAATCAGGAGTACAGGCTATGCACATGAAGTACCAGGAAGATTTCCTTGTACTATGTAAGTATAATGATGATAATACTAATAGTAATTTAAGGAGAAAAAAGATTATTAATAACAGTTACCTATGTAATTACTAACTAGCTTCCTGTAATAAATAGGCAAGCATGTGCGTAGCTTAGTTTCTGCTGCTGCAGGATATCAGAAAGTTCTTGAGGAGAACCGTAAGTTATATAATCAAGTGCAGGATCTGAAAGGTAAACTCTAATGGTTAAAGAATTAAGACTGATAACATTGGCCACTGGTTTTTCTATGTTCTAATTGACTTATTTATTGTATGTTGGTAGGGAATATTAGGGTGTACTGCAGAGTTAGACCCTTCTTGGGCGCTCCATCGCCCAATCAGAGTGTCGGTAGTATTGATGATGGAAGTATCTCAATCTTAACACCTTCAAATTATGGGAAAGAGGGGAAGAAGACATTCAATTTTAACAAATGTTTTGGTCCTAGTGCAACACAATGTTAGTCTTTCTTTGTGTTCTTTAACTATATTTTTATTTATTTATTTATATTTGTATGCTTACTCACTGTCATTGTTTGCTTGCTTTCAGCACAAGTTTTCGCCGACACACAACCTCTGATTCGGTCAGTGTTGGATGGATACAATGTCTGCATATTTGCCTATGGCCAAACAGGATCAGGAAAAACATTCACTATGGTAAAAAAAAATGCTTAGATTACAAATGTTGATTCTCTTAGAGCAATGATAACTCTATGAATGTTGAATGCAGTCTGGGCCAGACGATCTTACCGAGGAAACCATGGGTGTCAACTACCGTGCCCTGAATGATCTTTTCCTACTTCAGGATCAGAGGAAGGACACCATTATCTATGAGATTGGTGTTCAGATGCTTGAGATTTACAATGAGCAAGTCAGAGATCTACTATCCACAGATGGAGCTACCAAAAAATATCCTTCATTTGTGATATACAATACTATACTTTATTTATTTGTACATGAAATGATTTTATTGAAAATGTGATATGATCCTTAACCCCTTCTCACATTAGAAATTCGCAACCGTTCCCAGAACGGACTCAATGTGCCTGATGCCAACCTTGTTCCTGTTGCAACAACTGCTGATGTCATAAACTTGATGAACTTGGGAAACAAGAATCGAGCTGTTGGTTCTACTGCCATGAACTCTCGTAGTAGCCGTTCTCACAGGTAAGCAGAACTTGTGCTGTGCTGTGTGAAAAACATTACTTTTCTCTATTTGGTACTAAACCTGATTGTTATTGCAGTTGCCTAACAGTTCATGTTCAAGGAAAATACCTGACATCGCCGAAAACCATTCATGCTAGCTTGCATCTGGTTGATCTAGCAGGAAGCGAAAGGGCTGATAAAACTGAAGCCACTGGAGATAGGCTCAAGGAAGCTCAGTATATCAACAAGTCACTTTCTGCCTTGGGAGATGTTATCTCTTCCCTTGCTGCAAAGAGTTCCCATGTTCCCTACAGGAACAGCAAACTCACCCAACTGCTTCAAGATTCTCTTGGTATGCATTTCATTTTCAATTTGTATCCACTCCTCGCTACTTTTCTCACCTTTCAATATAAGAAGCTAAGTAAGTTGTATGTATCAGGTGGGCAAGCAAAGACACTAATGTTTGTTCATATTAGTCCTGAGCCTGATGCAGTTGGAGAAACACTTAGTACACTTAAGTTTGCAGAACGTGTTGCCACTGTTGAACTTGGTGCTGCTAAAGCTAACAATGCTGGTGGTGATAATAAAGCTGGTAATAACGCTAATACTAGTGGTGGTAGCAGCAAAGATGGTGCTGATGTCAAAGATCTCAAAGACCAGGTTCTTATTAATTATTATGAAAAACATTTTGCTATATCATAGTGTGTACTACTTTGTATCAAGAGTTTTGTAACGTGTTGTTTGTGTAGATTGCTAGCTTGAAGGCAGCTTTAGCAAGGAAGGATGCAGAACTAGAACAATATCAAGGCATGAACCTTGATGGAGCAAAGTTGAATAAATCTCATGGATCCACTCCTTCACTACGTAATTTGGGTTCTACTGGAGGTGCTAGGAAGCTGCCAAGAGATGATTCTGCTAACTCAGAGGTAAGGTAACAATGTTATTAAGTCTAACCATAAATTGAGAAAAAATAAAAAAAGGTTAACTTATTTGGCTTACAATATTTTGTTTAGTTTGAGTTTTCATTTACAGTGTTTTTTGTTTTTAGAATTTTATCAAAAAAACATGAAGCAAAAACAGAAAACACAATAATGTTATAGTTTCTACTGTTTTCCCTTTTTCCTTCACAGAATCTTGAAAACATAATAAAACACAAATAGTATTCTCTACTCACTAGTCATGTTGATAGTAAACCTGTGAGTCCAAAACTGATATTTAATTTGGTGTGTTTGTATGGTTTGAAAGGGCCAAAACCAGGACGAATCGAAGCTGAAAAGAAGAAGCTTAGATTACGAGGACATGGAAACTGGGTATGAAAATTCTGGGGACTGGATGAACAACCATAATAATAAGATGGCAATGGCAATGGCAATGAAGAGGAATGATAGCTTAACTAGTAATGATAGCCTAGTGGCACAATGGGAAGCAGATAACAAACCATCATCTCCATCTTCTAGTCCAACTTCATATGATTATGATGATGATATGGCAACCAATGATAATTCATCTGAGGCATCAGACATGAACTGGCAACCAACACCTAAATCAACCTCCTCCACTCCTTCAAATGCCTCATCAAGCCTTAAACCAAAGAAAACAACAACAACTGCTCCTCTTAAACCAACAAAGACCGCGGACAGGTATTTTATTTCTTACAACTAATAAACTACTTCTTTGTTGAATATTTTTGTTTTACTTTTATATAACACTGGATGGAAAATATATAGGAGTCCTGCATCATCAGCTCCCACACCAGCAGCAAAGAAACCAGCAGCAGCAGTAGGTAGTCAAGTAAAAAAGGTTGCAGCCACTGATGTAAAGAAAAGAGTTGGGGGTGCCAAGTGAAAAGTTGTTGTTACATTACAACTATTAATGCCAATTCATGTTTTCTTGCTCCACTACTGCATGTATTTAAAATCTTTGTGAAGGGAAGAGAGAGTGGTTTTTATATGTCTATGTATGTATATTATTCTTTGCAGCGTTACAATGCGTAAGTTGGTGCCAAACTATATGAAAAGATATGGTGTAAAAGAACAAAAGGAGATTCAAAACAAAAGTGGGTTATAATAGTGTGAAAAACTGAAAATGTTAATAAAATGACGAGTACACAACAAATGATGTATATGTGCAGCTATTTAAATAAATAAATAAACAAATAAAAAATAAGTAATTATTTCTTTTAATATTTAAATTAATATTAGTTCATTCTTAATTTTTTTTACACTGATTCCTATCTTTTTCAAATAAATAACTAGTTTTTGAAGCGTCCACAATAATAAGAAAATCTTTTTATTAAATTTCAAGAATAATTTACTAAATTAAACTAGTTGAAGATGGATACTACCACATTGTTCTAAAATTGAAATAACACGATTTAATTTAAACCGGTTTGAAATTTAATTTATTAGCTTTTCAGCTAAACTGATTTGTCCGGAATTTTAATAAAAATAACATAGTTTAATCGATTAAATAGTGGGTTACCCACAAATTTGTACAAAAAAATATAAAACCTAGTGAAAAACTACGATTTATGCCTGGAAAAATAAAATAAATCGGTAGCCTTTTTTTGGTTTTATGCTCTTCATGAATCAGAGGAAAACCCAGCATGCAATCACAATTTAGGGCTAGAATCACATGCAAGTATAATACTAGATATTTCTCACGATTTACGTTCATCAGTTCCAATCCTTTTAATAGCGTTGTGTAGAACCAATGTACATAATAAATAAATTAAATAGATCAGAGCTCAACTGTGATGGGAGTTGTTACGGTGGGTAACCGGAGATTAATGGACTGGACTGTATTTGGCCGGCCCAATTGTCTGCGGATGGTAACTTCCGAGCAGGTTTGCACGCTGGAACCTCCTTCCGACTTGTGTACGAGAGTGAATGGGGGGTGGTACCTGCAAAGACACTCCGATGCCTAAGTTAGCAAGGGTGTGAGCAGGTTTAGAATGTATTGGGCTTAGAGATACCTGAAGAGTGTCAGTGTATTTATAGTGGTGAGCCCATAACCACCGTTAGAGTAGTGCCATATTTTTAGGGTGTTAACCGTCCCATTATCTTAGGGAGGTTAAGATATGGTTCGTGGAAGTGGTTAGAGAGATTTTAGGGGCAGTTACTCATTTGAATTGATGTTAATTTGCCAACTATTCTCCGTCCCGACTTCTTTAGAGCAAATCGTAGTCGAGACCGACTTCTTAGTACGAAGGTCGGTGCTCAGCAAGGCTCAATCCTCTGGACTAGGCCTTTCGTTTGGATCTGGGCCTTTATTATTGGGTCAGGGTATGAACAGTGCCCCTACTTGAGCCCAAGATCTCTTTAAGACTTGGGGTCGAGTATTTTACTCGGGTCCGTAGCCGACTTTCGTGGAGGAGACACGGGTTTTTAAACCAACGTGATTTTCGCGACCTTTTGTTTCTGACAGTTACGTCTATTCAAGTGTCGTGTCCGTTAGGGATGCACCTAGGGATTGATGGCTTTGGTAACGGTGCACTCTTATTAATGACTGCCCCGTTTTTACCATTATGCCCCTAGAGTATTTATAAATACTTTTCCCTCTCTTTCATTATCTTCTTTCTGCGATTTTTCTAATTTTTTCTTCGTTCGTTCTTCATTCGTCCGTGCCACATTTCTGTGTCTCGAAGCTTTTACTTCCTGCAACCTTTGTCTTCAGAGAGAGGTTAGTTTCTGTTTCTCTTTCATATTTTTCATATGCCTTTATTTTGTAGATAAGTAGGTTTGTAGACTTTTACTTGGTTCCTTTTTCTCCCCTCTAGAGACCTTTGTTTTTGATTTTTTCTTTTCTTTTTCCCTTTGTAGGTTTCCTCATCTTCTTTAGAAAATGGCCTCCGTAGATTGGGTTGATGTTACTGTCCTAGGGGAGGAGCCGTTGGTTGATGTTGAGTTTATTACCCATCTTCGTACTCACCACCGGCTCTGTACCTCGGATGAGGACGAGCCTAAGTATGAATTGCTTATCCCAAGTTCAGAGGACCGAGTTTGCCATGGGAGGGCCAACGGAACGGCCCCTCATTTCTTCTTTATGTATGAATGCATGATCACCCGTCTGGGCGTTTTTCTTCCTTTTTCAGATTTTGAGATGTCTGTTTTGCAACACTGTCGGGTTGCCCCTACCCAGCTTCACCCCAACTCTTGGGGTTTTTTAAAAATTTATCAATTTATTAGCCATGCTTTGGAGTTTCCGACCTCTCTGAAAATATTTTTCCATCTTTTCCATATGACCAAGCCCTTCAGTGGGCTAAACAATAAACAACAATGGGTTTCCTTCCGAGCCATACAAGGTCGGAGAATCTTCACCCTTTTTGACGAATCCTTCCACGACTTTAAAAATTATTTTTTCAAAGTGCAAGCTGTAGAGGGTCACCACCCCTTTTTCCTGGATGATAATTCTTCTCCTCGCTTTCCTTTATACTGGCTGGAGGCCTCTCCTTGTGAGAAATATGGTTTGGATGACCTGGATGAAGTAGAGGCCGCCATTGTGGGGTTCCTCCGAGAAGTGTGGGGGAGGGCCCCATATTTGGACACTAAAAAGTTTCTCCAAGGGTCTCCGACCTTTATCCAAGCACAGCTAGGTAGCTTTCATTTGTTTGTTTAGATTCCTGACTCGTTAACTGAACTTTCCGACTTGTTTAATTCCTTAGCTATTGTTTTATTTTTCAGAAATGGCGAAGACGAATGCTCAGGAATCTTACCAGAGAGTCCAGGAGGCCAAAGCAAAGTCTCGCGCCAGGACTGGTGGTGCCAGGGTTATCTCTCCTCCACCTCCTCCTCGGAACGTTGGGACTCTTTCCAAGCCCATTGTGATTTCTTCTTCAGCTTCCTCTCAACCGCCTTCCGTCATCCGACCCTCCCCTGAGCCAGAGAAGAAGAAGCGCAAGACCTTAGAGTCTGGCTATTCTGGTGAGGTTAAGGCGGATGCTCTTGCATTCGTCCGAAAGAATATCTACCCCCATGCTCGTATAAGCATGGATGATATGTCCGTTCAGAGCCACCTTACCACTATGGTTGAGGAGAGTCTCAAGGCGGCGGGGGTTTGCAGCAAACTCTTGGATATTTTTGAGAAGGCTCCTCTCAGCTCTTTAGGGATGACCTCGAGGGTCGAGGAGCTGGAAGGAAGGCTTCGCTCATACCAAGAGCATGAGAGGGAGTTGAAGGAGGAAGTCGCCAAGCTGAAGGAGGAGAGAGATGCCCTCCGGGAGAAGGGGAAGGTTTTGCAAGCCCAATGCAACATGGAGATGGATTTGAGGAAAACAGCGCAGGCCAGCTATCAAAGTTTATTCAATGATCTGGTGTCTGTGAAGAATGATCTGCTGAATTCTCGGAAGGCATACGATGAGTTGGAGGATTCTATTGCTGATGGCGCCGAGGAGTCTTGGAGGATCTTCCTGGAGCAAGTCAGAGTAATTGCTCCCGACTTGGATCTTTCTCCTTTACATCCTGACAAAGTTGTTATTGACGGGGCCATAGTTGATCCTCCTGTCCCTGTGATCGTTTCTGAATCAGAGTTGAAGACTCGAGGGCAGAGGATCATCGAGTCTCCTCCTCATGGAAATGATGCTCCGAGTTCTTCAGTAGTTCCTCCTATTTCCTCTTCATCTCCTGTGGATGTCTCTCTTCGTGGTCCTGGTGGCGCTCCTCCTGACTCCGGTGGTGGTGATCCGTCTACTCCTCTTTCTAAAAAATGATTTGTGGGCTATTTGGGGGCTCGGCCTGTGAGTCCCCCCTTTTTTAAACTCTTCATATGCTGTTTGTCAGTTGGTGTTTGTTGAACAATTTCTTTTGGCCTTTCAAGGCCGTAAACAAAATATTAAAAAATACCCTTTTTAATAAGGGTTTTAAATTAACAAAATAAATACCCTTTTTTGGATAAGGGTTTAGGTTACCTTATGCGTGTATGCTTTTCTGATTTTGATTTTTCGAAGTCCCCTTGATCTTTTTCTGAAAACCTTTTCCTTTGGCTTGTCTGTTTTTCTGAGCCTTTTGTTTAAGGACTTTGGGACAGCCTTTAAACTTTTTTCCTAGGTTTTTCAATCTCTTTTTTATTATTCCCTATACTCAACTTTGCTTTAGTGAGTTCTTATGACTTAGGTTATTTTTGCGATGCGTTTTTCTTCTACTCGGTTCTTCACTCCGATTCACGGGTCGAAGTGTTTCCGAGCTTTTCTACTCGGATTTTCATTTCGACTTATGAGTCGGATTGTTCCCGAGTTTTTTACGATCAACTCATATAACCTCTTTACACCGACTTGTAACTCGTCGTTTTATCCTGACGACCATCTAGGTCGGTTCATGGGATTTTCACGTTTTGTCGAGCTTAAGTCGGCGCGTTTCGTAGAAAGACTTAGAAAATAGAAAGGAGTTTTTAAGAGATATTGTGAATAAAAAAAGATCTTTTATTGATTGGGGAGGTACCTTCTTGCTACTAAGGGTTTTTAATAGCCTATTTTCCCTTATCCTCTACTATGATGCCTCGTTAAAAACCCTTCTTCAGAAAAAAACCCTTTTACTTTTGGGAAAAAAATCATGAAGCTGGGAAAAGAGTACATCAGGGAGTAGAGTTCGCTTTTAACTGTAATACCTTTTCATATTACAAGCATGCCACGACCTCGGTAACTCGGTGCCATTCAGGTCAGTTACTTTATAATAACCTTTTCCTAAAACTTCATTGACTTTGTATGGTCCCTTCCAATTAGCAGCAAGTTTTTCTTCCCCTGATTTGTTGACTCCAATGTCGTTTCTGATTAAGACCAAGTCATTCGGGGCAAATGTTCTTCGAATGACTTTTTTGTTGTACCTTGTAGTCATCCTCTGCTTCAATGCTGCTTCTCTTATCTGGGCATCTTCTCGGACTTCGGGGAGCAAGTTGAGCTCCTCTTTGTGCCCCTGTATGTTTCCGATCTCGTCATGGAGAATTACCCTTGGGCTTTGTTCATTGATTTCTATTGGTATCATTACTTCTACGCCATAGACAAGTCGGAAGGGTGTTTCTCCAGTGGCGGATTGGGGCGTTGTCCTGTAAGCCCATAGCACTTGGGGGAGCTCTTCAGCCCAAGCTCCTTTTGCTTCTTGTAATCTTTTCTTTAGCCCTGCCAGTATGACTTTGTTGGCTGCCTCGGTTTGCCCATTGGCTTGCGGGTGCTCCACCGAGGTGAACTGGTGTTTGATTCTCATACTGGCTACTAAGCTTCTGAAGGTAGAATCGGTGAATTGGGTTCCATTATCTGTAGTAATGGAATAAGGTATCCCATATCTTGTGATGATATTTTTGTAGAGGAACCTCCGACTTCTTTGAGCGGTGATGGTGGCCAATGGTTCTGCTTCTATCCACTTTGTGAAGTAATCTATTCCCACGATCAGGTATTTGACTTGTCCTGACGCTTGGGGAAAAGGACCTAACAAATCCATTCCCCATTTTGCAAAGGGCCATGGAGAAGTGATACTGATGAGCTCTTCTGGTGGAGCCACGTGGAAATTTGCATGCATCTGACATGGTTGACACTTTTTCACAAATTCTGTGGCATCTTTCTGCAAGGTTGGCCAGTAGAATCCAGCTCGGATTACTTTCCTGGCTAGTGACCTTGCTCCGAGATGGTTTCCGCAGATCCCACTATGTACTTCCTCTAATACCTCGGCGGTTCTTGAGGTCGGTACACACTTTAATAGTGGTGTTGATATCCCCCTTCTGTAGAGAATATTTCTCACCAAGGTGTAGTGTTGTGCTTCCCTTCGGATCTTTTTGGCCTCTTTCTCCTCTTTAGGGAGGATGTCGAATTTCATGTATTCGACCAAGGGGTTCATCCATCCGAGGTTTAAATCGACTACCTCAAGTACTTCTTGTTTGTCTTCTATTTTTACTACCGAGGGTTCCTGGAGGGTTTCTTGGATCAGGCTTCTGTTGTTCCCTCCCGGTTTGGTGCTTGCTAACTTTGATAGGGCGTCCGCTCTACTGTTTAGATCCCGAGTTATGTGTTTGACCTCGGTTTCTGCAAAGCGCCCAAGGTGCTCCAGAGTTTTCTCCAAGTACCTCTTCATATTTGGGTCCTTTGCCTGATACTCTCCACTTATCTGGGAGGTCACCACTTGTGAGTCGCTGTATATCATCACCTTTGTAGCACCGACTTCTTCTGCCAGCTTTAATCCAGCAATCAAGGCTTCATATTCTGCCTGGTTGTTTGAAGCTGGAAATTCAAATTTTAGGGAAGCCTCTATCTGGGTTCCTCTTTCATCTACCAATATTATGCCTGCGCCACTTCCTATTTTGTTGGAGGATCCATCTACATAGAGTTCCCATGTAGTTGGTTTTTCCTCCTGATCCCCTGCGTATTCTGCAACGAAGTCGGCGAGGCATTGGGCTTTGATCGCCGTCCGAGTTTCATATCTTAAGTAGAACTCGGAGAGCTTTATTGCCCATTGAACCATTCTCCCTGCAACATCCGTCTTTTGGAGGATTTGCTTCATGGGTTGGTTCGTACGGACTCTTATTGTGTGAGCCTGAAAGTAAGGTCGTAGCCTTCGTGAGGCTATTACTAAGGAGTAGGCAAACTTCTCTAGTTTGTGGTATCTTAGCTCAGGGCCTTGTAGAACTTTACTGATGAAATAAACTGGATGTTGTCCGACCTCATCTTCTCTTATCAGGGCTGATGAGACAGCCTTGTCCGCTACGGATAAGTACAGGACGAGGTCTTTTCCAGATACTGGTCAGGTCAGAATAGGAGGTTGGCTTAAAAACTTTTTGAACTCCTGGAACGCCTCCTCGCATTCAGGAGTCCATTTAAACTGACATCCCTTTCTCAATAAGGAGAACAGTGGAAGGGATTTGAGTGCCGATCCTGCCAAAAATCTGGAAAGGGCTGCAAGTCGGCCGTTCAGCTGCTGGACTTCTCTCAAACAAGTCGGACTTTTCATCTCTAGGATGGCTCTACACTTATCGGGATTGGCTTCGATCCCTCTTTGTGTTAGCATAAATTCTAGAAATTTCCCTGCCTCCACCACGAAGGTGCACTCTGCGGGATTTAGTCTCATCCCGTGCAGCCTTATTGTGTCAAAGATTTAGTCTCTGCCCTTTCCTCTCAGATTTAGGCTTTCATTGTAGCATTTCCTCGCCAACTTTTGGTCTCCCCTTACCGTTGCTATTCCCGCTGTGGTCGAGAATTTCATGCAGAGGTGGGGAGTGGATACCACTGCTCCGAGTCGATTAAGGGTAGCTCTGCCGATTAAAGCATTATATGCTGACCCGACATCAATGACTATGAAGTCTATACTCAGAGTCTTTGATTTTTCCCCTTTTCCAAAAGTGGTGTGGAGGGGCAAAAATCCCAGTGGTTTTATTGGCGCGTCCCCTAATCCGTATAGGGTGTCCGGGTAGGCTCTTAATTCTTTCTCATCCAACCTTAGCTTGTCAAAAGCGGGCTTGAAAAGGATGTCCGCCGAGCTTCCTTGGTCTACTAGGGTTCTGTGGAGATGGGCATTTGCCAGGATCATAGTTATTACTACTGGATCGTCGTGTCCAGGGATTATTCCTTGCCCATCTTCTTTAGTGAATGAGATAGTGGGGAGATCGGATGACTCTCCTCCGACCTGATAGACTCTCTTGAGGTGCCTTTTGTGAGAGGATTTTGTGAGTCCCCCTCCCGCGAACCCCCCTGAGATCATATGGATATGTCTCTCAGGAGTCGACGGTGGTGGGTCTCTTCTGTCGATATCATCTCGCTTCCTCTTCCCATGACTGTCCGACCTTTCTATGAGATATCTGTCAAGCCGACCTTCTCTAGCCAACTTTTCTATCACATTTTTAAGGTCGTAACAATCGTTCGTGGAGTGACCATATATTTTATGGTACTCACAGTAGTCGCTGCGACTTCCCTCCTTTCTATTTTTGATGGGTCGGGGGGTGGCAGCCTTTCAGTGTTGCAAATTTCTCTGTACACATCCACTATTGAAACTTTTAGAGGAGTATAAGAGTGGTACTTCCTTGGTCTGTCGAGATCGAGTTCTTCCTTCTTCTTGGTCTCCCTCTCCCTCTCTTTTATTGAGGGAGGGTGCCCATGTCGCCAACTTAGGTCTCTCAGCTTAGCATTTTCCTCCATGTTGATGTACTTTTCAGCTCTTTCTTGCACATCACTCAATGAGATGGGGTGTCTTTTGGATATGGACTGCGAGAAGGGACCTTCTCTAAGCCCATTGACTAACCCCATTATTACTGCCTCGGTGGGCAGGTCTTGAATCTCTAAACATGCTTTGTTGAACCTTTCCATATAGGCTCGTAAAGATTCTCCAACCTCCTGTTTTATTCCCATGAGGCTCGGTGCATGTTTCACTTTGTCCTTCTGGATAGAGAACCTCATCAAAAACTTCCTTGAGAGGTCTTCAAAGCTGGTAACCGACCTCGGGGGGAGGCTATCGAACCACTTCATCGCTGCTTTCGATAGAGTGGTCGGGAAGGCTTTGCATCGCGTAGCATCGGAAGCATCAGCTAGGTACATCCGACTTTTGAAGTTGCCCAGGTGATGCTTTGGATCCGTGGTTCCGTCATAGAGGTCCATATCAGGGCTTTTGAAGTTCATTGGAACTTTTGCCCTCATTATGTCTTCGCTGAAAGGATCCTCCCCACCTAAGGGCGGCTCTTCCTTTTCGTCACGGGAGTTGCGACCTTTAAGGGAGGATTCTAACTTTAAGAGTTTTCTTTCTAACTCTTTTCGTCGTTCCATCTCCTCTTTTAGGCTCTTTTCGGTTTTCTTTTGTCGCTTCCGTTCTTGTTCTAGCTGTTCCAGGCGACTGTGGACTAATCCCATGAGTTCAGTTACATGGGATGGTCCCTCTTTTTCTGATTCGTGCCCTTCTGAGGAGTTTACCTTCGGGTTTTTTACTCCGGAGGTACCTTCCCTGTGTTGATTATCAATTTCCTGGTGGAGGGTGAAGTCTGCATCGTTATTGCCTGTGTCCAGATTCTCTTGCTCAGAATCTGTCTCCACATGACCTTCTTCGTGGGATCTGTCCGCCATTGGTGGCTGATCTCTCGGGTCCCCGGCAACGGCACCAATGTTACGGTGGGTAACCGGAGATTAATGGACTGGACTGTATTTGGCCGGCCCAATCGTCTGCGGATGGTAACTTCCGAGCAGGTTTGCACGCTGGAACCTCCTTCCGACTTGTGTACGAGAGTGAATGGGGGTGGTACCTGCAAAGACACTCCGATGCCTAAGTTAGCAAGGGTGTGAGCAGGTTTAGAATGTATTGGGCTTAGAGATACCTGAAGAGTGTCAGTGTATTTATAGTGGTGAGCCCATAACCACCGTTGGAGTAGTGCCATATTTTTAGGGCGTTAACCGTCCCATTATCTTAGGGAGGTTAAGATATGGTTCGTGGAAGTGGTTAGAGAGATTTTAGGGGCAGTTACTCATTTGAATTGATGTTAATCTGCCAACTATTCTCCGTCCCGACTTCTTTAGAGCAAATCATAGTCGAGACCGACTTCTTAGTACGAAGGTCGGTGCTCAGCAAGGCTCAATCCTCTGGACTAGGCCTTTCGTTTGGACCTGGGCCTTTATTATTGAGTCAGGGTATGAACAGGAGTATTTTTCCGAATTGTGATAAAGTTATAATAGTATTTGAATTTTAAAAGTCATATAAAATATCTTTTATAAACTTTTAATTACGAGTTTGTTAACATTTTTAATTATTAAAAATAACTAATCAAATTTGACTTTGAAAAATATTTTAAAAATTGTAACACCTATATAATTCGTAAGTTAAACTAAAAATAAATTATTTTCAATAAGTACAAAAAAAAAACAAAAATTTTGTTTGATAAAACATTTTTTAAAATTTAAGAGATCTACTTGTACGTATTTGAGAAATAAATGTAGATATTTTCAATTTTTATAGTTATTTTTTATAATTAAAATAAGTGCACTACACTCTTAATTAAGCTTCTTTTATTATGTGCAAGTTATGTTTCTAAATTTTCTTAAGTTATTTTTATTACGTTTTTTATTTAACAATTGATGAAAAATAATGATGAATCAAGATGGTTAATAATACAAACAAAAAGTCTAGGGCCAGTAACTTTTGTGTTTTGTAGCCAGTACTTAACTATCAAAAGAAAAGTGAGTGATCTTTTATCATTGGATGAAATCTCACACCATTAAAAATACTATTAATGATCAATTAATGATTACAAAATATAAAAGTTGTTGAGTCCTAATACTCCTTTAATATTCGTATTATCCAGCATGAAAGTTTAGAAAATCAGTTTACATAAGTATAAAGTTTAAGAACTAAAATACACATGACCCAAGAATTAGGGTAACTTTGATCTATTTAAAGGGAAAGGGATGACAAGAAAGAAAAAACAAAAGATGCCTAAGCTATGTCCTGCTGCAGGAGAGGCAGCCAATCATCCAAAGGTTGGAGCCATGTGAACTGCTCACTGTTACAAAAGATGTCAAATCTAGCCATGCAGTCTCTCAGTGAATTAGTGCAAAGCTGAATGAGGCTCGACTACACATCTTTAGATCAAATTTTTTTTTTAAAAAGATAATATTTTATTGATTTACTAGAAAATAAACCTAAGCAGAATCAGTTTCGCATTGAATGGAGAAGCACCATGCTCTAAATTTATCTATAACCCAATCCAAATAGTCCGTTGTTCACAACGAAGAACACTAGTACCCAGAATCGTACTGCCAACTAGCCAATTCCCCTCATGATCACGTAAAACACGTCGTACTCAACTTTATCACGATTAGAAAAAGTCTAGAAATCAGCAACTTTATTAAATTTTGGTCAACATGTAACTAATAAAAGAAAAGTGAGTAATTTCATACCATTGGATAAAATTTCACACTATTCAAAATATTATTGATAACTACTTGATAATTACAAATCACAAAAGTTGCTAAACCCTACTTCTTCTCGTTCAAAAAAAACACTCTCATCACAGTTGAGCTTTGATCGATCTAAATTATTTATTATATACATAGGTTCTGCGCAACGCTATAAAAAGAATTGGAACTGATGAATATAAATCGTGAAAAAATATTTAGTATTATACTTGCATGTGATTCTGATCATAAATCAATCAGTGGTTGCATGCTGGATTTTTCCTATCGTACATGAAGAGCATAAAATCAAGAAAAGGCCGACGATTTACTCTTCTTTCTAGGCATGAATTGTGATCTTTCATTAGGTTTTATATTTTTTTGTTAAAACTTGTGGGTGACTCGCGATTTATATAAATGTAGGGAGGACAAAATAGTACTCATTTCAGTTTTATAATTCGTAAATTATCCAAATTCTAATTATATAGAGAAGAATGTTAGAGAACTATTGGAATTTACTAATTTTTAACCATTAATTAGTTATCAATATTTAAAAGTATGAGATAAAATATATTATTAAATTACTAAATTAAAAGAATTGCATTAAAAAAATAAATTAATGATTAAATGATAACAAAAAATAATAAATTTTGATATTTTTAATTTTTCAATTATATAAAATTAAAAACAAATAAATATATTTATATATAACATTATCCTTTCTTTTCAAAGCTTATTCAATACACGCCCTAAATATGTGCTATTTCAGTTTTGCAACCTCTATGTACCACAAAACATATTACTGTTGGATTGAATGCTAAAGAAAATCGACTAATTTTTTTAATATTGAGTGTTCACGTGAGATTTATCAAAATATTGAATTTGTTGATAAATTTTGTTAATATGAGATATTGGTAACAACAACAAAATTATTGATCTACAACTCAAGCATAAAAGAATTGGTAACTTTTGTTATTATTATAGGTGTGTAGGTCATGAAATAAGAGCATGCAATGAATATCTAAAAGATGCTATCGAGGATAAGGAGGGAGAGGAGTTATGGGGTGAATACATTAGGACTGATCAATTTAATAGAAAATTAGAGACAAAAAAAATCAAAAAACAAATTAGACTAAAAACTATGAGAAAGGAAGGCAGAGGTTAAAGAAGCCAACCCCAGTTAGCCTGATTCGAAGTTTTGCGAGTTTTTTAGTCAAAGACGAAGACTTTAAAGCGGGGGGAGAGAATGAGGAAGTTTAGAGTGGGCAGAATAAACTAACTTTAAAGGAATAAAATATATTTCATCAAGATACACAAGTTGTTGTTGTAGTAATAGCCAATAAAAAAGGGATGTCGAACTACCAATTCAAATTCCTATTAATAATGGAGTTTTTGCTTTCACAACTAAGGTGACAATAGAGGAAAAGAAGTTGTCAAGAAGACAAAGATGAAACAACTTGCTAAAAAAGTCTCAATATATAAATATCTCACACGAGTTAAAAGGAGAGCTACGGAGGCTGCTGCAAATTCTGCTTCCAAAAAACAGTGTCAGGAGGAGTCGGATGAGGGTGTCACCCAACAATTGACACCTAAAGGGTTATGAAGATGCTCTCGTAAAACTGTCGGTTTACAACATTAAAAGGATTCATAAATCCATTCCCTTGAAGTATTATTCTTAAGTGAAACCAAGAATAATGTTTCGAGGTAAGATTCTAAAATCTTTCAATCATACCCATATATGTCTTATCCCTAAAATTTCACATGCTACATCTATAAAAGAAATCAGACTGATAAGCCTTAGTAATATATTTTATAAGATCATTTCAAAAATTCTGGTGCATTGACTACACTATGTTATGAACAGAGTCATCAGTAACAATCAGAGTGTTTTTATTAAAGGGCAACTGAATAGTGATAATATCTTGATAGCACATCAATTTACGCATTTTTTAAGGAATAAGACTTATGGAGAGTTTGACTTAGTATTGAAACTCGATATGAGTAATGCGTATGATAGGGTGGAATGAATTTTTATTTGGGATATCATGAAACGACTCGATTTCTGTGATAAATGGATGAACTAGATTAAGGAGTTAGTAGTAACAGTTTCTTACTCTATTACTGTGGATGGACAACCTCATGAATTTACGCACTTTTTAAGGAATAAGACTTATGGAGAATTTGACTTAGTATTGAAACTCGATATGAGTAAAGCATATGATAGGGTGGAATGGAGTTTTATTGGGATATTATTAAACGACTCGGATTCTGTGATAAATGGATGAACTAGATTAAGGAGTTAGTGACAACAATTTCTTACTCTATTACTGTAGACGGACAACCTCATGGTTTCTTTAAACCATGTAGAGGGTTACGACAAAGAAACTATTTATCCCCTAATTTTTCTTATTTTGTGCAGAAGGACTCTCCCACCTGCACCACAAAGAGAACAGAGATAAGATATTTCTGGACTAAGGCTTAATCATTGATATTCGAAAGTCAGTCATTTTTTCTTTGCAGATGACTCAATACTTTTTACTAGAGCTACAGAAGAAGAGTGAGACCACCTAATTGGGATCCTACAAGTTTATGAGGAGATTAGTTGACAAATGGTCAACCTAGATAAATTCTCGGTTTTTTCAACAAAAACACCTCTATCCATGTGCGTGATCAGCTAGCTAGTACGTTGCGGGTTCCCCACGTAGGCAATCAAAATAAATAATTGAGATTACCAGCAGTTATATAAAGATCTAAAAAGGATACTTTTAACTCTATTAAGGATAAAATCTCTCAAAAATGACAACACTGAAAAAGGAAACTTCTTTTTTCAAGTGATAGGGAGGTGTTAATCAAGACAGTGGCAGCAGCAGTTTCTATTTATACCCTCAATTTTTTCAAACTTCTAGAGACATTGATTAAAGATATTCAGCAAGCAATGATGTAATTTTGGTGGGGGCAGAAAAATACAGAGAGAATGATGCAGTGGATTAGCTGAAATGTTTCATGAAGACTGAGACCTCAAGAGGGTTTAAACTTAAAAAATTTGAAGGCATTCAATCTCGTTATGCTAGCTAAATAGGGATGGAGAATTCTGACTAAGTCCCATTTCCTAATACATAAAATCTATAAAAGCAAATATTATAGATTTTCTAACTTTTTGAGAGGTGAAGTTGGAAATAATCCATCTTGAAGATGGAGGAGTGTGTTGGAGGGAAGAAAGGTGTTGGAGAAAGGTTTGCTTTGAAAATTTGGCAGAGGCATTTCAGTGAGTAGTAAAAAGGATTCATGAGTTCATAAGTTTACTACTATAACCCTATTCCTAATGCCAATACAGGACACCACTAGAATGGATTTCAGAGTTAATTCAGCTAAATAAAAAATAGAACCAGACATTGATAACCAGCATTTTCAGTACAGAAGTAGCAACAACCATTCTCAAAACAGTCATCCAAGAAGGAGAAGACACATTGACTTGGATGAAGACGAAAAAGGGAGTTACTCGGTGGCTTCAGAGTGTAAGGTTGCTTTCCAATTCTTTCACCCTTCCATCGAATTTTTACCTGAACAACGTCAATAAAGCTCACTATGGTCCTCAATTTGAAAACTAAAATATCCACTGAAAACTAAAAACTCTTTGTGGAAGGTGATGCACGAGGCCTTACCAGTTAAGAAGAAAGTAAACTCAAGAATTGCTGCAATGAACTCAGACTATCCAAGATGCGGATTGGAGGAAGAGTCTGATTTTCATTGCCTCTGGTCATGCCTCGACGCTATTGAAGCTTGGAGCGACAACCAACTGCCTATTCCTCTCTGAGTTGAAAATCCTTGGCGATGGTGGATGCAATTGACCGAATCCCTTCAAAAGAGTGGAGATTATCAATGATTGAGTAGCTTACACAACATGGGAGAATTGGAGAGCAAAGAATGAAGTGATCTTCATTGGCTCCCGAAAAAACCCCCTTTGGTGGCAGAAGCTGCGCGAAGAGCTCTTGGAAACCTATAAACTCATTTCTCTTTTACGTTAATGGTTATTGTATATTGTTTTAGTTGAAACTTTTCATTTTTCCCTTTTGATTGTAGTCCAATGTGGACCATTTATTCCATCTAATAAAAGTATCTACTTTTTGATTAAAAAAAATACTTAACCAAATCCAACCAAGTTGTTATAACCGCTTCTTCTTCTTCTTCGTTATCGTCGTCACCACCACCACCTCCATCTCCTCCTCCTCTTTCTTTTTTTCATTTGAATTTTTTCGATCTCCTCCTTATTCCTTTTCCTTCTCCTCCTCCATCATCATTATTATCATCATCGTTATCGTTATTATCATCATCGTTGTCTTTTTATATGTATAACAGCTCAAATTTATAATGCACTGAATTTTTTCAATGATGACGACATACAAATAAACCCAGTTTAAAATAAGTTTAGACTAAAAGTGCACCTTATTTAAATTTATAATGCACCGAAATTAAATTTAGAATACACCAAAATTACTCAATGATGACGAACACAAATAAACTCAATTCAAAATAAGTTCAAACGAAAAGTGCATTTTATTTAAATCCATAATGCACTAAAATTACTTAATGATAATGATACACAAACAAACTCAGTTCAAAATAAGCACAGACCAAGTGCAAGTTATTTAAATCCGAAATGTACTAAAATTATTTAATGATAACTCAAACTTCTTCCTCCTCCTTCTTCTTCATTATCATCATCATCTTCTTCTTATTCTTTTCTTATTCATCTTCTCTTTCTTGTTTTATCTTCTCATTATTTTTCTTATTTTACTCTCTTAACAAGAATAAAAACAAGAAAAAATCAAATAAAAAAAATACATAATGATACAAAATTAATAGAAAGAAGAGGAATATACATTCATTCAACTAAATAAGATTGCAATACACACACATATATATATATATATATATGTGTGTGTATATATATGTGTGTGTGTGTGTAGTATTGCTTCTCATATTAGACTTGAATAAACACACACACATATATGTGTGTGTGTGTATATATATGTGTGTGTTCATTCAAGTCTAATATGAGAAGCAATACTACTAAAAGAAGAAATAAGTGTAACAGAAAAGAAGAAAAAAAAAAAGAAGAATAAAAAATATAACATTAAAGAAGATACTTTTGTGCTTTTATAGCAAAATTTCGATGTCAAAACTGAAAAATTTATGCATTATTAAAAAATTTTAGTGTTTTTTCTTATGAATTTTTCATAATTCAAAACTCATATTCCTCCTCCTTTTCCTTCTCTTTTTCTTCTTCTTTTATTTTCTCATTATTTTTTTGGTTTCACTCCTTTAAGAGGAATAAAATAAAATAAAAAAGAAAAATCAATTAAAGAAAAACAAATAACTGTAATATCATATGAGAAAAAAAAGATAAAAAAAAAACACAACAATAATAGCACCGATGGAAGAAGAAGAAGAAAAAAAAAAGAGAATATGCATTAAAAAACACAAAGAAGAAAAACAATGTAAATTCAACTTATGTTGTGTGAGTAGATTTTGTTTAATTTGAGCCAATTTAATTGAACTTAATTACTAAAAAAATTTAGATGCGTAGAGAAACTCTTTCAATTGCTAATGATAATTTCTTATAAAGTGAAAAAAAATAAAGACTACTTATAATATTAGCAATTATGTTGTAGGTGATAATATAGATATTATCGAAAAAATTATAGAATTGTTAAGAAAAAACTGAAAAGTGAGTACTTATTTTTAAATCAATGTGGATTTAACTAAGTGATGATCTCAAGTAAATTTTGTTAAAGGATTTTGCTGTATAATTTTTCGATGTTGTGTTTCTGTTGTTTTAATTTTTATAACAGCCACAAAAAAATGACATATAGAAAAATAAAATTTTCTCAATTTTTTACGTAGAGTGGATCTCTTATTATTTAGCATTTTCTTTTACATATTTTATCTTAATCTCACCTGAAAAATACATAATAAAAATTATGTTTAAAAAAAATTGAGAAGATTATTTTTTTATTGCGATATATTACATTATTCCAACCAAATATTAATATATTAGACTACTAATTTTTGGTTTAGCTAATTTTTCTCTCAATAAGCACAAAAGTGATTTTGGTCACATAAGCATGTACAGGATTACAAGTGTTCATAACACGCAGTGGAAGTAATAAAGTAATCCTATTGATCTATTTTGTGTTTAAAACTTTATTGAAATAAGATGGGTGAGATACCAATACCTGAGTACCCTAGTGAATAAATCTTTCTTCTTCGATAGTACGAAGGTACTATGTTTATCCACACCGAGACTGATACTTGTTGTCAACTCTTTGACCAATGGATTTAACTGAAAAGTTTCTTGCAACTTCTTACACCAGCAATTCTTCACTAAGAATTTGGAATTTTTGTGTATGTGGAGGTAAAAAGAGAAAACTTGTGTTTTCTTTCTTTTTTTCATATACACATATATAGTATGAGATTGATGACTAATTGTGAATCAAATTACAATTTAATTTGAAACAAAATCTCTTATCCATATTTAAAACTCATCATAGAATAAATAATTAATTATTTAATATTTTCAATTATAATATTATTATATTCATGGTGCTAGTAAAGAATATAATAATACTCCATTTGAATTAATATAATTATTTATTTGATCTAATCAAAATAATAATTAAATGATTATTTACCAAGGATTAGAACACTCGTAAACAGGTAGTATATTAGTCATACTAAATTTACTAATCGAAATTGGCGTCTAGCAACGCTCCTTGACGACCCGATAGTATGAAGTAATAATATTTTTTACTAATAACCCAAGATGAACAAAAATACAACTCCTTCTATCTTTTCAACTCTTGGCTAACTTTTAGAGTACGGTTTGATTGTCAAACTCTAACTTGTTACCATTATTATAATGAATTATGAATGACTTAAGAAACTCATTTCTTACTTCATTCAAACCCCTTGGCCAAGGCATTGTTTATTTCATTCATTATAATCGTAGAGCTCAAACTCATTACCATAGTTGATGGATTCCATTTTGACTAATCATACCCAATGTTCATTCAACTAACACCGTAGGATGTTAGGTGTCCGGAATCAAAGTATAATAAATACATTGTTAATATGATAGTCGCAGGTCAAATAAAAATTCTAATATTATGTTCATCATAAGAATATTCTATTGACAAATATACGGTAATTATAACCATTATGAATTCTTAGAGTGAGTCAGTTCAATGGTTATATCTCTATATATACTATTTATATATATAATTTAACAAATGAGATTTATTAATCTTCATCCAATGAAGACTATTACATATATATATATATATATATATATATATATATATATATATATATATATATAATCTATCCGAATCACTAATGTCCCATTTTTAGTTAAATTAAAAGTGCTCAAAAAACGTATATCTCATTATTACGATCCCTATCGTAATTATTCGTTTCTAATTTTTAATTAAGGACACTATCATAAATTATAAAAGTTTATTCTTATAAAAAGAATAATAATAATAATAATTCATGATAGTATTTTGTTGGATATACACATTTATCTTCAACATCATATTTACAATAAGTAACAATTTTTAACTTCTGCGTTGCACTAACTAGCTTTTAGCTATTAATATTTAATATTTAATTTTCTTTTACCAACTTTATCCTTTATAGGTAATATTGTATTATTTATAGAATTCTTATTATTTTTTTTATATGAACTCTTTTTTTCTATTATTTATTATTTATATTTTTTTATTTTTTATTTGACATCATATATTTTTATAATGATACTTTTTGTACATTATATTTATTATTATATTTTTATAATATAATTTATTGATTTTATTAGGTAAAATAAATTAAACAAAAAAATTAATCATAAATAATAATAATAATAATAAATTATAGCATGTTAAGAGTGAGTACTTATGAGTACTAAAAATATATTATATAAAAACATATAAAAAATATAAAAAAAGTTAAACATATATAAAAAATAACATTATAATCTAATGTTATGTTTTTTTAGTAATTATATATCTATCTAAAAGTGATTTTAATTAATATTTTTTAAAAAATATTTATTTTATTAAAATTAATTTTAATATAAAATTATCAAATATAAATTATATTAACACAAATTTATTTTTATTTAAAATTAATTTTATAAAATCACTTTCATTTAAATTCTAATTTAACGAATTACAATCCAAACACACACTACATCTCTCATATTAAAATTAATTTTCAAAGAAAATCTGTAAACAATTTAGGAATCTCTTGTTTTAGGGACTAGAATAGGAAAGAGACCAAAAAATGGAGTTATGTGTGGGCTACAGTTAGTTATCAATTTGTAGGAAGATGGGTAGTATTTTCCAGCTGGCATAAGCCACCAAATACACAGCGGAAGTTGATGGGTCCCACAAGCACATGGCCAAATCAGCACAACATGTTTTCATACATTTTTTTATGTGAAAAATTTCCGCTGATTTGAAAATGAAAGAACACTATACTTATTTACAGCTTCTTCCACAATTTAAAAAAATTGCAGTTACTTTTGCAGATTTGTCCAATTGTCCACGCTTCATTTCATTTTAGTGTGCTAATAAAGGTAATAAATTAAACATTTTAAAATACAGAACATAACCATGATTTCGGTTTATTAAAAGGATAACGATGGTTTTAGAGCAAATAAGCATTTCACGTGTTGAACCAACAAATAAAAGTATAAAACTGTTAATAGTTTCCCTTTCATGGATAATACATTAGCACTTTATTTATAAAAATTTAAAATTTTAATAAATTTAAGAAAAATACTGTAAATAAGTTCCAAACAAATTTACCATCAGATAAATTTATTCCAAAAAAAAATTTAAAATAAAATTATATTCTTAACTTCATGTAATAACCAGATCAAACTAAGTTATGAACATATCTGTCGCATATTACATGAAATCAGAAACAAAATTCTAATTAATTTTTTAAAAGATAAATATGACTGATTGTGAATATTTTAGAGACTTATCTGAAGTATTACTCTAAATTTAATTATAAATAATAAAAGATAAGTTATTTTTTTATTTACAAATTTTATCATATAAAAAACTATTTTTCTTGACATAAAACTAATTTTTTATTAATTTATAAATAAATTTATCAATATTTCACTTTTAAAATCAGCTTACCGTCAAATGTTGCGTGACATCTTTATTTTTACCATAATATTGAGACAACAATTTTCACATAGAAAATCACAGGATTTGAATTTTCTAAATTCTAAATTTTAAGAATAAAATGTAATCTTTTATTGTTAATGTATAATTTTTTATCCTAGTAAAAATATATATGAGAATACTTTTAAAATATCATGTTTATATTTAAATTATAAAAATATATAATATTTCTATATATATCTAAATTATTCATTAATACTTATTATTTATTTTATAAGTGAGACAAAAAATATAAAAAAATATTTAAAAATGAGAGATTATACTTTATTTTTGTAAGTAAAAATCTCAAATTTAAAAAATTCAAATTCCAAATCACAAGTAACTCATTAAATTTAGAAAACATGAGCAAATATTAACAGTTGCTAATGTTATTAACAATAGTTATTAGTGGACATAAAGAATTACATAAAATAATAAATTATTAACCTTTTAGACATGATAAATTAATATATATGATTATCATAAAATAAAAATGAATATTATTTTCAAAATATTTTTCAATTCGATAAATTAAAAAGTTAAAAATTAATTTGTAGTAGATTTGAGTTTAATTTAAAGGCATGTTATTAATCAATAAATTACTATATATACATAATTAAATTTAAATTCCAATAAATTACTGTATATATATATAATTAAATTCAAATTCCAATATTTGTTTAAGTGAATGAATAAATTGACTAGTCGACTACCTCAAATTAGTTATATAAATGAATAATTTATTTCCATACTTTTATTATCAAAATGAATTGTCACTTAATACAGAGAAAATATGGTTAAACAATGTAAAAATTCAACGTGTAATAAAAAAAATATTATTTATACATCAAATTTATTATCAAAATCAGTTATTATATTTGTATTATTTAATTCATTTTTAATATATATTTTATATTTTAATATATATTTTATGAATTTAATATTGATACATTCATAGTATAAAATATTTTATACAGTCGTACAAGTCAATATATAAAATAATTATTTTTATTATCATAAATATATATAATTAAATATACATATAAAATAAATAATTTTATATTAATAATATATAAAAAATAAATTCATATTTTATATTAATAATTAATTTTAATATACATCTACAATATTCCATTACAAAAAAAATCCATTCCCCTGAGTAAATGATGAGGCTAATTTTTTTTGTTATGAAAATAAAAGTGATGATATATTTTAACGTTGTAAGTTTTGGTATTTTTTAAAATTGTGAAAAGTACATAAAATGAAAGATTCGATTTCTGTACTTTAAATTTTTTAATTTTTTAACACAAATCGAACGATCTGATTTCTGTACTTCTAATAAATCGGACGATCTAATTTTTACTTCTCTAATTAAACTATTTTATATTTAAATATAACACCCTAACAATCTACATTTTTAAAAATACCATACCACTCCGATACTAAAAATAAAAAGTTCTAAGCGATGGAGACAAAACAAAACAATGCAAACTGTAAAAAGATCCTGCGAAGTGGAAATAAAAATGCAAAATGGTTAACGTGATAGGGGGAGGAGGGAGGGTATTTACGTAATATGGCATGGGGCTTCCATTGCGACTGAAAATATAGGTGGAAAGATTAGGACAAAAATGTCAATATGAAGAATCCCTTTTACCTCAAAACCAAAAAGGACCCTCCTCCTTTGTTTTCCGCGTTTTCTCTCTCTCTGGATTTCTCTACCCAACCAATCAAATCACACTCTCTCAGATCATAGCAAGCATCAACGCTCTTTTTCTCGCTATTTCTGTGTGCTCCCTGCTTTTCTACTTCGCCGGTACTAGGGTTTTTCGCCATCTAATTCTTCGGAAAATGCCGACTCCGCCGCTTCCACAATCGGAGCGCTAGCGCGCGTGCTTTTGCTGATGCTGCATTGCTGAATCCTCCGCCTCCGATCTACCGCATTTTTTCTCATCTGTCAGTTTTGCTTTTCTCCAGAATCTTCTTTCCTTTTCCCCTCCGAGAATTTTGTTTGTCCTTTTTTTCCCTTCTCAACCTTAAAAGGAATCTCGAATTTTACTCGGTTTTTTTACCGAATAATTCAGAAACATGTACTACTTACCCTGTTTTCACTGGAAAGTAAAATAAAATTGAAATGCACTATCCTAATCGATATTTAATTCTTCTTGTTTTGGTTCGTGATGTAATTTCATATATCTTGCTCCGCCAAATATACAAATTAACTTTGATTTTCTCGGATTCTGTGAAGCTTTGGATTAGCTTTGCTCAGTTAAGCTGTAATGCACATTATCGTACTTCCACGATTTTAGATTTGTTGCTTCTGGGGTGGATCTTAACTTGCAACGTAAATTAATCGTGTGGAAGTGTATGGAGTTTATTTTTTCTTCTGTGAATGGACTGTGCTGATAAAATTGAGACGTTAAAATTGTAGATCTAGTAGCTGAGACTTGAAAAGCCTTCTACAAAATTTTCTTTATTTTATTTAATTTTATTCGACTTAATTTTGATGGTTGAGATTTATTCTCTGCAGTTCCAGAGATGTGGAATTCTGAACTAAGATGAGCAAGGGTGAATTATCATCAAGGACAAGGATGAAAGCTCCGCCGGTTGCGTTGGCGACTCTGATTGGCCGTGAGCTTCGAAATGATAAAGTTGAGAAGCCTTTTGTGAAGTACGGGCAAGCTGGCTTGGCCAAGAAAGGAGAAGATTACTACCTAATTAAGACAGATTGCCAGAGGATTCCTGGGGATCAATCGACAGCGTTTTCTGTCTTCGCGGTATTATTTGTTTTCTAGATTGACGTGGATTTTGCAGCGTATTTACGAAAGTTAATTCAAATGGTTATACTAGTCTTTATTATTCAATAATAATGGAATATTTGAATCTTTTGGAAATGGGAATATAGCCTAAGTTAGTACTGATGCTGAATTGGTATGGTAATTGGTTCTGCCCAGCGGATAGAACTTTGTTTTTCAGGGTTAATAGAAGAATTGGGGGCGTTGTTATTTATCTATTTACATTTTCTCAGCGATCAAGTGGAGCATGAATTTATTCGCCCACTCCTTATGATAAGGAATTCTTGATTGGCAGATATTCGATGGGCATAATGGTATATCAGCTGCTATTTTTGCAAAGGAAAACTTGCTAAACAATGTTCTGAGTGCAATACCGCAAGACATCAGCAGGGATTCGTGGCTTCAGGCTCTTCCTCGCGCCCTTGTTGTTGGTTTTGTGAAAACTGACATAGAATTTCAGCAAAAGGGTACACACAACTTCTTTCCTTCCTTTCATGGATCTGGTTTGCATATGCTGACATTAATTTTGTCTGCAGGAGAAACTTCTGGAACAACTGCTACGTTTGTTCTGATTGATGGATGGACTGTCACTGTTGCATCTGTTGGGGATTCCCGCTGCATTCTAGATACTCAGGGAGGTGTAGTTTCTCTCTTGACAGTTGACCACAGACTAGAAGAGAATGAAGAAGAGAGGCAGCGCGTTACTGCCAGTGGTGGTGAAGTAGGAAGACTCAATGTTTTTGGAGGCAATGAGGTATGATGAAATATGTAATCATCTTTCTCCTTTCTAAACAGCGTTGCTTGAGCTCACTGCTTTTGTTTCCCAAATGTATTATAGGTAGGGCCTCTTCGCTGCTGGCCTGGTGGATTGTGCCTATCTAGATCAATAGGTGATACAGATGTTGGAGAATTTATTGTGCCAATACCACATGTTAAGCAAGTGAAGGTGAGCTGGTTTCATTAGTATGGTCTTCATCCGATAGCCCTTTTACATGAAAGGTTTGGCTCCAATGTTAACATGTATTTCTTGGTTCCCCAGCTGTCAAATGCTGGCGGAAGGCTTATCATAGCTTCTGATGGCATTTGGGATGCTTTATCTTCTGATATGGCTGCCAACTCATGTCGGGGTCTACCTGCAGAGCTAGCAGCAAAGCTAGTGGTTAAGGTGATTGATTCTGCTGGCGTTGTATATTCTCTAGGAATGGATATCATTTATTTATCGTATTAAATGCATTTTCCTTTGTTTCCCAGGAAGCTCTACGGTCCAGAGGCCTGAAGGATGATACAACTTGCCTTGTTGTAGATATTATTCCTTCTGACCTTCCTGTATTACCACCAATTCCAAGAAAGAAACATAATATGCTAACTTCGATTCTCTTTGGAAAGAAATCTGAGAATTCCTCGAACAAATCTACTAATAAGCTTTCTGCAGTTGGTGTTGTGGAGGAGTTATTTGAAGAGGGCTCTGCAATGCTTGCCGAAAGGTAACTTTTGCGAGTCTCTCAGACTGTAACATAAGTTTATATTTTCTGGCAGTGTCTAGAAGTGTAATAGCTTCTTATAATTATTTTTTGAGGTGTTATGTTTGGGTGGAGTACATGCATGCACAACTTTTGAAGTATTATGTTTTTTTTGAAATGCAGGCTGGGTAAGGATTTCCCGTTGAATAAGAATTCTGGGATTTTTCGCTGTGCTGTTTGCCAGGTGGATCAAACACCTGGTGACAGCTTATCTGTAAACTCCGGCCATTTTTTCACTCCAGCATCTAAACCATGGGAAGGTCCATTCCTCTGCACAAATTGTCGGAAGAAGAAAGATGCTATGGAAGGAAAAAGACCCACAGTGACAGCATAATATTATCTACCTAGTATTCTAGTAACATAGTAAATATTAGTATAATTTTTCCCTGGCAGTGTGAGCATGGTTGATTTTACTCTCTCGTTTCGGTGGATTGTCATTGATGTGTAAGAAATGAGGTTGAGGTAGGTTTAGGTGTTTTGGAGGTTGTTGTACGTTTGTGAATGGCTTGTGCTCAGCTGTTGGAATGACTGACGCAGCAAACATATGTCTAGTAGATAAGTTCTAATGTTATGTGCTAACGGCTTGTATCTGTAAGTAAACTGAAGCTTTCATTGCTCGCTAGCTTCCATATTATACCCCACTTGCATCTCTTTGCTTCCAACATCTTATACACTAAGGATGAAAACCATTTGAATGTTCATGGTCTTTTATTTATTTTAGTTTATAATGTTTACGTTTAAATGTTGTATTCAAAATCTAAAATAAATACTTTTCTATGTAATCCTATTTGTTCCTCGGTAGTCCAGAAATGACTTAAAAGTCATTTAGGGCATACATTAAGGTTTGAGGTTATCAATTGAAAAAGATTTTATAAACAAAAAATTTGAAGTGGTTTTTGGTAATCCAACGGGGCCTAAGCCCAAAAGAAGAAAACAAGAGACTAATTGGAGAGGGGTTAGCACCCCCTATAAGTGGATTATCTAAAAAAAGAAAACCAAATTGTCTCCTGATGCTGGCTTTAGCAAGGTGGTCTGCAGCGGCAGGGGTGTGTGTGAGTGTGACCTTTAATCTCCCATGGTTTAGCTATTAGGTTGTGAATTTCTCGAACCAAGCAGTTGTGTCTTTGGCTTCCCCCTTCATTGTTTATTTCCTCACTGAGCTCTCTAAAGTTCCGGTCACCATTGCTATCAACATACTCTGAAACAGTATCCTTCTCTTTTTCCCTAGAGATTGGATTCATGGCAGCTCTAATTAAGGAATTCTCTTCCTTAACCCATTTATCATACCAGAACAAGGTAACTCTATGACATCAATTTTAACATGTGTTACTAAAGCACATCTTAGCTATCTTTTTTTTTTTTCTTTATGTTCTTGAATGTGTTGTCGATTAGTACCCCAATATAAACAAAAACAAAATTAGGTAATCCCCCAAAAGGCCGAAAGTAGGGAATAACATTACTATATGTCAATGAGCCTTAACTCACACGGCATTTTGTCCCCTCTCCATCCCAAAGGTCTCGGACTCAATTCCTACCAACTGCTGGAGGAAGAAAAAAAAATGGTAAGTATGTGAGGAGCGTATGGGTGTGTGTTGTACCTAGAATTGGGAGTTGTCCAATTTATTTGGGTTGTCCAATCCACCTGACGGAAAAAAAAACATTACTCTATGTTTTTGCCCTTTGGAACTGAAGAATAATGAATAGTTTATTATTTTGGTACTAGGAATAATAAGGGGTTTTTTCTTTTGGACTGTGGAATAATAAGGGGCTAAACCTATCTTTTCCCCTGGTGGGCCTGGCCATTCTCTGTGCAATGAATTCCCTGGAAATTACTTACCTAAAACAAAAAGAGACGTTATATGTATTACCCAACTTTTGCACAATTTGGTATGATGTTTGATAATATATGCGAAATTATTGTTATTGATTAAATTTATCAATGAGATACTGAAATATTTAACTAAATAACACATTTTCACATCCAGATACGCATATAATGAAAGTCTCTAATAATTGATGCATAATTTCACAAATATATACTAAACGGATCCTCTTTAATGTTTCAGCTTTCAGGTCAAAATGCTTAGTTTATTGTTTACTGAGTTTTCTGATTATTATAGTTTGCGGAAACAAGAAACATGATCATCAAATGAATAAGTTATTGATACTATATATACTTTAAGTTTAAAAATCCTTATTCAAACAAGAATGGAACAAAGCAAAACAAACAATAATTTGGCTTATTATTATTATTCTAAGCCGAAAACCAAAACTAAGCAACAGCATAACATCACAAACTTCAAAAACCTAGAACCTCTACTACTATCAATTTCATCATCATCAAAAAGCAAACATAAAAAGATCATATGCATGCATGCATGGCATGCATGGATCCAATCAAATAAGTGCAGGCAACCATTGAAGCTCAATCCCATAATTCCAAGAGTCAGGAGGAGAATCAGGATTCCAATCAACCAAGGAAGTGTAAGCTGTGCACCCTCCAACCCTCACTCTTATCTTGTGAGAATTCATCGCTGAATCTTTCAAGTAATGGCAGCAAAGTTTACCAAAACACCCTTTTCCCTCTTCAACCTTATCCTCAAACACCCTACATATACTGTTTGAGGAACAGTTCAGAGGGGAAAGAAGGATGCTCTCCGAGCAATTCAACAACATGACAGTGTTGTGTGTAGAAATATTGAAGGGCAAGTCTTCTTCCAAGACAAACCCTCCATCAACAACATCAGAAGAATAACAAGTTCCTTTGAGTATGAGGGGTGGTTGAAGAACAAGCTTGTTATTACAAGGGTCAACTTTAAGGATCTTATAGTAATTTCCTGTGGCTGACAAGAATTCTAACTTGTTATTGTTGCAGTAAACTTTGTATCTGGAGTCGCCACAATTATCGTTGGTGCTGAGTGGATATGGAACTGCGAGGTCACCGCAATTTGGACATGGTGGATTACTGAATGGCCATGCTTTGATCATAGTAACTGGACAAAGAGCAATTAGTAGAAACAACACAAGGCTTACCATATTATCTTTATGGAATCTACTTAATTAGCTATAAGCTAATGATTAATTAAAGGGAGATTAATGTGTTAGGACTAGACACGTTCGTTGCCTATTTATAACACTTGATCATCACTTCACATATCCATCACATGGTGTAAGCAACTTGCATTTTCAATTCAAGGACAGAGAAACACCATTCCTATTTAAAGAAATAATAAAGATTAGGTTTTGTTACGGTGGGTAACCGAAGATTAATAAAATGGAGGGCGTTGGTTAGCCCAATCGTCTACGGAGGGTGGCTTCCGAGTAGGTTCGCGCGCGGGAACCTCCTTCCGACTTGTGTACGTGAGTGAATGGGGGGTGGTACCTGCAAAGACACTCTGATACCTAAGTTAGCAAAGGTGTAAGCAAGTTTTGAATGTATTGGGCTTAGCGATACCTGAGGGGTGTCAGGGTATTTGTAGTGTGAGCCAATAACCACCGTTGGAGTAGTGCCATATTTTTAGGGTGTTAACCGTCCCATTATCTTAGGGAGGTTAAGATATGGCTCGATGAAGTGGTTAGAGAGATTTTAGGGGCAGTTACTCATTTAAATGAGTGTTTATCTGCCAGCTAAGCTCCGTCCCGACTTCTTTAGAGCAAGTCGTGGACAAGATCGACTTCTTAGTACGAAGGTCGGTGCTGGTCAAGGCTTAATCCTCTGGACTAAGCCTTTCGTTTGGACCTGGGCCTTTATTATTGGGCCAGGGTATGAACAGTGCCCCTACTTGAGCCCAAGATCTCTTTAAGGCTTGGGTTCGAGTATTTTACTCGGGTTCGTAGCCGACTTTCTTGGAGGAGACGTGGGTTTTAAACCGACGTGATTTTCGCGACTTTTTGTTTCTGACAGTTACGTCTATTCAAGCGTCGTATCCGTTAGGGATGCATCTAGGGATTGATGGCTTTGGTAACGGTGCATTCTTTATTAATGACAGCCCCTGTTTTTACCATTATGCCCCTAGAGTATTTATAAATACTTTTCCCTCTCTTTCATTATCTTTTTTCTGCGATTTTTCTGATTTTTTCCTCGTTCGTTCTTCATTTGTTCGTGCTGCATTCTTGTGTTTCGGAGACTTCTGCTTCTTCCAACCTTCATTTTTAGAGAGAGGTTAGTTTCTTTTTCTCTTTCATATCTTTCGTATGCATTTACTTTGTAGATAAGTAGGTTTGTAGACTTTTGTTCGGTTCCTTTTTCTCCCCTCTAGAGACCTTTGTTTTTGATTTTTTCTTTTTCTTTTTTCCTTTGTAGGTTTCCTCATCTTCTTTAGGGAAAGAAAATGGCCTCCGTAGATTGGGTTGATGTTACTGTCCTAGGGGAGGAGCCGTTGGTTGATGCTGAATTTATTACTCATCTTCGTACTCACCACCGGCTCTGTACCTCGGATGAGGATGAGCCTAAGTATGAATTGCTTATCCCAAGTTCAGAGGACCGAGTTTGCCATAGGAGGGCCAACGAAACGGCCCCTCATTTCTTCTTTATGTATGAGTGCATGATCACCCGTCTGGGCGTTTTTCTACCTTTTTCGGATTTTGAGATGTCTGTTTTGCGGCATTGTCGGGTTGCCCCTACCCAGCTTCATCCCAACTCTTGGGGTTTTTTGAAAATTTATCAATTTATTAGCCATGCTCTGTAGTTCCCGACCTCTCTGAAAATCTTTTTTCATCTTTTTCATATGACCAAGCCCTTCAGTGGGCTAAACAATAAACAACAATGGGTTTCCTTCCGAGCCATACAAGGTCGGAGAATTTTTACCCTTTTTGACGAATCCTTCCACGACTTTAAAAATTACTTTTTCAAAGTGCAAGCTGTAGAGGGTCACCACCCCTTTTTCCTGTATGATAATTCCTCTCCTCGCTTTCCTTTATACTGGCTGGAGGCCTCTCCTTGTGAGAAATATGGTCTGGATGACCTGGATGAAGTAGAGGCCGCCATTGTGGGGTTCCTCCGAGAAGTGTGGGGGAGGGCCCCATATTTGGATACTAAAAAGTTTTTCCAAGGGTCTCCGACCTTTATCCAAGCACAGCTAGGTAGCTTTCTCTTGTTTGTTAGATTCCCGACTTGTTAACTAATCTTTCCGACTTGTTTAATTCTTTAGCTATCGTTTTCTTTTTCAGAAATGGCGAAGACGAATGCTCAGGAATCTTACCAGAGAGTTCAGGAGGCCAAAGCCAAGTCTCGCGCCAGGACTGGTGGTGCCAGGGTTATCTCTCCTCCTCCTCCTCCTCGGAACGTTGGGACTCTTTCCAAGCCCATTGTGATTTCTTCTTCAGCTCCCTCTCAGCCGCCCCCCGTCGTCCGACCCTCCCCTGATCCAAAGAAGCGCAAGACCTTAGAGTTTGGCTCTTCTGGTGAGGTTAAGGCGGATGCTCTCGCGTTCGTCCGAAAGAATATCTATCCCCATGCTCGTATAAGCATGGATGATATGTCCGTTCGGAGCCACCTTACCACTATGATTGAGGATAGTCTCAAGGCGGTGGGGGTCTGCGGCAAACTCTTGGATATTTTTGAGAAGGCTCCTCTCAGCTCTTTAGGGATGACCTCGTGGGTCGAGGAGCTGGAGGGAAGGCTTCGTTCATATCAAGAGCATGAGGGAGAGTTGAAGAAGGAAGTTGCCAAGCTGAAGGAGGAGAGAGATACCCTCCGGGAGAAAGGAAAGGTTTTGCAGGCCCAATGCAACATGGAGATGGATTTGAGGAAAACAGCACAGGCCAGCTATCACAGTTTATTCAATGATCTTGTGTCTGTGAAGAATGATCTGCTGAATTCTCGGAAGGCATACGATGAGTTGGAGGACTCTATTGCTGATGGCGCCGAGGAGTCTTGGAGGATCTTCCTGGAGCAAGTCAGAGTTATTGCTCCCGACTTGGATCTTTCTCCTTTACATCTTGACAAAGTTGTTATAGATGGGGCCATAGTTGATCCTCCTGTCCCTGTGATCGTTTCTGAATCAGAGTTAAAGACTCGAGGGCAGAGGATCATTGAGTCTCCTCCTCATGGAAAGGATGCTCCGAGTTCTTCAGTAGTTCCTCCTATTTCCTCTTCATCTCCCATGGATGCCTCTGGTGGCGCTCCTCCTGACTCCGGTGGTGGTGATCCGTCTACTCTTCTTCCTAAAAAATGATTTGTGGCTATTTGGGGGCCCGGCCTGTGGGTCCCCAATTTTTAAACTCTTTTATTTATTTTTGGTTGGTGATGTTTGTTGAACAATTTCCTTTGGCCTTTTCAGGCCGTAAACAAAATATTAAAAAATACCCTTTTTTAATAAGGGTTTTAACGAAATGAATACCCTTTTTTGGATAAGGGTTTAGATTTCCTTATGCGTGTATGCTTTTTTTGATTTTTCGAAGTCCCCTTGATCTTTTCCTGAAAACCTTTCCCTTTGGCTTGTTTGTTTTTCTGAGCCTTTTGTTTAAGGACTTTTAGGACAGTCTTTAAACTTTTTCCTAGGTTTTTCAATCTCTTTTTATTATCCCTTATACTCAACTTTGCTTTAGTGAGTTCTTATGACTTAGGTTATTTTTGTGATGCGTTTTTCTTCCACTCGGTTCTTCGCTCCGATTCACGGGTCGAAGTATTCCCGAGTCTTTCTACTCGGATTTTCCTTACGACTTATAAGTCGGATTGTTCCTGAGTTTTTTACGATCAACTCATATAACCTCTTTACACCGACTTGTACCTCGTCGTTTTATCCTGACGACCATATAGATCGGTTCATGGGATTTTCACGTTTTGTCGAGCTTAAGTCGGCGCGTTTCGTAGAAAGACTTAAAAAATAGAAAAGAGTTTATAAGAGATAAATGGAGAAAGATCTTTTATTGATTGGGGAGGTACCTTTTTGCTACTAAGGGTTTTTTATAGCCTATTTTCCCTTAGCCTCTACTATGATGCCTCGTTAAAAACCCTTCTCCAGAAAAAACCCTTTGATTTTGGGAAAAAATCATGAAGTTGGGAAAAGAGTACATCAGGGAGTAGAGTTCGCTTTTAACTGTAGTACCTTTTCATATTACAAGCATGCCACGACCTTGGAAACTCGGTACCGTTCAGGTCGGTTATGTTATAATAACCTTTTCCTAAAACTTTATTGACTTTGTATGGTCCCTTCCAATTAGCGGCAAGTTTTCCTTCTCCTGATTTGTTGACTCCAATGTCGTTTCTGATTAGTACCAAGTCATCCGGGGCAAATGTTCTTCGAATGACTTTTTTGTTGTACCTTGTAGTCATCCTTTGCTTCAATGCTGCTTCTCTTATCTGGGCATCTTCTCGGACTTCGGGGAGCAAGTCGAGCTCCTCTTTGTGCCCCTGTATGTTTCCTATCTCGTCGTGGAGAATTACCCTTGGGCTTTGTTCATTGATTTCTATTGGTATCATTGCTTCTACGCCATAGACTAGTCAGAAGGGTGTTTCTCCAGTGGCGGATTGGGGTGTTGTCCTGTAAGCCCATAGCACATGGGGGAGCTCTTCAGCCCAAGCTCCTTTTGCTTCCTGTAACCTTTTCCTTAGCCCTGCCAGTATAACTTTGTTGGCCGCCTCAGCTTGCCCATTGGCTTGCGGGTGCTCTACCGAGGTGAACTGGTGTTTGATTCTCATACTGGCTACTAAGCTTCTGAAGGTAGAGTCGGTGAATTGGGTTCCATTATCTGTAGTGATGGAATGAGGTATCCCATATCTTGTGATGATGTTTTTGTAGAGGAACTTCCGACTTCTTTGGGCGGTGATGGTGGCTAATGGTTCTGCTTCTATCCACTTTGTGAAGTAATCTATTCCCACGATCAGGTATTTAACTTGCCCTGGCGCTTGGGGAAAAGGACCTAACAGATCCATTCCCCATTTTGCAAAGGGCCATGGAGAAGTGATACTGATGAGCTCTTCTGGTGGGGCCACGTGGAAATTTGCATGCATCTGACATGGTTGACATTTTTTCACAAATTCTGTGGCATCTTTCTGTAAGGTCGGCCAGTAGAATCCAGCTCGGATTACTTTCCTGGCTAGTGACCTTGCTCCGAGATAGTTTCCGCAGATCCCACTATGTACTTCCTCTAATTCCTCGGCGGTTCTTAAGGTCGGTACGCACTTTAATAGTGGTGTTGATATTCCCCTTCTGTAGAGAATATTTCTCACCAAGGTGTAGTGTTGTGCTTCCCTTCGGATTTTCTTGGCCTCTTTTTCCTCTTTTGGAAGGATGTCAAATTTTATGTATTCGACCAAGGGGTTCATTCACCCGAGGTTTAAACCGACTACCTCAAGTATTTATTGTTTGTCTTCTATTTTTACCACTGAGGGTTCCTGGAGGGTTTCTTGGATCAGGCTTCTGTTGTTTCCTCCTGGTTTGGTACTTGCTAACTTGGATAGAGCGTCCGCTCTGCTGTTTAGATCCCGAGTTATGTGTTTAACCTCGGTTTCTACAAAGCGCCCAAGGTGCTCCAGAGTTTTCTCCAAGTACCTCTTCATATTTGGGTCCTTTGCCTGATACTCTCCGCTTATTTGGGAGATCACCACTTGTGAGTCGCTATATATCATTACCTTTGTAGCACCGACTTCTTCTGCCAGCTTCAATCCAGCAATCAAGGCTTCATATTCTGCCTGATTATTTGAAGCTGGGAATTCAAATTTTAGGGAAACCTCTATCTGGGTTCCTCTTTCATCTACCAATATTATGCCTGCCCCGCTTCCTGTTTTGTTGGAGGATCCATCTACATAGAGTTCCCATGCAGTTGGTTTTTCCTCCTGATCCCCTGCGTATTCTGCAACGAAGTCGGCGAGACATTGGGCTTTAATAGCCGTCCGAGTTTCATATCTTAAGTCGAATTCGGAGAGCTCTATTGCCCATTGAACCATTCTCCCTGCAACATCCGTCTTTTGGAGGATTTGCTTCATGGGTTGGTTCATATGGACTCTTATTGTGTGAGCTTGAAAGTAAGGCCATAGCCTTCGTGAGGCTATTACTAAGGAGTAGGCAAACTTCTCTAGTTTGTGGTACCTTAGCTCAGGGCCTTGTATAACTTTACTGATGAAATAAACTGGATGTTGTCCGACCTCGTCTTCTTTTATCAGGGCTGATGAGACAGCCTTGTCCGCTACGGATAAGTACAGGACGAGGTCTTTTTCAGATACTGGTCGGGTCAGAATAGGAGGTTGGCTTAAAAACTTTTTGAACTCCTAGAACGCCTCCTCGCATTCAGGGGTCCATTCGAATTGGCATCCCTTTCTTAATAAGGAGAATAGTGGAAGGGATTTCAGTGCCAATCCTGCCAAAAATCTGGAGAGGGCTGCAAGTCGGCCATTCAGCTGCTGGACTTCTCTCAAACAAGTCGGACTTTTCATTTCTAGGATGGCTCTACACTTATCGGGATTGGCTTCGATCCCTCTTTGTGTTAGCATAAACCCTAGAAATTTCACTGCCTCCACCGCGAAGGCGCACTTGGCGGGATTTAGTCTCATCCCGTGCAGCCTCATGGTGTCAAAGACTTGAGAGAGGTCTGACAAGAGGTCGACTTCCTTTTTGGTCTTTACCAGTATATCGTCGACGTATACTTCCATTAGACTCCCCAGATGAGGGGAAAACACTTTGCTCATCAATCTTTGATATGTGGCTCATGCATTCTTCAATCCGAATGGCATGACCACGTAGCAGAAGTTAGCTCTGGGTGTGATGAATGATGTTTTCTCCTGGTCTGGCTCATACATTGGGATTTGATTATATCCCGAGTAGGCGTCCATAAATGATAAGTATTGATACCCCGAGCTGGAGTCCACTAGGGTGTCAATACTTGGCAGTGGATAAGGGTCCTTGGGACATGCCTTATTTAAGTCGGTGTAGTCGACACACATTCTCCATTTTCCATTCTGTTTCTTGACTAGCACTACATTGGCTAGCCATGTTGGGTAGCTGACTTCTCTGATGAAGCCAGCTTCCAGGAGCGCCTGCACTTGTTCTTCTACTATTAGGGCTCGTTCTGGGCCGAGCTTGCGTCTTCTTTGTTGTACAGGTCGGGATCCCGGATAAACCGAGAGCTTGTGGGACATGAGCTCCGGGTCTATCCCAGGCATGTCAGAGGCCTTCCAGGCGAAGAGGTCGGAGTTATCTCTTAGGAGCTTAGTCAATTCTTGTTTTAGGGTTTCCCCTAGGTTGGCTCCTATGTGAGTATTCTTCCCTTCCTCTTTGCCGACCTGTATCTCCTCGGTTTTTCCTCCCGGTTGTGGTCGCAGCTCTTCTCTGGCCCTTGCGCCGCCGAGCTCTATTGTGTGAACTTCTCTGCCCTTTCCTCTCAGATTTAGGCTTTCATTGTAGCATTTCCTCGCCAATTTTTGGTCTCCCCTTACCGTTGCTATTCCCGCTGAGGTCGGGAATTTCATGCAGAGGTGGGGAGTGGATACTACTGCTCCGAGTCGATTAAGGGTAGTTCTGCCGATTAAAGCATTATATGCTGACCCGACATCAATGACTATGAAGTCTATACTCAGAGTCTTAGATTTTTCCCCTTTTCCAAAAGTGGTGTGGAGGGGCAAAAATCCCAGTGATTTTATTGGTGTGTTACCTAATCCATACAAGGTGTCGTGGTAGGCTCTTAATTCTTTCTCATCCAACCCTATTTTGTCAAAAGCGGGCTTAAAAAGGATGTCCGCTGAGCTTCCTTGGTCTACTAGGGTTCTGTGGAGATGGGCGTTGGCTAGGATCATAGTTATTACCACTGGATCATCGTGTCCATGGATTATTCCTTGCCCATCTTCTGTAGTGAATGAAATGGTAGGGAGGTCGGATGACTCTTCTCCGACCTGGTAGACTCTTTTGAGATGTCTTTTCCGAGAGAATTTGGTGAGTCCTCCTCCCGTGAACCCTCCTGAGATCATATGGATATGTCTCTCTGGAGTCTGCGCCGGTGGGTATCTTCTATCCATATCGTCTCGCTTTCTCTTTCCATGACCGTCCGACCTTTCTATGAGATATCTATCAAGCCGACCTTCTCTAGCCAGCTTTTCTATCACATTTTTAAGGTCGTAACAGTCGTTCATGGAGTGACCATATATTTTATGGTACTCACAGTAATCGCTGCGGCTCCCCCCTTTTTTATTTTTAATGGGTCTAGGGGGTGGCAGTCTTTCAGTGTTGCAAATTTCTCTGTACACATCCACTATTGAAACTTTTAGAGGAGTATAAGAGTGGTATTTCCTTGGTCTGTCGAGACCGAGTTCTTCCTTCTTCTTGGGCTCCCTCTCCCTTTCTTTTATTGAGGGAGGGTGCCCAGGTCGCCAGCTTAGGTCTCTCAGCTTGGCATTTTCCTCCATGTTGATGTACTTTTCAGCTCTTTCCTGTACATCACTAAGAGAAACGGCGTGTCTTTTAGATATGGACTGTGAGAAGGGACCTTCTCTGAGTCCATTGACTAACCCCATTATGACTGCCTCTGTGGGCAGGTCTTGAATCTCTAAACATACTTTATTGAACCTTTCCATATAGGCTCGTAAAGATTCTCCGACCTCCTGTTTTATTCCGAGGAGGCTCGGTGCATGTTTCACTTTATCTTTTTGGATAGAGAATCTCATCAAGAACTTCCTTGAGAGGTCTTCGAAGCTAGTAACCGACCTCGGGGGGAGGCTATCGAACCACTTCATCGCTGCTTTCGATAAAGTGGTCGGGAAGGCTTTGCATCGCGTAGCGTCGGAAGCATCAGCTAAGTACATCCGACTTTTGAAGTTGCTTAGGTGATGTTTTGGGTCCGTGGTTCCGTCATAGAGGTCCATATCAGGGCTTTTGAAGTTCCTCGGAACTTTTGCCCTCATTATGTCCTCGCTGAAAGGATCCTCCCCACCTATGGGTGGCTCTTCTTGTTCGTCACGGGAGTTGCGACCTTTGAGGGAGGATTCTAACTTTAAGAGTTTTCTTTCTAACTCTTTTCGTCGTTCCATCTCTTCTTTTAGGTTCTTTTCGGTTTCCTTTTGTCGCTCCCGCTCTTGTTCTAACTGTTCTAAGCGACTGTGGACTAATCCCATGAGTTCAGTTACATGGGATGGTCCCTCTTTCTCTGATTCGCGCCCTTCTGAAGAGTTTACCTTCGGGTTTTTCACTCCGGAGGTACCTTCCCTGTGTGGATTATCAATTTCCTGGTGGAGGGTGAAGTCCGCATCGTTATTGCCTGTGTCCAGATTCTCTTGCTCAGAATCTGTCTCCACATGACCTTCTTCGTGGGACCTGTCCGCTATCGGTGGCTAATCTCTCGGGTCCCCGGCAACGGCGCCAATGTTACGGTGGGTAACTGGAGATTAATAAAATGGAGGGCGTTGGTTGGCCCAATCGTCTACGGAGGGTGGCTTCCGAGTAGGTTCGCGCGCGGGAACCTCCTTCCGACTTGTGTACGTGAGTGAATGGGGGTGGTACCTGCAAAGACACTCCAATACCTAAGTTAGCAAAGGTGTAAGCAAGTTTTGAATGTATTGGGCTTAGCGATATCTGAGGGGTGTCAGGGTATTTGTAGTGTGAGCCAATAACCACCGTTGGAGTAGTGCCATATTTTTAGGGTGTTAACCGTCCCATTATCTTAGGGAGGTTAAGATATGGCTCGATGAAGTGGTTAGAGAGATTTTAGGGGCAGTTACTCATTTGAATGAGTGTTTATCTGCCAGCTAAGCTCCGTCCCGACTTCTTTAGAGCAAGTCGTGGCCAAGACCGACTTCTTAGTACGAAGGTCAGTGCTGGTCAAGGCTTAATCCTCTGGACTAGGCCTTTCGTTTGGACCTGGGCCTTTATTATTGGGTCAGGGTATGAACAGGTTTTACATTGAACACATTCATACACATTCATCTTTTAGATATAACATTATGTAGAAGTAACTTAGTTGGTTGAGTAATCAGTTTATTTATCCACTTAAACAAGTGTCGGAAATTTGCATCTACTTTGTGCATACATCAATTCATTGGTCAACAATAGACATAGACTGTTAAGTGGAGCTCAAATTTACGACGAATTAGTTTAAATTAGTTTTTGACTTATTAGGTTAAAGATACCATAAAAAAATATAACATTATCTATAAAATTTTATTATGGTAAATGCGACTAAAATTAAGGATTGCAATGTCTTGTACACTCTAAATTTAAAATTTTTAATTTTAAATTTTAAATAGTAAATTTTAAACTCTAAATTTAAACCATTGATATAAAAAATAATAAAGAGTTAAAATTTATTTAATTAGCCAAGAATATAACATTTAAAGATGAGTCCTTTATTAATTTTTATAGTTTTACGAAAATTTTTATTAGATTTACGAGTTCAAAGTTTGTAAATTGTAATTAATTAAATTTTGGTATAAGATAAAACATTGTAATCGTTAAATAATGTTTACTAATTGTTATCTTTAAAATAAATACAAGAATTGTAGAATATTTTTTTTTAAATATTTCATAATTTATTTTACATTAAATACATACAGATATGAATAATCTAAAAGAATTATATATTTTTTAAAATTAGAAATGACTTAATTAAAAATTTATTTAATATAAAAACAATTATAAATTTTTAAGTACAGTTTATACAACTGACTAGTCTAAGGAACATTTAAAAAATTATCTGTAATAAAGTTGTGTAAGGATATACAAGTGTCTATATAGTGAGTGCTACTTTAATTTTGCACCGTACCATTAATTAAACAAGAGGCTTTTTGCCGAAGTCCTTGACTCCTTGTATATCATCATAATAATATAAGTACATCTAGCTTTCTATGATTAGCTACTTGAAAACTTATATCAAACATTCTATATTGGTTATATGAACTTTACAACTATTACTCAAAATATACATGAGATATAATGTAAGTAGTGCGCACACTTACATGGCACAACCCCAAAAAGATAGAGGCTTTATAATTCAGTGTGTCTCCATTTTAAAATAATTATCAGCTTCAATAATAAAGTAATATTTTTTTAAAAATATCAATATATCTAAATAGTAAATGCATTAACTTATTCATGTACAATTTTGTCTAAATTAATGATTATTTTAGAATAAAAAGATATTATCAAATGATAGTTTGACACAAACATAATATTATACTTCTAAACATTTACATTGTATCAAGTGGAACAATATATGAAATATTATTAGGGATATTGAGTTTAAATACAGTTGGCTTTGGCCGATGGTTTTTGGTTATATAGCATGGCCATCAATCCGGTTATGATTGCTAGTATTGAAAATTATAATCCGTATATTATAATGATTTTAATTTTACCTTTCAAGGACAGTTGTCAAACAAGTCGTGGGTATAAGTATAACATTCACAACTTAAATAAATGCTCACTTTCTCAGTTGAAACAAGTGACATAAAATATTAATAAAATTATAACACTTCATGACTTAATTAAATAAAGAATTTAATTTTGATGTACTAACAGTATAAAATATTTTATATATTTATATAATTATATATATTTTTTAATTTTTTTAAATAATTATTTATGTAATTAATAAAAATAATAATAATTTTTAATAATATAATATTATATAATTAAATATATATAAAAAATTATTTTATACTAACAGTATCAACATAAAATTTTCAAATGAATGCTTAAAGTGTAATCACTTGCTCTATTGAAATGTTTAACTTTGCATAATAAAATATTGGTGGATTCTATGGTGTAGAAAGGAAATTGTTTCTACATGTGTAGAATGATAGGTGTCAATGCATTAGTAGTTTATGTTGATGGCTCTTGGATGGGAAAGAATTAATTAGAGCACACAATTGTTGATTCATTGGACCCACAAAAAAAAGAGAGTGTGTGACATTATATATGTGTCATAGAGACAATTTATTAGATTTTTTTATTTTAATAAATTAAATAAATATTTTATTTATTAAAATAAATAATTTAAAAAATTATTACCATGTAGACGAGATATATGTATTTATAAATATAAAAATATATTTTATAAAAATAATAAAATTATTAATAATTTAAATTAGACCAAACTCATAAAAATAGAACATTTCAATTAATATGGAAGGTGGACGATCTTAACCGTACTACTTCCATCCACCGGCGTTTTTTATTAGAATTTACACTAAATCAATTCAAATAATAATAAGGCTAGATTCGAATCCCCAACACTTGCTTAAGCAAACTAGTGAGCTAACCACTAGACCAAGTTCATTAATTAGTTAGTTAAAACCGCCTATTTCTTCTATTATTTTGAAACTGCTCATCTTTTCTATTATTTGAAACTGCTTATCTTTCTTATTATTTGAAATATTCTATTTTTAAGAGTTTGATTTAATTTAAATTATTAATATTTTTTATTATTTTCAAAAATTATATTTTTATATTTACAAATACATATATCTCGTTTACAGTAAGGAGATATATGAAAATTGAAAAAATACACATATCTCGATACGGATAAAATTATCTCGTTTACAGTATAAAAAATATAAGAGATGCTGATGTATTTTCCTAATAATTTTTAAAATTATTTATTTCAGAAAATAAAATATTTATTTAATTTATTCAAATAAAAAATTTCCACATATTATTTGATTTATTGTTAATAAATATGTATATCACTAATCAAATTAGAATTAAGTCCATTAGATGAAAAAAATTTTGAAAAAAAAATATTTTTTAATATTAACCAAAATATTTTTTATAGAATTTAAAAAAGAAAAAGATCTGAAAACTAACTTACTTTCACTCTTACAATTATTACTATTAAAAACGAAAGAATGTATAATTTAAGTAATAGGTAATTACTATTCATTTACCGTGGTTAACAAATTTAATTTGTTTTTATAATTATATGTCCTAAATATATTACTAATTATTTTTTTATTTTTAATATTTTACATGTTTTAATTTATAAATTGAATTGATAATTTACTATAATTAAAGGTATTCCATTTTTTTAGAAGAAAATATTTAACTTTGAACAAAAGACTAAATTAGAACGATATAAAATATTTTAGACAAAAGTAAAATATTTTTTCAATTGTAATTGAATGAATTGAAAACATTAAGGACAAAAGTATATTTTACCCTATTATTAAATATTTGAAAATAAATAACAATTTATAATTGAAAAAATATTGTTTGGTCCATAATATTTGAACTAAATTCTAATTTTATCCTTAATGTTTAAAATATTTTATTTTTGTCTAAAACATTTTATATCGTTCTAATTTAATCTTTTGTTCAAAGTTAAATATTTTCTTCTAAAAAAATGGGATACCTTTAATAATAGTAAATTATCAATTCAATTTATAAATTAAAACATGTAAAATATTAAAAATATAAAAATAATTAGTAATATATTTAGGACATATAATTATAAAAACAAATTAAATTTGTTAACCACAGTAAATGAATAGTAATTACCTATTACTTAAATTATACATTCTTTCGTTTTTAATAGTAATAATTTTAAGAGTGAAAGTAAGTTAGTCTCCAAATCTTTTTCTTTTTTAAATTCTATGAAAAATATTTTGGTTAATATTAAAAAATATTATTTTTTTTTTCAAAATTTTTTTCATCTAATGGACTTAATTCTAATTTGATTAGTGATATACATATTTATTAACAATAAATCAAATAATATGTGGAAATTTTTTATTTGAATAAATTAAATAAATATTTTATTTTCTGAAATAAATAATTTTAAAAATTATTAGGAAAATACATCAGCATCTCTTATATTTTTTATACTGTAAACGAGATAATTTTATCCGTATCGAGATATGTGTATTTTTTCAATTTTCATATATCTCCTTACTGTAAACGAGATATATGTATTTGTAAATATAAAAATATAATTTTTGAAAATAATAAAAAATATTAATAATTTAAATTAAATCAAACTCTTAAAAATAGAATATTTCAAATAATAAGAAAGATAAGCAGTTTCAAATAATAGAAAAGATGAGCAGTTTCAAAATAATAGAAGAAATAGGCGGTTTTAACTAACTAATTAATAAACTTTGTCTAGTGGTTAGCTCACTAGTTTGTTTAAGCAAGTGTTGGGGATTCGAATCCCGCCTTGTTAATATTTGAATTGATTTAGTGTAAATTCTAATAAAAAACGCCGGTGAATGGAAGTAGTACGGTTAAGATCGTCCACCTTCCATATTAATTGAAATGTTATATTTTTAAAAGTTTGGTCTAATTTAAATTATTAATATTTTTATTATTTTTATAAAATATATTTTTATATTTATAAATACATATATCGTCTACATGGTAATAATTTTTTAAATTATTTATTTTAATAAATAAAATTTTTATTTAATTTATTAAAATAAAAAAACCTAATAAGTTGTCTCTATGACATAGATATAATGTCACACACTCTCTTTTTTTGTGTGGGTCCAATGAATCAATAATTGTGTACTCTAATTAATTCTTTCCCATCCAAAAACCATCAACATAAACTACTAATGCATTGACACCTATCATTCTACACATGTAGAAACAATTTCTTTTCTACACCATAGAATTCACCTAAAATATTAGGTGAATTATGAGTATTTTGAGTAACAAAGGCATAAAATACTAGACCCACTATGAGATTCCACTCTCCCGTTTGAGGTGCTCCCATTTCCAGAAGTGGGTGTGATTATGATAGAAAGTACGGACAAACTACATTAGGTTTCTAAAACGATCATTTGGCTTTTAAGGGTTTCCTCCCCTAGTTAGGAATTAATTATTGGTTCTAATTTTTTATTTTCTCACAATATTTTCTAATTCTGTAGGATGTGATTAATTTATTATAAATTTAAATTTTATTTAAAAATTTATTATCAAATTCAAATTCTTAATACTTATTTAATAAAACGAATAAATTGACCATTCGACTAACGAATTTGATTTATCTGTTAGTTCTAATTGAAATTGATATACGAAGATTTACACCTAATAACAACAAATTATAAAGATATATTATTTACACTAGTTCTATTTTATTTATATATCAATTATTTATATATAAAAATCACATGCATTCCTTCACACATCAAATCTATCTCATATAAAATATATATTTTTTATCTAATTTTAATGTTTGTGAACAGGAAAATAAATAAACAAATACTAGGTTACTAACTTACTACCATTAATAATACTATTTAAACAACACTATCTATTTGAAAAATAAAATCTTGGCTCAAATAGCATTTGTCCACTACTCATGAAAAACTTTATTATTATGGGATAATTAAGTAATTAACAAATATCAAGCATCAACCATTGTCTCCTATATATACTTTATTCTATTCAAAGTTTATGGTCCCACCACCTAACAGCTGTCACTCTGTAATCCACTCAAGGATTTATTTATCTTATGGTATTTATTATAATGTCTGAAAATTTGATGTATAAATGTATAATTATTACAGCCTTATTAAGAAAACAAATAAAGGATCACTGAAAATCTTAACAGTGTAATTGTAAAATATGAAATGCATTTATTAAGTCAAGGTTCAGATCCCGCATCGTCTTCATCAACTTTGTCTTAATAATACTTTTGTCTCCTATCGGTTTGAAGATTAATTAGTATCTCTTATTCTACGTTACTTGTGACGCACTTACATCTTACTAAATCATTATTAGTTAGGCACGATTGCTTGAACACAAAAACAAAAATATGGTAAGTAGTGGAAAAATTTTTAAATATTTCTAAAATATTAGTATTTTAATAATTTTAACGGTTGATTTTAATTAATATATTATATATATTTTTTATAATGGAGGCCATGACTAAAATTATTAGGAAATTAATATTCCAAAAATTTTAAAATTCTCCCGTAAATAGTGTTATAGGTAAACTATAAGAAAGTTGTAGAAAAGTATATTACTCAGAAAAATAATTTTAAAAAATACAAATAATAAATAAATTTTAAAAAAATTTAAAAATATGATAAAAATAATAAAATATCTTTTTTTCTTTTATAAGTAATAAATAAATTTTATATTTGACAAATAATTTTGTATTTTTATTCGAATTTTATTAGAAACATTTTGATAAGTATTTAAAAAGTTCATACAAAAATAATAAAAAAATTCAATCATTAGATCTTTGTTAAAAAGACTTTTCAGTTATTCACAAAAATAATTCATTAGATAAAAAATCAACAAATTTTAAGTATAAAAATATCTCTTTTTTTTAATTATGTTTAAAAACATCTCATCAAAATATTTACTGTTTTTTGTTATATTTTTAAATATTTTAAAGATTTATTTATTGTTTATATTTTTTGAAATGATGTTTATCAGCAATAATATAATTTTTTTAGTACAATTTTCATAGTTTATCCATAATGTCATAGATATAACTTATACATGGATCTATTTTTCAAATCAAACATATAATGTGACATTGGAAAGGCAAAAGATTATTTGTTTTTTTTTTTATTTAATTTCTCCACTCAGATCTAACAAATAGTTAAAAATAAGAAAGACCTATAAAACACATCCAAGTTGTTCCTTCGTGAAATTCTTTAAGTAGAGTGGATTAAAAATATCCTAAAATGGTTAGATATGTCGTCTAAAGTACACTTTTAGTTGACAAATGATAATGTAGTTTGAATGAATGATCTTATACATATTAAACATTTCACTAGTCCTATTACAGAGAATAAAATATAGAGTAAATATATTATCAACAGAAAGAGAGAAACAAAAATGTCTTACTATTATTATGAAAAAGAATAATTATTTCAAGACAGTACGAAGCATATAGATTGAATCAAAACTTAAAACTCAGGTTCGGTATCCATGATCATCCCTTTCTCTTGAATTGATAATACCTTTAGAGTAAGTAGTCTCTAACTCCACAAAAATGAGGTAACCCTTTTGTATGTTTATAGTCCTAGCTAGCTAACATAAACTCGATTGTTCGGATCAAATTTGATCAATCCTTTGACTTGTAGTTAGGAGATAAAGTTGGATATAAATAGCAAAATATACTAGTGCAATAGTTTTTAAGAATTCCTCTTTATTTTTTGAAGGGGGTGGTCGGGAAAAAGTTCCTACACATAAAAATTTGAATCAAATATGAAGCCTACATAGAGCATGGTCCCTAAGGTTACATGGGGAAGAATTAGATGGTGTCAAAATATTTGGATTATTAAATGGTTTTATAATAAAATATTTTTTTTACTTTTTTAATAATTGTTAAATAAATTCATATTTGACTTTAATTACAAATTAGTTCTTTATATATTATTTAATTATAAAATTTATTTTTTATTTTATAAATTATTATTTTATTATTCATCTATCATGTTTTTTGATAATAAAAAACTAAAACAATAACAAATTAGATCTTCCACTAATCGTAATAAATATTTTACCATCTTAATCGATCATAATTTTATCATTGACTCAGTTACATAAATATTAGATTGGAAAAATCGTGTTTGTTAGAAATTTAATCGATTGGATGCATAAACCAATCGATTCAAATTCAAGTTTCCCAAACTTCAATCGATTGAATTTTGCAAAACATGTGAGGTTTTGCTTATTTAATGGATTGGTCATATTACCCAATCGAGGTCATATTACCCAATTAATTTTTTTCTGGAATAAAATAAAAAATTATTATTTTTCAAAACTCCATTTTCAACTTTAATTTTCCAAATACGAGTTTTTTTATGCAGAGTAAGTTCGCTGCACCCCAGTGAACTTCATTTCAAATTTTAAAAAGATGGTTAACTCAAATTCTTAAACTTCACAGTAGACTAACAACCACTATCATAGTCTCCTAAGATGTTAGTGTTGCAAATGTGAGAAATGCATGAAGTTAGTCCTACATCAAAGAAAGTAAGGAAGAGTGAGAAGTTTATAAGATAAGAGACACATTAACTTAATATATTAAGGTTTATATTCCGGTGCCAAGTTATATTTAGTTCTGAAAATAGGACAAAACAAGATATTAAAAGTAAGGTATATAGAATATAGATACAAAAATTAATATTTTCATATTTTATTTGATGATAAACTAAAATAAATTATGAAATTTAATTTACACTTTTTTATACAAAAAAAATTTAGACAAAAAATGATTAAAAAAATACAATTATAAAAATTTAATAAAAATAATAAAAAAATATATATCTTTTGGTAGTATCTCTATATTTTGTCTGTCAAAAATGTCTTAACACAGCTTTAAGTCTCAAACCAAAACCCACTAAAGTACTGAATAAAAAAGCGAGATTATTATGTCAACGGCAATATTCATCTCTACAAAGGTTCAAACTATACAACTACCGAATACCAACTATAGTTGTAGTTGTGTCGATTAGTATTGCCTTGGCTTCTAAAGAACAATCCACACTTCGGAAGATGGAGTCCATTAATTATCTCAATTGTTGATTTAAATTAAAAAAAACAGTCAATGACAGAAATGATCACATTTATATTTTATAAAATTATAAATCATTGCTATGTAAGTTATTGTTAAATAAAATAAGTTACATGAACGATGTACTTCTTGTATATTCAATATTCAATAAGTATACCTGTTCCGACTGAATTTGCAACGCTCTTAACAAAATTCATAACAAAATCATTAAAAGAGTGTTGTAATTCATAACAAAATTATACGAAGTGTCCTCACTATACATGTCTTGAGCAACAAAAATAAATAATCATACATATATACTTTTACTAGAATTACATAACCAACTCATAAATGCAGCAGAACTGTGTGCTCTGATGTAATGTAAGAATGAACAGATTCGCAATGTTGATAACAGGAACACTACAATGAAATACCAATAATGTAATCATAGTTGGCTAGTAACAAATTTAGGTATACAGGAGCTAACATCTAAACATGTACCGTTTTATGTTCAAGCTGACCCAGACCATACCTTGAAGGACATGGGAGGTGGAAAATAAAAATCTAAAAATCCATGCTGATAAAATTACAGATTAAAAGAATAAAAATGCTAATTATGATACAATGAATCTTGTTTATCGTTGTGCCTGCTCGGGTGTGTGGTTGCTTGTTGTAGAAGAAGATGCTGCTCTACCATTCAATATTCCATTATCAATGGGTGGACTAGTTCCCCATTTACCCTCTGATTCACTGGGCTCTATTACTTTCACAGACCCATCTGTCAATCCAACCGCGAATTGGTTCGCCTCTATTGGATGCGCAGCGACGACAACAGGATACAGAGATTGGCTTCTGCAATATACAAACAACACAGATCGAGTCCAGAACACTATGATGCAGAAACATTTTTTATTGCATCGAAATGAAAGAAACATATCACAATAAATAAATCAAAACCAAATTTGATATTAAAAAAATATGAATAGTCCAACCAGTACTCTTAACTTACCCACTTAAAGTTGCTGATTGCACATATGTTGATAGTGCAATACGACATCGTAGTCTCAAGCTATCCGCATCAAAAACTCCAGTATTGCCATCACAGAATGTAGCGTAAATTAACTGACTGTTGCAGGAATAAGCTGCATATGATATAGGAGCAGGAAGAACATCTTGTGGAACCCACTGCAGACAATCAATTTATAAGCATATCTCAGTTTATTTTTCTTCTGTTAAAAACCAGCAGTTCTATCAATACCACAGGAGACATTCCATACCTGCCGAATGCGTTCCATCTTAGAGGCGTCATATATTGCCAATTGAGTCTCATGGGCTACCAATAAGCGTAGTTGGTCAGAATGAAACTGCACTCTAGTGTCACCAGTGGGGGCCTTTCCAGCAGGTAGCTGTATTGGAACCGATTTTCTTTTCTCCCATGTATCAATGCTCCACACGCTAAGCTGTACAAAATAATTCAATAGATTAAACTGTAACGAAAAGGCAAATTATAAGCTTATGGAAACTATACATAAAATAGTATTAAACAGCAACGACATATTGCATATGGTACAATTCCTATCGGACTCGCTAATTACAATGAAGTAAAAATATTTATTAATTTCAGAAAGATCACCGATATCAAACAAGGCTATTCTATTATCTTTTACACCGAAGCAATCCAAATATCATGGGATAATCTCTAGTGAAAAGATGGAAAACTAACAACGGATCACCACCAAAGAATCATAAATTATTAGGCACTTGATTTGCACAATTGATTTCCCATGACTTTAATCTTCAATGAAAGGAGAACAGTTAAAGAACATACATGAGCATCAGCAGCTGATGAAACAAGGATGTTGAGATTTGTTGAGAAGGCTAAACCAGTAATACGTTTCTGGTGTCCCTTCAATTTTGATTTCACCTATAATATGAACCAAAAGAAAATGAGATTGTTTGAAAATATTATTATAAAATTAAAAAAAAAAGAAATCGGAGATTGTGCCCACCTCATCAACTCTGACATTATAAATATGAATGGTAGAATCCTCCATTCCGATGGCAATTATGTTGTTATCCTGAGGATGGAAAGCCAGAAAAGTAGAGGCAGGAGGTGGTGGCATGAATGTTGTCATTACCTGGAACACAGTGAACCATAAGTAACTAGAAAAATTAGCAACTAAGAATTACCAGGGTTAGTTTATTTGAATGCATACCTTGAACGTCATCATGTTAAATAATGAAACCTTCCCACCACAGGCAGACATAACATATGAATCATTCTTTGAGAGTGCAATGCAAGGAACTGCTTCTTCAAGATTGACACCTGAGATATCGTTGGTCATAAGAAGACCACTGTTGGGTTGCCAATGTTGTGGAACAACACTGGCAGTTGCCTGCAATCATGCGTGTAAGAAGTCTGTTCGCTATGAAAAGGGTGAAAGAAACACAAAACATACACAAGAAATTATTTGAGCGGTTATATATTCTGCTAAGATTACCTTCCCAGTGGGATTCTGTTCACCGCGTGTCCATTTCCACAGCTTCTGAACACCATTTGAACCAAGTGCCAAGAGACCAGCACCAGAGTTTGTATATAGAAGTCGAACAACCTATGCACAAAAAGAGTTAAATAAGTTCACAGAAAAAACTTGAGAGATGAAAATCGCAATCCCACTTTCATACAATCAACAGTAAACAAACCTTGCTAGAAGAATCTGTGCTGTCAGGCATGGTTACTAACCGACACTGGACTGGATCCAGAATTTCAGACAGCTGCCATGGTTTAGTTCTATCAATTGCATCTTCCACAATTCTTGGTTTCTCAACATTTCGACCTGCGGGATCAACTCCATTCTTTGTTGAAAATGGAGAATTTGATCAACTTTGGTATACAAGTAATAAGATGCATATGTTTCATGCAAAATAAGTGACTTAATAAAGAGTAAGATACAAAAAAACTTAGCCAGCTCATTCCACTTCAGGCATCAAACAATAATATCCAAAAGATTGCCATCGATTGCATGCAAGGTTATAGCATAATATAATTACTATTACCAGAAGCTTGTACTACATGATCGTGCATGTTTGTACAGATCAAACGAAATGCATCATCATATTACATAAAAAATACTCCCTAAATGTTATGACTAGTCAGCATGTAAACATTGTAATCATGCATATTGTATTGAGTTCACAGGGATAGTTTCATACAAGAATTGGAGAAGGCCTGACAGGGGAGCTCCTTTCCACTTTACAGTTGACAGGACTAACGTTAACAGCAGCAGAGCCAGATGCCTAATTAACATAACTCAAGTGCACATTGTAAGTATTTTGATCCAAATATAACAAGAACTAAGCAGAAATGAGGAACTGTTTCCAAACCTTGATTGCAGCAGATTCAATGGGTGATCTCAATGCTTCAAAAGCTGGAGTTTCAATCGTTCTTAAAGATCTAAGACCACTAGCATTGGCAAGAATTTTGAATCCGTTGTCCGCAGTAGTAACAGCAAGAAGATTTCCTTCCTTGTTGAATCTCAGGCGTGGAAGGCCCTAAACAGGGTACAAACACATGAGGGGATATCTTCATAAAGAGTCGCACTCAGATGAACTAAGATGTTAAAACGTACCTGAAGTCCACCGTCAGCATCAATGCTAACAAGAACATTAATATTGTCCATGTCCCAAAACTTGATTTGACCTTCTTCTCCAGCAGCTAAGAAGCGATTTTGAGTTGTGTCAAACTGCACAACACCAGCAGATTTCTTTCTGAAACCATTGTATGTTCTCTTGATGGCTCCTTCGCTTTCATTCCACTCAACAAGGTATGACTCTCCATCTTTACTTGTCCCACAAGAAAACAGTCTTTTGTGTTTGAGGGGGGGAGGGAGGGGGAAGGAATCAGTTTCATTCAACATGTCAAATACTCAATATCCAAACTTAACACGAAATATCCACACACAAATCCACCTTACCTACTCCCATCAGCACTATAAAGCATTGTAGTACACCAGTGACCAGGGGCATCATAGTCAACCCTGGAACCCATGTTATCATATAGCCAGGCTTTTATTTTGCCATCGATGGCAGTTGAAAATATGAACTGCAGAGTTACAATAACAAAATTTAATACCAATGAACACAGTATTAAACAGAATAGTGCAACCATATACAATATCCACACATAACTCTTGAAAACAAAACTAACATTCAGGGCTTGTGAGACATGACTCCGATGGACTTCTTAAATCAATTAGTAACAGAGATATCGTCAATCAAAATTTACAAACACCAATCCTTATAAATAAAGTAATGCAGAAAATATGGCATGCAACACAAACAAGACATAAACTAATTAAAGAATATATCATATATTATTGTACCTGTATGTTCTCCTTGTGGTGAGGACAAATGGAATATACAGGTGCATCATGCCCCTCAAAGTTAAATAGTCTTCGCCCAGTTAAATCCCACACCTATTAAGATTTTCTCCTTTAGACAAAACAAATAGTTAATTTTTCTTATCTGAAGATTACAATGAGTAGATTTTATGCACCTTTATCAACTTATCATCCCCACAAGTCACAATGCAAAGTTGCTTATTTGGATGAGCAAATGCCAAGTCGTTCACACCACCAATGTGGGCATCAACCTGAACCAACAAGAAAATGTACCTCAAACTGTAAATCATAAGTTTTCAGTTGATTTTTCTAAGAACAATTTCACTTTGTTGAGAATAATCTCACCTCTATGCGCTGAGTTAGCTCATTTGAACCAGTGTAGGCATACAAGTGAATCAAATGTTTAGTAAATGCGACACCTATATGGAAAAAACCAACCAATTAGATGATGCAAACATCAGACAACATAAAATGGTTTTTGAACATCACATACCCACAAAACTTCCATCGGGGCTCCATGTAACACGGCTGACAGAAATAGGGGCATCTTTGACTGCAGCAGCCTGCAAAAAATATCAATTATGAGATTCCAAAAGGTTTTGAAATCTCAAGCACCACTCCCAGATTAAATAGTGGTGGTCTGAATGCAATTAATGGTAATGTAGGAAAAGAAACACTCCTTGGTATGCGTAGTAGATTAAAAAAAAATTTAAAAATAATTAAAACCTGAAATGGTAATGAACATGCCGAGATATCCCATATCTTGAATGGCTTTGTAACCAATCTATCTCGCAAAGTAAGTTCCCAGAGGGCAATTTCACCATTGTTAGATCCAACTGCCATCAGAAATATATGAAGTTAATTTTATTATTATTATTATTATTGGCTGGGGGCATTATCATAGTGAACAAATGTTATATCCACAACAATTGAATATACCAAGAAGCAAGGTTTGGTGAGAAGGATGAAAGTCCATGCTTGTCACAGAGGAGCCTTGATGTAAAGTCATAGCCACTGTTCTTGGTAGATCTTCCAGTGACCAAGAAGCTTGTCGGGCTGTCGGATAGGAAACCTAAATTTCAAGAAATGAAACCAGAATGATGTGGCTAATTAACCATTACAAAGGCTGAAGCCCTATGCAGCTAAGGAGATACCCAAAGCACATCTATGCTAAACAGGAAGTCTGAAAATTATCAGAACTACCTCCTCTAGAGAAGGAGCAGGCCGAAGTCTTTTCATTAGCTGGTCATGATCGGCAGCATTCTGATAATCAACCATGCCAGGAGCTGTTGGAGGTGTTCTCGGCCTCTTCAAGATAGACACTAATTTTGGAAAATGGCAATAGTAATTAATTCATGAGAAACACTTGCACTGTGAAACTACAGAATATGTAAACATTTTAAGCAAAATCTCAACAACTTGTCCTCATCCGGACACAATCAAAGTTGTCAAAGTCCCCCCCCCCCCCCCCCCCCCTTCTTGATCCAAAAAGAAAGTAACCATATCTTTATAACCTTGATTCTGTGGGAGTGGCATGCTTGATGCCGTAACAACAGCTGCTTGGACAGATGATGAAGCTGACGCATTAGCCATCCAACCAGCCAAAGCATTTGCATTAGCAGTTGCGGCAGCAGGCGGAAATGGCTATACAAAATAAATGAAAGCAAATATTCATTAATCAACATGATTAACTAGCTTCATAATCAATAAAACATGTCACAAAACAATTTTCTAAGATAAGGTTTCATACACCATGAGCTCCAAGTGAAGTATAGGCAGCAGGCTTTGCAACAGCAGCAACTGGAAGATTGACAGGTGCAGGTGCTAGAGGACCATTAGGAGGAGTACATGTGTGATCAGTGAATAGTGTCTTTATATCTGGGTTTGGCCTGGGGTTTTTGCAAAGCTGGTGCTGCCAATTCAGACTGCATTGATAAGGAACAAAGAAAAGATTAGGAAAAATAAGGAACACGACACATAAGTTGTTAAAAGTAGTGTGTAAAACTAAAAGATATAATGTTTGGGTGTGGCATGAAGGAAAAATCCACACATCTCACTTATCAATCAGTTCACAAAAGTAATCTAACAAACAATGAACTGGGGTTAAAAAATAAAAAATAAAAAATAAAAAAAACCACGGCAAGATCTTCTGATCAGAGAGAAAATCAGTCAGACTCATGGCTCTGCTAATTTATCTAAAGCTACAGCTTCCATACCTTTGATTAATTAAGGTCCGCAATCTTGATGATTTAAGTGTAGGGAAGATAAGCTTATCACGGAAAAGTGGATTTGCTTCTATCAGCTTTTTAAGCTCAATCAACATGATCCCGCGAGCAGTTTTAGTGTCACCATACTTGGACAGCTGCTCATTCTCCCTGGCATATGCCATGACAAGGAAAATATCATAGCTTAGTAAGTCTATAGGTCCAAAAAAATAAAAAATATGAAACAATTTGATAAATATGACACCGGAATAGAAACGCCATTGCATTACGTAGACTACAAATTACCTGAAATTATTAAGCGTTAACAGCTGCGTAATTTCTTTGTATAGTTCCTCATTGAAGGTGGAGAACACTTTTAAATCACCCACTAATATCTCAACAGCCTTTGCCTTGTCTTGCCTAAAATTTAAAAAGTAAGAGAGAAACAAAAGATCAATATACCAAAATGAGGACAAATACAATCAGATTTCAAGAAGGTACAAAGTAATATATACCTATCAAGGGCTTCAAGATATTTCTGCTTCCTGATTTCAAAGAATATTTTCATGGAGTATCTATTATCATCAACTTTTGTAAACCCTGCCAAATACTTCTCAACTTCTTCCCATTCGCCAGCCTGTACTTTTTCCTCAAAGTATTTCATGTTGAAGAAAAACCCCGACTCTTTCTCAAGCCTGCATCCATGAACAAGTAGCTAGTGTCATCTTCATGTATGAAATGAGAAATGCCCAGCAAAAGAAGAGGAAGAATGATCATTTTATCTTGTCTCAACTCTAATTAGGCAGGCAATTCTTAACCTTCTACTAGGTGAAATAACAGCCAACAAAGTAAAACATCTTTGTCTAAAGTACAATATATATTTATAAACCACTTGTATCTTCAACCCGGTCAATCAGCGGTCAATAGTGAAGGAATGTAACTCCATTTATTAATTCTATAGATTAGGAATTAGGATTTTCATTATAAACTATACACAGATCAATATTTACATAGTTTATAATCACACAGCTCCGTGATTAAGTTATCCACATCCAAATTACAAGGCTTTCAAACTCACAAGAAAATCAGCATTAGTACAAAATTTCAAAAGCGTTTTCCCACCTCATTTCTTTATTATTCAGCTAATTTTCAATAATATTGACCATCACAAAAGAGCAAAAGATGAAAGCCTTCAAAGTTCAGACAAATAGATTTCCTAACGGCCCTTTCGACAAGCAGTCATACATAAATAACATAATTTTAACATAAACACTTTCCTCTGTTATGTTGCGTGGATTATGAATTGCTTCCTGCCTATTGATAATTATCTTAAACCACAACAAAATATATTGCAGGAAAAGTAGCAGACAAATTAAACTAAAACCAAAAAAGGGTAACAAATATTTTCTTTTAAAAAAATAGAGAAAGGGGTGTTTACTTGTGCACCGACTCTTTGAATTTTTCCTCCTCCAGAAATTGGAGTATGAGAAACACCAATTCTCTGCTCAGAGAAGTCATAGCAGCTCCTAAATCTGAAACCCTACCAATAATTTCGATATTCGAGAACCGATCTTCAAACGGGAAAAACCCGAAACCAAAACCTTGAGACCCGAAAAGAAAAACAGCCGGGAACTTCAATTTCGCGAAACGGAGAGAAATCAGAACCAAACCGCACAAACTCGACTCCAAATCTGAAGCCACATACACTCCGCAACCCCAAAATCCTCAAGAATTAAGAGGTTGTTGAGCGATATATGAGCTCCAAGTTCGAGAATTTCTAGGGTTTGAAAGGCTGCGGATAAGGGAGGAGAGAGAGAGGTAGAGAGAGAGAGGGAGAACTTTGAGAGACTTGGTCTCGCTATCTTCGATGCGTTTGTACAGGGTCTTTCTTTTTCTACTGACCTATCAGAGATAAGTAGAACCGCGTATATGATAAGTGAGTTGAATTTAAGATAGCTTATCATTTCGTGACTGATAAGGCAACTACAAGAGTGTCGCGGATTCGAAACTAGTTATTCAAATCTAGTGAATATTCGCAACACACGTCCACTCGAACCCCATCTTTTTTATTCGTACTGTCGCTTTCGCTTTGAACCGATAATCTCAATTTATTAACTCTTCAATGTCAAGTCTCATCCTGTTTTTCGCCATTTTATCGTGAGAACTTTTCCGAGGATGTGAAAACCACGCGCGGGCAGCATTCATCCCCGGGGCCACTTCCCCTTTGTCGTTTTCTATTTTTTCTAATTTGTTTTTAGATTTTTGTTTTTTCCTCTTTTGTTCTCCATTCTTGTCTGGAACACTGTCAAGAACCATCCTTCTTTGTCTGGTCGATTTATTACGGATGAATTTAATTTATACGTGTCTTTAAAATATAAATTAAAATTATTAATTATAATCATTTTTCAAAAGACAAATAAAATTTAAATTTTTAACATATTTATTATATATTAAATAAAATAAAAATTTTTAATTTATATTAATAATAATTTTAACTTGTATTTTTAATAAGTGTCAAATTTTAGCTCATATGCATTGGCTTTTTCTTTTATCCGATTTTAAATTAAAAAATAAAATTATTATCTCTTTTTTAATAAATTAAACAATTATACAATATATATATATATATATATATATATATATTAAAAATAAGCTGTCAACTAAGTTATTTATATAAAAATATATTAAAATATAAAATATACATTAAAATTAATTAAATAATATATATTTATATAAAAATATATAATAAATATACTTTTTGTGTACATAGCATTTTTATAAATTAAAATAGAATCCTCATAGATTAAAAAAAAATCATAACAAAACTATTCGAATTATCTTTCTCATTTTTATAACAATAGTGAATCTAAATAATTTATAATCTCAATTCACCTATTTTTAAAGTATTTATGAGTACGAATAACCTAATTTATCTATCTATTTATTTACTTAATATATTAAAATTGAATTTTTTTTCCCAATTAAGAAAAGTAAGATATCGATTTCTCATGAATTCATTTTTCTACTAAAATAAATATACTATTTTTTTTTTAAATTTATTTTTGAAAAATATCTTTATTATAATTATACTATAATTAGCATTTAAGTAATAAAAGATTGATTAGTGCTACAAAATTAACAATTTATAATTTTTAAGCACATTTTTTCTTTTTTTTATTCTTCATTTTGTTATTAACTTTATTTATTTTATTTTATACTTGTATATACATGTTCAAATTATATAAATTGTTTCTTAAAATAAAGATGATTCTATTGACGAATATTATTTTAAACAATTTTATCAAAGTTAAAAATTTGAAAAGAAGACAGTATAAGTATTAGTATAAGTATTATATAGTAATTTGACTAATTTTTAATTATATTTAATTTTTTAATTACCAAATTTTTATATTTTTTTATAAGTTAAGCGAGCTAGCTTGCCAGCTCGTCAACTCGCTACAAAGTGAAGAGAGCTAACATTTTGAGTTTGTCGTACTTGGTAGGAGGGGTTGGCCGGTCCCTTTTTTTGGGCGGGCGAGGCAAACTACCCGCTTTGTCATCCCTACCCCAATTATCTTTTCAGCTTACGACATTCCACTCTATTTCACAGTACTTTACCATTCGAGTCTCACACTATCTTGCTTTACCATCAAGTTTTCTACCATTTTCTTTGGCCAACACCACTGCTCTTCACAATACCTCAATGCTACACATTTTCTTTTCTGTTGGTTCATTGTTCTGGTATGCTCCAATGCTTAAATGTGTGATTCTGTTATGGTTTTAGTGGTCAGATTTTGCCTCACTGCTTTACTAATGATGTTTTAGTATAGTGGTATACTTTTACTTTATTCTCTTCTAATTTGCACTGTTTTATACCTTTTAGCACTTTTAATTCTTGTATTCTATGCCTTTTTATGTTTTGAGTGTTCTCTTTTATATTTTATTATTTTTTATTGTTTGTTATTTCTATTTTCATTACCTATTTACATATTTTCTCCTATTTTTTAATATTTTTAAATTTAATTTTCAATCGACACCCAATTACTTAAACCAAATCTACTCAAATTTAATCAGTTTGGATTGGTTCGAGTCCACTTTTTAAAAAATTACCCGATTCAACCCGAATCAATTAAATTTTTATTGATTTGGTTCTTATCCTCCGATAAATCTAAACCAACCCGACCCGATTAGTGAACATGACTACTTTCTCCTCTTTGCACAGGTGCCTGTGTTGCCCATAGTTTTTATGTTTTTTTGTATAATGTTTAAAATGTTTGATATGATTTTTCGACACTTACATATTTTTAGTTTGGTATTTTGTGATTTTAGGTCATTTTAGATGAAAAATTTTTCATTCTTAGATGTGATCTGACTTTCAAATGTATTTAATTAATGTTTGGGTGTCAGTTAGGGATGACAATTTTTTGCAGTAAAGTAAGTATTTGCAAAGATTTACCCATCAGGAGAAAATCTAAGGGTCATTGTCTCCATGCGAAGACAAAAAATAGGTATCCATTTAATAATAGGGCGGGTAGATTAGGACAAGAGGTACTTGTATAAATAATATTCATTAGTGTGAAATTACTAAAATATCCTTTATATATTATTTGAGAAATCCTAATTTCTTAACTCTTTTCCTCACTCACCATCACCTAATAGTCGCCACACTTGCAGCCTTACTCATCCTCATAGTCACCACCCTCACTTGCGAGCTCATTGCCTCTATTAGCAGATTCGTTGCCACTTTCAGCAACCTTGTTCTCGCTACTTCTAACAGCTTCATTGCCTCTATCAACAGCCTCGTTACTGCTAACTTTTTTCGCCATTAATTTGCTACTCTTATCTACCTCCGTCTTAAAGAAATTTTGTGTTTTTGTAGTAAAATTTCGGTGTAAAAACTAAGATATTTATGTGTTATTGTTAAGAAATTTTAGTGTTTTTTTCTGATAAATTCTGCACAATTTAAAACTCTTCTTCTTTCTCTTTTTCATCTTTTGTTTCGTTTTCTTTTTTTCATCTTATTTTATTTTATCATAATTCTTATTGTTTTACTCTTTTGAAAAAAATAAAAAAAATAACTGCAATAACATAAAAAAATAAAAAATAAAATACAACACCACCAATAAAAAAAAAAGAGTAGACACAAAAAATAAAAATTATTTATATTAATAAATCATGCGTATATAAACATTACATATAATAAAAATAATTTTTATCGGATTTGAGTTAACTTAATTAAACTTAACCGCTAAAAAGACTTGAAAAATAATGGAACTGAAATCCTAAACATAATTCTTAAGCTTAATACTCTGAACAAATTTTATTTGAAATTTCTAATTTATTATGTTCATTATTCCTTCCATTTTTTAATTTTGGTCAACGAATTAGAAGAGATTGCAACAAGCAAATGTATCTAGAAACATCGATTAGTGGATATTGAATTTTTATATTTTAAATTCTCATAAAATAATATATTTAAAGCTTTTTTCATTTAAATATTAAAAATACAATTAAAAATATTAATCATTACTTTTTTAAATTTTGTTTCTAAAAGCATGTATTAATAATAATGAACTTTCCGGAGCTAGAAACAAAAAAATGGGGACATGACGGGCCCCACAATGGGGTGGTAGCTCTTGTCTTTTGCCACATGTGCTACATTCTCCTTTCAGTCTTTCACAAATCTACGTCACGCGTTCACGCTCCTTGGAACGGCGCGTATATATAATTATACACAGAATGGTTAGCGTGTGGTGCGCACGATGTACGTCAGAAAGCCCAACTGCCAAACGATAAAGCCATAGAGATTAGAGAGTACTCACACTCACAGCTTTTATTATCGCGAAATCTCGGTTCTCTTTTCTGTTTTTCTCAAGAGAGGCTAAATCGCGAAATATCGCGCTTTGCTACCAATGAGTTTTGTTGCCTGCCTGGCCTCTCACTTGCTTTTCTGTCACCACTCACCACTCATCAGTACTTACCACCGAATTCATTTTCTATTCTTTTAATTTTTTTAATAATTAAATAGGTCTAATTTTGCATTAAATGACACTTTCTATTTCTAACCATTTTTTGAGAAATGAAGTCAAACTACATGAGTTTTGAGTTGCATATTTGTTTATTTAGATGATGACTTGTATACAATTATTTTTATATAAATTCGATAATTAAAAATTATTAAATTTAATACATTTAATGAAATTTTTATTTAATAGTGTTTAATTATTAATTTTATATAAAAAAATTGTATATAAATTTTTATCTATTTAGAAACTTATATAGTTATGCTCACAGCTCATATATATCATTTTTGTTAATAAATATTTTCGTAATTTTATTAAAAATAAATTTATGTTTATTTAAATTTTAGAAATTATTTTAATATTTTTTATTTTTGTATTTTTAATATATATATATATATATATATATATTGAACATGTTTTATCTATTAAAGGAGATTTAAATTTAATTTTATATTCATCAGATACCTTTTGAGGAACTCAATTAGACCTTACCCGTAGTGGCAAGCTTAAAGAGAATTCTTAGTTATAAAAAATTTTAATGGAAAGTTCATGATGGACTTTTAATTTGTGTGGTTTATATAAAAATTTCCGTTAAACCTTTTGAAAGAAAATCATATCAACATGGGATGTTTATAGGGAAACAAAGTCTTATAAAGAAATACAATTATGTTAAATATACTCAAATCAGTCATATAAATAAGTTATCAGTATAAAAATATATACAATTTCGTATAATATCAAAAGATTAAACGAAAAAAGATAAATAAATTTTTATTTTTTTATCTGTGAATATTTAAATCTTTAAAAATTTGAAAATATATTTAAATTTTTTATTTTTTTAAAATTTAGATATATCAATTTTTCATATTTACTTGGATCTGTCAGATTCAATAGAAAAATCAAACGTGACTCACGTTGTACTGATTTAATTAATACGAATTGCACATGTAAAATTTTTTTTAAAATTAGACAAATTAGATCCAAAAATTAATGTGTTCAAATTTTAAAGAGATAAAAAATTTAAATATATTTTTAAATTTTTAGAAACTTAAATATCCGCAAACTAAAAAGTCAATTATCAATTTATCATCTTCTCAAAATTAAAAAATCATCCAGTAAAATATAAACTTTTACACAACATTTCAACCAATATCCAAACTAACAACCAAGACACAACATTCTTCTCTCATCTTGCTCGATCACGAGCCACTTTCTCTCCTCTTCCTTGATCATCATTATTGCTTCGTCTTTTCCATCTTTTTCTGTTTTTGCATATTGATGGAGTCTCTTCTCCTTATTTGATTTTGTATACTCCTTCTTTATTGTATTCTTGATTTTCACGACTTATCTTTCGTTTTATTTAATCTTCATTGCTTTTTTTTCTTATATTTTTTTTTATTTCTACTTTTACTTCTCATCTCATAGAATTTTTAAATCTAATTAGAGTTTTGGAATTTGATTATCACTACAAATATGTTTGATTATAATATAAATTTAAATTTTGATTTAGATCTTTGTATTTGACTATAATTAAATTTTTCTTATTTTTTTGATTCTTCGTAATTTTTACTTCTCAAGTTCATTATGAGAGTGAGCTTCTCCTTCTCCTTTTTTTGTTGAACCTAAATTTGATTTGAATCTTGAAATTTTATTATTATCTTGAGTGTATTTAACTGTAATTTATTTTAAAGTTTGTTTTAAATAATCGAATTTGATTCAAATATCAAGTATGTTAACTAACGGGTTAATCATGTAGTCAATCTATTTGTCCACTTAAATAATTATTAAAGTTGAATATGTATCAGTTTATTTATTAATAACAAATTTTTAAATAAAATTCTAATTTACGACGAATTAATTATTCACCTGTTGTATTAAAAATATTGTGGGGCAACAAAAAAAACACCAAATATATTTAATTATAATTTGATTTAGAAGTTTGATTTGAAGCACAAAAATTAGTTGTTGAATAATGAATTTATATTATATTTATATACATATAAAGATATATAAATACATACTGATTGATTTAAAAACTATTTTTTATGTAAATATTTTAAAAATTATATTATCCAACTAAACTAATTATATAGAATTAAAAATTACAAATATATTTATAAAAAGTTTAGAAAGTTATAACCCTCCATCATTTGTGATCCAACGATTGCTTGCCACATGACCACATTTATGTTTACAAATTATTATTAGAGAAATGATAATTCCGCTTTTATTTTTAATAATGTCACTTGATATATAATTTCTTTTATATTATATGTTGCATAAATTTTGTGAAAAGAAGAGTGATATTATCAAAATTAGAGTGACAATAATTTTGTTAGGTAATTAACTAAGATACTAACTAACTTAGCTAACTTTTTAAATTTCAAAAAAAATAAAATAAAAAATGCAAGTCCTCCTCCTCCCAAAAAGAAACATTTCAAAACATAAGAAAGAAATATCTAGTAATTCACATAAAAAAGCCACATTTATTTACTCAAAAAAACATTTGATTCCTTGTAAAAAGAAGCATCCATTTAATCGTAAAAAAATTTGAAAAAACAGCTAAAAAAATAAAAAACAAAACACAACATAGACACACTCTCGAAGAGAAAAATTCCAGTAAACAGTAACCCACATAAAAAAAATCACGGAAAGAAACATTTGAAAAAAAGTTAAAGAAAAAAAATTAAAAAATAATAGGAACGCACCCCAAAAAAAACATCCCAAAACCTATAAAACAAACATCCAATAACTCGCATAAAAAAATCATAGAAAAACATCTAAAATTCTATAAAAGAAACATCTATTTACTCGTAAAAAATACAAAAAAATAGTTAAATAAAAAATAAAAAATGGAATGCATTGCGACAGGGCATTGCGGTGGTCGGCAGCGCTGGATTCACGAGGGGGAGGGCATGCGATGGTTGGCAGTGTGAATCGCGAGGGTGAGGGGGATGAGGGGTCCTAGACCCAACGAATCGCGAGATGGAGGGTGTTGCCGTGGTAGCGGCGCTGCAAATCGGTGGGGATGCTCAACGAGAGGAGGGAGCCGCGATGGCTGCGACGCGAGGGAGGGAGCTATAGTGGTCAAAGGTGTTGCACGTCAAGACGGAGTGAACTACAACGTTCAGCTGGATTGTGCGACGCAAGGAGGGAGTCCCGGTTGTCAGAGGCCCTGCGCGTTGCAAGTAGGGGAGCTACAATTACTAGAGGTGCTGCACGTCACGATGGAGGACGGTTAGAGACGCTGTAAATTACGACAGAGGGCGCTATGGTGAGAGTTGAAGACAGAAACGACATGAGTAGAGGTGAACATGGATCGGATAAAAGATCCATGAATCCACGGTATTTATCTGCATTCGATCCGCAAATTGTGAATATTATCCGGCCCGTAGGATATTCAAATCGGATTCTATCCGCACTCCAATGGGATCGGATCACGGATATCACACCTGTATCCGCGAATCTGATCCGCAGATCCGCACCCCATAATTAAAAATAAATTAATAATATATATACTATCATAGCAGCAACCCTAATTTCCTAAACACCCCTATTTTAGTTCTTGACGGCGCCTCTCTCTCTCCTAAATCTCACCCCGTCCCCCAGTCCCTTTCATCACTTCTCAGAAAGTCAAAATCATTACGCTAGAGCTAGACCTCTCACCGCTAGAACTCCTCCTTTTGTCAACCTCATCGTTCGACTTCTCTTTATCGTCGTTTCACTTCTCTTCTGCGGCATTCATTGATAGCACTTCGCATTGTGGTTCCTTGCCTTTTGCCACCTCCTTCATCGTCGCACCGTCGCCTCCTTCATCATCGCCTCGCCGCCGGTTCACCTCACCATCCCTATTCTGCCCTCTTATCTTGCCCTCTAATATGTCTCCTGTTCATCGTAGTTTGACTGTTTTTGTCGTCGAATGTCCTCTTTCTTGTCTCTGTTCTATCCCCTTATCTTGCCGGAGCATTCATCAAGAATCAGCTTATTTTTCCACCTAGGGCATATGACAATAAGATTTCAAAGTCAATATTTCAGTTAAAGAACTGATTCACCACCTATAGTTACAAGACCTACATCACAAGCTGCTCTTCATCATGTCTATTTAAAAAAAAAACCAAATAAATTATTTTAATTTTTTACTTGTTGAGTTACTGTTATGGTTGATTTGATTTTAGGATTGTCTGGAATGTCCAAAAATTTAAATTAATAATCATTGGTTATATATGTTTTATTATTTTGTTTTTAGTATGATAGCTTGTTTAATAATATTTTAGGATTAATGAAAAAAGGTTTTATTTTTTAGCACTAAGTTTTTTAATATATATTTTTTTCAGATATATTCGATATCTGGTCCGAGAACAAAAGTGTGGATATTGGATCCGACTCGAAGAGTTTAGTACGAATCAAATCAAATTTTTGTCTGTATCCGATCTAATCCATGTGCAGCACTAGGCATGAGTGGGGTGGGAGATGAAGGAAGGATGTATGGCTATTTTTTTCAATTTTATGGTTAAGTTTGGAAGTGTTTTTTTTTATGTTGGAAAACAACTATTTGTATCCATGAACTTTATAAACACTGACAAAAGTACCCATCAACTAAGGAAACTAACATTGTACCCGTGAAAGATGAGTTCCTTGTGACAAAAGTATCCAAACCCTAATTTTTTGTTGACTTTTTAATAAAATTTTCAAAATATCCTCGTCATTTATCTTCAACCTCAACTCCACTACCAAAATAACAGGGGTGAACCTAAATACAATGGCGACGACTCCAGAGCCCTCCACCTTTGCCTCCATTGCAGACAACAAGGAACGCTGCCGCTCCCTTGTAATTTCATCCAGTTCTTGGTCAAAAATCTGGGGTGGCGAAAGCATCAGTTTGTTTTGTTTCCTTATTGTTTTCGGTTCATTCAACTTATTGGCATGTAGTATAGTAGATAGGGCATCTTGCCTATGTGCAATTTTATTTTTTTGCAATGTCTTGTTTTTTTAACTGTGCATCAACATCAATCCTTCTTTTACCCTCAAGTTCTTCTATGGTAGTAGGGTTCCACGAATCTATCTTCATCAGCAATGCCAAAAAAACCAGGAGGAGGCCTTTTCTCAAAAGGGATTTCTGCATTATAGTCAATGTCTGTCCTTTTTCTCCTTTGCCGCCTGACGTCAATCCTTGCAGCCTTCAGTTCTCTCTTCTTCTATAAAGAAGCAAGTCTTCTGGCTTCCTCAAGCTGCTTCTTCCTTACTTTTCTTTTCGCCTTCTTTTCTTTAGTGTTGCCTAATCGGGCTCATGCTTCGAAAATCATCTCCTTTTCATCTTTGTCCATATCAACAAGATCTGGATGTGCGAGTTTTCATTTGGATCAATCTCCCAAGGTTGCAACTTCCGAGGATTATCGCCGGGTTATAGTTCTCATCTTTTACACAATCTGCATCAAGAAGCTTTTCGTTCATGAGATGGAGAGAATCAATTTGAAGGGAGCGGCAGTGTTCCTCGTCGTTTGCGGTGGAGGCGGAGGTGGAGAGCTCCGACGCCGTCGCCATTGCATTTGGGTTCGCCCTTGTTATGTTGGTGGTGGAGTTGAGGTTGAAGATAAAGGGGTAGAGATAATTTGAAAATTTTATTAAAAAACAAAAAATTAGAGTTTGGGTACTTTTGTCACACGGAACCATTTTTTATGGGTACAACTATACAACATTAGTTGCCTTAGTTGATAGATATTTTTGTCAATATTCATAAAATTCATGGGTACAAATAATTGTTTTTTCTTTTATGTTATTGATGAGCCTTTTTGTTGCCCCAATATAATTGACCGGAGTGAATTGATATCCTAGTTGGTTCTTAGACTTTTTCAAGTGGCAATATCTATTACTACTACTATTATCTCCCCATTTAGAATTGTGACGTTAAATGCTAAAATTAAGATTTAAATTGATGCATATTTATTTTTTATTAAAATTAATTATAGAGTAAAATAACCATTAGGTCTCTGAAGATTTTGACTTTGGACAAATTAGTTCTTAAAGAAAAAATAGTACCAATTTGGTCCTCCAAGATAGCAAATGATGGACATATGATGTTCTTCTATCAATTCATCAACTAAAACCTAACAGGTGATACTTATATATACTTATATATATATATATATGAAAGATAGTAATGTAAACAATAATTTTTGGAGTGAAACTTCACTTATTTTAATAAAATTTGTGATAAATAGACAGCAGTTGATAAAAAATATATGAAAACTCAAATATAATAAATGCTTCAATGTCCAAAATTATATCGTTTTTCTTCTCATGTGATAGTAACAAAACATACACTACTGTACATAAATAAATACATAGACAATTCAGTTTCGATTTACACTATCTATTCTATTATATAAAAATCGGATGTCTGCATTTAATGATGAAGCTGACGTGGCATGCTTCGGAGAGTGTTTCTCGATTTAATTGTTTTAACTCATTCAATACAATTTATTACACTGACTTAATTATATCAACTAATTGATTTGATTAGATATTTAAATATTTCTTTTCTTAATATAATTTATTATAATTTATATTACTTAATTAATTATACTACATTAATTATAATTCGTTATATTAGTGAATTAATCTTTTCATTTATAAAGTCTAAAATAAAATAAATAAATTGTTATTTATTCTAATTAAATTTGTTTATATACTATATATGAATTAACGTCTATTCTATTATATAAAAATCGAATTTCTACACTTAATGGTGGAGTTGACGTAACATGCTTCGGAGAGTGTTTTTCGATTTATTTCTTTTAACTCATTAAATATAATCTATTATGAGATTAATTATATCAACTAATTGATTTGATTAGATATTTAAATATTACATAATTATTATAATTTATATCAATTTATTTTAATAGTATTTCCTAATTTTTTTATATTCTGGTAGTATTTTTTAATTTATTAAATCAAATTAGGTATAAATTATGTATATTAATTAATTGATTTGATTAAATTATTAATAATTAAAATAATAAATCTATAAATAAAATAAGCAAATGAGATATTTTTAACTAATAATTAAATCAAATTAAATTATATGTATTGAGTCAAATTCAAATCATGTGAATTAAATACTAAACTAAAATATGATTATTTCTTGCTTATTCAAATTAAATGCAATAAATACAAATTAATTTTATTAGATAATTATAATTTTCTGGTCTTCTATATATAGACAACCAAACAAAATGATAAGAATCATCATTTTTATCGCTCTTGCTATTTCAACTCTTCTTTTCTTCTTTTTTTTTATGTAAAATTTCTTTTACGGATAAATGAAAAAGTATAGATGAATAATATTTCGTTGATTGTTTGTTTATAACTCAAAAATATCTCAATTTAAGCCTTATCGTTGCTGATGGAATTGGATGACAATGTGCTCGGCATACTTGCGGCTTAAGAAATCAAGTCATGTGCTCGAGGTGCACCGATGCAAACTTTTGGAGCACTGCCGTTGAATTCATTGTATAGTTACAGCAAATTATGATATAGTTAAAAAACGTTTATGCATGCATGCTATTCTTCTTTATATGTATCCCTCTATTTTTACAATTCACATCTTTATATATTAGATTCTTTTGACATCTTTATAATAAATAATTATTTATTTTTATAATTACTATTTATAAAATTTATTACATAATTTTCTCCTCTTAATATCAATATTTAATGAATATAAGATACAAAATATTATTTATATTATTTAACATACAAAACAAATATCTTAAGTCATTATGTAGAACAAGAAGTATAATAGTGCAAATACTTACTTACTTATTTATTTTATTTATCTATTCTATTATATAAAAATTAAGTTTCTACACTTAACGATGGAGTTGACATAGCATGCTCCACAGAGTGTTTTCCGATTTAGTTATTTTAACTCATTCAATACAATTTATTACAATTACTTAATTATATCAACTAATTGATTTAATTGGATATTTAAATATTAATATAATTTATTATAATTTATATTACTTAATTAATTAGACTACGTTAATTGTAATTCATTGTATCAGTGAATTGATTTTTTCATTTATGAAGTCTAAAATAAAATAAATAATTTATTGTTTATTCTAATTAAATTCATTAAATTGGATGACGCATAGCAACGCATACGGTGGCGGAATAGACACAACAATGGTAGTGACTGGGCAGGTGGAATAACGGCGACGAGATGGAAGTTGCATGTTCTTCTCTACTGCATTTGAAAGCAAGTCAAGCAATATTTTATTCTTCTGGGTTTTTGGGAGTAAGGTCACAGAATTGAGGGCAAGAAAAGTTAGGTGGCTATTTAGTTTTTCAAGGCTTTTTTTTTGTTCTAGATTTCTAAATACCTAAAAGAGTACCGTGTTAAAGATTGTATATCATTTATTTCTTTCTTTTTTTTTAATGTAAATGAATATAAAATAAATTAAAAATTGTGTACGAAAAAGTTAAATTAAGTTAGACAAATATATTATTATTATTATTATTATTATTATTATTATTATTATTATTATTGTAATTGAATAAATTAAAAAAATTAATTAAAAAACATCGTTATCCTTGAATTTAACTCTATCTATTATGCAAAATCTCTATTTATATGATTTATTTCTCATTATATCTAGATTACATCTCATTAATAATTATAGATAAAAAAATTTATTAATTGCATTTTAAGTTTTCAATTATATGTCAGAATTAATTTTTTTAATCTAAAGTTAATGTAAAAAATAAAAAGAAATTCACATCAAATTATTTAGACTCTAGAGTCATTAATAAGTTTTTTGACCAATAAGATGTCATTCATAATTTTCTCTAAAAGTTTAAGTTGTATAAATATAATTAGATAATTTTAATAAGAATAATATTATACATTTAAATTTATCTATTCTATTATATAAAAATTGGATTTTTGTACTTAATGATAAAGCTGACATAGCATGTTTCTAAGAATGTTTTTTGATTTATTTCTTTTAACCCATTAACTATAAGTTATTACGATAAATTAACTATATCAACTAATTAATTTGATTAAATATTTAAATATTATATAATTTATTATAATTTATATCAATTTGATTTGGTAGTATTTTTTAATTTATTTATTTTAATATTTTGTTAGTATTTTTAATTTATTTCTTTTAATTTATTAATCCAAATTTATTGTGTGTACTAATTAATTAATTTGATTAATTTATTAGTCATTAAAATAATAAATCTATGAATAAAATAGGCAACTGAGATATTTTCAACTAATTATTAAATCAAATCAAATCAAATTATATATATTGAACTAAATTCGAATCATGTGAATTATGGACCAAATTAAAATAAAATAATTTCTTACTTATTCAATACACTTTTTGTATTTATAAATAAATTGTTGTCTACTTCAATATATGAAATTTTTATGAATTTTTATTACGCAATTCACTTTAACACAAATAAATTAATTTATAAAAATTTAAACTTGAACGCTTGCTATGATTAAACTCAAATTTTAATTTATTTTGTCATATTATTATATAAATATTAAATTCTTTGATTAAACACTTATTTGATTACGAAATGATATTATATTACTTTATATTGACAATTAAATTTCAGTTACTACATAAATATTATATTTTAGGTAATTGTATATTTTTTTGTTATATTAAAAATTATTATATAATTTTAAAATCATTTAGTTATGTTTATTTTTTTAAAAGTATTGTCATTATTGGAGAGTAACTAATGTTTGTGATAGTATAAAATTAAAAAATAAAAATACAAAATATTAATAAGTGTGTTTTTGAAGTATAAATCTTGAAGTAAATATATGTAATTATAATTAATGATCATAATTAAAAGTCTTTATTTTATTTCAATTTGTTCAGGACATGTTTATCTTAAATTTTATTTTTTTATTAATTAGTATTTTTTTGTACATTTAATTATCATTAATTTATATAAATCAAAATGTATAACTTAAAAAGATAGATACGTATATAAAAAATAAAAAAATATATTTTTTGTTCGTTAGTAAAAAATGTATGTCATTTTATTTTTTTTTTTTTTTTGCATCAAATTTTACATTTTTACCATAAGTTAGAGTAAATTATTAAATATAAATTAGATTTACTACTTATTATCCTAATTCGAATTCATTATATTCGATTTATATGGAAATGTAAATGGAGACAATTAGATAACGTTATTGGGTTTAGGGGATTCAGGTAATTTTAGGGTGACTTTGGTTTATCAACATAAATTAGCCTAATATGTGATATTAGTTATTGTTATATATAATAGAATAGATGACATATTTATGCATTGTTTAGATTAGAAGAATTTGTAGAGGAATAACATGCTGGAGAAGAAAATAGATGGAAAAATTAATTTTTCATTATTTGGTTCAACAAAGAAATTGAATGAAAAACATAAAAGTGTATATGGAGCTCACGTAAATTTTTTTTCTTCAAAGTTGCGAAAAAACTGATTCAAAAGTGCAAACACGGATAAAAATACAGAGTTACCATTTGAATTATAATTTATATATAATATATAAAAACATTAATATAATTTTTCTCTATTATGATTTTTTCTCTTCTTACTTTTCCTTCCATTCAAGCAAAAGAAATTTTTTCCTCTATTTTCTTTTCATTCATTTTTTTCATCTAAACAACACACACAAAAAATACTTTTCTTTCATTTTCTTTCCTCTTATTTTTTATCTTATATCCAAACAATAGTTTAGTGTTTATCCATTTATCTTTTATTAATATTATTATAATAAGGATACATGTAACTTTATAAAAATGATATAACCTAGACTTTGATTATCTGAGAATTTATTGAGTGGCTAGAATAGCTCCACGTCATGAACCAATGAATGCTAGCAATAAGGATGATCACAAAAACAGCCGAAACGGGTATTTGCAGGAATTACTCGCGTTTTGGAGCTAGATGGGGACTCCCGAAATCCTCACGACCTGCCATGCGAAAATGGATGGGGAGTAGGAGTGGCAAACGGGTCGAAACCTGTCGAGCTGGTTGCATAACCCGCCAAAAAATGCGAGTTTGGCTGAAAATTTATGACCACCAAACTTAAAAATCCCGCCTACCCTGCACCGCCTAATCCACGGGATTTGGCGGACTTCGACGGGACGGGGCAGGCTTTCCCGCTGGGCCAAGTTTTTATTTTGGTAGAGACATTTTTTACAAATTTTTATAATGTTATTGATCTACAAGAGGATGAAGATGATAATTGAAGGAGTTTTAAGTTATATTTTGGATTATGTTTATGTTTGATTGATTATAAACTTGAAGATGTTTAATTATATATTTTGGATAATATTTTTTTGCTTTGGACAATACTGGTTTTATTATTTTGTTTCAAAAAAATTGATTTATAAGTATATTTATTACATATTTATAATTATAAAGACGTTAATGTGCGTGAATTTAAAAATTATAATTTTTTTATGTTTTTAGAAATTATAAATTTATTGAAATTGTTGTGAAATTATATATATTGTTTAATATTTAATGGTTTATAAAAAAAAGGAGATCCCGCTAGCCTACCATTAGGTAGGCAGGGGAAAAATTCAGAACCGTTTTACTAGGCGGGGCGAGCTTTTGGCAAGACAGGGCGGACTTTCCCATTTGCCACTCCTAATAGGGGCACGGACATAAGTACCCGCCTCATGAAACTTATTAAATATACGCGAATATAAAATTATTAATTTATCCTATTTATTATATATATGTAAATCTATTTCTTGAATTTAGTAACCTTAATTTCTGCCTCCAATTTGAATTTTTCCTTTTTCTTCCAGACTCATTCTCAGCCTTGATCCTCTCTCTCTCTAACTCACTTTTTCTACCTCTCATCAAGTCCGTCACTATGTCGCTCAGTATCGTCCTAAAAAATTATGTTATGTTATTATGTTGGATTTTTTTATGTTTTCTCCTTTTTAAATGTTATTTTTCATAACGAATATGTTATAAATTGTGTTGAATTATATTGAATTGATTATTTTATGATTTATTATATTATGTCTTTTTGTGTTAATTTTTTAAAAAATTTTCAAAGAATATTAATAGATACCCGAAGAGATCTACGTTCTCTTAGGAGTAATTAAATAGGAACTTACAATGACGGAGAAAGAACAGAGACATTTTTTTTAAATAGGAATGAAGGATGAAAAGTGGGTTTCTCACGCTCCCCTGAGTTCTCATTACCATATCTAACTAGCAACGGAGATCCAATTTGAGCCGATTTAAGAGGAAACGCATGGACTTCATCTGCATTGGGTCTTTAAGGTAACGAACTCAAGTCAAATTTGGGACCCTAACAATATATTTTAGTTGATCTTGCTTGCATTGAGGTCTTACCAGGTTCAAATATATCTTAAATTAATATTTTGAGTCATTGTTATAGCAAATACCATACTATTTAATATTATAACACTTAGTATATATAAAAGTTAGATATTTACAAGACATTTTTTAATTCAAATTAAAAAAATTAATTATCTCTTTTTTAGTTTTAAATATTATTTTCTAATGTAACAAAAAAGTGAAAATAACAATAATCACTCACATAATTAAAATAGAGAATTTTAATATATACATGACACTATATATATCAAGAATTATTATATATGATATATAATTTTTTTTCTTTTCTGTAATGACTATTTATATAATTTATTGAACAATTTTAATTTTTCATCTTAATATTTAATAAATTTAACATACAAAATAAATAACTTAAGTTATCATCTAGCACAATAAGTATAATAGTGCAAATATTTATTTATTTATTAGTAGTAAAAAATATATAAATAGTATAAATTGATATTTTTTTAGTATAAAAGCAATAATAAAGATTATTAATTAAGTTAATTACATAATTAAAAAATTAAGAAGAATTTATTAAATAATAATAAAAAATAAGATTACTATTTTCACATATTACAAAATTTATAAAAAAAATTGGATAATAAATCAATCCTCAATAGATTATATATTAATTCTGTCAAAAAAATAAATAATCAATACATTGGATATTATTATTTACGTACTAATATATATATATATATATATATATATATATATATATAATCGATTATTAAGTTTATAATTAATTTTTAATCTAATTTTTGGTAATTAAAATTTAAATGATTGAAATTATTAAATGATGAATATTTTGCATCTAACCAATTTATTTTTATTGAAATTAAAAAAATGATGAGTGTTAATCAATTCTAAATTTAAATTTAAATTTGAGTAAGAAAATAAAAAAATATTTTACATTTTATCTCACTAACCAAAATTAATTTTAAGATAAGAAATTACTTTGTACATCATATATTGTAAGATAGTATGGTCATTTGTTATTTTTTAATAGTAAATATTGGCAAATAAAATGGTGTAAGAAATTAGAAGAAAATGTATTTACAAGTTTAGAAAATATTAATTTATTTTTCAATAGAATAAATTATATATTGAATAATAAAAGTTGTTATCGGTTTCTTTTCACACTAACTAATACTCAACGATGGTGTTTCGATACACCATATTTCCAAAAAATATTAATCGATCTAATAACTTTTGTAATGACATAAGTTTATGAATTTGAAAATTTAAAAATTATTTCATAAAATGTGAAGTTTTAACAAGTAACAATGTTGATCATATTGTTTTGATTTCAAGAATGAATACGATAGTAATAAATAAAATTGTCCCAAGAAAATTTCAACAAAGACAAAAATTCATAAGTATTTCTATTAATGAAAAATTAATCTATTTTAAAGACAAATACAATTTTTTCTACAGATTTTTTAACTTGGCAAGTCGAGAATTAATCCACCACATATTGATGTTCTATTTATTAAGGGTCTGTCGCTAACTAATGGATTGTGATACACAAGGCGAGATTCGAACTCCAAATACTTGCTTAAGCGGGCAAATGAAATGACCATTCAATAAATTTAAATTGATTAAAATAAATATTAATTATTTTTAATAATTTTAAGTTGTAAAATATTTATAATAATAATTACTATGTATATTTTTTATTTAAATTTTAATAAAAAATTTTATATAATTTTATGTATTATCCCGTGTAGGACACGAGAACATACACTAGGGATAAAAATCGGATGTCTGCACAAAATTTAGATCTTGAATTACTGAATAGCATAAATTGCTCTGGTTTGCCTCCATATAAATTAATACTCAAGGTTGGTGATCCGGTGATGTTACTGAGGAATATTGACTAATCCAGTGGTATTTGTAATGGTACATGGCTACAAGTTAGGAAGCTTGGAAATCATATCATAGAATGTGAAGTCTTAACGGATAACAATGTTGGTCATATTGCTTTGACTCCAAAAATGAATATGGTACCAACAAATGAAACCGTCCCAGTTAGATTCCAACGAAGACAGTTTTTCATAATAGTATCGTTTGCCATGATAATTAATAAGTCTCAGGGACAAACTTTATCTCATGTTAGATTGTACTTGCCAAAACCAGTTTTTACACATGGCCAACTATATGTGGCACTTTCAAGAGTTAAGAGTAAGAGATATTTAAAAGTTTTACTTATGAATCACGTAGGAATGTCTATAAATTTAACTATCAATGTTGTTTATGGAGAAGTCTTTGAAAAAATAAGATTTTAATATAAATATTTTAATTTTATTTTAAATTCTGTACCAATGTATAATTATTTTACTTAAAAAAAGTGTAAAATAATTATTACTCACTATTTTTGAATTAAACTTTAATTTTGAGAATAATTTTATAAATTTCTTAACATAATAATTATTTTATGTTTTTTTTAAAATATCTAAACATATAATTTTTTTTTACTTTTATAAATTTTTCCGTGCTTAGCACGGGTTCATACACTAGTTATTAATAAAAGGACATACATATCTACCGTTTATTATCTTAAAATACCTAATTAATATTTTTTTCTTTAAATACAAATTAATCCAAAATCAATATCTTCAAAAATTTAATTATCGTTATACTCTTAATTATAATAGGCTGTTCGCGTAAAATTGTACACTCATAGGGTAATATGCATTTGGTCTACAAATATCTTCAGATACATATCATTCACTTAAATCAAATTATATCAAAATTCTAATTATATTTATATATATAAAATAAATTTACAAAATATTTTTATCATCTAAATACATATTTTTTTATTTAAATAAAATTAAAAAATTACAATATTATGCGATTGTCTTAAAAATTACAATATTTGATTTTAGAAATTAGAACATTCGTGTAATATTATAATTTTTAAATTTTAGCGAAATAATATACATGAACAATAATGATTTGTTTTTTCATAACTCTTTTTCCCTTTTGTTTTACCCTGAATTATCCAAGTAAAATGTTAGAATGGATTAGAGATGAAAGTAAATCCAATCAAGCCGAAACAGACGCGAAACGTCAATGTCTGCCTGCCTATTCAACTTTCACGTGCGAATTTCATCATCACGACAAATACTATGTGTTAGTAAGGGAGAATTTTCCACTATACCGGTATATATATATATATATATATATATATATATATATATATATTTCTTAACGATTAAAAATTATTAAAATATTAATAAACTGGTATACTTAAAAATTTTTGTTAGTACATACATATCAAAGATTTACCAAATCACAAATGCTTGTTTAAGATTAAATGTTTGGATACCGAATTTTTTTTATAAATATTTTATATAGGTTACTATCTTCGCCCCCTCTAGAATTAAATTATATTTTTAGTTGCATATTGTATTAAATGTTATAGTGTTTATCATTTTCTATTTAAATTATTAAAAAAATAAATAAATAATATTTAATAAATTTTATATAATTTATTTTTTATTTTAAATATTTTATTTTTTATTTTAAAAAAAATTAGACAATTTAAATCCTATAACAAAGAGAACATAAAACTTACCTTAAAAAAAAGTTTCAGATCCTCATACCGGAATAAAAAGGTCAATCCGCGTAAGAAGATTGATAAACGTAGCATTAAATTAGAAGTAAATCTTTTTTTGATCCTTAACTATTTATTGGAAGGATAAAGCGATTTTTTACAATTTAAAATTCTTTAGCCGATATCCAATCATTAAAGTAATTAATTTAAGCAGTTACTAAAATAGTGACTTGACATGTTAATTGAAATCCGATAGTATTATGAGTTGTATGTAAAAAGTTCTTCTATTGAATGACCTAATTTTTATTGCTAAATTTTCATTTGGGCTTGAGTCTCATTAATGTGTATATTACCCTTTTTTTAATTTTTTGCAGTTTTGTTATGTATACAAATTTTTTGTCTAAACAAATCCAATTAAATTTATCTAAATCCAACAAAAACTAACCTTATATTAGAATGCGTATTGCGTATAAATACGTACTTATCCCAACTATTAAATGGTACGAACATCATTATAAAAAATAGTTCTTCTTCTAGGATCAAAATCGCAACGCTCAAAATTCAAATCAAGTTTAAAATTTCTAAAAAATCTCTTAAAATCGTCACAAAAAGTCAAGAAAATTTTAAAGCTAAATTCGAAATCATCACCAATAAACATAGAAAGAAAATACGAAATATTATTAAAGGTATTATTCACTAATCGTCCAGTTTTCTCACTTTTCTCTTTCTCATTTCTATCGCAAAACACTACATAGTCATAATTCTGTTTATTTAGTACAATCATTTCGTGTTCTTGCCTTAAAGTACGTATTACTATTCTCATTATACGCTTTATTTTGTAATAACTGTATTAGGTCGGTGTAAAATGTCACGTAGTATTTGTCGTATAATTTAACCTGTATTTATATGTGTTTGAGGAATTTGAATTTGTTTTTGTGCATGTTTGAGTGTTTGCATATTTCGAACTACATTTTGTCTCTAGTAATCATTGACAACTTTCGGTGTATTTCATATGAATTGAGGTGTACTTGGTTGTGTTGTCCTCTTTATGTTGTAATTAGATAACAGAATATTATTATTGTACTTCTGATGTTATTCTGTACATATTTGAGTGATTTGCAACTGTTTTTATCCATTTATCAGGAATTTTGTTCATCGATTTGTTGTAATGAACCATAGAATTTTGTTCTAGTGCTTCTGGTATTATTTTATGCATGTTTTATTAATTTGCATGTATTTTTGAACTCACATTGTATGATATAATAAAAAAATAGCGGTGTATTTTGGTTTGTGTTTTGGTGTATTTTGTTTGTCTTTCGATGTATTTCATGTGAACTGAGGTATACTTGTTGCAGTTGTCCTCTTTATGCTATAACTAGACAACAGAATATTGTTATTGTGCTTCTGATGTTATTTTGTACATATTTAAATGATTTGCAACTGTTTTTGTCCATTTATCAAGAATTTTGTTCATTGATTTGTTGTAACAAATCATAGAATTTTGTTCTAATGCTTTTGGTATCATTTTATGCATGTTTTATTGAGTTGCATATCTTTTTAAAATCACATTGTATGATATAATAAACAAATAGCGGTGTATTTTAGTTTGTGTTTCGGTGTATTTTGTTTGTCTTTTGGGATATTTCGTGTGAATTGAGGTGTACTTATTGTTGTTTTTCTCTTTATACTGTAACTAGACAACAGAATATTGTTATTGTACTTCTGATATTATTTTGTATATATTTGAGTGATTTGCAACTATTTTTGTCCATTTATAAAAATTTTGTTTATCGATTTCTTGTAACAACCCATAGAATTTTGTTCTAGTGTTTCTGATATCATTTTATGCATGTCTTTTTGAACTCACATTGTATGATGTAATAAAAAAATAATAGCGTGTATTTTGGTTTGTCTTTCAGTGTATTTGGTGTGAATTGAGGTGCACCTAGTGCTCTTGTTACCTATTAACTTTTTTTTATTCCTTATAGAAAAAATAACAAAAAAAAAAGAAATACCAAAGTATAATGTAAGCATACATATGTTTGAACAACTCAATTTATTTTGTATAAATATAGTTTATTTACATGATTATGATTTATTTACAGAAAAATCATGATTTGAGATGCTCCACAAGATCCATTCATGATAGTTTTCACAACATGATCAATGACAAGAAAGCCGTTGTTCAAGAACTGGAATTTAGTAATTTGATGCATATCCCTGCTATGAATGTGCCATATAAGTTCTTGAAAGAATTGACATATTCATTTGATCTCTCCTATACCAAACTAGACACACGATATGGTATAATCAACATCACCCCAAAAAATATAGTAGATGCCCTTGGCTTGAGTGTATTTGATAAAAATCTATTTTGTAATATATTGTGAAAATTAAATTTTGGTGTATTATCAAACTATTTATGTGTTATGGAAAATTTTTTTGCTGCTTTTGCAGAGCTATGCTATCTAGCCAAAATTAACTTTAAAGAACTTAACAAGGAGAATAAAAAAAATTGTTAGAAGCTTCCAAGGCAAGACTTTGTCGCAATTATCAACCTCTACGATGGAGATAAGTGTTGATGGGGAGGAAAATTGGCTAAAATTCAAGAGAACATTCATCCTCTACATTCAGATGTCCTTCTTGTTGTCGACAATAGTAAACAAACTTTCTCCGATTCATATGTCGCTCATTCTTCACATGGACACAATACGTAAACAGAATTGGAGTGGTCATGTGCTCAATTTCCTCGTAAAGGGCATCAAAGAGCACACATTGAAAAAGAAATATGCTGTTAATGGATGCCTCTTTGCTCTAATGATTGTATATTTTTACGAATCGACACACAAAAATAGACTGGTGGATGCAATTTTTGGACCACCATGGGTCCAACATTGGACCAAAGAGTTGTTGGTTAAAAGAATACAAGTTGAGATCAAAGATGACATGGTAACTCAACCGAATTTCTTCTTTAATTTCGATGTATTTATTATAAATATATTGTGTAAACAAATATTTTTTCTATTTTAAGAAATTGTGAAAAGAGAACAACTCAGAAAATAACTAAAAGAAAAAAAGAAGGTAAAAAGGAAGGAAGAAAAGAAGGAAAAGAAGAAGAAGACTATTTCTTTGAAAAGTGAGTGTTACTGAATTTGAGTCTGATTATAAAGATGACTCGGAGGAGACACTAAAAAGAAGAAAACAACCTAAGAGAAAAGCAAAGAAGAAAGTATTATTTTTCAGTGTACTTTTGACCATTTATTATGTTTATTTGCTTGATGATTGTTTTCTTTTTCAAGATGGAATCCAAGAAAATAAAGCACCTTACTGAGAATTCATCTTTCGAAAAAGAAAGTGAATCTTAAGATTCAGAAACTATTATTAAAATAATATGTTTTGTTTCACTACAAGAGAGACGGGACTTAGCGGCGGAAAATTACTGGCGTTTGCCCAAACTGCAACAAATTGATTGAGATGCTGCAGTTCTTGTTGCGTAATTAGGCTCCATTCCAATTGATCGGACTAGTGGCAGTTTTGATCTCCACGGTAGCAAATAACCTTGGGAGGAGTGTTTCATTAAAATACCCCAACAAAAATAACCTACGCCATTAACCTTCACCTTTTGCGCACGAACCTCAGCAGAGCAAAGGTTTCAATCACTGGTCTCCTTCCCCCGCCATTGTGATCCTTTCCTCTGTCGGTTCCAGCCGTCACATCTGTGTCGTTGTTCTTCTCCGTCACTGGTCTCCTTCCTCCGTCATGTAGCTCCCGGCAAAGGTAAAGTGGAAGGGGTCGTATTGTATTGTAAGTAATTTCAAATAAAATAACGTCTCCAAAATACTCACCAGCAACCATACTTCTTGTGTTGGCCTAAAAAACAATCTTAATTGACTGATCAACTTCAAGTTCAAGCTCAAAAAAGAAATTTTGATTCTTCTCTTTCATTCTTAATAAGTATTTCCCAAATTCTTTTACATCATATAGTTTCGAAATATTCCGCACTTCTCTCGTGATGTAATTTCTCACATATTTTTTTTATTAAAACTTAATTCACGATGATCCCTTGTTGCTGTGACAAATGATTGGTATGTTTTGTTTGGTTTGATTCTGGCTTCCTTGTTATTATCTATTGTACGTCGTACAGATATGCTTAATTTTCTGTGTTGTTTAAGCATCTACGCTTGATTTGGATAGCACGGATGTGAATGATGCAACACAACCTTCGAAATGATCCAAATACCAATGTTCTTCAATATATGTATATAAATTCTTGCAAGACAATTTAATCTAACTGAGGGATTTGTCTTCTCAAGTGGAGATATATTCAATTTCCATTTTTCCTCTTTGATACATGTAATCAATTAGTTCTTAATTTCATTTTCCCTCTTATTTGTGCTCCGAATTTTCGTAGAAAAACCTACAAGTTTAGAGTAATCTTTGTAGAATTTTCCAGCTTTTTCAAGCGTGTTAAAAGTCATCCCAACCTTTGGAATAAGTTGGTCATCAACATTGAAAATACATCGAAATCAATCCAAAATAAACCATATTAGAAATTAAAATACACCAAAACTGGAAACGAAATAGATTTATCAAAATTATAAAATCAGATTCAGAATTTGTACATTACATTTAAATTCAAACTATCAACTATGCCAATAATTTTCACAAACAAAAACAAAATGATTCAAATATAGAATAATAAACTACTAATAAACTACATTAACTAGATTCAAACCACACCTCACCACTTGATTCGATTCAAAACAATAATACAATTTGCTATGGTTCAATTGAAAGTCTGAACTTATAAATGCATCGAAAAATTTTCAAAATACACCGAAAAAGTTCCAAAATACACCAATTTATAATTGAAATACACCAAAACGAGAACAGAACAAATTCATCACAATAATAATTCAGATTCAGAATTCGTACATTACATTCAATTCAAACTATCAATCGTGAACAACAATTTTCATAAACAAAAACAATATTATTCACCTATAGAATCATAAACTACTAACAAACAATATTAACTAGAATCGAACCACACCTTAGCCATTTGATTCGATTCAAAATAATAATCCACTTCGCTCTTGTTCAATTGACATTCTGAATTTGAATCATTCATTATCTTCGACAACGAAATAACTATTCAAACCTGATTTCACAGCTTGATTTAAAAAAAAATATCCAAATTTTCAAATCAGATAAAAAAAGCATTGAACTTGAACAAAGAAAACGCAGAGAACAAAGAGAACATAGAGAAAAAAGAGAAAACCAGAGATGCAACAGAATGTAGAAACGCAGAAAATGTTGAGAAAAATCGAAAAAAAAAAACGAAATCCGCATGAAAAAGGTAGTTATATATTCGCGCGTTGAGTCAAAAGTTTGTTAGAGATAGTGACACGTGGAGGTGAATTAGGTCAAAACTACTTGTTATTTTAAATGACTTGTACGTAGAGATTAATTGTTTTCTTTAAATGTCTAGTTTATTGGCAAGCGGCTCTTAAATGGAATTCAGATCCGCGACATATTAGTATTTGACCCGTCGAGTTAAAAAATACAAAAAAAAATCTAGTTTCCTCTCTGTCGACCCTCAATTTACCAAAATTCAACTTTGGGACTAAAAAATTGGTTTGAACTTGGCTTCTTTCTCCATGAGAAGGAACCAACTAAGAAGCAAGTTGCAAGAAACAACCTAAACAAGTAAGCGTATTAGGTTGACAAAAAAGGGACGAAAGAGAACCACATAATTGATATACACAATTTCCTTGATCAAATATTCTACCTTAATGTGAACGAAGGTTACATGAATCCCCCTCCAAAATGGCTTTGCACATTTTAAATGATAATCTATTTTAGAGTGGCAAGTGAGGTAACTTGGTGAGGTGAAGAAGAAGAATGGAAGAAGAGACAAATAGCTGAAATGTCATCCATGGCTATCCCCCGCCTCTTGCGCTTCCATGCGTGCGCCGCGCACTCCACCAACCGCTTCGCCGACTTTGATTTGTCCGCTGTTGACGATACAATGTCCACTGCTTCTTCATTGGAGATCACATCCCAAACCTACATAATCACAAACACCAATCAATCAACATGTCTTTTATAATTTGATGTTGATATTATTGCTTACTAGTTCAATAACAATATGTTCTGTGATTACATATTCTAAGGTGCTATAGAACCAAGTTTCTTTTCTTTCTCAATTCCACCATATCTTTTATATAAATAAAGCGATGGACCTGTCAAACAACAACATAACTGTTGGGTCAACCGTGGAGAGCTCTCGACTACCGGAGAGATTTTGGAGAGGAATCAAGTGAGATAACATAACTACATCCAACAATAACTGATCAAGTCTCGTTCTTCCTTGTATCAATAGAATCCATGCATTCCAAATTTTATAACAAAAAATTCGACTAATCTGACCTGACCTCACCAAAGTTCTTAAAGAAATAGAGATTTTTAACTGTTCCCTCACACAACAGTCTCTTTTGAATTTGAATAAATTTTGTATATTATTTAAAAAAAAAATCAACTATACACCTATGGATTACACGATAAGAAATTATTTATCCCAAAAACTTAAACGGATATTAACAAATATTAACATGGAAGGAGAAGATTGCATACCCCATCAGTGGCTAGCACAACAAACTGGTCTTTGGTGCTTATATGTCTGTGTGTGACCTCAGGTACTGATATAATACCATAATCTTTGATGCAGTAATCACCAAAAGCCCTCGACATGGCGAGTCCCGGCGAGTCCTCGTCCGGCAGCCACACCCTATGCACCCCTGGTTCATCATGTAAGCAGAACACCCTCCCCTGGCACTGCATTATTCTCTCTGCCTCCTCTGCAAAAATCATGATCAAATCTTGTTAAAAATAACATTGGACAATAACAGAATGATTCATTGAAGAACACTAAGCTTGAAACAACACTAACGGGGTAAATTGGGCTTGAAATCAACTGTTAATTGAACTGGAACCAAACTTCCATCATCTGATGATGTAGCTAACACAGCACGGGAATCACCTACATTTGCTATAATGATGAGTTCACCCTGCCAATTACACTTTGCAACAACTATGAGTTTTCATTCTTCAAAACAAATCAACAATTGAAAGCTTTTTTATTTAGTTTTGACCTGTCTAACAACTGAAAGAGCAGTGGTTCCACTGTAAAAGGAGTCGATCTTGCGGTAGCGAAAGAGTTCTTGATCAATGGCAGCACAAGTCTTCAAGTAAGAGTGCTTCCATATGTTGAAACGGTTCTGCTTCTTCTCTTGCTCAACATCAATCTCAGGATCAAGAGGAGATTGTGCAAGTGCCTCCTGCCAATTGCATAGCAAAGATGATGGCATTGTCTCTCTCACTTTCTTTGCCACAAAGTGACCCCATGGCCCATGCCCATCAAATATCCCACAGAATATCATGTCCTCTTGGCACCCATATTCCTATAATCAATCATCAGCACAATCTATTAGCAAAGTTGCAAAATTTATTAGACCCCATGAATATGCAACAAGAACAGGAGTGAGATTGTGCATAATTATATACCTCCCAGACTACACAGCAATCTTGGTTCACACCTTTCTGGCCTTTCTTGGAAAAGATTGAGGCATAGTTCTTTGAACCATCAACATTGACAGTGCCGGAACTGCATAGAATCAAGTCATTTTTCTTGGCTTCCCTTGCCATAGCTTCAGCAGCATCTCTACCGACACATCTGCCAGAACTTTTTCCCTTCTTCCACCTCGCCAAACCATTCAACATAGAAGATAAATGCCCCATCACCTCTCAAATGTGTTGTATATAGTATTAGAATCTGTGCATTCAAAACGTACAATGGTTATGGCTTATATATATACACAACAGTGCTGAAGTAGTAGACTAGTAGCTGGTATAACTCTTAAACAGAACAGCACATAGAAAAGGAAAGAACTTTCTTGGTTTTTTATTTGCTTTATGTTGAAATAAAAATAGAAAGAGGAAACAAGTTGGGAGAGAATCCGTGACTGAAGAAAAGACAAGATGTGAGCCAGAATGCTCAGAATTTAATATCCATGGGGGTGGAAAAAAATAAGCTAAATCCAGAAACATTCATTCCTACACTGAATTTCAGGAATATACTGTTCACAAGAAAGAAGATGAAATTACAAAAATACTCAGAGAAAAGAAACAAGGGAAGGTCTTCTTAAAAAATAAATAGTTGCCCATCATCTCCATTGATGGGTTCAAACTTCAAAGAGTGGTCCATTCAGGAAGAAACATATTCCACTGTCTTTATTCAGTTTATTGGAATAACTAAAATAAAAATTGATTTCATTTTTCTTTGCATTGTCATAGGATGATTGGCTGTCATTTAAAAGAAATATATTAATGTTCTGTTGAACAACAGAACATTATAGAGGAAAAGTTAATTAAGGATATTAGATTCTGCATACGAGGACCTGAGAAGAACAAAATTTCCAAGAATATATATATGACACAGAAAGTCAAAATCCATATATACTGGAACATGTCCAATCTCCCAACACCACTCTTCCAACCTTTTGAAATTCAAAGATACCAAAACAGAACAGAATAGAATTAAATTCCACAATAAGTGAAAAGAAGAAGAAGAAAAAAGTACAAAAAAGAAATATATATTGAAGAATTTGTCGACCACTACTTCCAGCTCAATTCATTTCATCAAAGACAGGACAGAAACATCTACAGAAGAAGAACAGTTTTGTTTATAAGGTCCTGATCCAAATTTGAAACACCCCATTATTGCTTTAAGATAATAAGCACAGCTTCTGTGTCTCTCTATCCATATCCATGAAACAAAAAGAACATAGTCACTGAAAAAGAGAGCAAAACACATGGATATGCAATAAGAGACAACCTTAGCTTAGAGTTCTTTTGGTGTGTGACAAGGGAAGGGAACTAGAAAGGGTGAATCTGAGGGAGGAAGTGTGATGGCCGGAACAAGAGGAGGGAATTCCGACAAGGATAGTAGCTGAAACTTTGAGAAAGAAGAAGAAGAGGTGAGAACGGATCAGCATCCATCATTGTGTAGCGTTGTTTTGTTCGCTTCTTCTAGTCTCTTCTTCACCACCCTTTTTATCCACACCACATACACAAGAGACCCCATAACTATAACAAAACACTCTTCTTTTAAGTGCTACCTTTTTGTTTAGACGCTGCGTTAATGGGAGATGCTTGTATATGGAACTATTTTCTAAAGCAATTATTTTGGTTTCACCTAAGTTTAAATTTAAACTAAAATAAAAATCACAATGTACATATAAAATGAGACGATTGCTCACCTCAATTCTCTCTCGGGTTATAGTTATGAGTTTGTTTAGCTTGTGTTTTAAGAATATAGATTAAGATGATAAATTAAGAATTTTTTTTAAATATAAAAAATGTAAGTTTTTAATATATTTATTTTCTATTTATTAAATAAAAATATTTAAAACATTCTATTAACAATCATCTTATTAGGACAGATATTAATTAAAGGTGGAAACTCATGTGCAGTCGACTTCACGTGGCCTGTCTGTGCCTTCTTCCGGCAGTTTCATCTGCGCCTTGTTCCGGCAGTTCTGTCTGCATTCTATTTCAGCAGTTTAGAATTCTGTTTTAACAGTTCCATCTGCACTCTTATGGTGCTCTATGCGCCCTCTTTTATTACGCTTTATGCGCCCTCTGAAGACTACTCTTATTGCGCCATACGCACCCTCTAAAGATCAATCTTATTGCGCTCTACGCGCTTATTTTTTCATTTTTTTTAATGCGAACTTGTATTGATTGTTGACTGATTTAACTAAATTTTTATCTAACGGCTCTCAACTATTAACTTTACGTGAAGTCGACTATACTAAGTTTTCACCTTAATTAAATCGTAGTTATATTTAAGTTTTTTTATTCAAAGAGGTATGTGGGTCTTTTTGCTTTTACTAAATATGGAACTCTATGAAACTATTCTCTTCCTGGCAGGTCATACAAGGTAAAAGTTTGTGACTATAAAAGGGTAAAAGTGAGATCCCACCAATTTCCTACATAGGATGAACTCAATTAGTCTAGTGAATTTGATCACAATAACAATTTTTTTCAAAAAAAAAAAGGAAATTCAACGCATGGGTTGCTTGTTAAAAAATTATAGTCTTTAGATATGTTCATATCACAATATTGCCCTTCTTGATTTTTGGTTGGCATGATATTATTGCTATTATACAGTAAATAATATGCCAAAAGAATCTATGATGCATGCCAAACAAAAGAAGTTGTCCCCATGCAATGTATGTATGCATGTGTTCATTTACCCTATCAGCGTATTATTGAATTGCCATGTTTTTTTTTCCAATTTCCCATATATATAGGATGATGGTTTTTCTTAATTTCTTTTTTAAATTCAAAAGTGATATTTTTATCTTTTCATTTCCAATAATGTAGATAGATATATGGGGTATGGGCACACAACAAAGGGAATCTTTCAGTTGAGTACAAACATGACCATTTTTAGGACACGTGTATTATTGGTGTTTGTTTATGACAATATGCAGAGATCAATTAGGGAATTATTATGCCCAATGTATTATTGCTAACCAAAATGTTTCGTAACAAAAAAATTAACTACAAACAATAAGAATTTATTTTATTTTAATATTTATTAAATAATAAATATTAAATAAGATAAATTTTAGTTATTTTTCTAATATTACTGGATTACTAATCAATATCTCAAAAACAAAATTAAAGGGGGAATGAAAGACCGTTTCCCTCACAATTCTTGGCATAACTGCTACTAATTAAATAATTACCAGCAGCCATATGTGTTCTGGTGGTTGGTGCTTACACACAAAACAATTAATAATTAATAATCTACAGCTGAAAATTATACTGACAGTGGTGCAGCCACAGGTTACAGCGATCATAAATTATTTTAGACTATATATTATAAGGAAGAAAGCATTTGCAAGTATATGTATATAGGGGTAAGAATAAGCATATTGATCTTGCCTGGTAAACAGGTCGGCTCTAACTTCTTGAGATTAGCCGAGCTTAGTGCCACCAGGTTGAACGCCTGTCCTTCGAGGTCCGGTTTTTCTGTGCTCGTCGTGTGTATGAGAATGTGAGTGATTCCAAGGAGGTGGAGTGTACCTGCAAAGGCACTCCGATGCTTAAGTCAGTAGATAGTATTCAGTTTTTTGAATGAATCAAGAAAGATATTTTACCTTCTCTTTTATAGACATTTATTCGTCCGTTGCGTCTTTGATGATTATTCGTCCGTTTTTTATGATTAATTTCGTAACCGATTTTATCTCTGCCGTTTTGAGACGTTATTAACTTCGCCGAGTTATAGCTCATAAGGGCCGAATAATAACGGCAAATGACGAGTTATGATTTTGATGGTGACCATATCACAGCCCCCAAGCTTAGCCTGAGGAAGATTTTAATGAAGCAGGTTGAGCTTTATTTTTGTTTTTTATGAGCTATAACTCGGTTTGCGTGGGTTAGTGGATAAGCCCCCAGATCAACTTACTTCATTAAAAGATGTCTCAGTGTTTTAATTTTTAGGGAACGTGGGGAGTCGTGTCCGTTACTTTCTGATGAAAGAGAAAAGGTGATGGTTGCATTTAAGTTTGTTGATTCCCAATACTTGGCTCACTGTTTGATGTGCCTTTTGGGTTTGTTTTCCGTCCCTTTAGTTGCCTGGCTTCATTCAGCATTTTCCGTTTTTTTTGTGTTGGTTGTGTGCTATACGCTTGCATATTGAAGAATGAGTAAGAGAGGTACGAGTCCTCTTTTCTGTTTCTGATTCATTTCTGTGCTTTTGTCTTTTCCTTTTTCTTCTTCCTTCTGTTATTCTGATTTTGAATTAATGGGTTTTGAGAAAGAGAAAAAGGATAGGGTGGATTGGTCTTACGACTGGGTGAGTGAAGATGTTAAATCACGGGTGTCTCTTTTCTGTGACGAGGTGGCGGTGAGGGAGGTTGATGCGAATATGATAGTGAGGGCAGGTTCTGGGGTGAAGGTGGAATTGTTGCCATGTAGTGTGGAGGATAGGATTTTTCATCGAGAGTTGGGGTTTGGTTTCTTTTACATGCATAGTTGCGTAGTTGAAGAGTTGCGAGTGAGGCTTCCGTTTACGGATTTTGAGTGTCAGATTCTCAAACAACTTAACTGTGCTCCCTCTCAACTTCATCCTAATGGATGGGCTTTCCTGAGATCTTTTGAAGTGTTGATGGAATATTTAGAGGAACTGCCATCTGTTTCGTTATTCTTTTGTTTGTTTCAAGCTAAAGGGGTGTGGAAAGGGGGGTGGGTTAATTTTAATAGTACTCCGGGCTTTGCTATCTTCAAACTGTATAAGTCTTCTTTCAAAGATTTTAAAGAGATGTATTTTAAGGTCAGAAGTTCGGAGGAGCAATTTCCGTTTTATATAGATGAGAATCTTGGCGAAAAGTTTCCTTTGTTTTGGTGCTCGGAGCCGCAAAATATACTCGGCCCAGAGGTGATATCTCCGAGGAATGAGTGTTTAATAGAATATTTGGTGGAAAATGTTGATCGAAAAGATTTGATATCAATGTATGAGTTGCTGAAGTGGGAGGATGATAAAGTTGCTGTTGTAGAGTATCTAGGTGAGTTTTTTAGGGTTCATGTTGATGTCCCTCTGTTTTCATTTTTTCTGAGAAACTTTAAAACGAATTGTTTTCTGTAGGTGGGAAGTATCCGGGTGTTTCTGCGGCATCGTTAAGGAGTCGTTTTAAGAGTAAGAATCTGGATAAGGAGGTATCTTCGTCAAATGCTGAGAAGGTTGTTGGGGGTGCCGAGGTTTCGCAGCCCCGTCAAGGTCGGAGGAAGGTGATTGCGAAGAAAAGAAAAGGATCCGAACTTGTGGAGCTATCAGATGATTCAGATGGAAAAGAGTTAGCTGTCCCTCTAGAAGAGATACATGCTTTTATGGGGAATCAGAAAAGGCTTCATGAGATGTCTGAAGAAAGTGAAGCTTTTTCAGTTTGGGGAAAGGAGTATCCTTACATGGCTGTTGTGGACGAGTATTGTCAATCGTCGGCTGATGTAACTCTTGCTAAAGAAGTGGGGGATATGGCTATTGGACAATACATGCAGGTAGTAAGCTCGTTGTTTTATGCTGCCTTTTATTTAGTAATTTTATGATTTTATTTGTTCTGTAGGTTGTTGGGTTGCGGATTAGTAAATGTAGTGTTTTGTTCCTGTACGTCTGCCGAATATATCGTCCTAAACGACCTTTTTCTTGCCGAATTTGAGTGTCCTCCACTTGCGTACCCTCCTGAAATACAGTTAATTATACCTCGTGGTCTTTCGTATTGGCCTGAGGATGTCTTTTCTTTTCCTCGGTGTTGGTCAGGAAGGTCGGCTGTTGTGGAATTGGAGCCGCGTTTTTGCATGTGACCACCAATGTATTTGTCAAGGTGTCCTTGTCGTGCTAATCGTTCTAGAAGATCCTTGGCGACTACACAATCATCGGTATTGTGCCCATGTTTCTGGTGGAAAGTGCAGTACTTTGATTTGTCCACGTTCTTTGTATCTTGGTATGTGCCGGCTTTCCTTGGTGGTTTGATTAGTTTGGAGTTCAAGATTTCCTTGATTATGTCTTCTCTCTTGGTGTTAAACTGCGTATAAGAGTCAAAACGAGGTGTTAGTTTAAAATTTTTCTTATGGGAGGAGCTCTTGTCTTCGTCACGGAAAAGTGATTTGTCGGGTTTCCGAGCTTGTCTGAGCTCCTCGATGTCAATTTGGCCTTTCGCTTTTTCTCGGAATTCTGCCAGAGTCCTCGGCTTTGCTACTGCAATCGTCTCTTGGAACTTTCCGGGTCGGAGGCCGCTTTTTATTGCGTGCAGATGGACCTCGGGGTGGAGGTCTGGTATGCTGATTGCGACCTTGGTGAAGCGAGTCATGTAGTCTTTTAAACTTTCGTTTGGCCCCTGCTTGATGGTGTTCAGATAATCGGAGTCGTGCAAATATATTGCGGATCCAGCGAAATGTTTTTCAAATAACTTCGCCAACTGATGAAAGCGGGAAATGGAACCTGCAGGCAAAGCACACAACCAATCAAGTGCAGGACCGTCTAAATAATTCGGAAAACATCGACATAAAACTGTATCTGATGCACCATTTACGATCATTATTGATCGGAATTTCTTTATGAATTTCTTCGGATCACCGAGTCCATCATAGGGCGTGAGGGTCAATGGCAGGGTGAACCTCTTCGGCAATTCGAAGCTCATTACTTCCTCTGTAAAAGGGCCTACAAAGTCCTCGGGCTCCTCTTTCTCGTCCTCTGGATGTTGCTTCTCGTGTTGAGTGGTTTCTGAAACATGGGTCGGCTGGGATTGATGCTCTTCGTCTCTCTCCTGACGGTCATCGTTGTGATCATGATTCAGTTCGGCAATTTGAGCTGCCATTATCTGGTTCTCGTCAGCCATCCGTTGATTAGCTTGTTGCAGCTCAGCTACCATTCGCATGAGTTCGGACAGTGAAGGAGGCGGTACATCAGCCATGGATGCAGATGGAAGTGATGAGACCAAAAGAAAAATGTGATTTCCTCGGCCCCACGGTGGGCGCCAATTGATCTTGCCTGGTAAACAGGTCGGCTCTAACTTCTTGAGATTAGCCGAGCTTAGTGCCACCAGGTTGAACGCCTGTCCTTCGAGGTCCGGTTTTCCTGTGCTCGTCGTGTGTATGAGAATGTGAGTGATTCCGAGGAGGTGGAGTGTACCTGCAAAGGCACTCCGATGCTTAAGTCAGTAGATAGTATTCAGTTTTTTGAATGAATCAAGAAAGATATTTTACCTTCTCTTTTATAGACATTTATTCGTCCGTTGCGTCTTTGATGATTATTCGTCCGTTTCTGATGATTAATTTCGTAACCGATTTTATCTCTGCCGTTTTGAGACGTTATTAACTTCGCCGAGTTATAGCTCATAAGGGCCGAATAATAACGGCAAATGACGAGTTATGATTTTGATGGTGACCATATCACATATATTTTTCGAATGTTGGTACATATTTAATATGTATTAAAATATGATGCTTAATAATTTTAAAATGCGACGAGCTTTCCTTTTCAATCTAAAATCCGTTGACGATTCTAAAAGAATAAAAAAGAAGTGCTATGTATGTAGTATTGGGGTAGAATGGTTCCGTTGATATTGGACCAATACCGCCCAAAACCTTATCTTAACATTATCATGTGATTAATTTACATGAATTCAACTCATATATACATAATTACATAGCGTATTACGTATGTATATATGTATAGTTGGCAATCCAAAGGAAATAAAAAAAAAATAATTTGTTTCAATGGGGACTAGCTCATGAATAGAAAGAAAAAAAAAATATATGATTCCAAACTACATCTAAAAGAATAGTTTTATTGAGTTTACGTCATATGATGACAGTAAAGAAAACAAGTCCCTGCAATTTTCTTTAAAAAAGATATAAAGAAAAATGGATAGCAAATTAGCAATGCAAACTAGGTGGAATGTAACCCTCATCAATAGTTCCCGCCCTACTTGACTATCAAACATGTGATACGTTCAGTATATATAACTCGATTGAAATCCGAAAAAATATCTCGATCTTCCATGCCATCAACGTATTCATTTGAAACTCACATATCGCCAATTATTTCAAGGTGCATGTTACAGTGTCTATATATATTTGTCTAACTTATTAAAATGAGATAAAATTTAATATTTAAATTAAAAAATATAAAAATAAATTATTTTTTAATATTTAAAACTTATCATAAAAAGTAACTTCAACAATTTTGACACCAAAATTACAGACATCAGAAAATTGGGCCTTATTTCAATTACAGTGTTGTTCATAGAGAAGTAGTGGGGGTGAGAAATGTTAGAGAGACAATGATTTTGTTGAACAATATAAACAACCACCAATCAAATAAAAATACATTACACTTCCAATTTAATTCTCTAAATTTTAATATTAAAATAATCATCTATACACTAATAAAATAAACATCAAATATATCTATTATTTATATTGTTTAATATTTTTATTATTTACCTATACTTTTCCTTTATTATAATATCTAATGCTAGTGTATATCACTAAATATTCGCACACCAAATAGAAAAGTTAGCAGTTTAGCAATTCTTTCATTCCACAACAGCAATAATATCCAAATAAATAATAATAGTGAGTGAGGCAACACCATTGTATCCGTGCATCGCCACCTACACTATCATGTTCAAATTTGTGTTTGATTTCCAGTCCAATCCTACCTAGCAAGTAGCAAATTAAAGCTGATATGTTTCAATCACTCACTTCCATTGCATCTGTCTAATCTAGTAATCTCCCCTCATAATAATATCTTCAACAAAAATTATTTCACTTTAATTTTTTACCTTTTTTGGCTGGACATACACCACAACTAACACAAACATATACCTACAAGCATAATATATAATATATATACAAAAAATCAATTCTTTATATATTCACAAATAATAATTAAGTAATTTTTAGTTTATATATATATAATATGATTGTTATTTAATTTGCAGAGTGTGGGTGTTCGGCCGGTGGCAACGGCAAAGAGCAGCTAAGGTTCGTTTTGGATGAGGTTCAATAATATATTTGTATGGGGCCGGGTGGGTGTTTTATACTTTTATTAGGTGAACAAAAATACAATGCAAGAACTTCCAAACATACATGCATGTTGGCACGGCACAGCAGTGGTCATCGATCAGCCTCTGAACCCTACACAAGTACTATAATTATTATTAACTGCATAATATATGTTTGCAATTTGCAGTTAAAAAATAAAATTAAAGTAGACCCCACTTAATTAACATAAACTAAACTCATCATCAGAAAATGTTACTCGGCCCCTTCAAAAGGGTGATTTGATGGATGCATGGATGGGACCGAACCCATCTACCAAGTGTGGAAGCTGAGTCACCACTCAAACTAAGACTCCAATAACTTCCCTTCCTATTTCAGTAAATCTCTATTTTAATATTCGAAATCTATGCGATTATCTATTTTAGTCTTTAAAATTTAAATTTTTTTATAATAATCTTTTAAATTTAAATTTGGACATCAATTTAGGTTTAATTTTTTTTAGTAATGAATCAACAAATAAAATGTTAATGGGACAAAATCTTATAATCATAGACGATCTAATAATTAAATGACATAACAATATTTGATTTTAGATCTCATTTAATTCTTGAAATTTTAAATTTTTTTCCCTCCTGATCTACATCGTTCTTCTCCTCTCGCTTTCCTTTTCTATTTCTTTGTTCCTAAAATTCTAACTTTTTTTACTTCTGATTAACTATCTACTCTTTCAGACTCTTAATTTCATTTATGCAACTCCTAACATCTAAAATTCTAAACTTATCAATATAGAAATTCTTCAATTCAGCAGAACTAAGAATCTTTCCACTCTCAAGTCTATAAACAACTTAGCCTGGTCTTTCTTGATTGCTTTGGCAAGAGCTCAACCTGTTTTCTAGCATTCTTATTCAATCCAATATTTCCAATTGGAAAAACATTTAAGAGGGTTGAAATTTTTTTGTTCAAAACATGAAAATGGCCAAAAATAGAATAATTCTGAAACAAAAGCCACAACTTACACGATTGAAAAAATAAGTTAAGATTAACTCAGTTTGTTTATTTTCTAAGTTAGTTATTGATTTATTGTTTCTTTTTGTCAATTTTTTAACTTATTATCTGAATTAATTAGTTTATTGTTATTAATTATCTAAGTTAATCTTAACTTGTGTATTTTCTGACTTAATTATTGACTTATTATTTATTGTTGTTAATTTTTTAAGTTTATTATTATTTGAATTAATTAGTTGATTGTTGTTAATTGTTTGAGTTAATTCAAATTTGTTTATTTTCTAAGTTAATTATTGACTTATGTTTATTATTATCTAATGAGTTAATTATTTTTTGAGTTGATTAGTTGATTATTGTTAATTGTCTGAGTTAATTTGAACTTATTTATTTTATGAGTTAATTATTGACTTATTATTTATTGTTGTCAATTTTTTAAGTTTATTATTATCTGAGTTATTCATTTTTGAGTTCATTAATATTATTTTCTGATTTATTAGTTTAGAAATTATTGAATTTAAATATTTAAAATTATATATTAACTTTTAAACAAAATTTAAAAAAATAAAATTCAAGTTTATCGTCAAATTTATTGTCGGTTAAATCTACCAGTAGTTATTAATTTAATTATTAATTAATAACATATTACTATCGGATTTATCGGGAAGAAATTCGACAATAAATATTACCAGCAAAAATTTTTCAACGGTAATTAGTGGCGAATAAAAAATTCGCCGGTAAACAATTACCGACAAAGTTTATTCTATTGAATTTATTCCGACGATAAACATATTACCAGCAGATTTTTTTATAAATCTACTGGTAAATTTGATAGTACTCAATGTTTTTCTTATAGTAACAGTAGATGGAAGACACGCGCATGAAGAATCGCTAAGATACTCTAGAAGTAGTTGAAAGACTTCGATTTTTCGAATCAAGGACCTGGAATTCTTGCGCTGGAAGAAGCAGGGTTAATCGGAGAAGCACATGACTAAATCAGTGGTCACGTGAGTGAATGTTTGGACGAGTGCAACGTCTATCAAGTCAACGGTCAATGGGAGACAGAAATGCTTCCAACGATGATGACCTTCTGATCTCCGCCGCAACGATGTGAATATAGCCCCTGAAGCCATAAAAACCAACGAATTAGGACTTTTAAAATTCACAAACATGGAGCAGAAAGAAAAAGGGGTCCAAAATCAAATATTATCATATAATCTAATTGTTGAAGAGTTTAGTATGACAAAATTTTGCTACCTCGGCACTTTATTTACTGACTCATCATTGAAAATGAGATGATCAAATTAGTCACAAACCTAAATCTAAGGGATTATTATAAAAAATTTTAAATTTCAAAGATCAAAATGAATAATCGTACGAATTTCATTAACCAAAATGGAAATTTACTCCTTCGTACTTCTGACATTCCTCCTTTTTTTTTTAATTTAAACTTCAAATCTCATGTAATATTATTTAAAATTTTGTCAATTTAATTTGTCATTAAATTAGTGGCTTAGATCCATGTTTGGTGTTAAGTAGCTGTGTAGGAACAACATTTTGTTCATATACTATACCGTATGCAATGCGCCATATGAGTGATATGAGGGGTCCTCTAATAATGAATGCTTAACAACTTCATAATAATTAGTAGGTAGAGAAGAGTGCCACGTGATATGGTGAGGACCGGCAATCACGTGTGGGGAGGTGCACATCACACCACCAACAACATACTCAACGACTTGCAGGTTTGAATGGATCGTGCATTACCCCTTTTTCAAAAATTGGATTGGTCCACACATTCTTCCTTACTTTTCCATCTCCAATCCATCATAATTGTTGAAGAACTGGAACCATTAGTAATAAGTATTACTAAAAAGTCGATTACTTTACTCCACCAATGAAGGAGATATAGAAATCACTCTATTAATTAGATTGTATCTTTGTTCTTGTCATTTTCCAAAAACAAGCTCTAGACTTTTTATTAAATAATCAAAAACCAACTTTTATCATCAATCTTAAGTTCCTCATGAATCTAAGAGTAAAATGCTTTAAAAATGTTATTTACAATTTATATATCAAAATCAATCATTATATATTTATGTATAAATATATATAATTTAATTTATTTTAATATTTATTTTTATATTTTAATATATATTTTATATTAGTAGTTAATTTTAGTATATATTTAATATACTTAAAAATATTTTTATAATTGAAAAATCAAAAATATTTATGTGTACACAAAAAAATCAACTTTCAAATTAATTAATATATACTTATATATAAATATATATTATTTAATTTATTTTAATATGTATTGATTCTTAGTGTAAATGGAATATGGTTTTAACGGAAATGGGGCCAGGGTCTCCCAACAAAAACTCTTATTAAACGCAATATATAGACCAATTTTAAATATATAAACATTATTTTTAATGATTGAATAAATAATATCCTAGGCTCCTAGCTAAGCATTTTCAACTTTCATAATTCACAGTTTCACGCACTATGACATACAGCACAAAATTTCTCCAAATCCAAAGTTGAAGAGTTTTTGTTCGAGCTTCGTTTGTTGCTTTTCCATAACAATATCAAATTTGTCATCATTCGTTTGTCCCAGTGGATTCATAGCTACCATCCCCACCATGTCCAAAGCTAGAATAATCATCCTTCCTAGCCTTTTTTATATTTTCTCATATGCTTTATAATAAAAAACGATACAAATAATTAATTGTTAGTTAATTAGGTTAGTTAATTCGTATTAATAATTAACATCAAGTTGTGGATATGCTGGCTCCACAGTTTGACCAATATATTGACGTGACTTTTACGTTCACTCAGTCACACTAGCTAGTGGAGTATTTTTTTTTCCCCTTCTTCCTCTGTCATCTTCCAAGTGCTTCCGATCAAGTGCAGAATATACACAAAATAAATTTAAAATTTTAATTTATTTAAATTGGCAGATAAATTGATCAACCACAATTATACCAGTACCCAGATGTCAAAAATTATTTTTATATTAGCTTAATTTTGGGGATGTGTATACTGTATATCAGTGGTTCTAAGTTGAAATTTATTTTGATCCCTGAAATTTTTAATCGGCCTTAATTTTGATCCCTAAATTTATAGTTACTCAATTAATACCCTCAAATATTAGATTGTGACCCATGTTTGCTCCTCATAGAGCTATCCCCTCATAACACACCCAACTTGCTATCCCCTCATAACACACCCAATTTGCCAGAATGAATTTTTGATAAGTGAATAACGTGACAAAAGTTGAATGAACTCAATTTCTCCAGCAAAATCTCGAACATATTGGAAAAAGAGGGCTGCAAATTGGGTTCATTCAATTTTTGCCACATCATTCACTCATCACACATCTATTCTAACAAATTGGGTGCCACGTGAATACACACTCTATCAACTTAATGTGCCACATCAGATCTCCGTTAACGGAGATAACTATAGGAGCAAGCGATGTTAATTGGGTAACTATAAATTTGGAGGTCAAAATTAAGACCGGTCGAAAATTTCAGGGACCAAAATGGATTTCAACTCTAGTAGTTCTAGTTGGTAATAAACGCGTTGATAGTAAATCAAGGATTCTCGCAGGAAATGAGCAATGACGCTGACATCACGCAAACCGCGAAAAACTGCGGATGCAACACGCGTTGTTAGGGCTAAGAATGAAAAATGAATAAAATCATATCACATTTTCAAGTTTTCTTTCGAATTTAGAAGAGACCAACCTTTTTTACCAAATCTATAAAAAAAATTTAACAATTTTTTTAAGTGTATTTTTTAAAATTTTTAATGACAAAAGATCTTTTTGTATATATAAATAATTACTGCTCACCATATTCATATTAATCTATAGATAATATAGCAAAAAATTTATATCAGAAATTTAAAAAACTACGAACATATAGTGATGTCACACTAAAAATCAACATTTTAACAATGAATTGGACATTAAACAAGATATAGTTCTAATTATTGTATTTAAATATTTGATGAGCTGTTAAAAATAACAGCTATAAAATTAAAAATATAAAATGAAAACATGATTTTATTGCCACAGAGTGTTTAGCAGTTATTCATATTCTGTTATCTATCTAAATTACTTAAAAAAAAGAGAGAAAGTATTAGATATCTACTTGATTTTTAATATATTAAATGCTTACAATGTTGTGGATAGTTGTTTTTATTTTGGTGTAGTAACATGTGAAAATAATCCATGGAAATTTAGAAATTTTGACTCTTGTATAGAAGCAAAAATCACATGACAATCCTCATTTTTTTATGTGTTTTGTTTTTGTCAGGTTAAAAAGAAATAATAGTTTTTTAATAATTTCTTTGCAACCATTGACTTTATTTAGGATAGAATTATGTTTTTAGCATCTTTTTGTCTTTTATTTATTGTTTGTTCAATGACAGAGATTTAGAAAATTAAATCCTATTTTAATCTCTGAGATTGGTGAATTACACTGATTTGATCTTTGACTTTTCAATTGCAATAATTTAATTTTTTAGATTTAAAAAAGTGTACCAATATAATGTAGTCCATCTTCACTGTAGTTAGTGAGATAACTCAAGTTTTATCATATGTTGAACATATTAAAATGATGTTATATACGTTTTGACACTAAAAAACTACTAAATCAATACAACTCGCCAATTTCAAGAATTAAAATGAAACTTAACTCGAAATTTAGATGATAAAATAATTAGATCAATCACAAATTATATCGATTTTACAAATAACTTACATAGTTTGAAGTGTTACATGAAGATATGTCCTAAAGTTAGTGAAGAAGACAAAGAGAAATGTGATAGAGGAGTACATGCATTCAATAGTGAATTTGATGGTGTCAAAAGAATTTGAATTTTTTAAATTTTAGATTTTTATTTTAGAGAATAAAATGAGATTTTTCACTATTAAATATTTTTTTAATTTTTTTTATTTTACCTATAAAATAAATAGTAGTAGATTATATTTTATCTTTTAAAATAAAATTTAAAATATAAAAGATCTAAATATTCTATTGCATTCTGCGAGATGCACAATTTTTTTTTATATCTTCTCTAAGAGTACAAAAGTAGAGGATTCACCATATGTAAAAGTAACACTACCGAAAGCACATCTTCAATAATATTTTAATATCAAAATTTTTCAGTTCAGAGATGTATATTATACAAATTTGACAATAATAATAAAAAATAGTATCTTAAAATTATCCCATATAATATAATAATTTTATACACATATAATCTTTATGATTATATATTTATTATATTTAAAATTACATAATAATAATAATAATAATAATAATAATAATAATAATAATAATAATAATAATAATAATAAATATTAAATAAAATAATTTTAAGCTATTTGGATTGTCAAAACGCGTGCTCATTAAAGATCAAAACTGAAATTAGTATGGAATGATTTACATGTATGTGGGCCGGGCATGTCAATACCAACTAACATTTCCATCATTACTGCATAGAGATATACTGTATTCGTGAGTGATGGATAATATAATTTGTGGAAATTCAATAAGTGAGTTGATGATGAAATTCATGAGCTGGCATTTTCATCGAATATAATATCTCATTCCAATTGCACTATTGCTAGCTACCACATAATAATTTTGCATGAAACTAAAGGGGACCTACCGACAATTCAACTCCAAGATTGGCACTATAAATTTCTCCACATAAAACGTGTAACATTCATGTGCTACCAATTAAGATGCGGTATATACAAAGAGAAAGAGAGAGCTGAAATATACTATATACGTAACGCTCAATTTATTCCATGTGGCTAGTTTAATTTCCTCGAATTCGATCGGTGTGACCATAAAGTTTGTCTTATAGTTTCACATGAGCTTTGAATAGCATAGCATGAGCACAACTCATACCAAACATGCACAAATAAAATCAACAAAAATGTCCCGTGTCAAGATGCCCAACACACTAGTGCTAAATGATGATATTGTGCATATGCACTCATTTAACTCGTTTGTTTAATCAAATACAATCCCGCAACCACATTTCTGTCAACTTCTATCAATTCTTATTTATAACTGTGTTTAATGAAAGTATTTTTGTAGTTATGTCTAATAAAAATGTCTTTTTTATTACTGTGTTTAATAGAAGTGTCTTTATAAATATATTTTCTGGATGTATCTCTATATATGTGTTTAAAATATAATAATTAATTATTATTGATAATAAATTAGCAGCTAATATATTGGTACCCTATACTTTTTTTAATCAAATATTGAAGTTCAAATCTCACTTTATATATATGTAACAATTTATTAGTTAACAACAAACTTTAAATAGAGCTGTCAAACTGGGAGATACAGTGTAAAAAACATATTGCATATGCACATCATTCATTATTGTCACTACGTGACAAAATAATTCCATAAAAGTAGTTTTAGTTTAAATTGCTAAATCATGATCTTCTAATTCAGACCATTTTGCATGCACAGAAAGCAAGGCTTAATTTTACAGAATTGGTAGACAAAGCCAACTTGAAAGCTAAGGTGCCTAAAAAATTCAAATGTTTTAGTACGTACTTAATTTTACAGAGTCATTAGCTAGAATATATTTGTGGAACCTGAAGGAGGCTTCACATAATTTCTGTTTGCTTGGCTCTTTCATCAATTTAGTGGCAAATGTTTATCCCATAAACAATCTTAATTGTTCTCAGTCCCTTTAGCTTTATTACGCGAAATTCATAGGATGGTATTTCTCAAAACGGATGATGGTAATTTAGCAAAAGAACGAATCTATAAAGAATAAATATTAAAGGCTGAAAAAGTCAAACTTCATTATTATCAAGGGAATTCAATTGCATTCAGAAATATAGGGGGCAACACTTATTGTAAATGGGAGTAGCAAGACCAGCACGGAACTTTTACGAAACTAGAAAAACCACAAATTGCATGAGATGTTCTTGCATGATACAATTCTAAGTTGTAACACCTAACATACTCATTCTATCATTGTTAGATCCAATTAAGAATCCGTGTCATCTCTTATTTATCCACTCTCTCCATGGCTCCATTATTGAATTTTTTTTTTAATCAAATGAATTGAATAGTCTCCAATCTTAAAGGATTACAAACTCACTCACATCAAACTAATACACATAATATTTAAGGGATCCACTATTTGGCCTAATCAATTTTCGAAATCCCATATACTTATTGCAAGGCATATATGGTAATCACTGGACTATTATTGATTTTTTTTGGACAGTGACCATTATTGAAAAGGGTTATGTTAGGTAATTAATGACTTTCTTGAACAACATGAACAATGGATCTTAAAATTGGCCAAATTCAAATAAAATACATTACACTCCCAAATTATTCACCTAAATTTTAATATTAGAATAACTATCTGCACACCTAATGAATCAAATATTTGATATATCTATTATTCATATTATTTAATATTTTCATTGACTTGCTGTACTTTTTCTATTGGAACTTTTTTTAAGGAGTGTGTAACGGAAACATGAAATGAGATGTGTACAAAATAACATTGCCTTTTATTTTGGGTCAGACCTTGTTTTTTATGGGACGCTAGAGCATAGCGCTTTATTCTGAAAATTTAACTGGGCCTCTCTGGTGAGATGTGGGGTGATGGGCAAAGGTTAAAATGATTCAATTATGAAAACCACCCAATCTTCCTAAATTTTGTTTGGTGCTTTAGGATTTTATAATTTCTTATGACAAAAATATACGCTAAATATTTCTTGGACCCAAAAGCGATCAAAACCACGGACGTCGCAAGTTTCAAGTTCGTCCATTGGGCTATGGGGTCCGTCATTTCCTTTCTCGATTTCTTTAACAAATTTATTATTAAATTTAATTATTCTATTGATTCTTATAATTTTATTAAATTTTTATATATTTTTTTAATTAAATTTTTTATATTTTTAATTTGATAATTATAATTATTATATTAATTTTTATTTTTTTTAATATTTTATCACAAAATAAAAATATTTTAAATTTTTATAACAATATTTAATTTAAACTTTCTTATACATTCTATGATTGTTAATGTAATAAATTAGATTTATTTTAGATATTTGATTATTAATCATGAAATATACAAAAAAATTTTAATATTTTTAACAACTTCAAATATTTATATTATTTGATTAAATATTAAAATAATATATTATAATTATTATTTGAATCGACTAAATAATTATCACTAATTTATATATATATATATATATATATATATATATATATATATATATATATAATCATAATTGGTGAGTATTTTGATCAAATAAAATTAATATGATTATAATCTTTGAAGAGAAAAATATATATTTTATAAGTAAAAAAAGGAAAGCGTCAATTAATCATTATTTCTTAGAAAGAAAGGGTGTCATATTTCTAATAAATTTTGTGCTTAAATAGACAATAACTTTTGTACGTGAAAAAACCTTGTTTGTTTCAAGGATTTAGCTAAAGAGGATGCTTTAAGTAGAACATTGATTAAAAGAAAACAAAAAAGTTTTGTTTCTTTCAACACATACATTTCAATACATAAAAAAGTTTAAAATTTATATTTAATCAATATTTTTATTTAAATATTCTAGTTCTAATATTCTTACCAATTAAGTGTCCTTAATTATTTGCTCCTTCTTATACTAGTAACGATTTCTATACTATTGTGTGATCAACATGTCTTAAAATAGAAGCTGACAACCCATACTATATTAGAAGATTGCCATTGGGTTTATTTGGTGATAGATAGATTCGGCGATGGGATGTGGTACTTGTTTTTTGTCTCTGTGTGTTAGAACATAGATAATGAGATTCTAGCTACGTCTCTATCTACTAAGTTTGGTATGCTCCATGGTTGTTGATGAATTTTAAATAGAGGACTCTTTCCAAGAACTCTATTCAAATAGCGGGGTTGTATGTAGCCGCATACTATACTAGTGCATGTATATATGCTATGGGATAATATTTCTATAATACAATTAAAAAAAGTCATATACTCTTAAATTTTTAATAATGAATTATTAAGATGATATAAGATAGCACAAGATACTCTCTTATTTTTAGATTTTTTTTTTTTTAAAAGAGGGGGTGGGGAGGGGAGGGGAGACTTAGCGGAACCCCTCAACAAAAACCACAATAGAATAACTAATATATAAAAGGGAAAAAGAATCTCAATATAATTATATAGAATTACATGTTGCATTGTAAAATAAAATAATGTTACTAGTTTAGTGGTCGGGAATTGGGATACACATATACATACATTATTATGTAATGCTTGTAGAAACTATAATTCAATTGCTAGAAGGAATATTAATTAAGAAAACAAATTTGATTATACTTGAAGACAAAAAATAATCTCGCTACTTGATAATATAAAGAATATATAAAAGATATATACTGATATACATGTCAACAAAGAATCTCTTCCTATAATTCAAATATGTATAAAGAAAAGATTAGTCCAATCAAAAATATATATATATATATATATATATATATATATATATATATATATATATATATATATATATATATATGTTCTTACTTGGTAATTCCGAGGTATAGCTCGTCCTCTGGTAAGATCGGCAGACTCTTAGAGTGAACCGAGGTATACGTCGGCGACGAACGAACGGCGAGGGTGGGTACCTGCAAAGGCACTCCGACGCTCAAGTTAGTATTGTAGGGATGATAGTTCTTAATCTTGAAAAAGTTACGTACCTTCTTTTGGTCTTTTGTCTGCTTTATATTAGCAGGAGAAGTTTGGCCGTTATCCTTCAGATGTAACGTCTGGGAAGAGCATAAATGGTGAATCTGACGTTATTGATTCAAGGTCATTCATGATGAAATCGTCGGTTATGATTGGGGCTGATGTGTAGCCGAGCTATAACGTGTAACTGATGTTTACTGGCCATATCACAGCCCCCAAGCTTGACCTGACTTTTAAAGAGATAGGTTGAGCTTTTATAATGTGTGAGTAATAGCTCGGTACACGGTGCCCAGCCCCCAGGTCAACGTAGCATCTTTGAAAGTTAATGTTGGGTTACTGAAGAGTTTAATAATTATTCTTCAAGTTTTTATTGGTGTAAAGGGCTTTAATTATTATTTTATTACTTTTCCTAGACGGTTGCGAGTTCCAATGTTTACTTGGAACCGTTGGTCATGGTGTCTCATTTAATGTTTTTAATTTCCCTCATTAATTCTAGAGGCTTTAAGTAAATGAACGGTTTGATACTGTTGCCCCTTTCTTTTTCTTTTGGAGTTTTTTAGTTTCAGAAGGTTTTAAACACCATGGGCAGTAAAGGTTAGTAACAAAATCCCTTCTTTTCGTTTAAATCTTTTCTTCCTCCTTCTCTGATTTCGTCAAAAACCATGAGTGAAAAGAAAGGTAAATCTTTGCCCCATTTTGATGATGGTGGTTCGTACGACTGGGTTGACAGCGATGTGAAAATAAGGGCTTCGCTTTTTCTGGATATGGATAGTGTTAGGCAGGTTAGTGTTGCTGGCATAGTGAAACCCGGTTGTCGCTTGGAGTTACTTCCATGCAACCGCTCAGATCGGGTTTTTCATAGGAGAGAGGATTTTGAGAGTTTTTATATGTATAGTTGTGTGTTAGAGGAATTAAGGGTTCGGCTTCCATTTAGCCAGCTTGAATGTGATATTCTGAAACAATTGAACTGTGCTCCTTCACAAGTTCATCCTAACGGTTGGGCTTTCATAAGATGTTTTCAGATTTTAATGGAATTTCTGGAGGTTAAACCAGACTTGGAACTTTTCTTTTCCTTATTTCAGGCAAAAGGGGTATGGAAAGGGTTATGGGTGAACTTGAATAGCACACCTGGGTTTGCGATTTTCAAATTGTACAAATCTTCCTTTAAAAATTTTAAAGAAATGTTTCTGAAAGTTAAGGCTGTGGATGAGGACTTTCCTTTTTATATGGACGAAAACCTTGGGGAAAAGTTTCCCTTATACTGGTGTTGTCAACCTCAACAAATTTTGGGTCCCGAAATGATATCTGAAAGGAACGAGTGTATCATATCCTTTTTGATTGAGATGGTATCCAAGGGGGGATTGGTGTCTGTGTCGGAGTTGCTTCCTTGGGAGGTTAATAAGTCGGCTGTTATCGATTACTTTGGTGAGGTTATCAGGGTATGCTTTTGTTTTTGTTTTTCAATTAAATGCGAATTTTATTGTGCTGATGTTCTTGTTGTTTCTATGGCAGGTGGGAAATTTCCTGGAGTTACTGCCTCGACTCTTAGGGCTCGGTTCAAGTCTAAAAACTTTGAAGGATCCTCATCGAATGCGGAGAAGGTGGAGGTTGGGGGAGAGGTCGATCAGCCTCTCCCAAGAAAGAAAGGAATCGTTTTTAAGAAAAGAAAGACGGAGGGTTGTGCTACTTCTGGGAACAAAGAAACCGTTATTCAGCTTGATGACTTGTCTAGTTTTAGTGTGAAGCAGGAGAAGCTTCACGCTTTTGAAAACAATGGGGATGGTTCATCTCTTTGGGACCGAGGTTTTCCGTTTAATGTTATTGCAGACGAAGTTGTGCAAGGCGTTGCTGATATAGCTCGGGTGGAGGAGGTGGGGGATGTTGGAGTTGATCAGTTTCTGCAGGTATATTTATTTGAAGTATTGGTTTCGCTTAAGAACTTATGTCCGTAAGTTTTTAATGGTTTGAACATTTTAACCTCAGGTGTTGGGTTTTCGATTGGCTTGTGTTGGCCGTAGCCAGGAAAAAAGGCATAAGAAGATGGCTACTGAGGTTGAAGAGGTCGGTGTCCTAAAGGAACAGTTGTCGGCTAGAGAATTAGCCTTAACAGAATTGCAGAAGAAATTTTCTGATTTGGAAAAAGAGTTAAAAGTTGAAAGAGAGAATCGTGAAAATGATGCTGAACTATTAAAAAAGAAAAATAGTGATGTTGAGAATATGAATAAGCGACTTGCTGACCTTACTGCACAGATGAAGGAATTCAAGGCTAGTAGAGAAGGTGACATTCTTGATGCCTTTGCTGAAGGTTTTTACCGTGCTGTGACGCAGGCGAAGTTTCTGATGCCTGATGGTGATTTTGGGGAGATGGATCCGGGCAAGGTGATTCGGGACCGCCAGCTTGTAGATGACGAGGAAGTAATTGAGGAAGGTGGTGATAACTTAGTTAAGTAATAGTTCAGCGTAGCATTTTAGCAGTTTTGCTCTTGTTTTGTAGAACTGATGTTCGTGACTGTTTTTTGTTTTAATAATCTGTGTAATTAGGCTTTGGATTTTCCTAATTGCGTTGTCTGATACCCGTTAGTGGGGCTGGAATGATGTTTTGATGATTTGTTTGTCTGTCAAGGGATTTTTGAGTTAACAAACCCCTTGTGATTGTTGATGATAACATAGATTCGGTCGGATAGAATTTGTTAAAAGTATATGCATTCAAACTTTGGGCGAAGCAGTACCTTACAATCTTAACTCGGGTAGGCTGGCCTCGTTAAAACCTCCTTGAGCAAAACCCTTTTTTGGGAAAAATCTCAAGTGAGGAAAAAGAGTACCAGCACTCTGCTTTTGTTTTAACTGAAATATTGCTTTAAAGAAGTGACATTCCATGAACTCGGAATCTTGGTCCCATCCAAATGTTCTAGTCTGTAAGCTCCTCTGCCGAGGACTTCAAGTATACGGTAGGGTCCGTCCCATGTTGCTGCGAGCTTTCCGTGAGAGGGTGGTCGCCGAGCCGCTTCGGTTTTCCTTAGGACCAGATCTCCAATGTTGAAAGACCTCGGTTTTACTCGTTTGGCATGTCTTTGATTTAGTTGCTGCTGAAGGGCCTGGTGACGGACGGCTGCTGTATTTCTGATTTCTTCTATCAAGTCAAGTTCTGCTCGGCGAGCTTGATCATGATTCTCTGCTAAGGCTCTTAATGATTGTTGTGAAACTTCTAAGGGAATCATAGCCTCGGATCCATAGACCAACCTAAAAGGTGTTTCCTTCGTTGATGTATGCACGGTAGTATTGTACGACCATAATACCTCTGGGATTAGCTCGGCCCAGAGTCCTTTGGCGTTGTCGAGCTTCTTCCTTAAAGCATGTAGGACGACCTTGTTGGCGGCTTCTGCTAAGCCATTAGATTGTGGGTGTTCCACCGATGAAAAGTGGTGGTTTATCTTCAGCTTCTGTAGGAAGTCTTTAAAACTATGATCGATGAACTGCCGACCATTGTCGGTAACAACATGCCGGGGAATTCCGAATCTGCATATGATTTGTTTCCACACGAATGATATCATCTGGGAGGATGTGATTCTTGCTAGGGGTTGTGCTTCAATCCATTTGCTGAAGTAGTCAATAACCACAACCTAATATTTCAGCTGTCCTGGTGCGGTAGGAAAGGGGCCGAGGATGTCGATTCCCCACTGGTTGAACGGCCAGCTTATTATAGACTGGTGAAGCTGCTCCGCTGGGATGTTAATGATCGGCGCGTGTTTTTGACACTGGTCACAAGTTCTGACCTTCTTTCTGCTATCCTCCCATAAACTCGGCCAGTAAAAACCGGCTCGAAGTATTTTCTGTGCGAGGGTCCTTGCCCCTGAATGTATTCCACATATTCCTTCATGGGCTTCGGCTAACGCAAGGTCAGCATCATTCCTGTCCAGACATTTCAAAAGAGGTCGGGAGTATCCCCGCCTATACAGAGTATTATTTATTAAAGTAAAGAAAGAAGCTTGTCGTCGAAATCTTTTCTTATCTGAGATTTCTTTGGGAAGAGAACCTTCTTTTAAATACTGTATGTAAGGTAGTTGCCAACTTGTTTCATTGGAAATGCTTAAAGTGCTCATGACATGTATGCTCGGTTTGTCTAAGGTTGACTGTAATAATGTTGCTGTGTGTGACTGTGTAGTAGCTAGTTTTGATAGAATATCAGCCCTATGATTTTGTTCTCTAGGAATGTGGCAAATTTCAATTTTTCGAAAGCCATTTACCAACTGCTGCACAAGCTCTAAGTATTTCAATAAAAGCTGATCTTTAGTTTGAAAAACTTGATTAACCTGTTGCACTATTAATAGAGAATCGCAGTAAACCTTTAGGGAGGTAATGTGTAAATCAATTGCTAACCTGAGCCCCGCGAGGAGGGCTTCATACTCTGCTTGGTTATTACTGGCCTTGAAGGAGAATCGGAGGGAATGTTCGAGGATGACACCTTCAGGGCTTTCGAGCAATACCCCTGCACCTGACCCTTGTGGATTTGAAGCTCCATCTACAAACAGACTCCAGGCCGAGTTCTGCTCGTCCATATTTGGTTGGGTAAGTTCTGCGACAAAATCTGCTAGATATTGGGATTTGACGGATCCTCTTGGCTGGTATTGGATATCGAATTCAGAAAGTTCGATTGCCCATTTGATAAGTCTGCCCGCCAATTCCGGCTTTGAGAGGACGTGCCGAAGAGGTTGTTCGGTTCTGACGATGATAGTGTGTCCCTGGAAATATGGTCGGAGTCGTCTCGAGGAGAAGACTAAGGCTAACGCCAGCTTTTCCAATTTTGGGTAACGAAGCTCGGCACCCTGCAGTGATTTACTCACAAAATAGATCGGTTGCTGAACTTTCTGCGTTTCTGTTACAAGGACAGAACTAATTGCTGTATCAGTAATAGACAAGTATACATATAATGGCTCATTAGGTTTTGGTTTTTGTAAAACTGGTGGTTTTGAAAGAAATTGTTTTAAACTTTGAAACGCTGATTCACAGTCTGCGGTCCATTCAAAATTTTTTGTTTTCTTTTTTAAACATTGGAAAAAGGTAAAAGATTTTGCTGCCAAACAGGGTAGAAATCTGGATAAGGCGGCGAGGCGTCCTGTTAGTCGTTGCACCTCCTTTACCGTTTTTGGGCTTTGCATATCAAGAATCGCCTGACATTTTTCAGGGTTTGCCTCAATTCCTCGGCTGATAAGGATGAATCCGAGGAATTTTCCCCCGCGTACTCCGAACGCACACTTTTCGGGATTCAGTCTCATGTTATATCGTCGGATCTGCCCAAAGATCTCAGCTAGGTCCTGTATGTGAGAGTTGCTGACCATGGTCTTTGCCACCATGTCGTCCACATAGACTTCGATATTCCGACCTATTTGGTGCTCGAAGACTTTATTCATTAATCGCTGATATGTTGCACCTGCATTCTTTAGACCAAAAGGCATGACATTATAGCAGTAATTACCATATTCAGTTATAAAGGCAGTTTTTTCTTTGTCTGATGGATGCATGAGGATCTGGTTATAACCAGAGTATGCGTCCATAAAACTCAGCGAATCATAACCACAGGAATTGTCAACTAAAGTGTCAATACATGGTAAAGGATAAGCATCTTTGGGGCATGCCCTATTTAGGTCAGTAAAATCGACGCACATGCGCCACTTACCGTTACTCTTTTTTACCATAACAACATTGGCGAGCCATGTTGTGAACCTGATTTCTCTGATGAAATTTGCGGCAATGAGCTTTTTTACCTCGGCCAGGGACGCGAGGCGTTTTTCTGCTCCGAGGTTTCTTTTCTTTTGAGAGACTGGGCGAACTTCTGGATTAATTGCCAACCTGTGGGTGATAACAGATGGATCTATTCCGGGCATATCGGCAGATGTCCAGGCAAACAAGTCGGCATTTTGTCGTAAAAACGTTGTGAGTGATTCCTTCTCCTCTTTACTGATAGATGTCCCCATGAAGGTGTATTTGGCGGGGTCCTCGGTCAAGGTCACCTTTGCTAAATCTTCATTCGGCATGGGCCGATCTTCAAAGTCGGCTCTGGGGTCTATTTCCATTAAACTCGGTTGGTCAGGTTGGATGGAGTTGATCTGAACCACGTTGTTCCTTTTGATCGGCTTCAGGCTTGTATTATAGCATTGCCGAGCTTCATGGAGGTCACCATGTATTGTTGCCACTAAATTATCCTGCACAGGGAACTTAACACACAGATGAACTGTAGACACAATTGCTGTAAATCTATTCAAAAATGGTCTACCTAATATTAGATTGTAAGGGCTAAAACAGTCGACAACAAGATATTGAATGTCTTGTGTCTTAAATAATGGTTGCTCACCGAGTGTGGTTTGTAACCACACGGAACCCAAAACAGGGACTCGTTCCCCGGAAAATCCGACCAAGTCTCCATGATATGGCTGCAAAATTTTGTTACTTAGTTTCATCTTTTCGAAGGTTGTAAAGAATAGGACGTCTGCACTACTTCCGGGGTCGAGAAGCACTTTGCGGACTATTAGGTCCCCCAACTGGATAGAAATCACTACAGGATCGTCGTAATTAGCATCAGTATGATTAAAGTCGGTTGATCCGAAAGTCATCTCTGGCAGATCTTGGATCGGCTGGGGTACTTTAGGGGCATCTGTAACGGCCAACATGGCCCGATAAGTTCTCTTCCGCGCCGAGCTTGTATGTCCGCCTCCTGCATATCCTCCTGAAATACAGTTTATGATTCCTCTGGGTTGGGCTGGTGTTTTGTCTTTTTCCTTTAATGAGGGACTTGCTGTTACAAGGTCGGAAGCCGAGGTTGTATTCTTCTGCATACGCCCGGCAATGAACTTGTCCAGATGTCCCTGTCTTGCGAGGCGTTCTAGGAGATCTTTAGCGATCACACATTCATCCGTTGTGTGACCATGCTTCTGATGAAAGGTGCAGTATTTGGATTTATCAACGGTCTTAGACTCCGGATAGGCGCCGGCTTTACGAGGAGGCTTGATCAACTTTGAGTTGAGTATTTCTTTAATAATGTCATCTCTCTTTGTGTTGAATTGGGTGTACGACTCATAACGGGGAACCAGCTTGAATGTTTTCTTACTGTCGCGGGGCTTATCATCGTCCTTGGCCGCGGTTGACTTTTCTGTTTTCCGGGCTTGCCGAAGTTCTTCGACGTCTATCTGTCCCTTGGCTTTTTCGCGGAATTCGGCCAAGGTTTTTGGTTTACTTACAGCTATCGTCTCCTGAAACTTGCCCGGACGGAGGCCGCTCTTGATTGCATGGAGATGGACTTCAGGATGAAGGTCGGGGATCCTCATTGCAACTTTTGTAAAACGAGTAATATAATCCTTGAGGCTCTCTTGGGGTCCTTGTTTGATCGTCGTCAGGTAGTCAGAATCGTGTTGGTATATTGCAGATGCTGCAAAGTGGTCTTCGAACTGCTTTGCCAGCTCTTGAAAACGCGATATTGAATCTGCAGGCAAAGAACAAAACCAGTCAAGTGCAGGACCGTCTAAAAAAGATGGAAAACAACGGCATAAAATAGGGTCAGATGCACCATTAACGATCATAATAGATCGGAATTTCTTGATATGCTGCTTTGGATCTCCCAATCCATCATAAGGGGTCAGAGTGTTCGGCAGGGTGAACTGTTGAGGCAGCTGAAAATTCATAATGTCGGCCGTGAATGGTCCGGCAGAATTGTCGCGCTCATCTTCCTCATCGCCTGGTTGGGATCTTTCTGTATGCTGAGCTTCTTCTTCTTCCTGCTGAGGCGTTTCTGAAACATGAGTCGGTATTGACCGACGTTCATGATTTTCCTCTCGATTGTGCAGATCATCATTGTGTTCCAGCCGATTAGCAACCAACTGCGCAATTTGTTCCTGCATTCTTCGGTTTTCCTCCGCCATTTGTTGGTTTGTTTGCTGAAGTTCGGTCACCATCCGAAGGAGCTCAGATGGGGTCGGGGGAGGGACGTCAGCCATGGTAGTGTTTCAAGGGTGTTTTGGGACCTTTGCAAGTGGTTTTTCGAGTTGCCTGGCCCCACGGTGGGCGCCAAATGTTCTTACTTGGTAATTCCGAGGTATAGCTTGTCCTCTGGTAAGATCGGCAGACTCTTAGAGTGAACCGAGGTATACGTCGGCGACGAACGAACGGCGAGGGTGGGTACCTGCAAAGGCACTCCGACGCTCAAGTTAGTATTGTAGGGATGATAGTTCTTAATCTTGAAAAAGTTACGTACCTTCTTTTGGTCTTTTGTCTGCTTTATATTAGCAGGAGAAGTTTGGCCGTTATCCTTCAGATGTAACGTCTGGGAAGAGCATAAATGGTGAATCCGACGTTATTGATTCAAGGTCATTCATGATGAAATCGTCGGTTATGATTGGGGCTGATGTGTAGCCGAGCTATAACGTGTAACTGATGTTTACTGGCCATATCAATATATATATATATATATATATATATATATATAACATGCATGCGTCGTACGTATTTTACATCAGCCAAAACTTTGAAGCGGGTAACCACAAATGCTTTCGTTGTTTTACCTGGCGTTGGAAGTACCGAAAACGGATTAAGTTACTGATTTGTTAATTTATTTGTTTAATCAATAAATTATTGATTGAACTGTTTTAATTATAATTAATAAATATAATTTAATTTATATTATCATATATTATATATTTGAAAAAATGTCAAATATAATAAAAGGTGGCTTAGTCTAGCAGTAATTAGATAGTCAAGATGCAACACTTACAAGAAAATTTCAAAGTTTAAACTTAAACGCTGAATCAGCATGACAATTTGTGGTTCAACTTCGGTTTGTATCGATTTTGACCGACTCAGTTTGATTTTGTTCGATTTTTTTCTTTAAAATGTTAGATCGAATTGATTTAGAATTCGGTTTATCAGTTTTTGAATCTGTTAGAATATTATTAGGATCAATTAGTATTATTTAGTACATCTAAATATTTATTATAGGAGATTACGTCCTTATTATTACGATTTTCTTAGTACCTATAAATATCCTTTCATATTGTATTATTCTAGACAACTTGCATAGACAACTTAAATAGACTCAATAATACACAAATCATTTCTCTAGTTTAGTCTCTTGTTTCTAACATGATATCAGAACTATGGTATCCTCCTTGAAGAGAATAGGTTATTTTTCTTTCTCCAGTTTAATCTCTTGTTTCTAACAGAATCAAATCGATAAGATCAATCTGATTTTAACAACTATATTTATAATTTTTTGTTCATTTTATTAAATAAGTCAGGTATAAGTTTTTTTTCCTCTTAAATCCTCTTAATTAGTTAATTTAAAGGAAAAGTCTAGGATGTCATCAATTTTTGTGTCTTTTGATCAACATTTAACTATTAAAATAAAAGTGAGTGATCTTCCACTATTAAATAGATTAGATCATTGACTTTAAAATAAATCCATAAAATTCGGTGGGATAACAGTTTAATTTGTGAGTTGTAATATCCTTTTTCGGGATTATAGGCTCCGCTTGAGTATAAATTAAAAAAGAAAAAAGTAACATATGTTTGATATCTTATATCTCAGCTTGGTTAGTATAGCGTGTGGGTAGTAGCAATTTTGTTTTTTGAGTTAAATATATTTGAAAGATTTTGGTGTTTTAAAATGGTATCTGATTTTTTATATTAATAAAATAGTATCCGAATAATTTTAAAATTTAACAAGTATATCCTTATATTTGCTAGAATATATCTCCTGTGAAAATAATGTTGAGCTAGCCACTGACAAATTTATTTTGAGTTAGAATTTTAATTAAATAAATTATTATCCTACTTAAAAAATTCCTAAATCAATTAAATTTGCCCTAAGCCCTAATTAGCTACTCTTATTACTAATTACTGTGACTAATATTTAGAAATGTTTCAAGTAGGATAATGATGTATTTAATTAAAAATTTCAGCTCAAAATAAACTTGTTTTGTTCGTAAAAATTGGTGGTCAATTTAGCATTATTTTTATTGGAGATGTATTTCGACGAGTACGAGCACATATTTGTCAAATTTTAAAATGATTCAAATACTATTTTATCAATAACAAAAATCAAGTACTATTTTATCAGCGTCAGAATCTTTTAAATACTAATTTAGTATTTTTCTCAACATTATAATAACAATATAATTTTTCCTTTTTTTTAAAAAAGTTTTTTCTAATTAGTTTATTTAGAGTTCAAGTAAAGAGTTATTTTTTCTAACTAACATCAACAATTTTTTTTTAGTTTTAAATTTCAAATTCTAAACTTTAAATTCTAACTTTAAATATTAAATTTTCCAAAAAAAAGAGTTAAAAAGATTTACAATAAAAAATTAATTGATATTAATTACTTAGGTGAAAACTCAAGTGAAGTCGACTTCACGTGAAGTTGATATATGAGATACGTTAGATAAAAATTTAGTCAAATCAGTCAAATTATCTAACGGCTCTCAGGTATCAAATTTATGTGAAGTTGATTGCACCTGAGTTTTCACCTTACTTAAATGTTTGTTTCGTTTAAATTTTTTATTTATTTATATTACATCATTATTAACTCCGGAATAAATACTAGTTTAAGTTGTTTGGAAGGCATGTGTGTGACATGTTGGCAACGCGGTGCGATGAGACGAGATTATTCACATTCTGTTGTTCTTTCTGCGCTTACTTTCTTAATTTGTTTGGGTATAATTCCAAGTGCGGCCCCATTGAATTTTTTACTTTTGACCCTCCGTATATACATGATATGAATGAAGCACACGACACGTTTATTAAGTTGAACGCCGTTGATCTCGTAAATTAACAACTCTTCAGATCTTAATTACAACGTTATACAACTAACATAACTCGGTTGGAATAATTTAAGTTCAAACTTCAAAGTATATCTATTTATGATCGAGTTGAAAGGGGTTAATATTATTTGTTTACATACTTAGATGTAGTCCTCTATCTTTTATTATTGTTTGTTATTTTCACACGGAATGCTCTCTCAGTAACGTAACAATTATTTATTTTATGATTGTTGATGTGATAATTGTTTATTTCCTTTACAGTTCTACTCTAAATAAAAAAAAAAACAAAAGTTACATTGCGTTTGCGTTTGAGTAATTTGATTTGGTAGTTGAGTGGTAATAATAAAATGGTGCCACTCAAATAAAAACGTTTGAAACGTCTTTTTTAAAGATGTTTTTTAATAATTAAAATTTAATACATATAATCGATTAAATTGTATATTATTTTTGTCAAAATTAGCCTAGATAAATTAATTTAACTGCAAAAATAGTGAATCAAATTTTGAACGATCTAAATTAATATTATTTTTTTTATAAAAGATGACTACAATACTCTTATTATAAAAAATGACTAAAATATTCCTATTATATATATATATATATATATATATATATATATATAATAGAAATATTTTAATCATTTTTTATAATAAAAATATTGTAGTCATTTTTTATGAAAAATAATATTAATTTAGACTAATTTAAGATTTAATTTATTATTTTTTTAGATAAATTAATTTATTTAATCTAATTATAACAAAAATAACATCGTCTAATTAGTTACATATATTAAATGTTAATTATTAAAAAATATTAAAAAAAAAGACGTTTTAGATGTATCTATGACTCCATAATAAAAACGTAAGCAATAGTGTTTATTTTATGGTTTGACCCTCGAATTGGGAATAGTGAGCTGCATGATTCCTTTCTTATAAAATAATTAAGGGTCAAATGAGAAGCATTATTCCGTGATTGAAACGACATCCATACGTATTATTAGTTGTACTGTACGTATACGTACGTCTCTTTGGTATAGATATATATAATGCCTTCTGCTGATTACAGGATCATTGTACATGGACCATATATAGACCGTTAAAACCGCCCTCCATATTAGAAAGTAGAAACACCTGGCTTATTTCGCTATATGTGGAATGTTTTACATTTTAATGGGGTGAGGAGTTGACTTACGCACAGAAACATACAAACGTGAAACATTCACGCACCCCATCTTAGAAGAAAAGAAGTCCAAATGCTATAACATATTTGACCATATTCCAATTATTAATTATTATGTTAACTATATATTAAAATTGGTTATTAATATAAAATATATATTAAAAATAAATTAAATAATATATTTATATATAAATATATAATAATTTATTTTAATAATTAATTTTAATATAAAAATAATATTTTTAAATTATTTATTTTGTCACTGGTTATAAAAGGCAACGTCCTGTTAAAAGGAGAAGACGACAACTTGTGAACTTAATGAGTTTTATTTTTTTTGTTTTCCCAAAAAATTAGGTGTTCTTACGATAAACTTTAGTAAATAAAATAAAGTAAGAAACTAAAAATCAAATAATTTTCAATCTTATGAAATAGATATTTTATAGGTTTAGTTCAATAAAATTTTAAAAGAATATGTTTTGAGAATTATCTTGGTGTGATTTGGGCTGAACGTACTTTTTGATATGGTTTCGACATTTTTTTATGAGGTAAAGCTGTTTGATATTTTTAAACGAGAATGTAATTTCAATGTTTAAATTAGTAAGAGTTTTAGATAAGTTTAAGTGTATTAAGATTGATAATTTTTTTTTATTATATGCAATTATTTTTCTTTCTTAAAAGGATATCTAATAAAATAGAATTTATAATACAAAATTTTTTTGGAAAGATCAAGCTTGCAGAAGTATGAATCTAGTTAGTTAGAAGGTATTGGTTATTCCTAAAAAATTTGATAGTTTGAATATTTAAGATCCGTTTTGTGCTAATGTTGTTCTTTTTGAAAAGCTAGTTTGACAATTATTTTTATCATCCAAATAAGTTATGAGTTCAATTGTTAGCGGAAAAATTCCGTTCTTTTTTCAAAGACTATTTCAGTCGGTCTCAAGACACGGGTTCTTATATTTAGAAGAGTATATGTAAAACTTGGGATCTCTTAAAAGATGGCTTTGTTTAGTGCATTAGGGATCTAAATCAGAACTTTTGGTTTTTTAATTGGAAAAAAGAGGGACAACTTTATCATAAGATGGATTATGTTCACATTTTTTATTCGGATCTCTGAATCATAGATCTTTGGTCATCTATACAGTGACACCTTCAGAATATTTATTCTCCTCAGAACTAGTTTTTACAAAGCAACATTCTTTCCTATAATCTGGATGTGCAAGCAGGTTTAGTGGTAGGATGGTTTTGGTCTGCTGCGATGTCAAAGTTTTATGATTCTCGTAGTGATTCCTTGTGGTTCAATAAGAAGTTTGATTGGGAGGACCAGGAAAATTGACTTTGGTTTTGGCTTTGGCATTAGTTTGTTCCCAAAAAACATAGATTCTTGGCCTGACTTTTTTTAGGGAGGCTCTACCCACTGCTGCTTTTCGTCTCAGGAGGAGTATCTCACCGACAAACAGCTGTCTACGATATTTTTTTTGTCAGAAATTGGTTATTCATTGTATTCACAATTGTTCAAAACCTCAGCTAATTTGATAGGCTTTGGAGATTTCTGATCAATCTCTGAATTTGATGAACTGGTTCTTGCTTTATAGCAAAGAGCATTCTTTTATATTCTTTTCTTGTCTATGGTGGATTTGGCGTTTCAGGAATAATAAAATCTTTTATCCACACAAGTCTTAACCCCTGAATAAGGTGACTAGTATGACTTTGTCTTTGAAAAAGGAGCTTCTAAATGTTTTTGAGTTATAACAAGTTTCTATCTCTTTTACCATTAGTGGCTCATGAATTTCTTTTTTGATGGGTACTTTTAAGATTAATTGTGATGCCAATTATCTTGGTACTGGTGATCGTGTTGACTTTGTATGTGTTACCATAGATTGGATTGGAGGTTGGCAACGAGACTGTTTGGAAACGATTGAGAGTTGTAATATTCTGCAAGGAGAATTATTTGTTATTTGGAGAGGATATCTTTTAACTTGGGACTTGGAGCAAAGAGATGTTATTCTGTGAAACAGATTGTATAAATGCATTTACTCTTGTCAATAATTTATAAGATAACTCTAATTTTGTTGATCTTTTGGTATTGAAAATTCAAGACATCATGTTTTAAAAAATAGCGTGTTGACATCCGATTAATTTTGAGAGATACAAATAAAATGACAAATATCATGGCAAAGACGATAATGAGAATTCATACTCGCTAAATAAAACTTTCATTACCTTAGAAGAAATTTGAGAATAGTATTCAGTGAGACTACTTTACTTTTTAAACAGTTCTTTATTATTTATTTTCTTTTTTCTATTTATTCTATTGTTACTTTCTAATAAAAAAATCACTTCATTTTCATTTTACTTCAAAATTCAGTTACGTACATAAACTAGCTCTTATCATAATTTTAATAACAAAATTTACACAATTATTTTTTTTAATTTCAGCAATGAAAAAGTTATTTCTAAAATGTATGTTCAAGTATATTATTTAAATAAATTATGATACCAATATTATTAACATTATAAGACTATGAACTAGTAAAAAATAAAAAGTTAAATGGCCAATTACATTGTGTATCACAGAATCTTTAAGAGCTTTAATATTTACTTAACCGAATTCTTACCTTACATGTCATACATTTCACAAAGAATTAACTCAAAAGCAACATTTTATTAGATTAAAAACCCCAAAAATTCATATTCATTTGGATTTATTTTATTTTTTAACATTATACTTACGTAAAAAATTGTGTACACTAAATTTTGTTTTAAAAATTAAATTTTAGTTAATTAATTACGTGCATCTAGTTTTAATGGCGGAATTTGAAATAAAATTTTTGGAGACCACATAGAAGATAATTGTCAAAATGTTTTTGATATAGACCCATTTAAGATAAGCTCGTCTAATCTCATCTCTCTGATTTTGGTGATATTGCCAAATTTAAAACTGTTTGTCAGGGTCTCGTTCCAAAAAATTAAGGTCAAACTCATCAGATGTAACTTTTTGAACTTTTGAAAGTTGTATCTCACTTTTTTCGCGATTCATTAAAGCTAAGTAGAAAAATTATCTACATGTGTTGATATTATAAAAATTATGTGTTTTCCTTCTTAAATATTAGCCTTCCTCTTAAAAAATACATCAATTTTTTGATTTTTCATTATTATTTTATATAAAAATTTGAATATATATCCTGTAAAATATGTAAAGAAGAAGTTAGAAAGACAAATATTAAAATTTATAATATTTATTGAATTTTTTTTATCAATTTATACAAATACAATAATATTAATACTTATTGAATATTCTATTATTTTTTATCATATAGAAAATTAAATTAAATAAATAGTAAAATATAAAATAATATTAAATTAAATAAATAAAAAATATCTAATTTTTATATTTAAATTTAAAAAAAGAGAGAGTGTTGCTTATTAAATTTATTGGGTATTTTAAGTCATAATAAAATATTTAAACTAATTGAATTATTTTTTATCTTTTGAAAAAATACCACTAATTTTTTTATAAAAAATTTGGAGGACCATGACCCCTTATCTGAATTAAGTTTCGCCACTGTCTTAAATCTATATTAACAATTTAACAGAACTTTTTCAGATTGTTGATAAGGGTCAAGTTAAATTAACTCATTTAATTTTCTTAATAAAATCATTCAATATTAAAAAGACTACTACTTTTTTTATCTCCTTTTGAGCAGGGAGTAAATTTAGACATTGGCAATTAATTACTCGGATACGATGAAGCCCTCCAAATTGTTTTTAACTTTTTATAATAATGAACAAGATCATTCTTATGCCACTAGTAAAATGTAGCCTATAATTATAGGTAACTTTCATTCTTTACATGACTAAATTGTAGGAATCATTTATATTTTTAGTCTTGTCCTTATAGATTGTCTGATTGTAGCATTTTGCAAGGTTTTATGAGGATAATTTACATATTTAAATAAAATTAGAGAAACTTTTATCTAAATACACAAATCAGAAAGTTATTATGTGCTTGTGCAAAATGCATTATTATATAAACTGTGGGAGCTAACCACGGTTTTTGATTTGTACATAAACTGTGGTGGGCAGGGAGATTTTATGGAAGGAAAAGTTTGGCTGTAAACCGTGGTCACTAACTACGGATTAGGAAGAAAAAGTGTTAGGTATAAACCGTAGATGGCTACCACGGTTTATGAGGAATTTTGCGTTAAACGTAAAACCTCCTGAGCTCCCACGGTTTACGTTTATATGTATATATATACATAATCCGTTGATGCTCAACACGGATCATTTGGAAGCAATAAAAATTTTTGAAACCTTCATAGTTGAGAGAGTTTGAGAGAGAGGGTGGAAGGATTTGCTCAGATTTGAGTGGTGGAGTCATGGAGGATTTTACATATATTTTTAAAATATAATATAGATACATTTTTAATTATATTAATAAGACGATTAATTTACGTCTGAATTCACAATATAAGAGTAACTTTTGTGAAACACGTTGAACAGGATAAAAGTGTGTTTCAATACTTTGAACGATATTCTTTGATGTTTGACAACTTTTTTTTGAACACCAACTTGATTCTGCATCCTAAAAACTCGTTCATTAGAAACAAAAAATTATAGTTTCTGCATTTACTCAACCCACGTTTAGGTTGTTGCTTGTTATTATTGGTTTTTCCATAATTTTTTCTAAATAAATGCTAAGAATATTAAAATAATTAAAATAATTATAGCTTCTGCATTTACTCAACCCACGTTTAGCTTCTACATTTATTCAACCCACGTTTGCATTAAAAATATTTTCAAAATGCATTAAAATTTGTTTCTGACTTATTCCGAATCAATTTACTTTCATCAAAAATATTTTTGGATCAACAGTAACTTTTAAGTGTGTGTTTGGATTCACGTTGGAAAAACTGGAATTTGAATGGAAGTGATTTTGTAAAATTGATTTTGGGTAGAAGTGAGTTTGTGCCAACATGATTTATGTTTGGCAAATTTTACTAAAATTGATTTTAATAAAATAAATATTGTTTGGATAATATTAGTTAAAATCACTTTTAGATAAATAATTAATTAATTACTAAAAAAATATAATATTAAATTATAATATTATTTTTTTAAATATATTTAAATTTTTTTATATTTTTTAGTATCTTTATATAGTATTTTTTTTATAGTACTCTATTTTAGTATATTATAATTTTTTATTCTTATAATAAAAATTAATATTTATTGATAAAATTAAAAATAACATATAAAAATGGACAACTTTTTAAGTATTTTTGTATAGTAAAAAGTAATATTTATTTATTAAATTAAAACTAATATATAAAATAACATATTTTAGTACTCTTTTTAAGTACTCTTAATAATTTTATTTTTATTATTATTTTAGGTTCTAATTTTTTACAAGTTATATTTTTATTATTATTTATAATTAATTTTTATTTAATTTATCATTTCTAATAGGAGCAATAATACATATTATAAAAAATTAAAATAGTAAACAGTGCATAAAAATTAGAATAATTATTTTAATATTCTTAGCATTTATTTAAAAAAAATTATGAAAAAACCAATAATAACAAGCAACAACCTAAATGTGGGTTGAGTAAATGCAGAAGCTATAATTTTTTGCTTCTAATGAACGAACTTTTGGGATGCAGAATCAAGTTGGCGTTAAAAAAAAAGTTGTCAAACATCAAATAACATCGTTCAAAGTACTGAAACACACTTTTATTATCTTCAACGTGTTTCACAAAAGTTACTCTTATATTGTGAATTCAGACGTAAATTAATAGTCTTATTAATATAATTAAAAATGTATCTATATTATATTATAAAAATATATGTAAAAATGTATCTCTTATGCATGTTGAATCTCACCCACATATATATAGATATTCCCTCCTCATAAACCGTGGCTACAAGGGTTTATGCGAATTACCATTCCTTCATAAACCGTTGCTGGCAGCAAGGTTTTATGAAGATTTTCTTGCATTCATAAACCGTGGTAGGCTACCACGGTTTATAGTCATTTTGTTTCAACACGTAATCCGTCCCTGCCAGCCACGGTTTATGTACAAATCAGAAATTGTGGTTGGCTCCCACGGTTTACATAATAATACATTTTGCACAAACACGTAACAACTTTATGATTTGTGTATTTGAGTAAAGATTTCTCTGATTTTATTTAAATATGTAAATTGCCCGTTTTATAATGCAGTTTTTTATTCTCATAAATCATGATATATCAGTGCGAATTAGATTAGTTTTTTTTTTTAAACTAATAAAACTAAAAAATAAATCAACAATTTATATGCATATTTTTGAGTTCGTAAGTTTTGTTTAAGTATTATGATGGAGCGTAAAACTTATATTATTACTATGATTTACATTAAAAAATAAGAGACAAAATTAAAAAAATTTACTTTTAAGATAATTTAATAGTTTTAGAGTTCAAATGGTTTAAATAAGTAAAGTCCAAACAATGATTCTCCGTCCCGGCTTGGATAGACCACAAAGGCAATTAATTTATTATTATGTGCATATAAATATGCCGTTTCCAACATATATAATTCTTGGTCCACTTGTTAAACATATCCACCTAGAAATAACATCATGATAATATCATATTTCATATAAATGATTCGCGCTTATAACTTCACTCTTATTTGAAAAACAAACAACAAAAATTAATAATGGCAAATATTGACAAAGTTAAGACATAAAAAAATCAATTTTTTTTAAACAAAAAAATTCAACACAACAAGGTAGAGTATTAACAAAAAAAATACTAAACAGATAAAATAAACTAATTTTTAATCATCTTCGACAAAAGTCATCAATAATCCAAAAAATTAAATATCACTTCATTCTTTGTAATTCCAATCCTAATCGACCTATTAACTACTCTTGATCCTGCAACACTCGTTTCTTGATTCTTGAAGATTCTGTCATTATTTTTCACCCAAGTGTTCCAAATGATAATAATAAAACCAAACTCACCAACATTCTATCAATTCGACTGCACGATTGACTTGTGAACCACGTAAACTTACGGTCATTCAACTATATATCCACCAGTTCTATATTGCTCTTAACACACTAGCGCCTTTCCTTTCTTCCAACTGCACAATCTCATTGAAGACACCCATGTAGTAAAGAGGAATTTGACATATTCTCGATAAAAAAAACTCAACTCTTTCCACACAGCAAACTTCTCTTCCCTTATATACGCACCATACACCAAGCAAACCGCACAAATAAAAATTATTGTTTGTTAATTCTCCTTCTATACACAACCATCTCTTCTCTTTGTAACAATTACTTAACCTAAACATCATATCATCCCACATTATTAATAAACCTCTAGAAGCACCTTCTGACCCCACAAATTCCAAACATGCCGCATCATTACCTAAAATTGCACTACATCAAACTTAGTAATCACCTCCTTCTTTATCTCTATCAATTCTAACATATTCACATTATTTTTACACTTAAATTTTTTACTATTTTTCACTTTCCAACACCCCTAAACCCTTTGTATTCCACAAACTAAAATCATTTAAAAACTTTATTACACACACCTTATTCCAGTTTTTTGGGCGGCTCCTTCTTGTTTTCTCTTTCTGTTTTGCTTGCCTTTTTTGTGTGCCAATAATTCATTCTGAACTTGAAGAATGGCCATAATGTCCTCATCCTCGTTATATAAAATAGCTCCTGATTCGACCGCCAGATCCCAAGCAGCCCTTTTTTCAACCATATCTCTATGTCAACTTTCTCTATGCTCATCTTGATTAGTTTCACCGTCTACATCCTGCTCTAAGTCCCCCGAATCTTCTAAGTTTCTTACAGTCCCTTCATCTTCCAACCCAATTTTCTCCACCACTATATTCTCATCCTCTAAATCTAAATCTCGCACTGCATCACTCCTCATTAGACGTATGACAACATGCTGTTTACCACTCCCGTCCAAACTAGCGTGGATCTCATTAACTACTCTTGGTGGAATGTTTTCTTCCGCTGTGCTGTTCGAACAATTCTCCGCACCTCCGCCAATCTCCTTTCCGCCTTGATTTTTCTCGTCGGGTGCATTAGGGGCTTCACGCTCCTCCCTGCTCTCCACGCCATCAAACTCAGCGCGGACATTATCACCTCCGCCACCAGCAGTTGACTTCCGCGCTGCTCCCAGATTCGCTTCATCAGCGTTGTTCACCGTGGCATCAACCCCTTCGCAAACACCACGCCCCTCTCTTCACTGTCGCCCGCAACAGCCAGCAAGGAGGCTCTTTTAAAACGCACAATAGCGTACTCTCCGTCGCACCACAGCCACTTCGCCGCCACATCCCACTAACATATTGGGCCTTATATGTTTCAACCTAGCCCCAATTGAACTTTTGTTTAACGCCAAATCAACCCCTTTCTTCCGTTTATCCCCATATTCCGAAGTCTCTATTCTTTCAGAGATTGTTTCGTTGCTGATTGTTTGATATCCGATAGATTCTGCACTCACCATATCTGACGGATATACCCAAGAATTATCCATTCGCGTTTTCAAAAAACTCTCATACCACTCATCCAAATCCTCAACGGCAATTACTTTTCTATCCTTGTCATGCTCTGCCTCTTGTAGTCCATGTGGCATCATTATCACTGCATCTCATCCCAACTCCAACGGTTCTTTGAACTTCTAGTTCTTCACTTTCATAGTATTCTAAGACAACTCTCTCTTTCTCGTTCGCCTCAATATCCTTTTTTTTTAATTTTTTCTCTTTTCTAGCAAGAGATTCCTTGGAATCTTCATAGTGCGTGCGTAGTGATTTTTTTTCTGGACATCGATCCTCCTCCTATACTTAACTTCATTCACAAAGATTTCTTTACCCCTTAATCGCATTCCATTCATTTTCTTGATGACCTTTAATATCCTTTTTTTTATAATATACCTGATAAAAATAAACAGATAAATTCGATCATATTTTTCTTTACGTGCCAAATAAATATCATTTATCCACAAAAATTATAGATAATTCATTCTCCAATCAAAAATATACTTCTCAGTTCCAAACACGTGGATGTTTAATTTTTCAATGAGACTGTCTAGTTTTATCCCGTTTCATAATCATGGTGAATGCTGCGCATTTCTTCTTCGGTGTAATAGGTACGCGACTCACAACCTCCCTCGCTCGATCTTTTTTTTTTCTTCAATTTGTGAGCATGTTTGAAATTAGCCAATGAATGTTTTCGGTGCGACATGAAGAAATCATAAAAATATTAATTAAAGAAACTCAATTATATTATGAATATAAAAATTAAATATAACCATTATTAATAAATAATTTATATATTTATCTTTATACATGTTTGATAAGCTTGAAAGAATCCTTAACTATACTGCTAAAATGAGACAAATATTTCTCTCACCCCATAATTTTGTTTCACACGCACATATGAGAGAGAGAGAGAGAAAGAGAGAGAGATATTCAGCATGTCTTATCCAATTGTTTTTGACAAATTAAAGTGGTTGGATGAAATAATGTTTATCTAGAATCATTCTAATAATAACTAAATTGTAATACTCGTAATTAAAAAATATTAAGACTAAACTATTACAAGATTTCCCAAAAAATTTAAACATTGATAAAAATATCTCTAAAATATTAAATAAAAAATGTTTTAAAAATATTTAAAAACGTAAAAAGTTCAAATATCATATATTAAAAAAATTAGAGATTAAATTTTAATATATTTTTTATGAATTGCTGAAAATATCTACAAAAATAAATTAAAAAATGATAGAAATCAAATATTATAATGATTTTAATTTTTGCCTACATATTCTAAATAGTTATCTAACACTTTTTACAAAAAATTATTTATATCAAATTTTACAAATTATTTATCACTTATAAAACAAAAATAGTGTTTGTTGATTATTTTTATTGTCATATTTCTAAAATTTTTAGTAGTATTTGTATCATTTTAAAATTTTTAAAATATTTTTTTCCAACACTTAAATTATTTAATAATATTTCTTTTAAGTTTACTCACATATTAATTTAGACATGTTTTCTTGATGTTTTTACCTTTCCAGTTCTTTTAGACTTTATTTGTTTAGTAGGAAGAAAATAAAAATGAAGGGGAAAATTTTTAAAATTTATAAAAAAAAATTCTTTGTTTTCTTTTATTTTGTTTTTAGTTCGTTCCAAACAAACAGTCTTAATCATGAATGGTGTGTATAAAATAAGCAGGATAATTAGGGGGTAGAAGTGAGCTGGGCTATTTGAGAAGAATTTGGATTCTCTAAAATTTGAATTTTATTTTAGAGAGTAAAGTGTGATTTTTTATTCTTAAATAGTTTCTCTTTCATATTTATTCTTAATCCTACCTATGAAATCAATGGTGAGAGATCACACTTTACTTTCTAAAGTGAAATTCAAACTTTAGAAGATCTAAATCTATTTGACAAGGATTTGTGACTTGACTCATTTTAAATTTAGTTTGACTCGACTCGTTTTATTCAATAAAATAGGCTTGACTGTCAAAAAGATAGAATAGGCTTTGGTTTTTTATAGCGCCTATTAGTTAAAAGAAGCCAAGATATAAATTTCAAAAAAAAATTTACAAATTTGTTGGCCAACTAATCACAATATTTTTTTTATAAAAACAAATTATTCTATTAAACACAAAATAAAATCAAAAGGAATTAATAGTCAATATTAATTAAGATTTTTTTGTTTAAAAAAAATTTATAGATTGTTAATATGATTACAATATGTGATTAAAAATTGTATATAAATGATTTTTTTATAAAATATTAATAAATTTTAAAATTCATTTAATGTTAATTTATATTTTTTAAATTTATTATTATTTTTTTTGAGTTTTAATTCACGAAACATACTTTTTAAATAGGCTTGTGGATTTATTGGGTTTTAGGGTTAAGTCTAAAAAAAACCTATAAAAAGTAATAAACCTAAATTTGAGGGATCTATTTATAACATGAACCAAACTCGTCAAAACTAAAGTTCAACTCGACTCGACCCATCTCTACCACTAAGTGTAATACCATAATTTTAATCAATCCTCCATTTTTATTTTATTTTTTTTATTTTTTTTGCCTAACCAATACTGGTTCCTTAAAACCAAGATGCCAAAAGGTTGACCAATACTAGTTCCTTAAAAGCAAGATGCCGATTGCCGATTACCCAAAAGAGACAAAAGTTTATTATGACGTGTACAAAACCTTATCAGGGAATTTTAGAAAAAAAAAAAAAAAGACGAAAAGTTAGATGTGGGTATATATATAACATTTGTATAATAATTTGGAAACTAAAATTGATGTTATGAATTATTAAAAGAGATAAAAGCGAAGGAAGCGGATGGTTCGTTGAAGGCCACCATCTCTATCATTGTCTCCTTATAAATACCCCCCTCAAACGACTTGGCACTGCACTTATTACCTTGCAACTTGTATAAAACTAGCTATAAATTGAATCCAGCGCCGTTTCATTTTCAAACCTTGGAGCAACTAAAATATCTCTTCGTTATTACGAACCCCATGGCAACTTATTGCTCAAACATTGAACTCTTGCCGCAAGATTGTGTTTGTTCCATTTTATCGTACTTGTCCCCTGCCGAGGCATGCACATTCTCACTTGTCTCCTCAACCCTTCACTTCGCCGCCGACTCCGACACCGTTTGGAAGTCCTTCTTACCATCCAACTATGAAGACATTGTATCAAGGGCTGTCAATCCCCTTCCCCTCCTCCAATTCTCTCATCATCACAAGCAACTCTTTCAAGCACTCTCCCATCCCCTCCCCCTTGACGCTGGCAACAAGGTAATTCTATTTGTTTTTCTTATTGGATCCCACTCGCAAGAGTCTTAGTTTAGTTTCTTATGTTATATGCTATTGTGTCCCCTGTTACAAGCAGATCTTCCAATTGGACAAGTCTTCCGGTAAAATTTCGTATATCTTATCTGCAACGGAGTTGTCTATAGCATGGAGCCAAGACACAAATTACTGGACCTGGACACAAACCCCTGAATCAAGGTATTAGCTATTATTTTCATACAAGACATATTCGCGTGAATAACCACCTCATATGCAGGTTCTCAATGGTGGCTGAGTTGAGAACAGTGAACTGGTTGCAAATTGAGGGGAAGATGAGAACAGGGGAGCTGACAGAGAGAACCACATACGGTGCTTATCTGATAATGAAAGTCTCGTCAAACAGAGCTTATGGGCTTGACTCTGCGCCGGCGGAGATATCGGTTGCGATCGGGGACAAAGTGGTGCAGAGAGGAAAGGCTTACTTGTGCCAGAAGGAGGAGAAGAAGCGCATGATGGAGAGGCTAATGTACGGGAACCGAAGACACATGTTGGGAAACGAAGAACAAGAGAATATTCCAGTTCCATTGAAAAGAGAGGATGATGATGGGTGGATGGAGATTGAAATAGGGGAGTTCTTCACCGGGGACACTGATCAAGAGATCAAGATCACTCTTATGGAGGTTGGTTACCATTTGAAGGCCGGCCTTATCGTCCAAGGCATTCATGTTAGGCCTAAGCACTAGGTGGAATCGACTATATAGATCAAATTCGCGGTTTACTATCTCATTGTGTACATAGTCTGTTGACTGTTCCATTCCTTGAGAGATATTTTGTCGTCATGATGTGATGCTGGAGAATATAATACAGCAGCGCACATGGATGCATGTGGTTGTTTTCCCAAGTTTTTGGATGGTTGGACTAAGCTACCATTTTTTTTTTATAAAATGATAAATGAAAATTCAAAATTCATATAGTATAAAAGATAGTAATACTAACCAAGGAGCTATATCTCAAATAACATAATTTTCTCGTACTCACCTTGCGAGTTCGAGTCTAGTTACTAACTTTGATAAACAAAAAAAAAAGATAGTAGTACTATTCCCTGTATAAGATGTGCTCATATTACGGCTACATGTTAACAGACCCAAAAAGAATGTCGACATAGTAGCGTTATATATGATATAGTTGGACCATATCCCAAGTTAAGTACTATATATATAGTATATAGTAGAACTTGCCCTTTAATTTGTGGAGGAATTGAAGCAGCGCACACTGCCTCTTGAAAATCTTGATCTCATTGCTCCCGTTTGGTAAGGGTTAACAAAAATTAAGGGGTGTTGATCTGAATAATGGAACGCGTGCCAGAGGATTGTTTTGCACACATTTTATCGTTTGCATCCCCACAAGATGCGTGTAGTTTGTGCCTGGTTTCAACGACGTTGCAGTCAATGGCTGATTCAGACAGTGTGTGGGAAAAGTTTTTGCCACTTGATTGTGAAGAAATTGTTTCAAGGATCGTGAATCCTTCATTGTCGTGCTCCTCTAATAAGAAGCACGTGTTTGTCACGGTATGTAAACCACAACTAATTGACGGCGGTAACAAGGTAATTTTTCCTCAAATCTACTCTTTCATTAGTATTTTTCATAGTAATTAGTAGCACCATTATTCACTATTGAAAAGAGTAATCCTAAACAATTGTACAAACTATAACACATAATTAACTATGTGTTGCATACATAAAATTGATGAGATCTATTTTTATCTATATATACAAATAGAGAATGAATATTGCGCTTTTATTTTGATAATATGATTTTTTTGTTATAAATTCATACAAACACATAATAATAATTAAAAAAAGAAAAAATTAAAGTGAAGTCGACTTTACGTGAAGTTGATACTGAGGGTCGTTAGATAATTTGACTGATTTGACTAAATTTTCATCCAACAACTCTTTGGTATATTCACGCGAAGTCGAATTCACCTGAGTTTTCACAAAAAAAATTATGTGATAATGTTTAAAATAAATATCATGTTCCTATAAATACAACTTGTTAGATTTATGAATAACTCTACCGATCGAGAATTTTGGGGATAACATGCGAACTTGCTATGTGTCTCCAAATGTCTCAATCATGTTCTCGCAATGTCAAAGTCATTGATATTCAACGAGTAGTAGACAATATTCATAAAAGTTTATAACATTTAACAACTATAACTATATAAAAATATTATTTTTATATTAAAATTAATTATTAAAATTAGTTATTATATCTTTATCTATAAATAAATATGTTGTTTAATTTATTTTAATATATAATTTATATTCTAATATATATTTTATAAAGTAAATGATTTTGATCATTCTAATAACATAGTTAAAATTTATATTATTAAGGGCAGTGTCACGCACACTGCTTTCACATTCAATCACTAATAACAGAAAAAAGCAGGTGATTAATTAAACGCGATTAAACCTTTCAAAACATGACTAAATTGGAAAAATGAAGTTTGATTGATGCTTTAACTTTGTCCAATTTAATGGTGTCTTGTAGGCACATTGCTGATCGATCATTGTGAAAATAAATAAATATAAAGGAAAGCATGTAACAACCCAAATGGGGCCCTTACTGCATTCACCTTTTTATTTTAATTTTGAGTAAAGTATGTTTTTTAGTCTTTAATGTTTATGATTTTTTTTAAATACTTCTAATATTAATTGTATTTAATGTTATTTCTAATATTTTTGGTTTGTACCAAAATTATTTTTTGGATATTAATTGTATTTAAAATATTAGGAACAAAATAAAAAACATTTAGGAATAATTTCAAAATAAATCTAAAATGTTAAGAACAAAATTAAATAAATTAAAAATATAAAAATAAAATTAAACGTTATAAATATTTAAAAAAAATAAATTTTAAAAATAAAAATATATTTTATCCTTTCATTTTTATTTTTCACATGGATGGCATGTATGATCTCTTATCCTTGGGATAATTATTTTAATTTTAACTTAGACTATACGGGAAAGACCAATGATGAATGATAGTCTTTGTGTTTTTAAATTTGTTGGTGTGCCTGTGTTTTTTAAATTTTATGATATACAGTCTGTGTTAAAAATTTGTAAAATAATTGTTCTTATTGCAAACAATGCAATTTATTATTTTTTCGGGGCACAATTTGCTAACTAATGTAACTTTATAATACATTTGAAGATTGTTTACGACAATGCAAAATGTACTTACAGTTTCATAAAAGATATATTTACATCAAAGTTTTTTTTTTATTAACCTAATTCTTAATGATTTGCTAATAGAGAGTACACAAATATATTGTTCAAGCTACAAGAGGCTATGCTTTAATAGTTTATTATTATATGAATGAGATAGAAGCAGGCATCTTCCTCACACTCACCTTTTTCTTTTGTTGATTGGGTTGTTGTTGTTGTTGGTAACTCGAGCATTATGCTTATCTAGCAGCAGTGTCTACATGGGTCGTTGACCCCTGAAAAAGGTGGCATTTCCAACCAATATTTTGTTATCAATGCTGACTAAAAAGTTGTTGCTTAATAATAAATGAGATTTTCATAATGAATTTAATTTGCACAACAATGTAATATTCTATGAGCAATGTGTCACCCAACACTTGTAGTTTATATTTGTAATTCTGGTAAGTAGGACACATAATGCAAAGCGACGCAATAATTATTGTTAATTACCTCAAGGTTGCTTTAGGATCTTCAGGCGGTGGAGCAAATATGAATTTCTTAAAGAGCAAATTCATATTTGCTCTATCACCTGTGGTTGCTCAAGTCAATCTTCGAAGTAAATTTTAATTTATTCTTGTAAAGAAATAAATTACTAAGTTTAAATTTTGTATTTATTAAAGTAAATTATTTAAAATTTTCTATTGTGAGCAATTTTAACTTGTATTTTCAGGACATGTGTTAGCTAATAATTTTTTTAAAACAGATATTCTGGATTGAGAAAAATTCAGGAAAAATATGCTACCAGTTGAGTGCAAGGGAACTTTCAATTGCATGGGGAAAGTGCCCTCTATATTGGTCCTGGAAACCAGTTGAAGGCTCAAGGTTTGAGCACATATGATTTATTTATAATCCTAATTATTATCATATTTATAATTAAGCATATTAACTAATAGGTTTGAAGAAGCTGCTGAACTAAGAACGATTTGCTGGCTAGAAATGAATGGCAGCATAAGCACTGGAATGTTATCTCCCAAAACATTATACGGTGCGTATCTGAAAGTGAAAATAGCTGATCGTGCCTATGGCTTGGACTCTTTACCATCACACGTGTCGGTTGAACTTCCCAATTACAAATCACATGGAACTGTTTATATACGACGCCCCTCACACACACATGAAGAATGGTTGGAGATTGAGTTGGGGAGCTTCTATACTGGGCTGGATAAAGAAGTTGTAAGAATGGGCCTCAAGGAGGTCAAAGGCGTCCACTTGAAAGGTGGGCTTATTGTTGATGGAATTGAAATAAGGCCCAAAATGGTCCAATCAAGGCCCAAAATCCCAAAAAAGGCTGAAACAGGTTTTTCTCACACCGCCTTTCCCGTGTAACCCTAGCAGTGCTCGGTGTTTATAAATGCAGGGTGTCAATACTCAGTGCCACCAAATGCAGCACTTTCATTACTTGATTGTTCCTGTGATTTTGTGTTGAGGATTATGAGGTCAATTTTATTCAGATTAAGCAAGTTTAATTTTGTGTATGGCAATGATGATAAATGTGAATCCCAGCTCATTATGAGGCCTTTTCCAAGGTCCGGGAATGGAATTATCCACATCTATCTGAGCTTCTATGCCTACTCTCCAGTTAAGTGTTATCTTTTGTTTCTTCTTATTTAATCAGATTCCTACTGGCTCCAACTCTTTGTCAAGTTTTGCAAGAAATCCATGGTCTATCACATGATTTCATTTTTATTCTGTTAGTCTAACTAAATTAATTATTTGTGTAAATTACACATTAAAATAATATATATACAATCATAGGTGGATTTTATGGCGTCCCTCACAAATTCGTGGCACCATACAAAGGATAGTTAGATCCGTTTATTACTGGGTGTGTACGGTAAATGTGTGTATTGGAGGAGATAATTTGAATGACATGAAAATTTTGATTTAAAATTTAATATAAAATTTGTCATTTCAATACTTAATTTTATTTTAATTTATACTTAAATTATTTTTAATTGAATTATAAAAATGTAACTAGAATGAAGATATAAAATTATAAAATTAATAATTTTAAAAATGTAAAGATTTAAAATTTTGTGTATTTAAATTTAAAAAATTAAAATATTTAAGTATATCTTGATTAAATTTTATTACAATATTTTAATAATATTATTATAATAATAATATTATAATATTTATTTAATGAGAGTTTAATAAATTATACAAGTAAAAGTGTTATACTAATTTTTTTTAAATAATATGATATCACTTTATTAATATTAATATTATTTTAAAAATAATATCAAATATAAATTTTAATTTTAAATATTTCAATTAAAATAAAAATCAAAAATAAAATATAAAATTAATTTCATTGGAATTGCTCTAATTATTGATTTGGATTATATGTTGGGCTATAGTCAAGATTTTTAGGCTGTTATTGTTTCCGAAAATCCGTGCAAGTTTTTGAACAATATGGGAAATTATTGGAAGCCGAAACAAAGAAAAATAAAATACTATCTTATTTGTGTTTGATAATTTTTTTAGGAATGTAAATATTATATTTTTTTAATATAGATTCCACCAGAAAACTTCAAAATTTAGATGAAAATTATTTATTTTAATATTATGGAAAAAAATTTGCTCATTTATATTGTTAATTTTAAATAAAATATATGTCAACTATTGAAAACTTATTATGAAATAAAAATTTAATAATATTACATGGTATCTTATTAGTTATTATTAATTTTTTAGTATTATCCATTTAAAACAGAGAGTGTGTCATTAGTTAAATGGAATCTGTGCTTAGATTCACCCCAAAACTTATTACATAATGTTGATAGAAGTTTTATAATTGAGTAAATAACTAAATATTAAATTTTTATTAAATTAAAAAAAATTATATATAAAACCGAGTTTAATGCAAGATATTTAAATTTTCAAATTATATTAAATATTTATATTTTTATAAATTAAAATATTTTATTGTAGATAGAGAGGAAGAGCATTCACTTGCAGTGACAATAAATTCCTTTTCTTATAGTATTACAAGAGTTTGTGATTGGTTTAATTTAACTAAATATTGATAAACAAATAACACATGAAATATTTTGGTAAAAATATATTTTTTTAATAATTATTAACATAATTAAAAGATACAAAATCTATCCATACAAGAACTATATGTTATACATAATCTCAAGAGTATTTACTCATTTAAGTTTCTAAAAAATTTTAGATTAAATACTTTAATCTTTAACTAAAATCAATTACTTATAGGAGTGGCAAAGCGGGCCGGCCCGCCCCAACCCGTTCCGCCCCGCCTAGGCCCGCCTCATAAACGGGACGAATCGACCCGTCCCACCAACTAAAATGGGTTCAAAATGCTAGGCCACCGGCGGGTTGGCGGGCTAGCCCGCTTGACTCTTTTTTTTTTTAAATAAAATTCATTAAAATTAACCAAAAAATAATAATTATAAAATAAAATACAAAAAAAATCAAATTATAATATAATTTTTTTACTATTTTTTTTTATTTTTAACTTCAATAAAATTGTTCAAAATAATATTTTTCAATAAAATCATTTTTATTTTAAAAAATAAGTCACATAATTTGAGCATATATACGAAATTATAAAATAAAATAAATAAAGTTAATAACTAAAAGAAGAATAAAAACAAAAAATGAAAAAAAAAGTGTTTAAAAATTCCATAATTATTAACTTTATAATAGTAACTACTCTTTTATTTAATAAAAAAATAAAAAGCTTCAACTCGGCGGACCGGCCCACCCCGCCAATTTGGCGGTGCGAGTTTGGCGGGTTTTTTAAATTTGGCGGGCTCCAAATCCTAACCCGACCCGCCTTTTTAGCGGGTTTAGCGGATCAGCCCAGTGGGGTTGACCCATTTTGCCACCCCTAATTACTTGATTGGTCTCTAACAATTAACTCTGTTAGTCATTTAGGTCATTTGTTCCGTTAACTCTAACGGAGTATAAAATGGTCGCTGACAACTCTAACGGAAGACAAAATGATCCCTGACAAGTCTACCAGGAGACAAAATGATCTCTGATCCCCTCTGTTCGAAAACCGTAAGAATCGCAATCAATTAACCGCTTAATTAATTAATTTAATTGTCCAAAATAGGTTTCGAAAATTTAGAATATTAATTAAAAAATTTAAATATGATATTTGGACTCAATAGATTTTTCTGAGTTGAAAAATGTGATTTTCTGTAGAAAATTGCATACCGGTAAATTAGCCGACAATGCCGGCTTAAATCTGTCTGATACTGTGTGAGAGCGATAAAAACCATAGAAAAACTTATAAAAACATTTAAACTTAAAAATCGGGCGCTAATTTTAAAGGTTTGGCCCAACGGGCAAAAAATGCCACGGGTTGGACCAGACTCAAGTTGGGCCTAAGCACAACATATATAAACACACAAATAAAGGCCATTCAACCCAACCAACTTGGGTTGGTCGAGTGGTCAGCTCGCTTGTCCGATTAAGCCAGTGTCGGGGTTCGAATCCCGCCTTGTGCATACATAGCAACCCATTGCTGTTTGCGGCTAGATTTTGTGTTTTTGATTGATTATGTGGTATCTAAGGTTGGACTATTAGTGGTTTGTGCCCCAAACACCATCGAAAAAGGTAAAGAGTTTCTTTACCTTTGTGAATTTGTGAATTTGGTAAACCTAGGTATTGATTTGTGGTAAATTAATGTGTATAGCTTGAAAATTTTGATTGTTGATGCTTATTGGAGTTTATTGGTGGATTGGTTGATGCTTGGAGGCTTGATTTGGACTCAAATTTAGTGTATGGTGTATATTAGGAATCGGCCAATGTATGGTTTCGCTTTTCTTTATGTAATATGTAATATTTTTGGACACTTAAACTAGTGGACCATATGATAGGTTTGAATTGTTGATAGTGAATTATGATTATTGATGTTTGTGATGATTTTGGATGAATTATGATAATAATTGTTGATGTTGGGGTGAATAATGATAACTATGTGAATTATGATGAAATATGATAAATTGTGTTAGTGAAGAGTCAAATTGTGTAAAATTGTGAAGGTTAGAATCTTGATTGAGAACTTGAAAAGTTTTGTTGAATTATGTTTGGAAAGTTGAATGAAATAGGTTAAAATAATGGAGGAAGCTATTTGGTAAATGGAAAAACATATGGTTGTGATGGTGGGCATGAATGGTGAGTTTTGGTGTGGTTTTGAAATTTTATGAATTGGTTTTGGTTGTGAAGTTTTGAGATTTAGAGAACCATGCTGATTTTGTAAAACTTGATTAAACTTTGCTGGATCATAACTTGAGCCTTAAATCTTCAAATTTGATGATTTTTGTTTTAAATTAAAAGTTGTTTTAAGAGCTTTAAAATGATGTAAAGTTTGAGCAAAATGGAGTTTTGCAGAGAAAATTATGAATGTGTAAAGTCTGCAACTTTACAAAATTTTACAAGTTTGTGGTTGAATATCCCGCTCGCATCCTTTCGGAATCACAAGAGTGTGCGCGAGCATTATATCCTTGGACCGTGTGTTGGGCACGATATCCCTGGGGGTACCCATTTTATTCGTGACAAAAAGGCGACATTCCCATGAAAATGTGTCGGGTTGGCAATTAAACCAATATGTGATATTACAGCCAATAGGACAAGCATTCATCATGTGCATTTTCTATGTGGTTGCTTGCTTTGTTTACTTGCATACTATGGCGGTTAGGCTGGCGAAGGCTGTGGGACAGTGGTGTAAATGTTAGATTAGACACCCCCTAAATTAGATGACCTGTTTAAAGATTTATTACTTGTTTTATAAGCTTGAATCTTATGAAGATGTAAAGTTTTAGGATTACCTCTGCCGTCCTAAAATCTTATATCTTACATTACTAGGCACTGTTACCATAATGGGAACATCCAGTTCTCATACCATATTCTGTTGTTATTTTTTAGATGCAGGTCGTAACACACCTCGATGAGTTGCGTGATGGTGACAGAGCGAAGGATTCTTTATCATCTTTTGCATTTTGATTATTTTGTTTAGTACTCTCACTTTTTTATCTTTATTTGCCTTAGATGACTAACTCTGAGAGAGATATTGTATATGATGTCTTAACTTTCAGAATTCTGTTATGTCTGTATATAACTAGCCGGCTTAAACTCTGCGGGTTGAGACTAGTACTTTATGACTATTATACTCATATATCTACATATGCCTTGTTATCTTGTATCTATACCTTGTACCTTTATGCTTTTAGCTTTGTGTGAATATTTTGTGCTTTTGAAACTCTGTTTTTGAGCTTATTTCTTCATCGGGCTTCTAGAATTATTATCTCTTTCTATATATATTATTGTATAAGCCTTAGAATTGTCATGACTTTTAATTATCCTTTGCTTTACAGCATGAGGTAAGGCTTAGGGTAATTAAGGTGTTACAGAAATGACACCATTCTCTCCCAATTTCCATCATATCTCGTATAACCCTAACATTCATACTCTTCTTCTTTACCTTCACAGTCTTCTTCTCTATCTTTTCCTTCCTCCTCTTCAACTCCAATATCAAGCCATGGTATAACTACCACGCGTGTCGCACCTACCTCAACATGTCATGGACCACACACTTCCTAAATCTCTGTGACTGGTACACCCACCTCTTCCGTACTTCATTCACCAGAAGCATCCACCTCCACGTCCTCGATAACAGCATCACCTCCAATCTTGACAATGTCCACCTTAAGACCAAGTTTCACAACCACCTCAAGGGCACGCCTTTCTCCAGTCACTGGCAAGCAATATAGATTGTTGGACATTAGGACATCATGAGAAGATTCTCCTTCGACATCATATGCAAATTCTCATTTGAAATAGACCCCAAGTGTTTCATTCCTTCTTTCCAGGAGTCCAAGCTGGCAAACAGTTTCGACCTCACATCCAAGCTATCAGTATAGCAAGCAATGTCGCTGTCGCCGCTCATATAAAAACTGAAGCGATTATTGAACATTGATTCGGAGAAGAAGTTGAAAGAAGCGATCAGAGTAGTGGACAATGTGGCCATAGAGATGATAGAACAGAGGAGGAGGGAGATGGCGACGACAACGACGGGTCTTAATAAATTGGACTTGTTGTCTAGATTCATGAGATCCATTTAAGATGACAAATACTTGATGGACATAGTCATTAGTTTCCTGAGTATGAATTGGTTGAGAACAAATTGATGATTTTTTTTCTTGTGAACATTGAAGTTGCAGTGTGCATTGTGTGGCTTGAAGTCGCAATGTTAAACTTTTAGAGTTATGCGAGATATTTTAGAAATTTGGGGAGGACAGTATCGTTTCCGAACAGAGAGGTCAAGGACCATTTTGTCTCCTGTTAGAGTTGTCAAGGACTGTTTTGTCCTCTACTAGAGTTGACTGAGCAAAAGATCTAAGTGACTGACAGAGTTAATTGTTAGAAATCGAGTAATTAATTTTAATTGGGGACTAAAGTGTCTGATTCAAAATTTTTTAAAAACCAAACTGGATAAATACTCTAATCTCAAATTATATCGGTGCAAGAGATTTACTCAATTACACAGCCTTCTCCATGGAACAGGGGATTTACTCGATGGATTTAGATCCTCTAAAGTTTGAATTTTACTTTAGAGAGTAAAGTGTGATCTCTCACCATTTATTTCATAAGTAAGACCAAGAATAAATATGAAAGAGAAACTATTCAAGGATAGAAGATCACACTTTACTCTCTAAAGTGAAATTTAAACTTTAGAGGATCCAAATCCTTACTCGATTATACAGCTTTCTCCAATAGACTAACGAAAATGTACATTTTTTAATTTAGAAGATTTAGTTGATCATTTATTAAAATAGAAGACTAAATTACAATTTAAATTTCAAGAACTATTGTTAATATTTATTCAATTACAAAATCATACCAATTATTATTTATTAGATTAAATTTACAAGTAATATATCAATTTTTGAACGGATACAAATCTTGTTATAATCCATTATTTAAAAAAATTAATCACCAAATTAATTAAATATATATTAATATATAAAATATAAATTAAAAATATTTAAAATAATATAAATATATAATAATTAATTTTTAATGGATACTTTTATGTTATCTTTAATCTTTCAAAGTTTGTGTTTAAACTTTAAATATTATAATATATTTTTATCTTCTCTATTCATATTTTTTTATAATCAAAATTTACATAATTATTGTAAAATACATAAAAGGAGGAAAACTAAATTATTGTAAAAATAGTAAAATACATAAAAAAAAGGGAAATTAAGTTTTGTAAAACTAAAAAGCAACTAATTGTTGTATTGCGCTCAGTTCAGGAGTTGAGACTTGAAGTTGTTAAAATTGACATATTTTTTATCGAATTTTTTTAAATTTTTTAATAATATTTTATCTCATTAATAAAATTTTAAAATTTAAAGTTATATCTCATTTCATTTAAAGTTTTAACTCTAAGTTTTTTTTTATAGAACAAAGTATTTTATAGAACAAAGTATTTTATGTGGCTCAAAAATTTTAATATGGAAATAATATTACACATGTATGCTAAGATGAGACTGTGAGGTATTATTCTAGGATGTGGTGGACTTTTTGTTTCTTGCACTATACGAAAAGAGTTTAAAATTTTATTAAATTTGTTTCTTTCACATTTTGCACTGTGCGACAAAATAATGGGAGAAAAGGACTTGTCAGCCCATCTCGCATCATGTGAATTTTTTTTATTTTTTAAAATAATAAATTAAATCATTTATAACGAGAAATGTTTTGACATGATATTTTCGTCAGTTCGTTGATTGCGAGAAGATTATTTTATCATGTGAAATATTAATATTTTAATATTATTTTCAAAAAATTTTAAATATATTAGTAAATTAACGATTTAAAAATTAATATCTACTTCCCTATATAAAAGAGTTAACCAAGTTTACAAATGAGTTCACTTTCATTCTTCTCTTCATATTCAGTCTCACTTTCACTCTTTTCTTAACAACTTTTTCATTTCTACTTCTTTCTTCAAAATGTTTGTGTGTGTGACAATTTTTTTTAGTTTTTGTTTAAAGAGTAATGGAAGCTAATGTGAGTTTACTGATATTTTTTGATGGTGAAGTTATACCATATACAACTGAGGGTGTAAAATGTATCTGTAGAAATCCAATTTCTTTTACTAGTTCTTGCACGTTGTCATTTGAAGAGTGAAAAAAATATTATACCAACACATACACGAAAATATTTCAAAAAGAATTAATAATATTTTATACAAGCAATCGGTGTTATCTTTCGGTGGTGTGATACAATTTCAATCAATGAATGTAATTGATAAAGTTACTATGCTAAAAATGTTAACAATTTATATACAGAATTAAACTCATGTGCTGATTTTAGAGTTGTATGTTGAGTCTAAGCAATTGGATAATATCTACTAAGCAAATGAATCGTTGCTGAGTGAAGGAGATAATGAGAAAAAAATAACATTAATGGTATTCCAAAAGAAAAAAAAGAATCCACTTTAACATATGTATCCTTAGACACGACCATACATAACATAAAAATTATATTGCCAAAAAAAAAAGGTTTTATTAAAGTAGTTAATTCCATGCATGCCGTCTTTACAGTGGGTTATACAAATTGCATAGTATCATAAATTACTATTTCGAGTTTTGTAAATAAAATAAAACTGAAAAACGTATTTTTATAATAATTTTTATAATTATTTATTTTAATAAATAAAATATATTTTATTTATTTAAATAAAAAATCTCGACCATTAAAAAAAGGTTAAATTAGAATCTCAGGTATGATAATAAGGTAATTACCCGTGCCATGCACGTGATAAGATTGAAATTATAATTTTAAATTATTTTTTAAAATTAATATAAATTATAATAATTTGATTAATAAAAAATTAATAAGTTATGCATTGTTTGTTTTTTTTTTAAATTTAGTATTAATTAGATTAACTTTAAAATAGTTATTAATCGATTTTAATAATTTATTTTCTTCAATAAATCAGACATATATACTGAATGTGATCATAAATAATATAGTAATAGTTAAATCTACTAACAAATATATTGGCTATTATCACACTCTAAAACAAATTAAATATAAAGGCTATTAGTACGCATTTATAAATCTATAAAATCGCACTGTCTTTAATTCGTGCAAGGGTTTATTTATCAAATAAACTTAAAATATAAATAAAAAATATTTATAAAATGGACCTAGCATCACTTGAAAGTATCATGGAAAATAATCAACTTACCTTATCATCCATAAGAACCATTTTTATGTAAGTCATGTTGTTCTTGTCAAATTTGGATGAGACTTTTCATAACCTTATAATTCTTGTCTTTATTTTTTAAACTTTTTCATTACATAATCTATCATAGGTAATACTGTTGATAGAATCGTAGTTAGTATCCTTTAGGTATAAAAAATAATAAACAGAAGAAATTCTATGTCTGAATTTTCTAGATGATAAATAATTATAATAATCCACTATTAATCTTTATATATATACACACACTAATTATACACGGTAATAGTTAACAAATATTTTCAATGAAGATACTTACTCAATATATATGTTATCGACATTAATTATATGCCAATATTTTTAGGAAAGAGCTAAAAGAGGAGATATATAAATATATATAATATTATTGCTATATAGGAAGCATACATAAATTGCTACATTTTTTTTATTATGTTATATAACTTAAAATTATACTATTATGTTATTATTAATCCTAGATACTTGTTATAGTTATATCAAATTTAATTATGAATCTAAATAAATAAAATAGATAACATTCAATATTACTTTTTTCTTTTTTACATTCAATATTACTGTAAATATAAAAAGTAAAATAATTAATGAAGAAATATGAGCAGAAAATAAAACATATTAATTAAAATTTAATTTGTTGTCTAATTAATCTTGTGTCCATACGATATAACTTTACAAAAATGTTATGAATCATAACTTTTTTTATTCTACAAAAAAGAAAAACACTATATGTAGTCTTTAGTAGTACAAAAAATAATTATAAAAACTAATTATTAATATTGATATTAATCATAATTGATTATTAATACTCTAATTTTTTAAAATATATTTTACCTTTTAAAATATAATGCATGTACTGTGTAGACTTTATTATTATTATTATTATTATTATTATTATTATTATTATTATTATTATTATTATTATTATTATTGTTATCCACTAATTGATATCAAATTAAATGAGTCACTATTAATGTGTGCATCAATTATCTCCTAATAAAATTATTGTACTTGAATGAGAATTAGAACTATATCAATTGATATAATTAAAATGATTAAAAATATCGATGATTTATAAGTATTTTAATAACGCATTAAATATTAATTTGATATAATTATAATGAAGATATTTTCTTAAATTAATATAATCATGCATTATTCATGAGCTAATTGTAATATAATTAAAATAAATTTATTTGAGAAAAAAATTCATGTATAATTTTCAGAAATTATAATAATTTTTTTATTTATATATACGTATATATTAATTTTATTAAATAATTCTATATATATATATAATTATATACATATACATAAATAAAAAAATATATGAATTATATTTTGTTAAACTCCATGTTACCAGCTATTAAAAACATTTAAATCACATGTATTAATTTTTTGTTATAATTATTTTGTTTTATATATATAATTATTTTTTATTCTACAATCGTGCAATAATATTTTTTATAATATTATTGCTATATATGAAGCAGCTTTATATTACTATAATTATATCAAATTTAATTATAACTGTAAATAAATAAAATAGGAAACAATCAAAACTAATTTTTTATAGTCAAAATTTACTGTAAATATAAAAAATAAAATCACTAATGATTAAAAATTTGAGTAGAAAGTAAAAACCCATAAGCTAAATTCAATTTGTTAACTAATTAATTTTATGTTCATATAATATTATTATTATTATATATTGATTAAAACTGTGAATACATACTAATAAGATTATTACATACAAATGAGAATTAGAACTATATCAATTATATTAATTATATAAATTCAAAATTATTATTATTATTATTATTATTATTATTATTATTATTATTATTATATTATTATTATTATTATTATTATTATTATTATTATTATTGAGTAATGATGATAATTTATGTAATAATAAATATTACCTACGAAACATCCAAAATTAAATAATATTCAAGTATAATTATGTGACAATTATAATTCAAAAATTATTGTATATGAAGTTACGTGAATTATTATTATAATTGATATAATAATTGCTATAATTGCTACATATTCTCAATTTTATCGGTCGTATCAATTTAACTATATCAATTATATTCATATTAGTAGTCAATTATTTTTATGAAAATTCTTGCTATAATTAGGTTATACTTATGAGAGTATCTTGTATTAATCGTTATAATTAATTTAGTAAATATATTTATTAAGTATATATATAATCTATATTAATTATATGCCAATATTTGTAAGAATGAGTTTAAAAAAGTGATATATAAATATATATAATATTATTGTTATATAAAAAATAAATTTAAATAATATATTAAATATTAATTTGATATAATTATAATAAAAATATTTTTCTAAAATAATATAATCATACATTATTCATGAGCTAATTATAATGCAATTAAATGTATAATATTATTCTATATTATTTATTTACCGTCATGATTTATTTGATTGTTTTTTAGTTTATTTACTTACATAAATGATTAAAATATATAACTATCGTAATTATTATAATTTTATGATATAATTATAATTAACATGTTTTATCATAATTAAATATTGATTTGATATAATTATAATGAAAAACGTTTCCTAAAATAATATAATCATACATTATTTATGAGCTAATTATAATATAATTAAAGATATTATTATATCATAATGTCTAGTTACTATATTAATATAATATCAAAAGATACATGTTTCATTATTTTTTATAGATAAAATCGGTTTTTTATTGGCAACTAAATTGTGTTTAGGTCAACGAAAACTATATGTTTAGGTAGAGATTTTTTGTCAAATATAATGAAAATACAAATAAAGAAATAAAGGATAAAATAAACTTAAATAATATATCTGACACCACTTTTTTTTATTAATTATTAAATTATTTAAAAATAGTACATCTACGAAAAATACTCATAATATATAAATTGAGGCAATAATTTAAAATTTTCTAATTATAATTTAATCAAATACTAATATTAAAACCAAATTACTTAAATAATATTGAATCTATTCTACTTTTTAGTCACGTATAATATAAAGTCATTCTCGTAACAATAACCAACTGAAATAACATCGTAAATATCAACATTTAGAATTCATGCAAATTTAAACCATCCTCTTGTTAAATAAGCTTCATCATCCGCTATCCATGCAATGCGGCAAGGTATAAAATTGCCACACCGAGAAACTAAACTAACCCTTATTCCTTTCAATGGCATTGCATGCATGCAAAAGAAAGCCGGTAATATCTGAAAAAAAATCACAATATGTTATAAGATTATTCTTATAATGAATAACTTAAAATAAAAAAATTTAAATATATTACCAATCATTGAAATTGCATATCCAAATTTGTCACGAATTTAGCAAAACTGAACTTAAACTGAGAGAATTCAATCTCATTATGTGCTCCACTTTGAAGATTTTCGGGCAGACGTAAAAAACATGGAGGGGATGGAACTTGAACTTGCTCTATAAAATTCCGTGGATGCAATTCTTCAATAAAAAATCGAGCTCCTCTCAAAAAAGCTAACTTTAACCACATTCCATTAGGTTGGTCATAATAGGTGAGTAGATCCAACCATCCTTCGGTAAAGTAGAGATTATTGCCCCTTCTTTGAACGCTTACATCTATGTAGTTGGAACCTGAATCAGTGAAGACAACTTGATGAGGTATTTCATGGATGTGATGCATTGTAAACGATTGTGGTAAAAGACAATCAAACTGGAACATTAGACGATAAGAATAACTTAGAGTAACAACAATTAATAAATTATTAAAAGAATAATATAATAGAATGAGTATATGAAAAATATTATAAAAAATTATAAATTGTATCTTAAAAGGATCAACTTCAATAAAAAAAATGAAGAATACATTCTTATTTTATGAAATAGTAAAAAAATACTAAATATAAAATTATGAGATGACTCTCAAATTTAGATTCATGTACCACAGAAAAACACTATTTATAGACCTTGGTAAAACAAAAATAAATATGTAAATTACTTTTATTAAGGCAATTTTTTATTATATACAGTAATTACGCATTATAATTGATAAGTAGTTTAATAGTGCATTAAATATTGATTTGATATAATTATAATAAAGATATGTGACTAAATTAGTATAATTATATATTATTTATTAAATATTAATTATAATATAATAATATAATTATAATAAAGGTATTTTTTATAAAATAATTTAGAATAGATGAAAAATTTCATTCGTTTTGGAGGGAAAACGGACTCACGAGAGAGATCGACACATCATCCTTATTAACTGGGGTAAAACCCAATTTTAGTGTATTAAGTAGATTTTAAGAAAAAGTCTTTGTGATTGATAATTTTCAATTGACTATTGAATTTTTTTTAGAAAAAATAAAATTGGTTAGTTTGTTTATTTTTATATATTAAAATTTGTTAATAATATAAAGATCAGATACTCTAATTTTAAATGTGAGGCTTGTCTAACATACACCTAATATAGCTGCCTCCCCCGGGGCACGCAACATAAAACGGGAGTGGATTTTTTTTCAGTAAAAAAAAAAATTGGATGATATTTAGTGTTTAATTTTATTATTTATTATTTTTTTTTAATTTTGATTCCATTTGTAAAATTAAAAATAAAAGATCAAATTTTATTTTTTTAAGTATTCAAAAAAATGGAGATGATCTATTTCCAAGATGAAACTAATTTATCACAAGCTAGAAGAGGTAGGGTTATTGCTTAGTTATATGTTATGTTGATTAAGTGGTTGTTTGCTTCCTTAATGGTTATTAGGGAGTGAGAAGAAATAGAATGAAGTAGTACAAGAGAGGACATGATCAAAGTGGAAAAACATACCATTTCTCTCCTCCGTTCTTCCCACTGCACTCCCTCTCTTTTCCGAACAAACGCAGCGTAGAAGCAATGAAACCGTCACAACCACACTCCACATTTTCCCCCACACTCTCCAAACGCATCCTCCATCCCCTTCTCCACCTCCGCCTCTTGTTCCTCTTCGTTCCCACCTAAACTAAACCCCCCTCACTCCTCTCTTTTCTTATTATTTTTTTAATGATGTCTGAATCCCTTCTCTGCCTCTTAACCGAGGACCTCCTTGTCCGAGTCCTTCACCACCTCCACTCCGACGCCGACCGAAAATCATGGCGACTCGTCTGCAAACACCTGAACCGGGTCGAATCCCTCACCCGAACAACCATTCGGATCCTCCGGATCGAGTTCCTGCTCGCTCTGCTCCAAAAATTCCGCAACATTCAGGAACTTGACCTCTCCCTCTGCCCGCGGATCGACGATGGAGCCGTCAAGGTTATGCTGAGTCAGGGATCGCCCGGTTGGACTCGGGGGCTTAAGAGGCTGGTGCTGAGTCGAGCCACCGGTTTGGGCCACTCGGGTCTGGAACAGCTGGTTCGTGCGTGTCCCTTGTTGGAGGCCGTTGACGTGTCGCATTGTTGGGGTTTCGGTGACAGAGAGGCTGCGGCCATTTCGTGCGGCACGAGGTTGAGGGAGGTGAACATGGACAAGTGCTTGGGTGTCACTGATATTGGGTTAGCCAGGATCGCTGTTGGTTGCAGCAGATTAGAGCGCCTCAGCTTGAAGTGGTGCTTTGAGATTTCTGATCTTGGCGTTGACCTTCTTTGCAAGAAGTGCTTCTATTTGAAAGTTCTCGATGTCTCGTATCTCAAGGTTAGTTAGTTAGTTACGTAGTTATGGAAAGGTGTTTGGCCATGACATTATTGGTAGTACTTATTTGAGAGCCACTAATTGGATATGCTGATTAGATGATCCATTTTGGTTTTGACTTTTCAGTTTTCACACTTAGTCCTTTGTCTTTGTTGAAAACAGTTATCTCAGTTCCACATTACAGCACCATGTGCAGATTGGTGAATGAAAGGGACAGAGAGATTGAGAAACAAAGATGGATGATGGTGACGGGAGTTATATGTTATTGTTATTAAAAATGGGTGCTGATTACCGACAGGGGGCAATCACTTATTTTGGAAACCACTTAATCCTTAATTCCTTATCATTCGTATTAATGGTAAAAGTAAAAATTGTTAAGTAGTTATAATTGAAACATTCTATAAGCTTTTTCGAAGAGTGCAAACCAAATTCTTTTAGTCATATTCCCAACTTTTCAAATAGGATTCTTGGGTAGTGGGTTTCGGATGTCTTTCAAAGACTAGTGCTACATCCTGAATAAGTGGCTTTTATTTTTCATGCTTACAATAAATGAAGAACACATTTGGTTTCGTATATATCGGAATGGGAAAGAAAAAACTATTGTTTTTTCTTGACTAAGGACAACGTATTGTTGTTGTACTTGTATATGCAGTAATGGCAGTTGCTGATATGGTTTTCTGTTTTAACTCATCACCTTATTCAGTTATTCCACTTATATTTGGTTATGTTTTGCTGCTTTACACAGTCATGGAGTTCTATTCTTGCTACTCCTGAGAGTGTAGAGGTGAAGTTATGATTGGATGACTAAAATTACTACATAAAATATTTTTACTACATAAAATATTTTTGCACTTGACAGTGAATAAAAAAGAAAAAAAAAATTAAATCTATTTTTTAAAATGATCTTTTGAATAATTTTGGGATCTTCCGTCATCAGGTTACAAGCGAATCTTTGCGATCAATAGCTTCTCTATTATATCTAGAGGTTCTTGTTATGGTGGGCTGCTCTTTAGTGGATGATGTTGGATTGCGGTATCTTGAAAATGGATGTCCACTTCTTAAGGTGAACTTAGGTTATTTGTTCACTCTAAGTTTTAAAATGTCTCAGTACTGGGTTTAAACAAGTCAAGAAGTTTGCCTGATGAGTTCTGTGGAACATAGAGACAGATATATGTCCTTAATTTTAAACAAGCGTCGTTTCCTTGTATTGCAGACGATTGATGTATCACGGTGCAACTGTATTAGCTCCTCTGGCTTAATATCTCTAGTTAGTGGACATGTGGATCTTGTACAGATAGGTGCAGGATACTGCCTCTCTGTGAGTTTATGGTGATATATGATATAAGTGTATACCGCATCGTGCATCGTCATAAACTTACTATACACTTACACTTAGCCATGTCCTACAGGAACTTTCAGGACCTCTTGTTCATTGCTTGAAGAATTTAGAGCAGCTGAGCGCAATTAGAATTGATGGTGTTCGAGTTTCTGACTTCTTCCTCCAGACCATAGGGAAAAACTGCAAGTTTATAGTGGAGCTTGGTTTAAGCAAATGTATTGGTGTGACCAACATGGGTATTTTGCACCTAGTATCCGGTTGTGGCAGTTTGAAGATACTTGATTTGACTTGTTGTCGCTCCATCACTGATGCAGCCATCTCTACAATAGCAGACTCTTGTCCGGACCTTGTCTGTCTTAGGTTAGAGTCTTGTGACATGGTGACTGAGAATTGTATTTATCATCTTGGATCGAGTTGCTTGCTGCTTGAAGAACTTGATCTTACTGATTGCTCTGGCATCAATGACATTGGTAAATTTCAGTAGAGTTATATCTGTAATTAGTTGTATGAATTGTGTTCGAGAGTGGCAGTAGTTCTGATTAATCTATTTCCAACGTTCTGTCTTCTTGCAGCACTTAAGTACCTATCTGGGTGTTCAGAACTCGTAAGATTGAAGTTAGGATTGTGCACAAACATATCAGACATTGGATTGTCACAAATTGCTTATAATTGCCGAAAAATGGCTGAACTTGATCTCTATCGGTAATTGAACTTTGTGGGCGTGTGTAATTGTTTATGTTTCAACGAACTGGAAACCAAGTAGTGATTTGTTTAGTTCATTCCATTTGTCTATTGTAGATGTGTATATATTGGAGATGATGGGCTAGCAGCACTTGCAAGTGGATGTAAGAAGTTGATGAAGCTTAATGTGTCGTATTGCAATAGGATCACAGACAAAGGGATGGAGTATCTCAGCCATCTTGGTGAATTATCGGAACTGGAGATGCGTGGGCTTTCAAACGTCACAAGCATTGGTATAAAAGCTGTTGCACTGAGCTGCAAGAGACTGGCCGATTTAGATTTAAAACATTGTGAAAAAATAGATGATTCTGGTTTCTGGGCCCTTGCTTTTTACTCACAAAACCTGCGGCAGGTCAGTGGCATTTGCATACTCAATTACATTATTTCTGCCTTCTTAATAACAAAGGAATGCAGCCTCCAAACCGAAAGTAAGTCAAATGAATGTGCCTGAAGGGACATAAATGATAGTCCTCGGGTTTTATTGATTCATAAGTTATGTACTATCTTTTAGTTTGATCTTATTGACAAATTTGTCACTATGATACTCCTTTGAGACTGAGTCATTGACCAACACTATGATACTCCTACTGCTTCTCAATGCTTCATAAGATAATCTTTTGTGTCTTTGCTAATTGACAAACTGATACACTAAACGTAGAAAACCTGCTATGCTGGTAACACGTGGTTTCTACAGCCAGTGTGAGTATTTTCTTATGCTTTCTATAACTGAAGTTCCTATTTACACTTTTACAACCCCATCATGCGTTAATTATTCCTCAAATAATGGTGAAAAAGGTCGTATATATTTGTGTATTTGAATGACTAACTGAGTATAGTGATGATGATGATGTTGGCAGATAAACTTGAGCAACTGCAATGTGTCAGATGTGGTGTTGTGCCTGATGATGGGAAACTTGAAACGCCTTCAGGATGCAAAACTGGTGCATCTTTTTAAAGTCACTGTAAAAGGGGTGGAACTTGCCCTTAGAGCTTGCTGCGGCCGCATCAAGAAGGTTAAACTACATAGTTCTCTGCGGTTCTTGATTTCGCCGGAAATACTTGACACGTTCCAAGCACGAGGGTGCAAGGTCAGATGGGATTAGCCATGCTATTAATCCGTCATCAAGGCCAAGATAAATTAATGTATTTTGCTTGCTTTTCTTGGAAAACAAGGCACCAAAGAGGCCTTCGGTTCAATGATTTTGTAAATTTCTCTTGTATGGACCTACTCAAATAAGGTGGTACAAATAATACTTCTGTTAGGTTACATTGACGGGTTTAAGAAAAAGGAATTTACCTTCTCAAGGTATCCCCTTCCTTATTTATGAGGTTACTTCTCACAAGAGTTAAATCTGATTTTAACTTAATAATTATGCTTACAAATTTGATTCTGTAACCGATCCCATGTTAAAATTGAACTTCATTAGCAGTTTTGTCATTATCGAGTATATATAAATCTGACTGTCGATATATTTCTAGGCAAAGTGTTTGATGATCATACTTAGAGTTAGACAGAGACAGGGGTGACCGACTGAGTCTTAAAATATTTAGGAATTAACCCAGTGCATATTATCAAAATTATATGTTGATTCTTCCGTTGTAAAAGTTCCATTTCTACAACTATCCATACAAGAACGATATGTTATACATAATCTCAAATTATATCGGTGACGACTCCAGCTAATTAAGTTTCATATATTAAAAAATCTGAATTAGTTCCAATAGTAGGAACTAGATTACTTAGGCAGAAATCAAGCTATGCAATGCGAAAGCAGCTAAGAACCAGATGCAGCTCGAGTTTCTACGCGACTACGAAGCAAAGAATACAAGTATACAACTTTCGGAATAAAAATAAAATAAAATAAAACCATAGAGTATAGGCCTCAATTTATGTGCTGTCCGAACGGGACCTTAGCTTGAGAGAAACATAATAAGGTTGGTTATTCATTTAACTGTTCATTTTGACTTATGGTTGCACCTTGATACAAAAGAAGCCACGGCCTTGTATAAATAATAATCGATGAAACATCAAAAAGTGAGAAGCTCCAAACAATCACAAAACATGTATGGGGGGATGGAGAATACCATGCCATGCCTCCATCAAAAGCAAGCTTTGGAATTACTTGGCACTTTTGTCCAGAGAAAAAAAAGCACAAAGTGAATGTGAATAATATTACTCTCAAGAAAAGAACTTGAACTCCGAAAGCAAAAGCTCGTCTATAAATAAAAGTTGGTTCTGAACAACACAAACACAAACACATATACCCTACTACCTTTCCACTACTCTGGCAAATAATAATGGCTTTGCTTAATCTCTTTTTCATCCTCATGCTTTTACCCTTATCATTTGAGGCTTCACTTTCATCAGGCATCGAAACCCAAGACCTGAACTCCATGATTGCACAAGCCTGCATGAACATCGAAAACCAAAACTCATGCCTCGCCAACATCCAAAACGAGCTCGTCAAGATCGGCCCCCCAAGCCCCACTTCCGTGTTGAGCGCCGCACTCGGTGCCACGATCAACGAAGCCAGGGGGGCCATCGACAAGATCACAAAGTTCACCACGTTCTCCGTGAGCAACCGCGAGCAACTAGCCATAGAAGACTGCAAAGAGCTTCTAGACTATTCCGTTTCGGAGCTGGCATGGTCCATGGGAGAGATGAGAAGAATCCGTGGCGGAGATACAAGCGCGCAATACGAGGGAAACCTGGAAGCGTGGCTAAGTGCAGCTCTGAGCAACCAAGATACTTGCATTGAAGGGTTTGAAGGTACGGACAGGCGCCTCGAGAGTTACATAAGCGGAAGCTTAACGCAAGTTACGCAGCTTATAAGCAATGTGTTGTCCCTCTACACTCAACTCCATAAATTACCATTCAGCCCTCCCAGAAAGACTAATACTCTTAATGTCACGACGGTTGTTGATGAGTTTCCCGACTGGATGAGCGACGGTGACGAGCAGCTGCTTAACGCGAAGTCGCCCCCGCATGGTCGTGCGGACGCTGTGGTGGCGTTGGATGGGAGTGGGCATTTCCGGAGCATCATGGAGGCCGTTAATGCGGCTCCGAGTCATAGTAACACGAGATATGTCATATACGTGAAGCAGGGGTTGTACAGGGAGAACGTTGATATGAAGAAAAAGATGACCAACATTATGCTCGTTGGTGATGGTATTGGCAGAACCATTCTCACCAGCAACCGCAACTTCATGCAAGGTTGGACCACTTTTAGAACTGCTACACTTGGTAAGTAACATAAGATCTGATACTTTTTTAGAAATTAAATAGTTTACGAAAATTTTCAAGTATATCCTTATATCAATATTTTAATAATTTTAATCTTGATTTTAATTATAAAAAAATAAATATAATATAAAAAGAGTTTTAAGTATATATCAATAACATCAGTATTCTAGTTATTTTAAATGTTGATCTGAATTATAAAAAATATATATAAGATGAGTTGAGTGAATAAAGTATTTGTACAATGAGCTATTTATTTGGCCCAATATGAGTTAAAAAATAAACATTAAGAATAAAATACTACTAATTTCTTAAACACAATACACTCATACTATTCAAAATAACCATCCGAGTATCACACATAATAAACATCTCATTATACACATTATATAAATACTTTATTGACTCCCTATACTTCCTCATATAATATATATTAATTGAAATCAACAATTAAAATAACTGGAATATTGGTGTTCTAAATACGCTTAAAATTTTTTCTATAATATATACTTGATATATTTGAAAACTTTTCAATAGTTTATTATTGGTAAAAAATGAGGTACAGTTAATTTTACGTGAAATTGATAATTAAATTTATTAGATAAAAATTTAGTTAAATCAATCAAATTATCTAATGACTGTCAGTTATGAACTTCAACTTCACCTGAAGTCATTTAATGACTCTCAGTTATGAACTTCAACTTCACGTAAAGTCGATTACACATAGGTTTTTAACTTTATTATTTTTTATGTAAAATGACAAAATTCACAATGTAGCTGTATCCGGGAAGGGATTCATTGCAAGGGACATGACATTCCGCAACACAGCTGGACCAGTGAACCACCAAGCAGTGGCACTTCGTGTGGACTCTGACCAATCAGCGTTCTACAGGTGTAGCATCGAAGGATTCCAAGACACACTTTACGCTCACTCACTGCGTCAATTTTACCGCGAATGTGAAATCTACGGTACCATTGACTTCATCTTTGGCAACGGTGCAGCAGTGTTGCAAAACTGCAAGATCTACACGAGAGTTCCTCTCCCGTTACAAAAGGTTACCATCACGGCCCAAGGAAGAAAAAGCCCACACCAAAGCACAGGCTTCACAATCCAAGATAGCTTTATTCTAGCAACTCAGCCCACTTATCTGGGCCGGCCCTGGAAGGAGTACTCAAGAACAGTTTACATAAACACCTATATGAGTGCGCACGTGCAGCCTCAAGGGTGGCTTGAGTGGTTTGGGAACTTTGCATTGAACACATTGTGGTACGGTGAGTATAGGAATTATGGGCCTGGGTCAGCCCTTGGTGGAAGGGTCAAATGGCCCGGGTATCATGTTATTAAGAATCCTGCTGCAGCTAGTTACTTTACGGTTCAGAGGTTCATTAACGGTAACTCATGGTTGCCAAGGACAGGTGTCAAGTTCACTTCAGGCTTGACCAATTGACTCATTTCTAATTCCACCTCTATACTACTTAGCTAGCTATTTTACTATAATAATCTGGATATGTATCAATGGTAATACTAATATGTTTACCATTGTTAGGTTTTAATTAGGTCAATAATTTTACCCTTTTTCTTTGACTGTTGAAGGAAGAATAGGTTGTTTTTTTATTGGGGGGATCATAGATTAATGATGATTGTAAAAAATGGTAAAATTTGTTTGGTGAACTATGTAACTTTTTGTCCTTGGTATTTTCAGGTAATTTTGTTATGCCTTTGGCCTTTCCCCCACTTTTATTTATCCCAAAATTTTTCTCCCTTTTGCTAATTGATATGACATGATTAGTTAGCTGTTTTCCATATTATATTCAATTAACCCGCTTCCTCAGCATGAAGAACAATAATCATAAAGGCTTCTTGGTAGATAATAATGATAAAAGATTTGATTTTATAAACTAAGAGCGTAGAATATTAGTTTAAGCCATATAATTTAGAATAAAATATATTTTTTATTTTTAAAATTTTGTTATAAGTTTTAGACATTATTTTATTTTATTTTTTTATTTGTATCAAATTTATTTCTATTCGAAAAATATGACCAATTTAAAAATAATTTTATAAAAATAACTTTTAATTTAAGTAAATCAAATATATTTATCATATATTATTATTAAATTAGTCTTAAATTTTTTAAAATTTAATTATCAAAAATATATTTAATACAAATAAAAAAATTTAAAATTAAATTAAAACAAAATAAAATTTAAATATATTTTTAAAATTTTTAATAAATTTAAAAAAATATATATATATTTTATCCCGTCGTTTATCATCTAACAGTGAAATTAAATGGATAGACTTAAGAGGTTGCCAGGTTAGGCCTTATTGTAATCGTGGATTCCACTAAAGCTGAAAGAAATTAATTTGTTCACACATTGTCTGCTATTGACTCAAGTTCCGAGTGGTAGTTGTTGTGTATCGTGTCTGATGGAAAATTTAAATAATCAACCAATTAATGGCCACACTAATCATTTTCAAATTTCAAAGAGTGACTATTTAATTTGTTGCTTCAAGTAATTAACTATCTCACGTGGCTTTCTTTCTGTTTTGAATTTTGGCAAAATAATCATTTTGCATAAGGCAACAGAATTTTAGATAAAAGACAAGGACAATTTTGGTGAAGAAAACAGTATTTAATGAAGAAAATTTTTTACTCGTATTTGATAATTAAAATGAATGTATAAGATATGTGTGATTTGAATGCAATTTACAAATCTGATAAAAGTTCCAGCGTCCAGCGAGATTAAAATTGATTACAGACAATTCCTTACTTAGACCTAACGCATGATAGATAGAAGTCTCGGTGCAATTAAATTTCGGCCAGCTCTCTTTTTTTCATACAAAATTTAAGGATAGATGAGTTTTGTTTACGTAACTTTAAACGCGTTTGTTTAGGTTTTAATTAAAATTAGTACATTTTTAAATGGTTGGATTTCCCTAATAGAAATACTAAATAACCAATAATTATTCAACCATCATTTAGTCAATATGATCTAATATAATCAATGATAACGGTTTACATTTTTATTATTTTATTATGCTTCTCTCCTATAAAATACAGACATTTTTTTTTTATTTGTCATGTCTTAGTATTGGACATATTTTAGATATTACGCATGTCAACATTCGTCCGATACGTGTGTTATTTGTGTTTAATTGTATTTTAATAAAAATAAAATTTTTTTTAAGATATACTTTGACACACATAAATATCATTACATATTAGTGTGTTTAGTTTTATTCTTAACATGTATTTTTAAAATAAATTTAAAAATAGTATATATTATTAATTTTTAATATAAAATATATTTTAAATATTTTATATAATTAAAAAATATATTAAAAATATTAATAATATTAATTTATGTTTTAATATTAATAAAATATTCCTGCATCATAGCTTCTTTCTTTTAGACAATAAAACGGAAAATGAAACCTCACAAAAAATAAAGATAGGACAATATTCTTCTACAAAAATCGGAAGCGAAGATGGATAATAAATCTAGGGCAGAAACAAGAAATAGAGAGGCATCTTCTTTCTCTACCTTGCTTCATTGTCATCACTACATTAGTTTGGTAAAATTTTTATTTAAAAAATTATAATAATTATATTTAATAAAATCAAATTAAAAATAATTTTTAATAACCATAAATAATAAATAAATAATAAATTTGATAATATAACTTAAAATTTAAAAAATAATAATAAATATAAATATAAAAATAAATTTAAATATTTATTAAGATTATATTTAATTTTTTATTTTTTATAAATACAAACTAATTTTACATTTTTTAAATATTTTTAAAATTTATAAATATAAACCCATAATCTTTTTATTTATCACACACAAAATAAAATGTTTATACTTAAAAAAAAAAGACAAATATCTCTTTAAAAAAATTTATAAAATCAGATTTTAATTTTATATACAAAAATATTATATATATATATATATAATAGCCGCTAATTAAATTAATTATTATATATTTATAAATATATGTATAATTTGATTTATTTTTTATTATATATTTTATATTAATAATTAATTTTAATAACTTATTTTAGTATATTCTTAATATGATTGTTTTTTTTTTCTTTCACCCATGTAAACCTTCCAATTCCCTTCCCTTTCTATTTTCTTCAGTAAACTCTCGTCCTCATGTTTTGTACTTCGTATTTTCTTTCACGCCATTTCATCACCGTTTTACTTTTTTTTGACTAATTACATCCGCAAGTCATTCCACATCCAAAATAACTCATAATCATAACTAACAAAACGTCTTCTAAACACATTTGAAACTCATTCACATTCAAAATAGCTATAGGTTGACAAAATGCCTCGTAAACACAGTCGAAACTAATTTCACATAAAAAAATAGAAAAAAATTAAGAGTAGTCAACATGACAACTAACATTTAATATAAAAAAAACATTCGACTTGAAACAAAATTTTGGGATAAAAATTTAACATAAAAATTTAATAATAATATTTATATTAAAATAAAATTTAAATATAATTATTTTTTAAATTTGTCATTAATAAGATAATAAATAAATAATTCTATAAGATAGAGGATAATGATCAAGATGTTTTTGATATAGACCACATTTAAGATAAGTTAATCTAACCTCATTTCACTAGTTTGGGTGATATTGCCAAATTTGAAGTTGTTTTCAGGATCTCGTTCTAAAGAATTAAGGTCAAACTCGTCAGATGCAACTCTTTAAATTTTTGAAAGTTGTATTTCACTTTTTTTCGTGATTCATTAAAATAAAAGAACTATTTACATACAGGTGTTGATATTGTAAAAGCTAAGTTATATATTCTCCTTCTTGAATATTAACTTTCCTCTTAAAAAATACATCAATTCTTTAATTTTTCATCATTATTTTATATAAAAAATTTGAATATATTAAAAGAATAAATATTAAAATTTAAAATATTTATTAATTTTTTTATCAATTTCTACGAATACAATAATATCAATACTTATTGAATATTCTAATATTTTTTATCATATAAAAAATTAAATAAAATAAATAATAATATATAAAATAATATTAAATTAAATGAATAAAAAATACCTAATTTTTTAACAAAGCGTGCTTTTTATAATGAGAAGCAAAACAACAAACATCAAAGAGCGTATTTATTATATAATAAGAGTATGAGATAGAAATTAAACCTAAATACTCTAAATTATAATAAAGTATTTAAGCCAACTCAACTACTCTTTATTTTTTGAAGAACTATTACTAATATTTTTATAAAAAACATTGAGAGGGACATGGCCCCGATTGCCCTAGTGAAGCTCCGTTCCTGCATTCAAACTCTTAAAATAATAATATATAAAACTCAATTAAAAAAATATTACAAAATCAATACAATTTACTCTTTTTGCCAGCTATATAATACCAAAAAAGAGACCAAATATATTAGTAGAGTATGTGTGTATTGACTAAAATTATCGAGCAATATAAAAAATATTCAAAATCTAAACTTAACAAACTTATTTTTAATAGAATTTAATCGACTTAATAATAATTATTAGTTAAGCAATATATAGCTAATGGATGTTGATTAGCTAGCAGCAGTATTTTGCTAACAAGTCATTTGAGAGTTTATTTAACCAAACCCATCAAGGATATGCTTAAATATTGGCTTATATGAGTCTTTTAAGTTTTAACAACTTCAGATACGTGGAAATGAATAGGTGGCGCCTATATAAAGTCCGTTATACCAAAATGAAATAAAAAAAAGAAATTTGGAGTGCCCGGCCGGGACTCATTCTCCTTTTCTTGCGTTTTCATATAATCAATCCGTGTTAGCTTTCTGACTTTGAAGCTTAATTAACATTGCCTTTAAAAGCGAGCTTGAACTTTTCCAGTTATAGGTAACACAATTAAAGTAGATCTAGTTGTTCAAGGTATATATAGAACCGGTGCAAATAAGAAGACCATAATGTTTTAGCAATTAATTTAGGGTAGGGTTGACATTCTTCTTTCTATCTAACCTCTTAAACAATTAACCTAATTGGTTTATTTTAATTAAACCGAAATATTCCATCATAGCTAGGAAGCTATATATATAAAGTATAAACGGTCTAATTATTTTGATTAACCGAATATCCACATACACCACACCCTCATGGCAATAACTTCAAAGATAATGTCCCTAACATTATGCATGTTTTTATGGCAATTTGCATCTCTTGCATTATTATCAGCATCATCTGCTTCTTCCTCCATAGACACAATTTGCAACCTCACACCTTATCCAACATTTTGCAAATCCAATTCCCCTTCTAATGTCCAAGGAGGTGACATTCATGAGTATGGCCGTTTTTACACAAACAAGTCCCTGTCATCATCAAGGGATGTTCTCTCATTAGTCTCTACCTACTTACAATCTCCCTCCAAATTCTCCCAGTCAACGATTCTCGCCCTTGAAGATTGCCACCTCTTAGTTGACCTCAACATAGATTTCTGGACCAAGACTCTACAAACTCTAGACACCACAAACACCACCCTTAATAGTTCCGAGGCTGAAAACCTTCTTACCATGATTAGTGCTACATTAACCAATCTCGATACCTGCTTAGAGAGCCTTAAAGAAGCCACGTCATCAACCCCTGATGACAACCTAGTAAGCCATATTTCAAACGGAACCATGTTTTCCAGCATATCTCTTGCACTCTTTAAACGGGGTTGGGCTTCAAGCATAACCACACAACAGAGTCGAAAGCTGTTTTCTGATGCTTACGCGTGGGAACAGAGGGTTTACGAGATAATCAGAAAGAGAGGGAGAAAGCTGCTTCAGAGTGCTCCTGACGGTGTTGTTGTGAACCAAACGGTGGTGGTGAATCCTGATGGGTCTGGAAACTTCACAACTATCAACGATGCAGTGGCTGCGGCACCCAACAACACCGGTGGTGTCAATGGTTTCTTTGTGATTTATGTGGTTGCAGGAGTGTACGAAGAGTATGTATCTATTCCAAAATACAAGCAGTACTTGATGATGATCGGTGATGGTATCAACCAGACCATAATCACCGGCAATCACAGCGCCGGTACTGGCTACACTACCTTCAATTCTTATTCATTTGGTAATAACCTTCAACTCAACCTACCTTCTTTTGTTTCATCAATAAATTACATTCATCTATATAATTTAAAATTTTAATTTTAATTTATTATTAGTGTAAAATAGTTTAATTATGTAATATTATTTTAATAAAAATAATTATTTTTTATATTAATTGTAATAATCGTAAAAAAAACTAATTGGAAAAAAACAAATGCAATTGGACTCGTTAGATCTTAAAAGACATAATACTCATTAGTATAATTTAAGTGAATCCATGTTTTTTCATTGGGAGGTATAACTTTCTCATCACTCACATGCATTTCATATTAAAAAAAATGTTATTTATACACCAAAATTAACAACTAAAATCAATCACTAATGTATTTATATATAAGAGAAGTGCTAGGGGCCAGCACTTTTGCTAAATTCTGGCTAGCACTTAACCATCAAAGGAAAATTGAATGATTCTCTACCATTAGATGCAATCTCACACCATTAAAAAATCGACTTTTTCTATATATAAATATATGTGTGGTTTAATTTATTTTTAATGTGCATTTTGTATTCTAATATGTATTTTATTTTGGTGGCTGACTTTATTTAGTGGCTGATTTTAGTATACACGTAACCTTAAAAAAAATAATATTTAAAGTTTTGAACTAATCTTTAGACACTTTTCATAGACTTTTTTTATAGTAAATATATAAATACCAATAAATAATATAAAACATAAATTTTTTATTTTTTGTTTTTTATTTTTTATTTTTTATTTTTTACTTCTCATGAAATCATTTTCAGTAATAAAAGGTGTATGAGAGTCACATATATAAAAAGAAAAAAGTTTAAGAATAAATAATTTCAATTTTTATTAGTCTACATTTTTAGTTAACAGTATAACTTTTTTTTTAGTTTAACAGACTAATTCTATATTTTTAGTTTATATTTTTAAATATTACTAATTAATTACCGATTAAAAATAATAAATTATCCTAATTTTATAGTATTACCCATATAAGTATAGTAGTGCATATATATAATAACATCACAGCAACATGTATGTGTATAGCCACGCGTAATGAAGAATCATATATATGTTGAGTAAAGAATTTAAATAATTTAAGCTACTTTTAGTATAAATTTTAACTTCATATGAATCATGTAGCAAGTGATCATAAATTATAGTTTAATTTATAGCTGATTTACGTTTTGATATGTGACACAGCTGTGGTTGCGCAAGGATTCGTGGCTATGAATATAACATTTCGCAACACAGCAGGAGCAAGCAATTACCAAGCGGTGGCTCTTAGAAGCGGAGCAGACCTATCCGCATTCTACAATTGCAGCTTCGAAGGGTACCAAGACACTTTATACACACATTCAATGAGACAATTCTACAGAGATTGCGACATTTACGGCACAGTTGACTTCATATTTGGCAACGCAGCAGTTGTGTTGCAAAACTGTAACATTTTGCCACGCCTCCCAATGAGTGGCCAGTACAACACCATCACAGCACAGGGCAGAACTGACATTAACCAAAACACAGGAACATCTGTACACAACTGTACAATAACCGCCGCCACCGACTTGGGCACCACTAAAACGTATCTTGGGAGGCCATGGAAGGAGTATTCAAGAACGGTTTACATGCAGTCTTTCATGGACAGTTTGATTGATCCTGCTGGTTGGGCAGAGTGGTCAGGGACATTGTATTTGGACACTCTTTATTATGCGGAATATGATAATTGGGGTCCTGGATCTAACACTAGTAATAGGGTCACTTGGGCAGGCTACCATGTCATTAATGCCACTGATGCACAGAATTTCACAGTTTCTAATTTCATATCCGGTGCTGCATGGTTACCTCCTACTGGAGTCCCCTACTTTCTTGATTTAATTTGAACTCTATCCATACAAACTTTGATCCTTATTTGTTGTTGTAATTATGTTTTCTTTCTTTCATTCTGCACTTGTCCTATTGGACCACCATTTTATCATATGTAAAATCTTACCATTGTTAAAAAAAAAAAATTTCAAGACATAAAAAAAAAGGCACAGAATTAGAACTGACCTATTTAAAAATTTTTAACAGTGCAAAAAAGTATTATATTACTACTACAAGAGACACGCTGAATAGCGGCGGTTAATTTAGGGATTTGCGGCGGTTTTAAACCGCTGCGAAACGAAATTCCAGCGGTTCCAGAAGCGTCGCCTATTAGGGGGTTGTAATATGATTTTGTGGCGGTTCTAATGAACCGCTGGCACAACCGCCGCAAATCAGGTTGACGATTTTGCGGCGGTTGCAGAACCGCCGCTATTTCTGTATTGGATTTAAAAAAAATCTGCGGGGGTTTCAAAACCGCCGCAGATTTATGTTGGTTTTTTTAAAAAAAATTGCAACGGTTTCGAATATAGTATAAGCAGTAAATTCTATAAATAAAATGAAACAATATATCTGATAAACAAGGAAGGTAATAGAAGCAGCAACAAATTATAAGTCAATAAAAGTTATACAAAGGTGTGACGACCAGAGGGCAAGAGTTGAAAATGGTTTCAAATCTGAACTTGGACAGTGATATACAGCATTAAGACTATCAAGTACCACCAGAGAGCCAATGAATAACATGTCTTTACCTTGTTAACAAGGTAATCGGCAAGTGTTGTTGCATCAAGATGACCAGCAGGTAAAGCCTTTTGTATTCTGTCCCGATTGAAGGTGATGTTCAGTGCAAACTCTGCTGACACCTCAAGCATCCCCAAAATAGTTTTAACACTGTCAAATACTGGTTCTTTGTCTTCCTACTTCAAGAAAGGAACTTATGTTAGTAACGAACTTATGTTAGTTAATCTAAAAGACAAAGGAAATATACTAAGAGAAGTTACACTTCCTTATATTCTTTAGTTACCTGCAAATCACGATTGTATGCATGAGGGAGCCCTTTGGATAATGTAAGCAAAGTAACCAAATCTCCTATGACCCTAGCAGACTTTCCACAGACTAGCTCCATTGGGTCTGGATTCTTTTTCTGAGGCATTATACTACTCCCTGTAGAGACAGAGTCACTTGGAGTGATAAATTCAAACTCCTCAGAAGTCCACAACACCCATTCTTCACCAAGCCGAGAAAGATGCACCGCTGTGATGGCATTAACAGAAAGGAACTCCATCACAAAATCTCGGTCAGAAACTGCATCAATACTATTTAAGATGACAATTAACCTTCAAGTGCAGCTTTTTCATGCTCACCACTCAACAAAAATCCTTGAAACCTTGTTGTAGTTTGAAAACCAAACTCATCAGGTATCAACACGTTCTTCATGGAAGAATTAGCCAAGGGGAGTTTTGCGGCATTGTCTCGAGCAGGTGGTGGATTTGGTGAATATAAAAAGGGGGGAATATAAAATCTCAAGCGTACACAAATGTTCAAATCCTAAACACTACAAATGTTTTTAAAGTCTCATAACCAGCTTTGGTGAAAGGAATAAACCCTTTCAACTGATGCGATTTTACACATGTAATTATAATTGAAAATATATGTTATGAATAGATGTAGGCTGCATAGCCATATTAAACAGGATGAAGGTAAATAAAGTTTCATAAACAAACCTCCTAAATATACCACCAAGAATGAAATGGCGAATGACACCATGACAATAAAATAAACTTGTTTCGTCCAATAACTATGTGGAATTACTAAAAGCAATTCAATTGGGCAAACCTGGGAAGAAGAAAAGCTACCACAGGGAGGCCAGGTGCGAGTAAGATTAATTGCATAACTCAAAAATCAAAATCAAATTAGTACCACGACTGGTGTGAACAAACTTAAAGGGGGCATGATTGTGCTTTGCTTTCTATCAACACTGAAGATATCAAATGCTATAAAGACTAAACAAACAACTTCACAAATAATTGGTAGAACTAAACATAAAAAATACCAAAATAAAGCATAAACTGCAAATAATAAATTAATGTGTGTTTCCAGTCTCAAACAGAATCAGTATCTAGCACACATTTTATTATTATAGTTTAAAATGAGGTGTGAGCATTTACCCATAAGAAGCAATAGAGATTTTATTCTAATCATGAGGAGTGAAAGTACACCATTCAAAGACTTCTATAACAGGATAATTATTATATACTAAGGCACACATAAACATGTTGAATAAATTATTTATTATTCTTATCAGACCTGAAGTCCTAATTTTCCCCCTTTTTTTTACTAAATCAATTTTTAATAACAATCGATGTGACTGTTGCATATGAAAAAATTAGTATGAGCAATCAATATGTGGTGCAGATTTCAGATCAATTTACTTGTTCATCAAAACCCAATGTGTATGTGGTGCATAGAATAACAACGTAACTAACCCCAGTCCCTTCTTATTATTATTTAATTGCTAAGGAGGACATGTTTATAAACATTGGAGTTAATAAGTATATATGCATATACAGTAGAAGATAGGTTGTATTATTTAATTTTGTTTGGTTTTACATAATAACGTGGTGATTGAAAAGTGAGGAAAGAGGTCAGATTTGGGTGTAGAGACACATAAACTATATACTATAATTATACATGTGATCCAAAAATAATGTGTTATGTTATTAAGCTAAGCAGTGAAAGAGAAGCACCCCAACACTCACTACCAATCCAATGCATTTACGGATGTGGTGTTGTAATGGCATAGGCTTATGAGCAGTCCTGGGTCTTGAAACAAAGTTTTAAGAGAGTCAAATATATAATTAATTAAGTATATAAAAGTATTTATATTCAAATTAAATCTATTAATTTTTAAATTTTTAATTGTTATAAATTCATAAGTATATAAAAGTATTTATATTCAAATTAAATCTATTAAGAGAGTTTTTCTGGAGGGCTTTCAAGTATAGGACAAGTATGAGCAATCTTGCTAAAAAATTTAAGAACAAAGAAGAATCACAATAACAGAAAAGAAGAGAGAATATACAAGATAAAATAAAAAAGATAACTAGTATTTGAGAATATGTAAACTTCAAGTTACAGTACAAGAATGAGAGAGCTATATGTATGGGCTCGAATATAAAGGTTATGAACTATCCAACTAAACAAGGAAGTGGGTTAACATTGTGATAGCCATTAACCTGATAGTCATTAACCGTGAGTTAAGATTGATTAATAACAAAGAAGAATTTAGAGGATTAGACTCTTACTATTCAAATGACGAGAATTTTTTTAATCCATCTTGTTAAGCACTTGATATCAGCTCTTTTCTCCAATGTATTTACTTATTTTATGGTTTTGGGGTGAGGCCAGCATTAAATTTTTTATAGCGAGTTACAAACAAAATTTCATAAAATCAAAATATAGGCATGGATACCTAACTAATATATTACATACCCAGAAATATCATTACTAATGCAAAAGGTCATACTAACACCTAGGGATCAGATACACCTATTCTATACAACAAACAAGGCTAGACTGTTTTAGAACAGAATATGCATCAGCAAAATTGAAATGTCAAATTTACAGTAACATTTAGAACACAATTTATTTTGACAATACATGAGGTCACCTGATTTCTATATGCCAAACACAATGAGAAAGTTAACCATGTACAATACATAAGGAAATAAATAGATTTGTTACCACGTGCAGCTTCACTCCAAGTGCACTAGATAACTTTGAAGATCTTTTGTCAAATTCATGAAGTTGACAAGCTGCTGAATATACGCTTCAAACTAGCACAAGCAGCACGTAATCTAGCCATGCTCATTGAGCTTATCTGTGAGGTAGTGTTGACACAACATATAGTCAAACACATATTAATTTCGTTATGTATGAAAGGTTCGTTAGCATACTCTGCAGAGAGCCCACATTTAAGAGGCACTTGCTCTCACCTTTGGACAGAAGCGAACATCAAGAGTTTCCAGCATAGTGCATCTAGCAATAGCGGCTTCAACAGCTTTCTCATCAATATTGCAAGACTACAAAACCAAAATTACCCCATCCGAAAAAAAAACCCAAAATGTCAATAAAATGAAGGAAAAAAATTGCAGGAAGCCAGGAACTTCAATTTTGACCATGATTGGCAACACCAAAGCAATACACACTAAAATATCAAGACTCAGGGTTCAGAAATTGGGGAAAAATTGAATCAGAATGTTAAATTGGGGAAGAAAAATTTGGGCAAAATTAATCGACCAGTGTTATTCGAACCAAAATTCAGAAGGAACAGACATGAAATTGATACAAATTTAATTTATCAACAACCATTAATATTAAATTGGGACAAGGGAGAAGAACATACGAGAGAGAGGAAAATGGGCCGATCTGCAACGCACAACAGGGCAAGGGGGGAAGGCTGCCGACGACGACACCGGGATGGATGGCTGGGGAGGACGCCGACGACGTCACGGACATGCATGGCGGAAGGAGAAGACCATATCGACCCCTTCCACTTTACCTTCGCGCGCGAGAGCTACACGGCGAGGAGACCAGTGACGGGAAAGAATGACGACAAGGACGTGATGGCTGGAACTAACGGAGAGAAGATTCACCACAGCGAGGGAAGGAGACCAGTGATTGGCGCCTTTGCTCTGCTAGAGTTGGCGTGCAAAAGGTGAAGGTTAGTGGCGTGCAAAAGGAAAAGGTGAAGGTTAGGGAAACAAAATCCCCTCCCCTCAACGTTATTTGCTGCTGTTGGGGCCCAAACCGTCTCAAGTCAAATCAATTGGAGCGGAGCTTATTTACCCAACAAGAACCGCACCAATTCAACCAATTTGCAGCTGTTTGAAAAAAACACTGGTAATTTTGGGCCGCTAAGTCCCGCTTTTTTTGGTACACCAATTATTAATATTATAAGAGAATTTTTTATTATTATAAAATCAATTTTCAAATTATTTAACTAATTAACACATAAAAAAATTAATAATCTAAAACAATAAAAATAAGATTTAAAATTTTTCTTATTTTTGTTTTATATTTTTTAAAAATATAGAATAATCTTTTATCATCAATACAATCAAGTTCTTTAATTTTGAGAAAAAACCATTCAAAGTGAAAAAAAAATACTCAATTAGTATTGTAGTATTTGGATATCAACTTGTTTTTTTGGAAAAGCTTTTTCATAATCAGTAATTTATTCCAATGAAATGATAGAAGAACGTTTATTAGTAGTGATCATTCTTAAAATGTTTATGATTATGGTCTTCTAGTATTATCTGTGAACATGAATAATATTTCTGCTGTAGTGTTTGAGAGATTAAAATCTAGAGCATGATCCTAAATTCTATAAATAATTTGGTGATACAAGATAGTCTGTTCAGCATTCGAGTCTTGAATGACTCTAACTAGCTGTATTTAAATTTTGGTGATTGCTACGGTACGATAATAAATTCATACGTACTGATACGTTTAAAATATGGACAAATAACAATAAAACATGTGAAATTTATTTTTCACGTCAGCATTTAATTTTTTCTTTTCTAAATATATATTATATCACCATTTTTACTAAAATACCCTTTTAATTAAATAAAAATAAAAATTATTTATTTATTTAATTTTATAAAAAAACTTAAACATCCTTACTTACTTTATTTGATTAGACAAAAATATCCTTTTAAATTAATCAAATTTTAGAATTCAATTAACAATTAATCTTAATTTTATAATTTTAAATAATTAAAACAACAAAACAAAAACATATTAAAAAAACAAAAAATCAAAATTGTTCTTCATCTTCTCCAATTCTCTTTTAACTCTTCATTTTTGGTGCCCCCTCTAAAGAAAAGCAGTTAAAGACCCAAACCAAATCCACAAAACCCTAGCCCGGCCGCTGTCTCCGGGTTCTCAGCGCTTCCGCTTCTTCCTCTTCCCCTGTCCGAAACCAGGTAGCTCGGCACGTCGTACCCATTCTCGCTGGCTTCTCTGTTCGTGGCTTGGAGCAGTTCGCCGTCGGATCACCGCTTGCCGTCGTCTCGCCGGTTGCCGTCGTGGCAAACCTACGTCGATGACCACCTTCTCTGCGAAATTGAAGGCAGCCACCTCTCCTCCGCCGCAATCGTCGGCCAAGACGGCAGTGTTTGGGCTCAGAGCTCTAATTTCCCTCAGGTTATCTTTAATACTTCTCAATTTCTCTCTCCAAAACTCTCCTTCTTTCTTAGTGCTTTGTTTTCCAGATTCATCTGTTCTTTTTTTTTCGTTAATTTTCCTCCGATTTATCAGATTTGATTTGCATGTGACATACTGACATATCCTATGGTTTTGGTGTTAATTTCATACATTCGCGCTTTAACCATAGCTGTTTAGTTTTATCAACTGGAGCTAATTGATTAATTTTTCAGTTTCTTAATGTTTCACTTGTTAAGTGCAATTTATGCTATAAATTAAAGCTTGGAGAGAGTCATTAGGAATGACTTGGAGTTTGGACTATGTGATTATCTGATATGAGATGCATTCCTTTTTATTAGTATGTAACAACATAAGATCAATCATACACTCGTTATTGTTATATATGAAATCGGATATTCACATCACTTGTGCAAGTAACATGTGGCTGGGGATTTCAAGTGTGTTTGGTTCATAGCACAAGTCAAGTGATCCTTGCAATCTGAAATAGTTTTAGTTGATCTGTTCTTGATTGGTCTTTTGTGTTGTGCAGTTCAAGCCTGAGGAAATTACTGCTATCATGAACGACTTTGCTGAGCCTTGATCGCTTGCCCCCACCGGGTTGTACCTCGGTGGCACCAAATATATGGTTATACAAGGTGAACCCGGCGCTGTCATTCGAGGGAAGAAGGTACTGACTGTTTCTAATTATAGCTTGAATTTTGATTGCACAAGTTCATCAAAGAAAATACAACAATCTATGATAATGTGAATCTGCTAATCTGATTGAGTAAATTTATGATGTAATCATGGATTCAAATTGTGGTATGTGACTGCTTTAGGCCATAGCTCACAATGAATCAGCATCAGCGTAAAACTCATTGCTGCACCATGTCCATACCGTTGTTACCTTGATGCTGGTTTTGGCCATTGGTTGTTAAAATCTCAGCTTGTCCTTGTCATGCAGGGTCTTGGTGGTGTTACCATTAAGAAGACGAATCAGGCGTTGATCATCGGAATCTACGATGAGCTTATGACTCCAGGGCAGTGCAACATGATTGTTGAAAGGCTGGGTGATTATCTCATTGATACGGGTCTTTAAGTCTTCTTTGTTATTTCATGTTATCTGCTTGCTTATTTCACTGGCTCCTATACAAGCTTCGCATCGATTTGCCAAGAGAATGCTCGATTGTAGTGTAATAATATTAATTAATGGTTATTCAAAGTCATGGGATCTGCGTCTAGGGAAGAAGTTATGGTGCTTGAGAAGTGAATGATAACTATAATCTCTGTTGTTGTGCTTTTTAGCGGGTATCTGTATACATTTTACAAGTGGTTTTAATGCTACGGGCATAGATTGGCATAACTTTCTAAACCTTATATCTCCCATCCTTTTTCTTCTCAATTTTATCTATGCCCAAGGAATATAATGTTATTATCATCACTGATTCACGGTTCTGTTAGCATCATAGTATATTTCCTTTTACTCTTGGAAGAAATGTTACACCTAATAGTTCTCATCAATTTTGAGATTTCTAAACTGTGTTCTTGGGGTGTCAAATTATGAGTGGAGAAAATGGAAAGGGATAGAAAATAGGGACAAAGAATCTCAATCCATTGGCTATGGACTTTTGATTAAAGTCTTATGTCTGCATTGTGTCTCCATTTAAAATTTGACACATGCATAAATTTCATCTCCGTTTTCGCCAAGAATTTGGCACTCAGAAACAAATAGGATAGAAACAAATATTTGACTATCCACAAGTACCAAAATATTCATGGCTTGACGCGCACAAGTTTTCTTTAACCTCAAGAACCAGATGAATTTTTTATTAAACATGGTTCAAATAAGATGTTCCCCTTAGGCCTTAACAACATAATTTTTTTTTTAATTCCCTTGTATTTCTTGTGCGTCTTACGATCCAACAATTTCCTTTGTTGAGTTTATGGAAATATACAACATAAAAGTTCACAAGGGACAATCCACATAGTACATTCTTTTAGAGAAAACAATCCCGAACATGATACTACTCATCACCATAAAAGAGGGTAAGAAATCTTTGAATATGTAGTGATACAAGTATATGTTTTCTGACGAGTTGGCATGTATAAATGGGGGAACCCCACTCTGCATAAAGTAGAAAATTGGAAATAAACCAACTGTACTTACAACATTTTTTGTATAAACTATTCACAAACCAATGACAATGCAAACTAACAAAATACAAATCCAGAAACGACCCAAAAAGTACATACCAATTCTCCACGCTGGTCTAAAGCTTCAAGATAACAGTTATATCTAAATCCAATTTGTTGAGGAGATAGCTGACGGAAAGAATAATCTCTCTTATTATAGAAGACGGTTGGATAACACTATTGCTGCTTATAGTATCCACCTTGATGAGGTGGAGGGTATGGAGATGGAACGGTATATGGAGGCCTGGGAACAGAACCAGGTTGCTGAGCCGGCGCATTATAGTATGGACCACGCCATCCAGGATATGCAGGTTGGCCATACTCTGCTGGTGCCTGCTGATGAACCTGATGGGGTTGGTATGGAGCGGCAGATGTTGGTGGAATGTGGTATGGAGGTGGAGGCTGATGCGCTACTGAACCATATGAGGGAGGGGGATGTCCGTAGGAAGAAACCGGAGGCTGCTCAGGTGGTTGATAATAAAGTGTTTGGGGACGAGGATCTGTTTGTTGTGTACTGGGTCTTTGGTTTTGGCTTCCAACTGGTGGGTAGCTACTACTAAAAGCACCTGAGTTTTTATCTTGGAAACTCATACCAGCCACTTGTCTTTGAACATCTTCAATCATTTCTCTGCACTGGATGTTCCTTGTCATTACGAAGTCATTGCTCTACTGCTTTACATTTGTGATCGCATCCTATCGAACAGAAATTTGCATAAATAGCAAGTACTTGTTTTCAACCATATATTTAATCATACTCAGATAATTTCTTGCATAATAGAATTCAATCAACACATAGTTGATAAGTTCTAACCTGCAGAGTAACATAGAATTTTAACCCTTCATTAATGTTGTCTTTTATCTCTCGAAACTTGGCTATGGCAGCTTCAATCTGCTTATAGCATTTTTCACGTGAAGCTGAGATATTATAAGGAAACCATGAAAAGATCAACCATCAGACAAGTAGGGTGACTACACCAAAAAAAAAAAAAGAAAGGGTAGCATTCTGTATGAAATAATAAGAGCCATTCCAACTATTACCACTGAAATAGAAAAGAAGGTCCATTAATTAATGCATCAGTTTAAACAATTTTCTGTTGCTGGTTAATATTCAGTTTTGTGTACATTAAAATCAGATTCAATATTGAGGAGAACAACCAAATAGATATACCTTTATAGTCTTCAAGATTGAAGAGAGCCGAGAATTCATCATTCTGAGCCTGTAAACAGAAGCAAACGGTTGTTAGAATCACATAATTGAAGATTGTTGCTTGCTCACAATAATCAATGTAGTAAGTAAAAAAGGAACCCCAGAAAATTTTGTATTAAAAAAAAACCACCAAGACAGTTTGGGAAATATTTCTCTTAGAAAGTTCTAATATGCATCAATTCTTTTTAAGCGAGCGCACATAATGCAATACCTGGATCTGCATCAACAGTTGCTCCTGTGCCTCAATATTTGAGCTATTTCTTCACAAATATGGTCATATTTTGCTATTTCCTTCTTAAAGAGATCCTCATGAGAGCCAGTGGATGTCATCAACTTTGGTAATATATCATCCTGAAGATATTTTTAGAAATACAAGCAAAGATAAATAGTACATGTTATAGATTCATGAATCACGGATTACATAGGATGGAAAAAATTCCACAAGAAGCATCCTAATCAGGTGTACCTTTCTTTTCATCTCTTTAAGCATGTCTTCAAGACCAGCCCTTTGGGCTCCAAGAGTTTATACTTGCCTCTGAAATAGCGAGCACAAAATTTGATAAGAATTATAAACACATCTAATGCCAATGTTGTAGTCATTTTTTAAAATTATAACCCTATGAAACAATTAGAACATGTATTACTAATATTCCTTTTGTAAACTGAAATCCCTTTTCCTACTGCTAACTCTAATCAATACTCCATTGTCCCACAATATGACACAGATAGGATGAACTGAAGGACTGTAAAACAAAAATATTACTGAAATTGCCAATATAGCAAAAAATTTGTCACATATACCAGAAAATTCTAAGAGAAAAATAACAGTCATATAAATTATTGATTCAAGAACTGGTAGTGAATCTTATTCTTTGAAAATCATAATACACAATCATAAAATAACCATAACAGGACCAAAAACAGCAACTAACCAGGCTCTGCTTGAGAGATCCCACAATAGCATCTTCATTTTGATCTAAAGACATAATCGGCCTTGCCAAGGTTGGAAGTGCGGATTCAATCTGGTAAAGTGCATAGGAAGTTCAATGACTGAGCAACATGTCCTAGCCACACCAAGAGCCAAATGAATCATAACAAATAGTACAACAATTTACCGGCGGGCATCAAGGATTGACATGAATGCCGAATTTTCTCTAACCGAACGCTCAGGGTTTAGGGTTGGGTTTTTGAGTTCTATACTTCTTTCCAAGTTTTCAGAGGGAGAAAGGGCCAAAGGGTATCTATCGAAGAGGGGTTTTTGATTTCTGAATCTGTTTTTTTTTTTTTAATGAAGAAATAAAAACGACGGCGTTTGGAGGCCTTTCGTTTTGAACCGGTGACACTCCAAAAGCCGGGCTGGTCTAAAGCAAAAAGTTTGTACCTTGCAGCAAAGAAATGAAGGCTTCAGCAAGATCCGGTGTCAAAAGAGGAACTTTAAGCATCAAGTTGATGTTATTTCCTCCAATGTTGACAGCAACAGAAGCATGGATTCTCACCGTGACATAGAGGGCACCCAAGCTGATCATTCTGAAAGCAACAACAACATTTCCATTCAACAGGTGACTCACATGAATCAAAACGTAAGTATTTCTTCCTCCCATTATACAATGGTTGCCCATAAGCATAAAGTACTAGGTTTAATATTCTTTCATTGATCAGACTGCTACAAAGGAGCTAAGCAAGGAAAGTGCTATGGCCATGATAACAGTTACTTCAGAACAACAAAGTCCAGTTTCTGTTCTTGATCTGCAATTTTACAGTGAAGACCCACCTTCTCCAATCAAAAAGAAGACAGAAATCTCAAAAGATTTAGGTATATTCTACACTTAAGTTTTTGTGATATTCACATAAAATCATCTATAGGAAAGGAGTTTGGATTACATTTTAACTCTTTCATATTTATATTTCTACAGATGAAGCTTTAGCCACTCCTGATAACATAGGGCATGCATTGGACCTTCCTCTTTCATTCAATAACACAAAGGCCAACTTCAGCAATGGAACCAGTGATGATGACCTTCAAACTCAGAATTTGGATAAAGTTCTTTGGCAAAATGACGATAATAGCGAGAAATTCACCAATTGCAGAGAGAGAAAAGATTCTGACCGTAAATACATAGCAGAAATATTGCTCGCATCAGGGCTGCTCAGTAGCCCCAGCTTAATCCAGGCAGTTCATTCACCAGGTCACCTGATAAACCCAAAGTTGTTCTTTGCACTTGAACTATTGAAGACAAACAAGCTGCAGTTCAATATGAAGCACAATGCTGGGAAGATTCTTAGGATAAATAATCTTGAAGAAATGCAAAGAAAACTCATATTTGATGTTGTCAATGAGATTCTAGTACAAAAAATTAGTGCCTTAATATATGTATATTTTGGCTAAAAAATAAGTTTGAGATTCTTAATATGCAAGGAAACAGGCAAGCATTGTTTATAAGCCTAAACCAGTACAAGTGATGTGATGATAAATAAATATTTGAGCCTTAATCATTTAAAGAACCTTTACAACTCATGAAACAGCTTGAGTTATATGAGAAAGTGGCAAGAAATTTAACTTTGTTAACCAAAATATCATATAATAAAGCACTCTCAATCATTTTTAACTATGTCACATCACAAGAATGGACATTGGATAGGACCCAGCCAAGTTAAAGGCCACAGGATGCATACCTTTGCAATGGAAACAATAAGATCAATGTCCTGCAGGAATGCAGAACGTGTAATATGCCAGCCATTATCAACACGCTGTAACATGGTTACCGTGTCCATCGGGTTCTGGATAATTGAGTGATAGTTAGGAGCATCTTCGTCTGAGACTGGATAATGGAAGAGATTATATCGCTTGTCATATAATATCCTGCCACAGAAACAGAAGAGACAAAATCAGAGAGCCAGAGAGAGAAGCTTTATGTGTTCAATTAAATATGACAATGGCCCAAGTGAAGCCAAGAGTTCATGAATTTAGAACATATTAGTTGCACTTGTCTTACTTGCAATGCTTATTCGTTACATACTCACATCAGTTATATCAATTTAAAACAATTTATAGATATTTTGGTTGGTGTATTTTAGATAGCATTCAGAGCTTGGTTAATAATTAAGGACTTTAGGATCATTCTGCAACAATGTCATTAGAAGTTTAAGACATCAATCAAACCAAGAACAGGCCAAAAGGTTAAGAAAAAATGTTTTGAGAATTGCATAGACCTAGTAACAAATCTGGCATACTGAAGCATCCACAAGTATGTTAACCTAAGAATCGTTTAGGAGTCATATAATTTGTTTACTTAAAGGAATCACACAAGCTAGTGTTAACCAAAACATCATCAATCATGTTCTTGTCACTGCTTTTCAAGATATAAGCATGAGCCCACAAACCCAAAGACAAAGCAACCAATCCAGTACAGGAACTAATCACACTTTGCATGGTGTAACCGTCAGGATCATGAATCCTCTGCATCTCACAGAACATTCTCAATGCAGTGTCATACTCACCAGCACTTGCATAAGAGTCAATCATGATGTTCCATGAAACCTCACTTCTCTCGGACATTTTCTCGAACACCTTGTGTGCCAAGTCTAGAAACCCACAAGTTGCATAAAAATGAATCAAACTGTTACAAATATGAGTATCCGATTCAAACCCAAGTTTCAATACATGAGCATTCACCTGTTTCCCTTCAGAAAGAGAGAACAAGTAAGCACATGCCTTTAATACAAAACGGTATGTGTAATTATCAGGAATAACCGCTGCACTTTGTTGTTCTCGTTCCATCATTAACATTGCTCTGTAAAGTTCCATGGACTTGTGTTTTTGATCTGCGGTTCTAGCATAGGCTCTTATGAGTGTGTTCCACGTGAAGGAAAAAAGAACAGAGATAGCGCCGGCGACGATGGAACAGAGCAGCTCGACGGAAAAAGGAGGCGACCCCGGCGACGATGGAACCGAGCTGCGCGACGATGCTTTCAAAGCTGAAACAGTAGCTGCACGATGGTGGAACAGAGCTGCACGATAACGACGGTGGCTTCGAAGCTCGTTTCGGCGACGGCGTCGGGAGATGGACGGAGGTGAGGTAGTGAGATCGATGACGGAGAGAGGAAGGAGGAGCTCGAGGGTGATGGGAGGGATGGGTTCGCGTTTAGCGTTGTGTGGAGCTAAGGTTGCTGGGTTGGGTAATTGGCTAGGGCATCTCAGCAGATAGGAAGAGGAGAGAAGAAGATGAAGAAGACGAAATTTCCAGACAGAGGCCTCAACGATAAGATTTCTGAATGCACATGAAGAACAATTTTAGTTTTTTATTTTTTTAATATGTTTAATAAAGATGAAGAACAATTTTGATTTTTTGTTTTTTTAATGTATTTTTATTTTGTTGTTTTAATCATTTGAAACTATAAAATTAGAATTAATTGAATTTTAAAATTTGATTAATTTAAAAGGATATTTTTGTCTAATCAAATAAAGAAATGATGTTTAAGTCTTTTTATAAAATTAAATAAATAAATATTTTTTATTTTTATTTAATTAAAAGGGTATTTTAGTAAAAGTGGTGATATATTATATATTTAAAAAAAGAAAAAATTAAATACTGACGTGGAAAATAAATTCCACATGGCTTATTGTTATTTGTCCACATTTTAAACGTATCGGTACTTATTAATTTATCATCATACCGTAACAAACACCTTAAATTTTTAGCCTTTGACATATTATTAGGTCTAATAATCTCATGGTGACATTAGGAGCTATAATAAAAATGACACTTCTATTTAAGAATGTAATTACTAATGCTCTGATCAAAACATGTTGGTATATAACACTTTTGTATATTTTTTATTTTTAGTGTTAAAAATGATCAAAAGTGAAAGAGCATAAAAGAATTATTTTTTATAATATAAAAAATATAAAAAAGAATATACAAAAAATAGAAGGGCCAGAACTAAATACATTGCATATAGCATATACATCATAAATTAGAGATGACAATAAATAGGATAAAGTTTGAATCAAATTCTAATTTTATTCGCGAATTAAGAATATTTTAATTCTAATCTTATTTGTTCTTAAACTTGTAGATATCTGACACTATTTATGGGTTATTGAAAAGATATAATATTATTATATAATTTGATAATAATTTAAAATAAAATTAATTTTTATTTAAAAAATGTATTAAATTATCAATTAATAAATTTTTTTAATGATTAAAGATTTTTTTGTATTTAATAAAAATTCAACATCTACTTAAAAAATATTTTTATATAAATATATAGCATATACATATATAAGGTGTAAGTTGATCGACCTTATCTTAAATGTGTGTTAAAACGGCTCGTAATTTATACAAAAAAAATTAAAAAACTAAACTGAACATGGTGTTATTCGCAAAAAAAAAAGATGACAAAATTTTTACTATAAAATTAAAAAAATTACTTATTCAATGTAATTCTTTTTTTTTGGTAACTTACTCAATGTAATTCAATTACATCTGAATATGATCTTTGTTGAATATTTTTTAAATTTGTCTTATTTGTAATCTCTAGTGGAACATTTATTTCATTTCATTACATAATGAAATATTATTTTCAATAAAAAGAAAAAAAATGAGTCGACTTTATTCTATCCTATGAATTAGATTAGTAACTCTACCCAATTAAATTGAATCAAATTGAATATCCAATGATAAAATATATATTGCCGCCCTGTCAGAAACATGCTATGATTCTATCTTGCGTTTGCATTCTCTCCTAGTCTTTTAATTTTGGACTTTAAATTATAAGCCGACTGGTATTGTGTAAACACGTATACATAATACAGAGATATGAAGTAATCATTTGCTAAGTCGGTGGATATCACCTATTTCGGTCTCCCATGCATGATGCATGACAATTTATCACCCTACTAACACTTTTTCTATTTTTTTCCCTGAATTTTAAATTAACCAAGTCAAGAAAGCAAAAGTGTTCTTTTGAGTACAAATTAAAATTGGAATCGCCTATATTAAAAATTAGAAGATACCATTAACCAAAATTGTTGTATAATCAAACTACAACTACTTTTTCTATAGCACGCTCCATGCACATATTTATAACGTTATGAATATTATTCATCTCATCAAGCTAGGTAGTTCTCAATGGCAGCTTCAGATCTATCTATAAGCTTATTATTATTCACTGCCGCCATTATTTTCTCCAACTTGGCTTCTCTTGCATCTTCATCTTCCTCCATTTGTGACCTCACACCATATCCACCCTTCTGCAAATCCAATTCACCTTCCAAAGGCCGCAGTGACATACATAGCTATGGTCGATTTTTCGCACGCAAATCCCTCTTATCATCTACTAAGTTTCGCTCATTAGTCTCTAAGTATCTCAAACCTCGTTCCAAAAACAAATTATCTAGGTCCATGCTTCTTGCCCTTCAAGATTGCTACCTTCTAAGTGACTTCAACGTAGATTTCTGGACCAACACTCTCAACGCCATAAATTCCACTAACACACTCAGTAGCTCAGAGGATGAAAATTATTTGCATAGCATGATTAGTGCTACTTTAACCAACCACGACACCTGCTTAGATAGCCTCCAACAAGCCACAACCACACACACTGATGAATTACTCATCAGCAATATCTCCAATGGGACCAAGTTTTATAGCATATCCCTTGCATTTTTCAAGCAAGGTTGGGGAACCAACAAAAACACACACAACAGAAAATTAACAGAGGAGATAGTAAAGAGAAGTAACATTCATCGCATGTGGGAACAGAGGCTGTATGAGATAACAAAAAGAAGAGGAAGAAAACTGCTTCAGTTAGATCCTGAGGCGAATGTTGTTGTGAGCCAAATGGTGGTGGTGAACCCAGATGGCTCTGGAGACTACACAACTATTAATGATGCAGTGAATGCAGCACCAAACAACACCCTTGGTATCAATGGCTTTTTTGTAATTTATGTGGTTGCAGGGGTGTATGAAGAATATGTTTCCATTCCAAAAACCAAACAGTATTTGATGATGATAGGTGATGGTATTAACCGGACTATAATCACCGGAAATCGAAGCGTCACTGATGGCTGGACAACCTTCAACTCTGCCACGTTTGGTAATGACGAATCTTACTTTTAATTTCTATGAAAAAGACTCCCGTTGTGTTGTTGAGAATTATTATATGATTTGATATGTTTGACTAAATTATTATCTAACAGTTCTCAACTAATAACTTTACATAAAGATAACTGCATGTGAATTTCTATCTTTAAATCTTCTTTGATAACACAATAAAATGATGCTTTATTTTTTCTTTGCTACCTTTTCTTGTTAATTAACTTTCCATGTTTAGTTACTTGATCACCAAGTGACCTTATTAGTTTTTCATCTTTCAGCTGTGGTTGCAAAAGGCTTTGTGGCGGTGAACATGACATTTCGGAACACAGCCGGAGGAATAAACCACCAAGCAGTGGCGCTTCGGAGCGGTGCAGATCTGTCTGCATTTTATAGCTGTAGCTTTGAAGGGTACCAAGACACACTGTACACGCATTCTATGAGGCAATTCTACAGAAACTGCGACATTTATGGCACTGTGGACTTCATATTTGGCAATGCAGCGGTTGTCTTCCAAGATTGTAACATCTACCCAAGACTACCAATGAGTAATCAATTCAATGCAATCACTGCACAGGGCAGAACTGATGTGAATCAAAACACTGGAATCTCCATACACAATTGCACCATAACGGCCGCAGCCGATTTAGCTGCTAGTAACGGCACCACAAAAACGTACCTAGGGAGGCCATGGAAACTCTATTCAAGAACAGTTTACATGCAATCTTTCATGGATAGCTTGATCGATCCAGCGGGTTGGGTTGCTTGGTCTGGGGACTTTGCCTTAGACACCCTTTATTATGCTGAATATGATAACTGGGGAGCCGGATCAAATACCAGTAGCAGGGTTACTTGGGCAGGTTACGATGTGCTTTTGGACAGCATAGGTGCAATTAATTTTACAGTCTCCAATTTCATATTTGGTGATGTTTGGCTTCCCGCCACTGGAGTACCTTATTTAGCTAGTTTATACTGAATTTTGCATTATTATTATATAACAGATCAGATAGGAATTAATTCATATGTATGCATGTCGGTCATAAATAAAATTGCCTTGATCCTTTATTTATTCATCGCATAATTTCTCACTTTTTTTTTTCTATCATTCTATCGATTGCCCGTTGTACATCATAATGTTCCCATTATTATTAGCTTGTTATTACAATTTCAATGTACATTACATTAGAGGGCGTGTTTTTAGGCAGGTAAACCCGTGTGTGGATGAAAATGCGCATGCATCCCCTTGGTAATAACAAATTAAGGCTTTTGTCTATATGTGGAGGGTTCTAATTATAGAAGAAAGATAACTACCACACAGGTATCTCTTTTGACTCCAAACCTCGCATTTTCGCAACATTCGCGTCTAAAAAAGCACATAGAGAAACATATATATTGAGGGAGAGTAAGTAACGAAAAACGCACTCTCCGAACAGGGGCTAGCGAGCTCTGACAGAAGATAATCAATTGCAAGCTAAGCCCTCTGCCAATCAAAGTTGCATTCTAGCGAGCAGCTCCTGCTCCATCATTTCATCAGGTGGTGAATAACCAGGAGCTGCTTAATTCAATTGAAAATGGCAGGGGGAGACCCAGAGAGGAATAAAAGACTAGTCCTTATAGGAGTCTCAACCTTCTTATTGGTGGCCATGGTGGTGGCCGTCACACTCAGCGTCACCTTGAACAAGAACTCCAGCGATGGTTCAAAGGCAGAAGACCAGAGCCATGTTGCATCGTCGGTGAAAGCGGTGAAGACCCTCTGCGCCCCTACAGATTACAGAGAGGAATGCGAGCAGTCATTGTCCGCAGAAGCCGGCAACACCACGGATCCAAGGGAACTCATCAAGATCGCATTTAACATCACTATCAAGAGGATCACCGATGGCCTTGAGCAGACCCAGATGCTTCAGGAATTGGAGAACGACCCCATGGCCAAGCAGGCTCTCGACTCTTGCAAGCAACTCATGGACCTCTCCATTGACGAGTTCAACAGGTCCCTCGACAAGCTTGGAAGGTTCGACCTCAACAACATCGACAACATTCTCAGCAGCTTGAAGGTCTGGCTCAGCGGTGCCATCACCTACCAGGAGACCTGCCTTGACGGCTTCGAGAACACCACCAGCAGCGCCGGCGAGCAGATGAAGGAATTGTTGAGGACCGCCATGCACATGAGCAGCAATGGCCTCGCCATCATCACCGAGCTCGACAAGACCATGAGCGCCATGCATTTCCCCTCCACCCAGCCCGCCGGAGCCCGCCGCCTGATGTCCGAGGACGACGAGGACCAGGACCAGGACCAGGAGCTCCCCGAGTGGATCGAGGACCGCATCGCCGTCCGCAAGCTTATGGCTACTGTTGGTGGCGGAAGAAGGATCAAGGCTCACGTGACAGTTGCAAAGGATGGTTCTGGTGATTTCCAGACCATCGCAGAAGCCTTGAGAAAGGTTCCTTCAAATAACAAGAAGCCCTTCATCATCCACATCAAGGAGGGTGTCTACCAGGAGTACCTTGAAGTCCCCAGGAACTTGACCCACGTTGTCTTCATCGGCGATGGTGGTCACAAGACCCGCATCACCGGCGATAAGAACTTCATCGATGGCGTTAACACTTACAAGACCGCCACCGTTGGTACGTAATTAATTCAATTCAATTCAATTATATTCCTGTCTTCTTATATAGATAGCTTGTATACTAATGTTGCATGGAAATGCAGCCGTTCAAGGAGACTACTTCGTTGCAATGGGAGTAGGATTCGAGAACTCAGCCGGAGCAGCGAAGCACCAGGCAGTGGCTCTGAGGGTGCAAGCAGACAAATCCATCTTCTACAAGTGCAGAATGGACGGTTACCAAGACACACTGTACGCCCACACCATGCGTCAGTTCTACAGAGACTGCGTGATCTCAGGCACCATCGATTTCGTGTTCGGAGATGCAGTGTCAGTCTTCCAGAACTGCACCTTCGAGGTGAGGAAGCCATTGGCAAACCAACAGTGCATTGTGACAGCACAAGGCAGGAAGGAGAGGTACCAGCCAACAGGAATTGTGATCCAGGGTGGTTCCATCGTGTCCGACCCAGAATACTTCCCAGTTAGGTTCACCAACAAGGCCTTCCTTGCTCGTCCATGGAAGAATTACTCAAGGACCGTCTTCTTGGATACCTACCTTGATGACTTGGTCACCCCCGCCGGTTACATGCCATGGCAAACAGCCGAGGGACTCTCCGGCATGGACACTTGCTACTACGCTGAGTTCGGCAACCGTGGTCCCGGAGCTGACAACACCAACCGTGTCAACTGGCTTGGTATCAAGAAAAACTTCACAGCACAAGCAGCAAACATGTACAACCCAACCAACTTCTTCCGTGGAGATGAATGGATCAAGGTTACCAAGATTCCCTACAACCCTGGCCAGCCCGCTCCCGCCAGTAACAGTAATTTTGCCGCCGCCTTGTTGCGCCGAGTTGCAGCTGCCCCTAGAAGCAGCCCTTCCTCCTCCTCCCCTGCTCCTGCTTCTTCTCCGACCGGGGCCGCCACCACCACTGCCACCTCCTCCCCTGCTCCTTCCCCTGCTAATCTCTAAATGAATCCGGTTTTGGGTGAGGGCGAGGGCGAGGGTCAAAAACGAACACTAGTAAATTAGATAATAATTTATTCATGATCATGAAGATGATGAGTAATGCTTGTGATGTTCCTTCGTTCCTTGGCATGAACTTGTCTATCCATTATTCATTCATTGTTTTATTCCCTCTGTGTATACGTACATACATAATACCCTCCTCATTTTTCCATAGTTCTTAAGTTGCAGGTCATCGATCTTATTTGTGTGTTCAATACAAGGAGAGTGCTTCTTGCAGGATACTTATTAGATCAGATGCACAATTACGCAAGTTAAATAAAATTTTTCCTTTTTATTTATTTTCTTATGGCGCTTTCCTCTTAAAGAGCAATGCTAGGGGGCCAGCAATTTTTGTGATTGTTAGCCATCAACTAGCCATCAATGATGATTTGATGGTGTGAGATTGGTGTGAGATTTCATCCAATGGCTCACCTTCCTCTACTGGTTACATGCTGGCCAAAATTCAATAAAACTGCTGACCTCCTAGACTTTTCCTCTCTTAAAATAATAATTCCTCCCGTTTGATGTATTGCACACAGCTTTTTTTTCACCTCTATGAAACTAAGGTTCCAGAATAAAAAGAAACCATTAATGAAGGATACACAAACTTTAGAAATGATTGTGTATGCACTTATTATTAATAATTGAGTTTAAAAAATTAAAAATAAATAGCGTTAGCCCAACTAGAATGTTAGTGGAATAATAATGGAATTCAAAGTAAAATATGATCAGTTAACATACGAGGTTAATTTTTTATCTCCTCCATATGTTTTAAGGTGACGGCTCATTTTTCATCTAAAATTGATAATTAAAAATTATTAGATAATAATTTAATTAAATTTATTAAATTATTTAATAATTTTTAAATATTAATTTTACATAAAAATTTAATTATATATGAATTTTTTGAACCTTTTTTTTTTGTTACCGGAGAATTAGAATGAATTTGATACACAACTTTTGTTTTTTTTTTTTAATCTAGCCAAACATATATATATTTTTATTAAAGGTAATAGATATATTTTATTCAATAAAAAAAAATAAGTGTCCAAGTTATAGGACTACAACATATCAAAAAAGAGAGATTTCAAAGTTATTACTGGAACTAATAATTTTAATAAAAACAAACATAATTGCTAATAGACGAAGAAAAAAATAACATGAAAAAGAGAAAAAACTCAAAGATTATAGGCGCACTTCGCTCTCTATATGACACCGATGTGGTAGAGACGATCAGCTGTTCTCACTACTTCCATGGGATTTGATTTGGTGTTCTCAAAAATAAAGAAGTTTCTTAATTTTCACACACTCCAACAAAGATTATCCAATAATTGTTAATCCCTTTCCTTCTTCTGTTGCTATTTCAGGTAGGAGATAATTGATTCACATCTTTGCATGAAATTATTGAATGGATTAACTATTAGAATCTGGTTTAATGAGCTACTTTTTCAATTTTTTTTAATCTAGACATGTGAAAATACAATAGTTAACGGTTTCAACATCAGATTAGCATCTGGGACAGGTTGGATTGGTATTTGAGAAGCGATAGTAAAGTAATTTCATCACGGAGAGACATTCATAGAACTTTTCATATGAAGATTTAAACTTTGTGTGGCATTTGAATATTTCAGATACTCTTCCATATTTCAGGGTGTTGAGCTGAGTTTGGATTTAGCTCAGAGGGCACATAAAAAAATTGGTATGCAATCCTGTATTGTGAAACTACATCATATTGTTTTGATTTGTTAAGAGTCCATTGTAATTCATCTTCGCTTCCATCTAGTTTAATTGAGAGTATTCTGTTATTAATCTCATGGGAAACAAATCCTCAAGCAGATTTTAATTCCAACTCAGATCATCTCTAAAGAGATTTTTAACTCTGTACACAATCGGACCTGAAGGTAAATTAAAAAGACCAGCATTAATTCCGAAAGGGTAAGGTGGCGGCAACCAGGGATCTTTGAAGACACGGATTGAAGCACCATTTCCAATTTTCCAAACCAACCCCTTCTCCAGAACACGACGTCCCTCTAGCAGACTCCCCCAAAATGGTAAGTGACCTATTTCAGCATTCATCAAGTCACTATATCTAAAATATTTACCTTTTAAAATTCTTGCAATAATTGAATTTGGCTGATTAATGATTCTCCAACACTGTTTGCTTAGTAGAGCTAGGTTTTGAGCCCTTAGATCTTTAAAACATAGACCACCTTCTTTTTTAGGTTGCATCATTTGATTCCAATTTATCTACAACATTCATCTTTTTGAGCAATTCTGATCTCACCAGTAATTATTGAGAATGCTGTGAATTTCCAAAATTAATAAACCAGACAAACAAAAATTTCCAAAATTAATAAACTAGGCAAACAAAAACATGATAAGGAATAGATAGAAATTACTTCTCTCACCGCTCTGAGCATAATTTGTCTTCCTCCAGCTGATAAATAGTTCCTTTATCAGTTTTAGACTTTCTTTCGAACTTATTCCTTGATTTCACTAAACGTAGCCTTTTTAGACTTGTGAGCTAGGGATGGAAGTCCCAAGTATTTATCTTGAGCTCCATTATGAGTAATATTAAGTCTGTGTGTAATATCTGTCTAAATTTACTGGAGTGTATTTTTATTGAAAGATAAGGCTGATTTATTGAGATTGACTTTTTGACTACTGAAACTCTCATAAGTCTCTAAAACAACCATTATCTGATCACAACTATTGTTAGAAGCCTTACTAAATAAAATTGAGTGGTCAATAAATAATAGATAATTTATCTTAGGATTTCTTTTATAAATTTGAATTTTGAAAACTTGTCTATTTTGCTCTGTCTTGTGTAACAAAAAAGGATAAACCTCTGTACAAAATAAAAATAGATATGGGGATAGGATCTCCTTGTCGAATTTTTCTATTTGGTTTAAAAAAACCAAATGGTTGACCTTCCACAACAAAAGAGTAAGAAACATTAGTCATTAGTTTCCGAACCCAATTAATCCATATCAAACCAAAGCCCAATTTTCCCATAATAAACTATAGAAAATGTCATTCTACCCTATCATATGCTTTACTCATATCTAATTTCAAAGTCATTTCAGTATCTAAGCCATTCTTTCTTTGTTTTTAGATAATGCATACATTTATGGAAAATAAGAATGTGATCTGAAATAAGTTTTCCCTTAATAAAAGCACTCTGATTACATCTCACAAGTTTACTCGTACATAGTTAGAGTCTATGAACTAAGACTTTAGATATAATCTTGTACATAACTGTAAGATAAGCTGATAGGTCTTACCTGTGTCATATTACTAGCGTCTGGTATCTTAGGAATAAGACAAATATGAGTGTGATTGAAACTCTTCAATATCCTCCCTTCACAAAAGAAATTTTGAACTGCTCTAAAAACATCATCGCCCACAATATCCAAGAACTTCTAAAAAAATCTGGCTTTCATTCCATTATATCCTGGGAGACTCAGGGGGTGAACACTAAAAGTGGCTCTCTTTACTTCTTCTAGGGTGACTAGTCGTTTCAACCTTCAATTCATGTTAGTTGTAATTTTAGGAGCAAAGTTTGTAAAAAATGGAAAAGGATCCTTATGATTTGTGGAAGAAAAAATCCCTTTAAAATAGTTTTCAGCAATAACCGTAATGCCTTGGGGAGAAGAGAATGTCATACCATTCTGACCATGTAAACGTCATATTTTGTTTCATCGTGTTCTGGAATTATACGTCCTATGAAAAAATTGTGTTATGGTCCCCTTCCCGTAGCCATTTAACTCGGAATTTCTGTCGTCAAAACCGCTCCTCATTAAGCTAAGCAGTCTCAAGTTTTTCTTCCAAAATTGCCAACTCCTGACCTCCATGAAACCCCCTCCCCGGATTTCATCTCCTCAATCTCTTTTTGAGAGTTTGCTTTTGCTAATTTCTACCATTGAACCAACATGTACCTACTGATTTTGATTTTTTGAGTCACTTGAAACATTGCGGATTCTTGTACTAGAATTTTCCAAGATGATTTGCCTAACCTCATCCTTGTCACAACAACGTTCTTGAAACTTGAAACATCACTTGGTTTTCTCCAACTGAGGGTTAAAGTCCACCAATAATGGAGGCATAGTCCGAACCTGTCTCTAAAAGCCTCAAAACCATCGGGTTAGGGTATAACTGCAACTAGCAGTTCTGAGCCAGAATCTTGTCCAGACATTCTTGAATAAGATCAGCCTCTCCTCTTCTATTTGTCCAAGTAGAATGCCTCCCTATTATTCCAAGTTCATTCAAACCATTATCACCAATGAAACAGTTGAAAGGCACCATAGAATATGGAGATTTGTCACCTCAATCTTTCTTTTTTTGTGGGCTTGTAATTGCATTGAAATTTTCTATTGGTGCACGAAATTGTGATCATCAATGGCGCCATCAACATGGTATGCTCAATTGCAATCTCAACTCTTTATCACAACTTTACACAACTAACCAGCAAGTGTACTGGGTCGTCCAAGTAATAAACCTTACGCGAGTAAGGGTCGATCCCACGGAGATTGTTGGTATGAAGCAAGCTATGGTCATCTTGTAAATCTCAGTCAGGCAGATTCAAATGATTATGGATGATTTATGAATAAAGCATAAAATAAAGATAGAGATACTTATGTAATTCATTAGTGAGAATTTCAGATAAGCGTATGGAGATGCTTTGTCCCTTCCGTCTCTCTGCTTTCCTACTGTCTTCATCCAATCCTTCTTACTCCTTTCCATGGCAAGCTGTATGTTGGGCATCACCGTTGTCAGTGGCTACAGTCCCGTCCTTTCAGTGAAAATGTTCAACGCGCTCTGTCACAGCACGGCTAATCATCTGTCGGTTCTCAATCAGGTTGGAATAGAATCTAGTGATTCTTTTGCGTCTGTCACTAACGCCCAGCCTTCAGGAGTTTGAAGCTCGTCACAGTCATTCAATCATTGAATCTTACTCAGAATACCACAGACAAGGTTTAGACCTTCCGGATTCTCTTGAATGCCTCCATCAATTCTAGCTTATACCACGAAGATTCTGATTAAGGAATCCAAGAGATAAACATTCAAGCCTTGTTTGCTTATAGAACGGAGGTGGTTGTCAGGCACGCGTTCATAAGTGAGAATGATGATGAGCGTCACATAATCATCACATTCATCAAGTTCTTGGGTGCGGATGAATATCTTAGAACAAGAATAGACTGAATTGAATAGAAGAACAATAGTAATTGCATTAATACTCGAGGTACAGTAGAGCTCCACACCTTAATCTATGGTGTGTAGAAACTCCACCGTTGAAAATACATAAGTGATAATGGTGATCATTGGCTTCGGCCCCAGAGAGGGAACCAGAAGAACCAAGATCTGATCTAAGATCTAAAGTGATCAAAAGATATCAAATACAATAGCAAAAGGTCCTATTTGTAGAGAACTAGTAGCCTAGCGTTTACAGAAATGAGTAAATGACATAAAAATCCACTTCCGGGCCCACTTGGTGTGTGCTTGGGCTGAGCATTGAAGCTTTCATGTGTAGAGACTTTTCTTGGAGTTAAACGCCAGCTTTTGTGCCAGTTTGGGCGTTTAACTCCCATTCTTGTGCCAGTTCCGGCGTTTAACGCCGGGCAGTTTTGAGCTGATTTGGAACGCCAGTTTGGGCCATCAAATCTCGGACAAAGTATGAACTATTATACATTGCTGGAAAGCCCAGGATGTCTACTTTCCAACGCAGTTGAGAGCGAGCCAATTGGGCTTCTGTAGCTTCAGAAAATCCACTTTGAGTGTAGGGAGGTCAGAATCCAACAGCATCTGCAGTCCTTTTCAGCCTCTGAATCAGATTTTTGCTCAGGTCCCTTAATTTCAGCCAGAAAATACCTGAAATCACAGAAAAACACACAAACTCATAGTAAAGTCCAGAAAAGTGAATTTTAACTAAAAACTAATAAAAATATAATAAAAACTAACTAAAACATACTAAAAATAATGTCAAAAAGCGTATAAATTATCCGCTCATCACCTATCAAAACCACCCTCTGGTCACTTTGTCCCATCAATAAAGACAGAGTTTCAAATTGTGCCAATCTGACTTGTTCATTGCAACTCAAATAAATCCCAATTAGAGTCCATTCTTCATGAGACATAGGATCTGAAATCGTAGTAGGTATGTAGAAGTTGGTAGAGCTAGAAATAACCACCTCCAAGTCTTCCTTCCATGCCAAAATTAGATCTTGAACTTAGGGATTGCAACGGGATAGGGCGGGGGCGGGGGATGCCTCCTTAGCACAGTTTTCATCCCTGCATTCTATTCTTCTCCCAACTTGTTCAGCTTTTGTCCATTCACCAATCCAATTTTGTCAAACATTATTGGTGTTATGTGTTTCAAGATTTCTAAGCAAGTTTTAGATTCATGGCCGATCCTCGCGCAATAGGTACAGAAAATACCTATCCGTTTATATCCCAAGCCAATTTTCTTAGTACTGCCGTCTGGACCAGCAACACGCAAAGAATCTCTATGACGTTTACTTGCGTCTAACTCCACCCGAGCCTTGACAATCCTCTATTCTTTCCCTTTTATCTCAAAAAAAACATGTTTCAATTACTTTTCCGAGTCCATCTCTAATCTTCTGACCAGCCTCCAGCATTTTAAAGTTCTCTTGATCCAAATTGAAAAAGTGTATATCAAAGCATTATTACTCTGGTAGCCTCTAGCATTTTAAAGCTCTCTTGATCTAAATTGGAAAAATGTATATCAAAGCATTATTACTCTGGTCATTCTCTTTCCAACGTCGTATATGAAGCACAAAATCCTTGAAAAGCCAAAGAGATCTTTTTTCAATCCTCACTACATCGAAATCTCTATCAAAGAAAAATTGAAAATGGTTGCTCCCTTTCTCCGATACATGGAATCCTTCTGGCCTATCCAAATCACGTTCATTGCATTTTACATACTCCTTGCTGAAAAAACCAAATATGAGAAAATTCTTCCAACAAGACTATTAACGTAAACTCGGTTCTCTTTTCTGAAGTCTTTTTCAACTAGTAGAATCACTTATTTTGTTTTCTCATCACTGTTATTCTGATCCAACTTACCTCCTTCATCTCCTGTTGTCATATGTTAAAAATTAAGTAAAAAATTTGCTACAAAATTAGTATAAATTGCAAAAGAAAAGACCTGAAACAGTTATAATTTTTTTTGAAAAAACTGCTTCTAAGGAGCACTATTTACCTTAACAAAGCACTATTAACCCTAATGGGCCACAACTGATTGCACATATGTGATTTATATACTTTGTTTTGTTTTGATGATGTTAATTTTATGGGAGATAATCAAACTAAAATAATAATTTTATGAAACATTTAGATAAAAAATTTTCACTTAAGATTTAGTTGAATTAAACTATTTTTTAGTCATTAAAATTCTAATATTTGCATTAATATATATATAAATTAGTAATTTACTAATTTTAGAAAAAAATATTTTTAAAAAAATAAATCTTGAATTTTAAAAGTTTAATTTCAGACGATAAAAAAAGTTTATAAAATTCGTTTTTTTTTGTTTGTATGAGTTTTTTTATTGTTTTTATTTTTTTTTTGTATGGAGATCTTTTTATTTTGTATTATAATTTTATTAATTCTATTAAAAAGATCAAATTAAATAAAAAATTAATATAAAAATAATATTAAAATTATAAATAATAAAAAATAATAACTAAAAGAGTACTAAAAATAATAAAAATACTAAAAAATAAATATTAAAATTGATTTAAATATCTAAAATAAAATAATAATATAATATAAAATAAAATAATTATTTAAAAGTAAAACTCTCTTATAGTGGTATTCGACTTTTATTTTTACATAAAAATAATTTGATATATTTTTTTTATATTATTTAAATAAATTTAACTTTGATATACTATCCGTCCATATAAAGTAGTTTTATGCATACATTTAACTATGTAATGTTACATTAACAAAAATAACTATCTTTTATATTAATTACGTAAATGATTATCTAAAAAAACGAATATAATTATACAATTTTATACTATCAATATATTAAAATTAAACTTTATTTAGATTTATATTTTTTCAATAATTTTTAAATAATTTTGAGTAATTACAATTAATTTTAATATAAATCAGGTAAACACTAACTTATTTTTAATCAAAAATTAATTTTACAAAATCAATTTGACAAACGACTACTTATAAACTTCAATCCAATTGCACTTATTTTAGTTTTGGTATAATATTTGTGAGTGGAGGTTGCGTGAGGTTTCCCTAATCTTTGGGTAATTGGCAAACCCTCGCAATTACAAGTTATTCATGGCGGCCTCTTCTTCTCTCTCTTCCTCTTCCTCCTCCGACGACTCCCACCGCCGTAGGCGTCACCACCGCTCTCGCCGAGACCGCGACAAAGAATCCCTCAAGATCCAAAAGAAGACCAAGTCTCATTCCAAACGACGCCGTAGGCACCACCACTCCTCCGACTCCGATTCCTATTCTTCCGATTCCGTCTCTGATTACTCCAGGTTCCTCTTCAATCCCTTAGTTGAGTCCCTTTCCATCAATTATGTGGTCGATCTGTACGTAGTGTCGTTTTGATACAGTTTTGACTTCGCATATGTTCTACGGTTCATGAATCTCGATTAGTGTTGTTTTCTGGAAAATATTTTATGTAGTTCAATTCGGATCTCAGTATATTATCGCCGAACATGGTTGATACGTTTTAATGATTGTGTACAAGAGCTGTTTCGAATTATTATTGTAGAGAAATTCTGTCAATGCTTTGTGGATTTCCAAGTTTCATCGTCTTTGCAGAAGCAAATGCTTCCTCTGCCTCAGAAAGAACAATTTTCTCGAGGAAGCATATAGAAATAGTTAATCAGAGCTTTCGCTCTGCTTTATGTTTACAGAATGAACTTTTTCTTTGGGTCATGGAAGTTGGAAGTGATATTTCTGGAATGGAACCATGATTGTAGCCGATGCAATTTGAAAATGAAAATGTATCTGATAATTGATATCATTAAAATTGACAAAGCACTCTACCTGTCTTTTGGTCAAGTGGCAATTGACGAGCATGGTGTCCCAGTGTCCCCTTTAGCTCGTTTGTTTTTCCACTATTCTGATCGTATATTATTCTTTTGTTCATGTTGTAGTGTCTCTCTTGTCCTAAGGATTAGGAAACCTAGTTTTGTTGTAATGTCTAATGATGTTGATAAAGTGTATTGAATTATGAAACTCAATAATTTGCAAGAGTAGTACAATGGAGTGTTGCGCTGTGGTTGAATATTGATCTATGCCATTGATGTTAATAATTCAATACATGTATTAGTCTGGTTTATGTTATAAAAGATTGTTCGTTTTGTTAAATTACTACAGGAGTGAGAGTTCTGATTGTGAGCATGAATCGTCTCACCGTTCAAAGAGGCACAAAAAGAGTGACAAACCAAAAAAGGTTATTTGTTGGTACTGCAGTTTTTTTCCCTGTTTATTACCTTGCCTATTCTTCTCACTTTCTTCTTCTATATAGAGTAAGGAAAAGGATCGAAGTAAAAGCCACCACCATAAGCGGCAGAAGCATAAAGTAAAAGAGGTTGGTCACCTTCTTACTGTGTACAAAAGAAGAGCGTTTCATATGTTGGGCTTAAATATTTTATATTCTAGATGTTTGAAGTTTCTAACTCAAATACTTATATTGAAGTATCTAGTATGTAGGATAACTTATGTAAGACAAACCACTAGTTTTTTTTATTCAGAACCATAAGTATACTTGCCTTGCTTACTTCTAATTGGCAACTTTCGGAGGTTTGCTATTTGGATCCTCATCCCAAACATGACCTGTCAACTTCAGATGTTCATATTACTGAGCCTTGCTATCCATAAAATTCATCTTCCCTGGCTTCTAAATTTTGATTAAACACTGTTGGCCCTTAACTAGAAATGCATTGCAGACAGCAGAGAATGATCATTGATTTGCCATGAACATTGAGAATTTTTTCCAAATTCATAGAAAAGATTTATACATTCTAGTCTGAGATGCTTATGATACCTTCTGCCTATTTTATGCATTGGCTCTTTGAAATTGGAGCTGGGATCTGTGACATGTTTTGGTGCTTGATTGTCTTGGATGTTGTTTATTGGTCGGGTTTGTCCTGGCAATGGGAGCTCTATATAGAAGAAGAATGATGAGAGGAGCAGCAGCCCTGTGCAGCTTTCCAAGGTATCTGCGCTAAAAGCTAAAATTTCATTTCTCTTACTAGACCATATGGTTATTTATGTTACTAAATCTCTTATACTTGATACAGTTTTTAGGGCGTGACAAAGATGATGGAGTTCGTCGTAGTGCTGTATCTGGCAAGAAGGTATTGATGCAACTGCTCCTTGTTTATGTTATTCCTATTATGGATAATAGTAACAGTAAGCTTGTATGTCTCTTTTTTCCTTATATCTTCAGATTCTTCTGAAACTTGATAAATCAAAGGAAGATAAGGCGGCTGAAAGCAGGAGAAATGAACTGCTGAACTTCTTGAATGCTAGTTTTGATTAGCGTTTGAGGGGGAAGGTATGGATTTGTTTGGGGATACAAGGTAGTCAACGAAGAACCAACCAAGCTTACCTGGGTGCCTAAAATATCTTGCCATTTTGAGAACCAACTAGCCTACCATCTAGGATGGGAGTGAAAAATGAGTGAATGGTGAAAGGGTGGAGTTCATTTAAATTATAATTGAATGAAATTTTGTTCAACATGTATGGTTCCGGATCAATGGATCGACATTTGTATTCTTTTCCTGTTCCGGACATGTTCCATCTTCCCTATACCACGACGGGAAAACTATAAAATTATTAGTAGAAAATCATAAAATATTATTGATATAAGGCTTAATCAGTTAATCGTGCCAGTCTAAAACAAATTAAATGATCTTTATTGGATTTTGCAGGAAATTTACCGGCAGTTTATTATTACAAGATCTATAAACATTAAACAATGAATATGAGATAAGAAAATGATTTTTACTGTTATGCTAGGGGTATGTCTAAAACGAGTTCAACCATTATGTGCTTATTGAATGAGCCATATTTATATAAGCCATTAGATTTTATTAGATGAAAATTAAAGGCTAATATAAAATAAGAGCATTGATGGACTCTAATAAATATAGAATATTCTAATACATAAATAAATGTTTTAAATGGTAATATTTTAATACACAATATTTTAAATGGCAACAAAATTTTTTATTCTTAAATAACTAAATATAAAAAATATAAATATAAAATATATGAGTATTTTTTATTTAATAAAATTAATTATTATGCAAAACTTTTTTATAATATTGAAAAATTATATTAAAATAATATTTTAAATAGTAACATAAAAATATAAAATTATTAAAATTTATTTTTTATTACTTGATAAATAATTAGATTATTATGTTCAAAATTTATTAACTAGCTATTTTTTATTAAAGATATTATTATATAATATAATTCTTTATAAAAATATTTTTAAAAATAATATATTTAAAATATTATATATAATACATGAAAATATTTTTTCATTTTTTAATTTTTTTAGAAAAACAAAATAAATAATATAATTTTAAATACATACCTAAATAAAAAAGTTAATATTTTCATGTATTATATATAACGTTTTAAATAAATTTTACTTTTACAAATATTTTGATAAAAAGTTATATTTTATAATAATATATTTAACAAAGTAATTAGTTAATAAATTTTAAATATAATAAACTAATTATTTATCAAGTAATATAAAATAAATTTTATTTATTTTATATTTTTATGTTGTAGTTTAAAATATCATTTCAATATTATAAAAAAATTTCTATATAATAATTAATCTTAATGAATAAAAAAATTATATTTTTTGTATTTATATTTTATATTTTTTAAAACAAAAATTTTTTATCGTTATATAACAAAATATGTGATAATCTTTATCTATATATATATATATATATATATATATATATATATATATATATAGAGGTGGTGAAACGGGTCGAATTCGTCGGGCCGACCCGCCGAACTCGCTAAAAAATGTGGGTTGGGTTAGAATTTAAAATCTGTCAAATTAAAAAAATTTGCTAAATTATGTATATATGTTCTAACTTCTAATTATGTGACTTTATTTATTTTATTTTATAATTTCGTATATATGTTCAAATTATGTGACTTATTTTTTAAAATAAAGATGGTTCTATTGACAAATATTATTTTAAATAATTTTATTAAAGTTAAAAATTTTAAAAATAATAATAAAAAGTTATATTATAATTTGACTATTTTTTATTTGTAATTAATTGTTTAATTATTATTTTTTAGTTAATTTTAATTAATTTTATTTAAAAAAAAAACAAAGTCAAACGATTACCATTTTATACCCATTTTAGTTGGCGGGGCGGGTTGGGGCGAGTCGGCCCGCATTGCCACCTATATATATATATATATATGGCAATGCGGGGAAGCCCGCCCCACCTCGCCTAGTGAGGCGGTCTCAAAATCCTAGCCCTCCTTGCTTAACGGCGGGCTGGCGGGCATAGCCTGCCAAATATCCTTTTTTTTTCACTATTAACTATTAAATAATATATATAAAGGCATAAAAAAATCTCTCATATCTTTTACTTTTAACTATTATAATTTCTAAAAGTATAAACAAATTATAATTTTTATATTCACAAACATTAAAGTCTTTGTAATTATAAATATCTAATAAATATAAATATAAACCAAGTTTTCATCCAAAACATAATTATAAATATTGTTCCTAAAGCAAAATAAACATAATCCAAAACATAATTATAAATATTGTCTCTAAAACAAAATAAATATAATCCAAAACACTCAATTTCATCTTCATTCTCTTGTAAGTTAGGTTGGGGAAAGTTGGGTTTTGGCAAAAAAAATTGTAAAAATACCCATTGCTAAAAAAAACTAAGCCCGGCGAGAAAATCCGCCCCGCCCCGCCAAAGCCCGTGGTTTAAGCGGTGCGGGTTAGGCGGGCTTTTGCTATTTGGCGGTCCTAATTTTTCAGCCCAATTCGCCTTTTTTGGTGGGTTACGCGGGTCGACCCAACAAGTTTAGGCCCGTTTGCCACCCAATATATATACTATCTAGTAATTTTTTTATATATTAAATAATTATAATCATATAATAACATTAAAATCAGAAAATATATTAAATCTATTACAGTATAACTATTTAAAATATCATTTTTATATAATCTTTTAATATTATAAAAAAATTTTGCATAAAAATTTTATGGGTTTGACAAATTCTTTTAATTTGACCGGTTTTAAATCCTAGTTCGACCCACCTTTTTTAGCGAGTTTGGCGGGTCGGCCTGACGGACTCGACCCGTTTTACCACCCTTAATATATATTAAGAAGATTATCACATATTTTACTATATAAAAGTAGAAACTTTTTGTTCTAAAAACTATAAATTAAATAAATACAAAAAATATAAATTTTTTTATTCATTAATATTAATTATTATGCAAAAGTTTTTTTGTAATATTAAAATGATATTTTAAACTATAATATAAAAATATAAAATAATTAAAATTTATTTTATATTACTTGATAAATAATTAGATTATTATATTTAAAATTTATTAACTAATTACTTTATTAAATATATTATTATATCATATAATTTTTTATCAAAATATTTGTAAAAATAAAATTTATTTAAAAAGTTATATAAAATACATGAAAATATTAACTTTTTTATTTAGGTATATATTTAAAATTATATTATTTATTCTGTTTTTCTAAAAAAAATTAAAAAAAATAAAAAATTAATATTTTCATGTATTATATATAATATTTTAAATAAATTATATTTTTAAAATATTTTTATAAAAATTATATTATATAATAATATCTTTAATAAACTTAGTTAGTTAATAAATTTTAAATATAACAATCTAATTATTTGTTAAGTAATATAAAATAAAATTTTAATTATTTTATATTTTTATGTTAGTTATAGTTTAAAATATTATTTTAATATAATTTTTTAATATTATAAAATTTTTTTGCAATATTTAATTTTAATAAATAAAAAATATTCATATATTTTATATTTAATTATTTAAGAATAAATGATTTTGTTGCCGTTTAAAGTATTGTGTATTAAAGTATTGTCATTTAAAGCATTTATTTATCTACTAGAATATTCTATATTTATTAGAGTCCATCAATGCTCTTGTTTTATATTAGCCTTTGATTTTCATCTAATAAAATCTAATGGCCTATATAAGTGTGGCTCATTCAATAAGCACATAATGGTTGAGCTCGTTTTAGACATACCCTTATGCCAGTATAGAAAGAAGAACAAAAAAGAAATGTTGGTCAAGTAGATTTTAGTTTTTAGTATAGGTCGAAATTTTTTTTTGTTTTCAATCCATTTTTTTATACAAAATAGTTTTCAAGGTTTAAAATTAAATTTTAAAATTTTTTTTTACTTAAATTTTAAAATTTTAAATCAAATTATTCATAACAAAAAATTATTCAAAATAAAAGAAGAAAAAAAATAATATTTCTACTCCTCTGAAGATAAAAAGGAAGAAAAAAAAGAAGGAGAAAGGAAAAAGGTCGATTTTTGCTTTTGCTGCCAAAAATAGACCATTTTGTGTGCAGGACAAAAAATTTTTTTAACTTATATCTTAGAAATTAAAATTATACTTCACCCTTAGTTTTACCTAAATAAAAGAATATTAAATTATAAACTCGTGAGATCTCTGTGTAAGAGATCTACACTTCTACTTATATCACTCAATTCTACCATGGTTGCCATCTAAGTTGCATGGACACGCATGCTATCTACTCTTCTACTTATATTAATTAATTTTACCATCATTGTTGCCATCTAAGATGCATGGACATGGATACTAAGCACGCAGAACACGTGAATAAAATTTTTTTTATAAGATACAGAGACATAATATATATATATATATATATATATATATATATATATATATATAATATAATATAATATAAAATAATTTTTTAGATAAATTGTAATGATATTTTAGTATTTTTTTATATCAAAATATAAATTAAATTTTTAATTATTTTTTATATCTTTTTTAATTATATAAAACATTTAAAATATTTTTTGTTTTAATAATTAATAATATATATTATTTTTAAACTTATTTTAAAAATACATATTAAGAATAAGGTTAGACATACTGACACATGATGGTATTTAGGTGTGTCCAAGCGTGTTCGATGAAAAATTTTTTATTTTTTTTATCAAGACACAGTTTGGATATAGAAGACATGCGTGTCGATCTATCGGATGAGTGTCGATGAGTGTTGTACCCAAAATGTGTCTGACATGGAAATACGACAAATCAAAAAAGTGTCTGCGTTTCTAGGTTGCCATTAGTTAGCACAATAGGACAGTTTGGGAAGCTTCAAAAACTATTTTTTTTAGTTTTTAACTTATGAAAAGTAGTAGTATTAATGTCTATTATAATTTTCAAAACTAAACTGTAGTTTTTTATAATAGTGATAGCGAGGAGGAATTTGAAAGTAACTATGAGATCGTTGGTCTAGGTGAAGACGAAGATGAAGCTAGCGGTACTATGAACGTAGATGTAGCGGAGGTTGCAAATGCACTAGTAAACCAACATCTGTTTCAGGAGTCTTCTTTCATGTAATCGTTAGATTTGGAAGCTATGTATGCACCGGAGTTTCCTCAATATATGAATGCAAGTATCAAAAGAAAGATAATTGTGTGATAATTTATAATAGATTAATAAGGTCAGATGAGTAATATACGTAATATGTGGATTATAATTTGTTATCATAGCTAAAATAGTTTTTTATTATGGATTATATTTACTAGTTTTTTATGTAAATAAAATAGCTAAAATATAGACTATAATTATATTTGTTAAAGTGTATTTATCAATTGTTTATATAATAAATGATTTATTACTGTATATATAATAAATGATTTATTACTTATAATGTATAGAAAAAATTTAATTCTTAAGATATATATTTAATGATTATTTATGAAAATATATATATCTTGCGGTGTGATTGTAGCAGAGCTTCCTGTTGTGGTGGATAGTGAATTCACACGGTGGGAATGAAATTCAGTTCGAGTGAGGCAGTAATCAAGACAATGAATATCATCAGTCAAGACTATGCGATCTTTCAAATCCTTAAACCACATCAATTTTGTAAAGCTTCTTCTACAGCTTCTTCCTTAATGCAATCCCATACTGGTGCAAGCACTCGGCCTCCAAGGCCTCAAAATTACTCATGATCGGTCTTGTAACCAGAAGACCATTTGTCAGCAGACCAAGAATTATCGCCACATCCTCCAACGTCACAGCACACTCACCAATCGAAAAATGAAATGTGTGAGTCTGAAGCCGTCATCTCTCTATTAGAGCATTAATCATTACTGACTGACATTGGATGACTCCAATCTAAAAAACATGATAAAAATCAGTCTCCCATAAATACCCCTCAACAATTTGGTTGTACGGATCCGACGACATTAAGTGGTCACATATCAACATCCGTAATCCCTACAATATTACATTTCCCTTATAATTACCAGTATAATATAATTATATTAACAATAACATAATTATGTTCACATGTCTATTATAACTATCAGTATAATTGTATTTCAAACATACATACTAAATCTGTTATACAAAAATTCTACATTTATATTTATTAGCTTATAACAAAAATTAATTAACCTTAACTAAATAACCAAAATAATTTCAATCATGATAAATTATTTATAAAACTTATATATATTTTTTCTTCTTTACATAACCTCTAACAATATTATTATTATTATTATTATTATTATTATTATTATTATTATTATTATTATTATTATTAATCATAAAACAATATATTAAATTTATATTTTAAGTTTAGTGTTTGCTAATTTATTGTCTAAATTATCCTAAATTACGTTAAATTCAATTATTAATAATCATAAATAATTTATTAAATTCATATTTTTTTACTTTACTTAAACTACCATAAATTCATACTTCTATTTTTACTATACAATTAAAACAAAAATATATTAATTAAAATTTTATTCTAACAAATAATAATAATAATAATAATAATAATAATAATAATAATAATATCTACAGATTTTATAAATTAATTTCATTCCAAAACATATTAATCAATAATCATAAATTTCATTCCAAAACAAAACATATTATTAATTAAAAGTATTCACAGACTTTATAAACTAATTAATTCTATTTTAATCTCTATTTCTAACATCTAACAGTAACAATATCATACATATATATCTAGTCTCTATTTAGTGCTATTATAATATTGCTACTAAAATCTAATATTATTACTATTATTTTTATTAAATCAAAATATTAAATAATAAAAATTTATATAATTTAAATGTCCAAAATAATTAATAATGTAAATTTTTAGTTGATTTATTTCTTTAATTTTTGATTTTCTTGATATTATATTAAAAATTTTTTTTCACTACTTTGTGATCTAACAATGGTTAAAAATGAAGATGGTTGTGGGGTTGGAAAGCAAGCATAGAAGAATAGTATATGAGGGTGAAAATGATGGTTGATGATACGGGTGTTCAAATCCAAATCGATCCAAATTAAATCGCTCATCCAATCCGATTTAAATTGAAAAACGATTAAAACCGTATTAAATCGGATTTGATTGGATTCTATTTTTTGCAAACTGCTAGATTAGATCGGATTTCGGATCTACTTTTCATAACCGATCCAATCCAATCCAAACCGCACAATGTGCTATAATATATCATTTTATTATTATATTTATAATTATACTTATAACATATTCAATTTATTATATATTTTTCTATTATTTATGTATTATTATTATTTAATAAATATTTTATGTTCAAAATGTTATTTACTTATTTATTTTAACTAACCTATAATTTTATTTTTATTGTTATGTTATCGTTGATTTTTTAAGATATTATTAAAACTTGTTATATTATTGTTAATTATTTAAAATTTGATGTTAAGACTTGTTATATGTATTTATTTTTTTATTTTAAAAATCGCAAATCTAAACCGATCCAAACCGCTTGTAATCGGATCGGATCAGATCGGATTTCCAAAAAAAATTTTATCCAATCCAAACCGTACCGCACATAAATTAAGCGTTCGGATCGGATGACTTTTTTCCTTAAAATCGAACCAAACCGCACCACAAACACCCCTAGTTACTGCAAGGGGGTGACACTCGAACGGGGTATAGAAAATAACAAAGCCAACCATAAATCCACTACATGCTCACCACGTGGATTCAATATGTAAATTGAACGGTCCGATTACACTTTTTTCATCACACTGTTCAATTTGTTCGACACAGCCATCACAACCCAATAAAATACCATATACTTTCATAACCATGTTATACACTAAAACTCCATATCAAACTTAAAAAACTCGAAATATGTCACGTGTAAAGTAAATGCATTATTGAATCCATTATCATTATTAAGAAAACTGTACCTGGACCAAGCATGTCAAAATCAAGATAAGTACATATTTATTATATGTATTTTTTATCTTTTAATATTAAAAATAATTAATAATATAAAAAATTCAAAAAAATATATACAAAAGATGATTACTTTCATAAAATATTAAAAATATTTTTAAATAAAAATAAAATAACAAATTATTAAATAAATTAATATATTTAATTAAAATAAATTTGATAGTTTATAATACTATTTTAGATACGAAAATATTTAATAATACAACATTAATAAAAAATAATTAAAATTTATTTTATTTAAATTAATAAATATTAAATAAAATAAATTTTAATTTTTTTTCCGACATTATCCTTTTAGATAAGGATATAGTGATGGTTCTGATTTTCTTCGAGACCAACACGCAATAGTCGAAGGTGACTTCTCCCGTACTCTTTTAATTTGAGGTGTTGTTTTCGTGACTATATCTCCGGTGTCCCGTCCCCATTATTCTTTATATAAACTAGCTTTGCTCAGCTTCTGTTGCCCAAAAGAAAAAGAAGATAGAAATGGATGGCATAAAGCATAGGAAGGTGGCAGTTAATGGCATCAACATGCATATTGCAGAGAAAGGAGAAGGCCCCGTGGTGCTCTTCCTCCACGGCTTCCCAGAGCTCTGGTACTCCTGGCGCCACCAGATTCTCGCTCTCAGCGACAGAGGGTACCACTGTGTGGCCCCTGATCTCCGTGGCTATGGGGAAACCGATGCTCCTGCTTCCATCGAAAGCTACACGAGCTTCCACATAGTGGATGACCTTGTTGCACTTATTCACTCTCTTCAAGTTGAGAAAGTGTTCTTAGTGGGTCATGATTGGGGTGCAATCATCGGTTGGTACCTCTGCATGCTTCATCCTGAAATGGTGAAAGCCTACGTATGCCTCAGCGTCCCCTTCCTTCGAAGAAATCCCATAGTTCCCACCGTGGACGCCATGCGTGCTCTCTACGGAGATAACTACTATATCTGCAGATTTCAGGTCCATCGCGTCCTTAGCTTAATTAATTCCGATTCTAACTACATTCTTGTATCTACATTATTATTGCTATGAAGCTGATTGATTGTTGTTTAATTAATTTGTTTTTAAATAGAAACCGGGTGAGATGGAAGCTGAAATGGCCGCAGCTGGGACTAAGTATGTGCTTCAAAACATCCTTACAACTCGCAAGCCTGGTCCTCCGATCTTGCCCCCGGGCAAGTTTGTATTCAATCCTGATATGAAAGACACCCTGCCTTCTTGGCTAACGGAGGAGGATCTTGATTATTTTGTCTCCAATTTCGAGAGGACGGGATTCACCGGAGCATTGAATTACTATAGGAACTTTAACCGGTTAGTTTGTTAATTAATTAATTAAGTTCTGAGTTAGTTGAGTAGTGCATTCAAAATATTGATGAGAAAAAGTACAGTTAAACAACTCCTAACAACTCATTTTAAATAAGTGTAATTAATAATTATTAATTTTATATTTTTTAAAACATAAAATTTAAATATTCACTAATTTGTTTGTAGGAATTGGGAGCTTGAAGCACCATATAGTGGAGTGAAAATCAAGGTGCCAGTGAGATTCATCACAGGCGAATTGGACATGGTGTACACCTCACTAGGGTTAAAGGAGTATATCCACGACGGTCGCTTTAAGGAAGATGTACCAAATTTGGAGCATATAATTATTCAAACCGGAGTTGCTCACTTCAACACTATGGAGACACCAGAGGATGTCACTAATCACATTTACACATTCATTACCAAGTTCGATTTCCGCTCCATCTAGACTCTGGAGTCTGGTCTACATATATTTGTGAAACAATCACTCTTGCGTCTCCTTTCTACCATGTATTCATTAATACGTATGTTATTCAAATAAGCGCGTTGGCAAACGCAGAGGAAAAAGCCCTGCTGAGAAACTCTTGAGCAAGCAATTCTTAGTATTTTTTTTATTATTTAGTTAATATAAATATTAAATTATTTTTAGTAAATAAATTTTATTAATTTATGTACATAAATTTTTAAAAATATTAGTGTAAATTGTAGTAATTTATATGTGTAAAATTTTAATAAATATAAATGTAAATTATATGCTTATTATATCCAAAATGTCGATAAATATAAGTATAAATTATTATTTGTCTAAGTGATAGTAAAAAATAATAATATTTATTAATTATATTGTTGAGTTAAATATATAATTAATTTAAATGATGATGACAAATATTATTTTATTGGATTAAACATCCAATTATTTTTTTGATTAGCCTTTGCTAAATGGTGTAGGCTAAAGAAACAAAAATAGCAGCAGGCCAAAGAGATCTCGGTAGCTTCTCTAACACTTAAAGGCCAAAAAAATAATGCAAAAAAAAAATCAGATGGGCTGAATGAAAAATAAATTCAACCCAAGTCCAAGAAGATTTCACCAAGTTGAAGCCTTCTAAACTACAAAGCCAACATTCACAAGCTTGCCTAGGTCAAAATCAGAAAAAAAGAGAGAACTCCATCCTTCTTGTTTATTTACCAGAAAAGAAAGAAATAGAAAGGTATCACAAAAATAAATGTCTAATCACAATAATCAAAGTAAGTTAAGGTAAGTCAGAGAATAAAGGTGATTTATTTCCATGTGTATGCAATTTATTTTTTTCATTCTTTCTTCAAATTTTTGCAACGCCAATTTGAAATAAATGAAAAAAGTGATTTCTGATGATCACTGCTGTGTATCAAAGGCTCAAATTATTTTTTGAGGACAAAACACTAACTCAAAGGTTTAGATTTGAGTTTACCATTGAAACATTTTCTCTTTGCGAATCTGAGGTCTTCGGTCAAGAAAAAGAACCTGCTTTAAAACCCCTAATTTTGGGGGTTAAATGAAGAAAGTGAAATGACAAATAAAAGAGGTTCAAGGTTCAACAAGTTGACTTAAGAGAAATCCAAACCAGAACTTGAGAAGAGGTACAAAAAGAACAATTTTTGTTTTCTGAGGACAAGGAGAGAAAACCAGAATTTGAGTTTGTTTGAGAGCTTCCCTATGAAGAGTTCAACGTTTTGGACAGTATTTCTAAGTTAAAGAAACATTCTGCCAAGATAAAGAGCTTCATCAGAGATAGCTGAATTCAGTTCAACTTATAGTAACAGAGGCTGTTAATGCATTAATCTCCTTCATACTTTATTGTTTTATATTTCAGTTTCAATTTATATCTTTCTGTATTTTCTTTGAGAGGTAAAAAGTTGAAAGAGAGATATTGAGAAAAATCCTAAGAGTGAAAAATGCAGAGTGACACACTTGAGAGAAAAGCCAAGAGTGAATTCTGATTTTCTTTGGTTGTAATTTTCTATCTTGTGTCAAGTATCTGTGAGGTACTCCTTGCTAAATTGAGTAAACACTTAATGTAAAGAGTCTAGGTATTAGCATAACCAAGTCAAATTTAGGAAGAAACTTGAGAGTCTAGAGGATTGTGTGAAACCTAAGAAATTGGTGTATGTAATACTTTGATTCTAGTAAAAATTTCACCACTGTTGTGGTAAAAACTGGATGTAGGTTGCATTGTACAAGACAACTGAACCAGGATACATGCCTATGTCAACTTTCTTCTCTCTCTTTATGTTATGTTTTTCAATATTTATGAGACAAAATGAAATTGTCTCATAAAATTTTCGCTGCATAGTTCAGAAAGTTTGATATTAAAGGCTTAATCCATTAAAGCAAAAGAAGATCATAGATTCAACCTCTCTTTTCTAAGCCTTCTGTAATCTTCACATATAGCGTTGGTTTCTTCAATTGAGTCTGATATAGCAATTTTGTTGGATAACCAATTAAAGTATCATCCAACTTTGTCAATTTTAATAGGCTAAAACCAAAAACCTAATGAAACAAAAAATTCCAAAAACAATTATTTTTACTCTTATCGTTTTAAAAAATCAACGCATGCATAAACATCTCCCTTTTCCCCAGCCGTGCCATTCTCCATCCTCCCCAACAAATTCTGTTGCTGCCACGCTGCAGTCTATAACACACTTATGGTATTTGTTGCATCAATAAGTGCTACCGACCACGTTGAAGATGACGAGGACAATCTCATGAACGGAGTTCCAGGCACCGTCACTATAATGCGTTGCCAACGCTGACTTGGACCAGCCGTTTGCCGGCTTCATTCCACACCCCGTTAATGCTGTGTTGTTTGTTGAGCATGAAACGTTTGTCGCTGCCGATTCCACTAGGTAACACCGTTTTTGTTGTCGTCGATTTCACTAGGTAACAATGATGCATGTGGCTGATTCTTGCTCCATTTTTTGCTCTTTTATTTTTTGCGCCAAACATAAAATTAACATATCCTCATCTTCAGATGTTTCTTTTTCGAATTACTGGATGTTTTCATTTCGAATTAGTGGATTTTTTTTTGAATTAGTAAAAAATTCTATATTAAAATAGTAGATGTTTCTTTTCTAAATTAGGGGATTTTTTTAATTCATGGATGTTTCTTTTAGTTGCACTCTAAGTTTTGAATGTTTTCTTTATTTATTTTTGGATGTTTATTTTAGTTTTATACTGCTCTTTCCAATGACTTGCAGTAGTAATTACGGCGCTGTGACACGATGAACGGCAATGCAGCAACGGCAGTTCCACAGGAGCGTGATCGTGTCACTCGCGCAAGAACTCCCTGCAGCAGTGACATTAAGGAACGCATGCGCAATTTGCGTGAGAAATCCCTCCAGCAGCAACAGTGCGTCGTACTGCGGAGGTGGAGATGCGGTGGTGACACAGTGTCTGCGCAATAACTGGGTAACACGATGAAAGAGCACATGTCTACGCAGCAGTTTTTTTGCATGTGTTTAGAATAGGTTATGTTGCCTAATCTTAATTATTCAAATTGTCATTAATTCTATTTATTTAAAATTTAATTTTAAAAAAATTTAAAATTAATTTTTGAACAAGTTGTTTAAGTTGACTGGTGGATATGTTGACACCTGTACTTTTTCTTATGCACTTTTGTCATCTTTCTTACCTAATAATAGTGTTTTCTTTAAGAGAAGTATTAGGTAAATAATAATCATCTTGAAATATGAGCAACCACCAATCAAATAAAAATATACTATACCTCTAAATTATTTATTTAAATTTTATTATTAAAATAACCATCTGTATACCTGGTAAAATAAATATTCAATATATCTATTATTCATATTATTTAGTATTTTCATTTTCATTGTCTACTTATACTTTTTGTTTGTTTAATTTTTTAGTATTATTATTGGGGTTCTTAGCTGGAATATAAGGCCGACAGATGCATAGAGCTCTCATCGCGTGAGATGGAGGGAATAGAACACAGGAGCGTCGAAGTGAATGGCATCAACATGCATGTTGCAGAGAAAGGGCAAGGCCCTGTGGTGCTCTTCCTCCACGGCTTCCCAGAGCTGTGGTACTCCTGGCGCCACCAGATTCTCGCTCTCAGCGACAGAGGGTACCGCTGCGTTGCGCCCGATCTTCGCGGCTTTGGCGACACCGATGCTCCTGCTTCCGTGGACAGCTACAATGGCTTCCACGTAGTGGGTGACCTTGTTGCACTTATTCAGTCTCTTCAAGTGGAGCAAGTGTTCCTGGTGGGTCATGATTGGGGTGCACTCATCGGTTGGTACCTCTGCATGTTTCGCCCTCAACTTATCAAAGCTTATGTATGCCTCAGTGTTCCTTTCCTCCGAAGAAACCCCACCGTTCCCACCGTTGACTCCATGCGTGCTCTCTATGGAGATGACTACTATATCTGCAGATTTCAGGCATCCTCTGTCTCACTCACTCGTATACATCACTTACTGTTTGCTCCATTTATTTTTTCTTATTTGATGGATCTGATATGTAGGAAGCAGGCAAAGCGGAAGCTGAGATGGCTCAAGTTGGGGCTGAGTATGTGGTCAAGAACATGATTACAACTCGCAAGACCGGTCCTCCAATATTCCCTAAGGGAGAGTATGGAACCGCTTTCAATCCTGATATGAAACAAGACTTGCCTTCCTGGCTCACTCAACAAGATCTTGCTTATTTTGTCTCCAAATTCAAAAAGACTGGTTTCACCGGAGGATTGAATTACTATAGGAATTTAAACAAGTAAGTTCTCTTGAATCTTAAATTCTTAATGATGAAATATATAGGAAAGTACATTCTCTAGCATTGAAGTGAAGTTTTCAATTGTAAATTGGGTGCAGGAACTGGGAGCTGACGGCACCATGGAGTGGAGCGAAGATCAAGGTGTCAGTGAAATTCATAACTGGTGAGCTAGACATGGTATACACATCATTAGGGATGAAAGATTATATTGAGAGTGGAGGTTTCAAGGAAGATGTGCCAGGCTTGGAGGAAGTCATTATTCAACCAGGAGTGGCCCACTTCAACAACCAGGAGTCACCACTTGATATCACTAATCACATTTACGACTTCATCACCAAGTTTTGATTCCACTAATTTATCATCTTATTATCTGCGACGATTTGGTTCTGTTTTACCATTTGAAGCCATACATATAAGAGTAAGACCACTATGATTAGTGTGTGTTTGGGCATATAAACGTTCAAAGCATTTCATAATATGGCTCAAGCTAATTAATATAAAACAACAACGTTCAAAGCATTTATATTGATGAGTAGTTGAGTAGTGCATTCATAATATTGATGAGAAAAAGTACAGTTAAATAACTCCTAACAACCAACTTTAAATAAGTGTAATTAATAATTATTAATTTTATATTTTTTAAAACATAAAATTTAAGGAAAAATATGAGGAGCCAATGAAATATTTGTACAATGTGTACAATGGAAATTTATGGAGTATTAAAGATATAATCATTAGTATTACCTTTTTTTCGTTAGCTGAAACTTTTAGGATGAGTGATATCATGACATGGTATTAGAGAGCTAGATCCGAAAGGTTAAGAATTCGATCCTTGGTGAACCCAAAATCAGTTTAAGATTTTGAGAAGATGTTTATTATTCCTAATATCCGGATAATTATTATAGATAACATGAGAGATGTTCATTTTGTAACTCAATAGCCAATTGTACATATTATACAAACAGTCCATTGTCTCCATAGCGAGACTCAAAATTTAAATATTCACTAATTTGTTTGTAGGAATTGGGAGCTTGAAGCACCATATAGTGGAGTGAAAATCAAGGTGCCAGTGAGATTCATCACAGGTGAATTGGACATGGTGTACACCTCACTAGGCTTAAAGGAGTATATCCACGGCGGTCGCTTTAAGGAAGATGTACCAAATTTGGAGCATATAATTATTCAAACCGGAGTTGCTCACTTCAACACTATGGAGACACCAGAGGATGTCACTAATCACATTTACACATTCATTACCAAGTTCGGTTTCCACTCCATCTAGATTCTGGAGTCTGGTCTACATATATTTGTGAAACAATCAATCTTGCGTCTCCTTCCTACCTTGTATTCATTAATACGTATGTTATTTAAATAAGCGCGTTGGCAAACTTAGAGGAAAAAGCCCAAAAACAAATATTAAATTATTTTTAATAAATAAATTTGATCAATTCATGGGTGTAAATTTTAAAAACTGTAAATGGAAATTGTATTGATATGAGTGTGTAAAATTTTGATAAATAAAAATATAAAATATATGTTTATTATATTCTGTTCTTGCCTTGTTATAGCCGAACTATAAGTTGTTCCCGAGTAGTAGGAGGCCGAGCTTATCTTCGAGTCGCAATACTCCACCACCAGCCAGCAAAGCCAAAAGGAAAAAGGGGGAAGTACCTGCAAAAAGTACTCCGACGCTCAAGTCAGCTTAGAAGAGTTATCTTAAGGAATTGCTCAGTCTAGAATGATCTACCTTTACCGTTTTCTCTCGATTGCTTTTTATAACCGAGATATTATAACAGTAATATTCCTTAATTTACTGTTTATGATATAACCGATCAAAAGGCCATTTATTGTCATAAACTCGGTGTAAGTAATATGTCGGTTACAAAGATGTTAGCCGAGTTATAACTCGTAACCGATGTATAACGGTCGTATCACAGCCCCCAAGCTTAGCCTGGGTGTAGATAAGGCAGGTTGAGCTTTGAAGTTTGATTCGACCGAGTTATAGCTCGGCGTAAGGAGCCCCCAGGTCAACTTGACGCATCGAATGGGGTGTATTTATTGTAGTATAGCAAAAGTTACCTGAAGAGTTAATGATGATATTTGTCTTTTCAATGAAGGTGCAAGTTCCAAAGTGATATTTATGCCGTTGAAAGTGGGTTTTAATGAAGGGTCAGGATTTTAACTTGGAATTGAAAACGTTTTCTTAAATGAGTGGCTAAAAAGTGACCTTGAGTTACTTTTGTGTGAGGATTCAACTGCTCTAGTCCCTTTGTCTTCGCAAGGGGGTTTAAAGAATGAGCAAAAGAGGTTAGAAATGTTACTCCCTCACTCCTCTTGTTTCTGTTGATTTTCCTTCGCCTGAGAGAAAAAATGAGTGATACGAAAGTAAAGGCGTTGCCTAAGGTAGAAGACGATGGATCATATGGGTGGGTCAGTGAAGATGTGAAAATAAGGGCCTCTCTGTTTTTCGATGAAGAAAGTGTTAAGGGAATAAGTTTAGAAAGAATAATGAGGCCTGGTTTTCACATCGAATTGATTCCATGTAACCGTATGGATCGGGTTTATCATCGAAAAAAGGATTTTGAAAATTTCTATATGTATAGCTGCGTTCTTGAGGAGTTGTTTGTGAAATTACCCTTTACAAAGTTTGAATGCAATATATTAAAGCAGATGAACTGTGCTCCTTCTCAGGTTCATCCTAACGGATGGGCTTTTATAAAATGTTTTGAGGTGTTAATGGAATTCTTAGGGATTGAACCTGAGGTAGAGCTGTTTTTCTCACTTTTTCAAGCAAAAGGCGTTTGGAAAGGCCTCTGGGTAAACCTGAACAGTACACCTGGATTTTCTATTTTTAAATAGTACAAATCTTCTTTCAAAGATTTTAAAGAAATGTTTTTCAAAGTGAGATCGGTAGAACAGGAATTTCCGTTTTATTTAGACGAAAATCTCGGCGAAAAGTTTTCCCTTTATTGGTGTTGTTATCCTAATCATATATTGGGTCCCGAACTGATATCGCCCCAAAACGAATGTATTATAAATTTTTTATTGGAAATGGTTGATCGGGGTGGGTTGATATCTGTGTCAAACTTGTTGCCTTGGGAGGAAAATAGGGCTTCTGTAGTGGAATATTTAGGTAAGGATTTATTGATTATCTGTTCTGCCTTAAACTCTAATTGCTGAGAGTTTTGTTTTGTTGTTTTTAGGTGGGAGATATCCTGGGGTCTCAGCATCGAGTATGAGAGCTCGTTTTAAGATGAAAAACTTTGAAGGGTCTTCCTCTAATTTGGAAAAAGTGGAAGGGGAGGTTGAGATGAATCAACCGATTCCGAAGAAGAAAGGAATTGTGTTCAAGAAGAGAAAGTCCGAAAACGTAGAAGAGGGGAGGAAAACGATTGAGCTCGACGAACTGGCGAGTTTTACTGTTAAGCAAGAAAAGCTCCACTCTTTTGAGCAAGAGGGTGATGGTTCGTCACTGTGGGACAAGAATTTTCCTTTTAACGTTGTGGCAGACAAAGTTGTGCAGTCTGCTTCTGACGTTACTCGTATTGATGAAGTGGGAGATCTCGGTATAGATCAATTTATGCAGGTCAGCTATATGCTTTAGTAGCTTTTAAGATCGGCTTTTGTGTTATTTTTTCTCCTTTTTTTTTGAAAAATTAATTGGGTTTGTAATAATGTAGGTTTTGGGTTTTCGGTTGGCCAGCATTGGTCGGAGTCAGGAAAAAAGGCATAGGAAGATGTTACAAACTGCGTCTGAGAGCACGGAGCTAAAGGGTCAGCTGGAAACGAAAGAAACTATGCTGATCGAGCTTGAGAAGGAGTTATGTGTTGTGAAGGAGAAATTGAAGCTCGAAAAAGAAGAGCATGAGAGTGTAACTGAGTCATTAGAGAAGAAGAAGGGTGAGTTGAGTACGATGAGTGAAAAAATTGTGGAGGTGACAATGAAATTGAAACAGATGGAATCGAGCCGAGATGCCGATATCCTTGATGCCTTCGCAGAAGGTTTTGAACGTGCTGTAATCCAAGCTAAGTTTTTGTTTCCTGGAAACGATTTTACTGCCATGGATCCGAGCAAAGTAGTTCGGAATGGTGAATTAGTTGATGATGAAGATGGAGCTGAAGAGGGCGATGATAATTTAGCTGACTAAGATATTTGGCTTTATTTTGGACTGTCTTTCTCTTTGTCCCTTTTTTGAAATGGAATGATCTGATTCATGTAAAAACTGTTTGTTTTGAATGGTTTATGTTTAGTCATTTTGATGACTATGGTTTTGGTACTGTTTGCTTTGCGGCTGATATGTCTGTTAAATTAGGATATGGTTAATCCTAATTTTTATGTGTCCCAATCTTAGGGTCTGATGAGTTTGATGTGCTGATTGAGATTTTATCAGCGGCTGTTTGCGCATGAGTTATCAATGTGACTTTAAGTTCGGCTGACGATTTTTTTTTTTGTTTTTTTTAATTTTTTTTTAGAGATTGTGGTAAGAGACAATTGATATAAAGTATGTGCAGTGAAATTATGCATAGATAGATATATCAAAGAAGACATATTTTATTTAGTGCAGTACCTTTACAATTGAGATAGGTAAGCTAGCCTCGTTAAAACCTTCTTGAGCAAAACCATATATGGAAAAATCTCAAGGTAGGAAAAAGAGTACTAGCGTGCTGCATTTTGTTAGCTGAAGTATTTCTTCAAGGAACTAACATTCCAAGTGCTAGGTAGTTTTGTTCCATCTAATTCCTCTAGATGATATGCACCTTTGCCGATCACTTGACGTATTCTGTAAGGTCCGTCCCATGTTGCAGCGAGCTTGCCATGGGTAGGTGGTTTACGTGCCGTTTCAGTTTTCCTTAACACCAAATCACCTTGATGAAATGATCTTGGTCTGACGGTCTTGTTATGGCTGATGATTAGATTTTTGACGGTTTAGAATTTACAAATGAATTCTCGTTGCAAGTATAGTTTCTAAACCAATCAATAATCCTTTCATACAAAAAGTTGTTTGTCACTAGTACAAACCCCTAAAATTTATAAACCGAAGTATTGAACCTCGGGTCGGTCTCCCTAGGAATTACAATAAAGTGTCTTGTTATTGGTTGTGAGTTATTTTGGGGTTTTGATATGAAGCATGAAGGATAAATGGCAAGAAAGTAAACTAAGGCCTAAAAAGGTCTTGGCAAGGGTTGGTGGTCAAGGATCTCTATCCTAATCACTAACCACAATATGAGAATTGGCAAGAATTAACCTCATTAAATCATCCTCTAACTAGTAGTAAAGGAAAGTCAAATGAGCTATATCAATCCTAGTCCATAAGTCCTAACTCTCCACTAATTCAATTAGTGAGAACCAGAGTAAATGGCTCCCAATCATCAATTACTTGGACATTAGTAACTCAAGAGTTCCTAAGTTACCTTTCCAAGCCAAGAGTATAAAATTCTACTCTAAAATCCAACCAAGCATTTCATCAAACACTTGGAAGGCATAAAAGGAAAGCATAGTAAAATTGCAAGAAAAGTAAATCTACACTACTCAATTGCAAGAAATTAAACAACAACAAATCAAATGAACACAATTATTATGAATTACCTCTAATTGAATTGAAAGAGAATAGGAGGAACAAAAGTAGATCTACAACAAAACACAAGAACAACATAAAGGAAATTACAATAAAAGAATGGAAGAAGAAGAATGTAGCAACAAAGAATTGAGAGATAGAAGTGGAAGAAAGCAAAGATTAAAACCTAGATCTAAGAACTAATCCTAATCCTAATCCTAGAGAGAAGTGAGAGCTTCTCTCTCTAGAAACTACTTCTAAACTAATCCTAAACTAATGGTAACTAACATATGTTTCCCTCTTCATTCCTTGGGTTAAATAGCATCAGAAATGAGTTGGATTGGGCCCACAAGGCTTTTGAATTCGCTGGCCACATTTTGCTTTAAGTGAACCAGGTGGCAGCAACGGCGCGTGCGCGTACTATGCACATGCGCGCCACCATACGTATAGCAACTATGGCAAATCTTATATCGTTTCGAAGCCCCGGATGTTAGCTTTCTAACCCAACTGGAACCGCATCATTTGGACCTCTGTAGCTCAAGTTATAGTCATTTAAGTGCGAAGAGGTCGGCTTGACAGCTTTTGCGTTTCCTTTATTTCTCCATGAGTTCTCCATTTCTACATGCTTTTCCTTCATTCCCTTGGTCCAATCTTTGCCTCCTAAACCTTAAGTCACTTAACAAACATATCAAGGCATCTAATGGAATCAAGGTGAATTGAATTTATTTATTTTAAGACCTAAAAAGTATGTTTTCACTCTTAAGCACAATTAAAGGAGAAGTTATAAAACCATGCTATTTCAATGGATAAATGTGGGTAAAAGGTCATAAAATCTCTTAAAATCAATACAAGATAAACCGTCAAAACGGGGTTTATCAACCTCCCCACACTTAAACCAAGCATGTCCTCATGCTTAAACCAAGAATGAAGTAAGGGTATGGCATTTATTCAATGGAAACTAACTAAATACAATCTACCTATATGCAACTATCTAAATGAATGCAATTGCTTGGTCAAAATAAATCAATTCCCAAGAAGCATATATGCACAAGGGCTAAGGACTAGCAAGTCTAATCCACAATTGAATAGAGTTATTAAATATTTTTACAAACTTGCATGAAAAGAGATGATCATAGGTGGAAACATGTAATTGAGCATCAAACCCTCACCGGTAGTGTTTGCACTCTATTCGCTCAAGTGTTTAGGGTCGATTCTCTCAATTCTCTCCTAATCATGCTTTCTAAGATTTGTTTTTCTTCTAACAATCAACAAATATTTCATGCATGCATACATATATCATGAGGTCTTTTCATAGGTTGTAATGGGGCTAGGGTCAAGGTAGGATGCATATTTGGTTAAGTGAGCTTGGAATTTGAATCTTTGATAAGCTTAAACTTCCCACCTAGCCTATGACATCCTATACAATTAAGTTCTAATCTAACTACCCATTCCTCACTTTTTCACATACTCATGTATTCCTTTTTAATTTCACAACACCTATGCATTGATTTTATTGGACTATACTTTGATTTGGGGCATTTTGTCCTCTTTTTATTCCTTTCTTTTTTTTCTTCTTTTTCTTTCTTTTTCTATATTTTTTTTCTTTTCCATATTTATTTTTTTTCTTTTTTCTTTTGTTTTTCTCATTTTTTTCTATATACAAGAATCTCAATGCATAAGGTTTTACATTTGATCAATACATGAGTATGTACCCAATTTCCAATATTTTCAATAACAATACAAAATTACCCTTTTATTCACCCAATGTCCCAAGGTTCCCACACTTGAATGATACTCACACACTCTAGCCTAAGCTAATCAAAGATCCAAATAAGGACATTTATTATTTTTCGCTTTAAGGCTTGTAATGTGCTAAAATTAAGAACAAGTGGGTTAATCGTAGGCTCAAATTGGCTAACAAAGGAATATAAAAGGGTTGGCTATTTGGATAAGTGAGCTAATGAAATGATGGCCTCAATCATATAAATGCATGAATACACAAAATAATGGACATAAAGAATCAAACAAATCAAATATTACAATCATAAGAAGAGAATAATGCGCACAAGAAGGAAAATAAGTGGTTATAAGATGTAACCACACCATTAGGCTCAAAACTCACTTGCTTGTGTTCTTAGCTCAAAAACATGATCCACAAGATATATATATATATATATATATATATAATTCAAGCAAGTTCTATAAAAAGTTTTCACTCAAATCAATTGGTGCCCTATAGATAGAAATCTTGAAAAATTTCATTATTTTGACTAAGCTTATTGTGTATATATATGCAAAAATAAGAAAATGCAAGTAAAAATCCTAAAATCCTAGAATGAAATGCAAAAGTGTTGGGATTAGAAATTTGTCACCCAAAATCACCGACCGGTCAGACGACCTCCCCACACTTAAAAGTTTGCACCGTCCTCGGTGCATTCAAAGATGAGCAAGGGGGTACGGCGACTGTCCGGATTGCTACGTGTTCTTAGTCTTGCTTCCGTTATCGCTTGTGGTGCATTATTTATGAAAAACAAAAATATAACACCATAAGATGAGAAGATATAAAAGCAAGGAAGCATACATTGTTGGAATGAGGTAACTCACTAGAATTGAGTGAGTGAATTAGTGTGACATTAATGACAAATAAGTGTGTGAATTCTAAATTGCGCGGTTTAGAACACACATTAGCATAAAAGATATGTCACCAAAGAAGCATGCACTTTACTCATTCTAGTATGCTTGAGATGCTTTAAGTGAACTTGTAAGGTAAAACAAGCATTAAAGAAGCATGAAAGCATTCAAGCCAAACACATATGGATGCATATAATCATGAAATACAATGCATTAAGGTAAATGCACAACATCATCCATCAAAAAGTTGCCTAATCACAAAATAAGGCTCAAATTACATGGTGGCTAGCTATAACATGCAATTCAAAAGAGTTATAAGCTCAAAGGCAATTCTCATCACTTGGTATTCTTAAAAGGTAAGCATGAAGAACTCAAAATCAAGTATCAAAATATAACCTCAATCATAGAATCCAACAAAGATTATCTAAAAAAAAATATTCATGCTAAAATAGCATTTAGGCAATAAGGGGCAGCAATGTATAGTAAACAACGGCAATAATCCAACACTTATAATGAAAAGAGAGAAAATAAAATGAAAACTAACTAATTAACCAACTAAAATAATGGTTATCCATGGTGTTTGGAAGTGTTAGATGCGGGAAGAAGAAAGGAGAAGGAAAAGAAATGGAAGGAGGAGAAGAAAAGAAATGGATGGAAGAAAGGGCATCCACGCGCACGCACGCATAGCGCGCGCGCGTCGATGGCTTATTTCGAGAGTGGCGCGTACGCGTCATGTGCGCGTGCGCGCGAGTGGGGTTGTGCCAAAGGCACAACATTGGCGTGGTGTAGGCATAACTCTCTGGAAGATGTATGGAATGTGGAACTTCTCAATCCACGCGTACGCACGCATGGCGCACACGCGTGGATGGTCGAAAATGCTTGATGCATGCGTACGCGTGAAGTGCGCGTACGCGTGGATGGTGCTCTGTTTTTCAAAAAATTTTGCTATGTTTTTTTTTTTTTGCACCAATCCAAGCATTCTAAACCTCCAAACAGCTACCAAAACACCATAAAACCTTATTTAACATACTAACTACCAATTAAACTTAACTAACTAAACAAAACATGAAATTAAACTAATTCTACTAATTTGTACAAAAGAGAAAATGAAAGGATTTTACCATGGTAGGGTGTCTCCCACCTAGCACTTTTGTTTATTGTCCTTAAGTTGGACTTATGGGGAGCTCTTCTCAAGATGGCTTGTGCTTGAATTCATCTTGAAACTCCCACCAATGCTTGGTTCTCCATTGTGCCCCAAGATTTCTCATGGATTGAGCCAAGTGTTGATGGAGTTCTTCACAAGTTTGGGGCTCCCAATGTTGATCCTCTTCTTGTAATCCGGGATCCCACACTTTATTTTCACACCCGTCTTGAGGTTGATCATCATTATTAGTCCATCCGGGTGGTGAGTGAGGTGAATTCTCTATATAGTGGCCAACAATCCTCCTAGACCCATCTATTTGAGCACTACTCCAACCTTTGTATTCAACTCTTGAAGTATCGACCAAAATGAGCCTTGATTTGCAACGCCAACCACGAAACATCTTTCGCTTACGCTTCATCCCACAAAGCATCCTAAGTTGACCATCCGTTTCGAGCAAGCCATACTCAAGTGGGATAATGAAGCTAATAGAAATGAATTTTACCCACTCAAGTGAAGGAGTAGATGACAACCTAGGCAAAGATGCTTCCAACGATCTTAACAAAGCGTATTCCACTCCCGTTCTTCTATTTCTAGGGACTTCCACCTCTTCACAAGATTTCTCTAATTCAATCCTTTGTTCAACAACTTTATCTAAACCTTTTCCCTTACTCAAATCATAATAAGGAGTGTGAGAAAAATTTACCTCCTCAACGCTTTTAAATCCAACTGGAGAAGGTTCTTCATGCTCAAAGGATTCTTCACCACTAAGACTTGATGCTTTATCTTCATCACCAAGGGAACTCAATTCTTTCTCTATCCCATCCAAGTCTTCATATGGAATATGCCTTGGAAGGTGTGCACTTTCCTCCCTAGCATCAATTTCAATCATCTTGGAGGGGTTTTCTTCAACTCTATATTCTCATGGAGGCTCCGCATCTCCTAAGTCTTCTACCACTTCTTCCTTGTCTTCAACAATTAAAGCTTCCTCCAATTGTTCTAATACAAAGCAAAGCAACTTCCCTCATTTCCCACCGGAGTTTCCAATCTCTCCTTCATGCTATGTTCTTCCTTTGATTCTTCATATGTAGCCATGGGAGTTCCTTGAGTGTTCAAGCATTGGGAGGCTAATTGATTTGTTACCGCATCCAAGGCGGCCATGAAATTTTGCACATCCATTTTCATCTCTTCTTGCCCTTGAACAAGAACACCAAGGGTTTCATCCATTAGAGATTGGGGTTGGTGGAAGGATTCATCATTTTAGGGGAAGGGTTCATAGTAGGAAGGTGGTTCTTCTTGGTAGAGTTGTGGTGGTTCAATGTTTTCCACTCTTTCCACTTGTTGCACAACACACTCCATGGTTGCTTGAAATTGATCCAATGCTTCTTTGAGATGATCCCTTGACTCTTGTTCCTCTTGAATAATATGATTAGGATCATGTGGCTCTTGGATCAATGGACATGAGTATTCTTCCATGGGAGGTTGTGGTGAAAGGTAGAATTCATCTTGTGCTTGAAAATTTTCATATATTGGAGGTGGTTCATCTTGGTAATAATGTGGAGGAGGTGGCTCTTGAAAATATTGATGTTGGAATGGTGGTAGCTCTATGTGTGGTTCATATGGCTCATATGGTTGTTGGTAGGATGGATATGGGTTAGGGTCATATGAAGGTGGTTGGTAAGAAGGGGCTTGTGAGTATGGTTGAGAGTTATGTTGAGGATATGGTTCACAGACATATGGCGGTGGTTCTTGAAAGTCACAAGGTGATTCACCATAGCCATTGGATTGATATGCATCATATAATGGCTCTTCTTCATAGTGCATTGGTGGAGGTTGTTGCCATGAAGATTGATCATATGCATATGGCTCCTCCCACCTTTGAATGTCCCATTCTTGATACACATCTTCATTATAGTCCTCATTTCCTACAACATGTTGATAACCAAACTCATAACCAAGGTGAGAATCCATGATAGCAAGAGAAAAATGAAAACAAAAATCAAATAAGAAGCAAGAAAATTAAATCCTAAAACTAGTAAGAGCTAACAAAAGCAAACATATTCATACTATTCACATATATACAATAACCAATAACATAACACCATTGCAACTCCCCGACAACGGCACAATTTTGATGATTGGATTTTTGACGGTTTAGAATTTACAAATGAATTCTCGTTGCAAGTATAGTTTCTAAACCAATCAATAATCCTTTCATACAAAAAGTTGTTTGTCACTAGTACAAACCCCTAAAATTTATAAACCGAAGTATTGAACCTCGGGTCGGTCTCCCTAGGAATTACAATAAAGTGTCTTGTTATTGGTTGTGAGTTATTTTGGGGTTTTGATATGAAGCATGAAGGATAAATGGCAAGAAAGTAAACTAAGGCCTAAAAAGGTCTTGGCAAGGGTTGGTGGTCAAGGATCTCTATCCTAATCACTAACCACAATATGAGAATTGGCAAGAATTAACCTCATTAAATCATCCTCTAACTAGTAGTAAAGGAAAGTCAAATGAGCTATATCAATCCTAGTCCATAAGTCCTAACTCTCCACTAATTCAATTAGTGAGAACCAGAGTAAATGGCTCCCAATCATCAATTACTTGGACATTAGTAACTCAAGAGTTCCTAAGTTACCTTTCCAAGCCAAGAGTATAAAATTCTACTCTAAAATCCAACCAAGCATTTCATCAAACACTTGGAAGGCATAAAAGGAAAGCATAGTAAAATTGCAAGAAAAGTAAATCTACACTACTCAATTGCAAGGAATTAAACAATAACAAATCAAATGAACACAATTATTATGAATTACCTCTAATTGAATTGAAAGAGAATAGGAGGAACAAAAGTAGATCTAAAACAAAACACAAGAACAACATAAAGGAAATTACAACAAAAGAATGGAAGAAGAAGAATGTAGCAACAAAGAATTGAGAGATAGAAGTGGAAGAAAGCAAAGATTAAAACCTAGATCCAAGAACTAATCCTAATCCTAATCCTAGAGAGAAGTGAGAGCTTCTCTCTCTAGAAACTACTTCTAAACTAATCCTAAACTAATGGTAACTAACATATGTTTCCCTCTTCATTCCTTGGGTTAAATAGCATCAGAAATGAGTTGGATTGGGCCCACAAGGCCTTTGAATTCGCTGGCCACATTTTGCTTTAAGTGAACCAGGTGGCAGCAACGGTGCGTGTGCGTACTATGCGCATGCGCGCCACCATACGTGTAGCAACTATGCAAATCTTATATCATTTCGAAGCCCCGGATGTTAGCTTTCTAACCCAACTGGAACCGCATCATTTGGACCTCTGTAGCTCAAGTTATGGTCGTTTAAGTGCGAAGAGGTCGGCTTGACAGCTTTTGCGTTTCCTTTATTTCTCCATGAGTTCTCCATTTCTACATGCTTTTCCTTCATTCCCTTGGTCCAATCTTTGCCTCCTAAACCTTAAGTCACTTAACAAACATATCAAGGCATCTAATGGAATCAAGGTGAATTGAATTTATTTATTTTAAGACCTAAAAAGCATGTTTTCACTCTTAAGCACAATTAAAGGAGAAGTTATAAAACCATGCTATTTCAATGGATAAATGTGGGTAAAAGGTCATAAAATCTCTTAAAATCAATACAAGATAAACCATCAAAACGGGGTTTATCAACCGGGGTTTATCAATGGCGTTGAGCTATTTGTTGCTGCAATGCTTTTTGCCGAATTGCTGCTATGGCTCGCACCTCCTCAACCAAGTCAAGCTCGGTTCGGCGGGCATCATCATGGGCTTCATGTTGCGTTCTTAGGGAGTTTTGTGATATCTCGACTGGAATCATTGCATCCGAACCATACACCAAACGGAATGGTGTTTCCTTAGTTGTTGAATGTACCGAGGTATTGTATCCCCATAAGATCTCTGGAATAAGCTCGGCCCATAAGCCTTTAGCGTTGTCGAGTTTCTTTCGTAGAGCTTGGAGGAGGACCTTGTTGGCAACTTCTGCTAAACCATTGGATTGAGGGTGTTCAACTGAAGAAAAATGTTGTTTGATTTTCAAATTATGCAAAAAAGTCTGAAAATTATGGTCTATAAACTGGCGACCATTGTCAGTTACAATATGTTGAGGTATACCAAGTCTACAGATTATATGCTGCCAGACAAATGATATCATTTGTGCCGATGTAATTCTGGCTAGAGGTTGAGCTTCAATCCATTTGGAAAAGTAATCGATTGCCACAACTAAATATTTTACCTGTCTTGGTGCAGTGGGAAAAGGTCCGAGGATATCAATTCCCCATTTATTGAATGGCCAGCTTACCATTGACTGATGCAATTCTTCGGCTGGGATATTTAGTGTAGGGGAGTGCTTTTGGCAGTGAACACAATTTCGAACTTTTTTCTGACTGTCTTCCCATATGGTCGGCTAGTAAAAACCGGCACGGAGAATCTTGCGTGCTAGCCTCCTTGCTCCTGAATGTGTTCCACAGATGCCCTCGTGAACCTCAGCCAAGGCTATTTCGGCCTCTGATCTGTCTAAGCATTTCAATAATGGTCGAGAGTAACCTCGCCGATACAATTCGTCATTCAACAATGTAAAGAAAGATGCTTGTCGCTTAAACTTTTTAGTGTCTTTTACTTCCAGTGGAAGTTCCGCATTTTTGAGGTATTGGATATATGGCTTTTGCCAAGTATCCTCGGATTGAGGGTTGCCGATCATATTTATGCTCGGCGCCTGCAAGATTGACTGTAAAAGCGAAGCATTATGTGACTGACTTGAAGCTAACTTAGATAATATATCTGCCTTGTGATTCTGATCTCTTTCGATGTGGGTAATGTTGAATTTGGAAAAATGGTTTATTAGTTGATTGACGATTTCAAGATATTTTGACAAAATAGGGTCTTTTGTCTGAAAACATTGATTTACTGTTTAAACGACTAACAAGGAATCACAATAAACATGTAAATTAAGGACTTGTAACTCAATGGCTAACCTGAGCCCTGCAATGAAGGCTTCGTATTCGGCCTGATTGTTGCTAGCTTTAAAGGAAAACCGAAGAGAATGTTCAATAATAACTCCTTCGGGGCTCTCCAAGAGTATCCCTGCACCAGATCCCTGGGGGTTTGATGCTCCATCGACGAATAATACCCAATTTTCGGTATCTTCATTTGGGTCTGATCCTGTAAATTCAGCAACAAAATCGGCTAAATACTGTGACTTCACCGATGATCTAGGTTGATACTGAATATCGAACTCTGAGAGTTCAATTGACCACTTAATCAGTCTCCCTGCAAGCTCGGGCCTGGCGAGGATTTGTCGCAGTGGCTGAGAGGTTCTGACTTTGATTGTATGACTCTGAAAATAAGGACGAAGTCTTCTTGCTGAAAAGACGAGAGCATATGCCAACTTCTCTAGCTTCGGGTAACGAAGCTCGGCATTCTGAAGTGATTTGCTTACAAAGTAAACTGGCTGTTGTGTTTTATCGTTTTCTGCAACAAGAACAGCACTAACTGCTATATCAGTGATAGATAAATATAAATATAATGTCTCGCCAACCTTAGGTTTTTGCAAAACAGGTGGTTTAGAAAGGAATTGCTTTAATCCTTGAAATGCGAATTCGCAGTCTTCGTCCCAGTGGAAAGCCGTGTTGTTTCGTAAACATTGGAAAAAACTTGCCAATTTAGACGCCAGACATGGCAGGAATCTGGAGAGTGCTGCTAGTCGTCCTGTCAGTCGCTGCACCTCTTTGATAGTTGTGGGACTATGCATGTCGAGGATCGCCTGACATTTTTCCGGATTTGCTTCGATTCCTCGACTAGTGAGAATGAAACCGAGGAATTTACCGCCTTGGACACCAAAGGCACACTTTTCTGGATTAAGTCTCATGTTATAAGCTCAGATCTGTCCGAATATCTCGGCGAGGTCTTTTATATGGGATTCGCCGATCTTAGTTTTTGCCACCATGTCGTCAACATATACCTCGATGTTTCTCCCTATCTGTTGGTCAAAGACCTTATTCATCAGCCGTTGGTATGTTGCCCCTGCATTCTTTAAGCCAAAAGGCATAACGTTATAGCAATAATTACCATATTCAGTGATGAAAGCTGTTTTTTCTTGATCTGATGGATGCATAAGGATCTGGTTGTAACCAGAATATGCATCCATGAAACTTAATGTACCATAACCACAAGAATTATCTACTAAAGTATCAATTGAAGGTAAAGGATATGCGTCCTTTGGGCATGCTTTGTTTAAATTAGTGAAATCAACGCACATGCGCCATTTACCGTTATGTTTCTTTACCATTACGATGTTGGCTAGCCAAGTGGTGAACCTGATTTCTCGTATGAAGTTTGCGTCAATGAGCTTTTTAGCCTCGGCCATGGATGCAAGTCTCTTTTCTGTGCCGAGGTTTCTTTTCTTCTGAGCTATTGGCCGGGCTGCCGGATTAATGGCGAGCTTATGCGTAATGATAGATGGATCTATTCCTGGCATGTCTCCTGACGTCCAGGCAAATAAGTCGGTGTTTTGTCTCAAGAAACTAATGAGCTTGTCTTTTTCTTTGTCTTCCATGGATGTGCCAACAAAAGTGAATTTGGTGGGATCATCGGTCAAGGTAAGCTTTATTAGCTCTTCATTGGGTAAAGGGCGATCTTGAAGGTCGGCTCGGAGATCCAACTCGGTTAGCATTGGATGCTCGGTTCCGATAGAGTTTACGCGTTTGTCACTATTTCTCTTGATAGGCTTTAGGCTCGTGTTATAACAGTACCGAGCTTCTTGTAAGTCGCCATGAACTGTGGCCACCGTATCGTCCTGCGTAGGGAACTTGACACAAAGATGAACAGTAGATACAATTGCAGCAAATCTGTTTAAAAAAGGTCGGCCTAAAATGAGATTGTAAGGGCTGAAGCTGTCCACCACGAGGTATTGAATGTCCTGTGTTCTACATAATGGTTGTTCGCCTAGTGTGGTTTGTAACCACACTGAACCCATGACCGGGACTCGCTCTCCTGAAAAGCCGATCAGGTCTCCTACATATGTTTGCAAAATGTTAGTACTTAATTTCATTTTTTCAAATGTGGTAAAGAATAAAACGTCGGCGCTGCTGCCTGGATCCAGCAGTACTTTCCGAACTATTAAATCGCCGAGCTGAATGGAGATGACGACAGGGTCATCCAAATTTGCATCATGAGCACAAAAATCGGTTGGGTAGAACGTCATCTCAGGAACCTTCTGCGCCGGCTGAGTATTGTTGGTGGTATTCCCAAGTGCGAGCATTGCTCTATATGTGCACTTTCTAGCGGAGCTTGTATGCCCCCTCCTACGTAGCCCCCTGAAATGCAGTTAATTACACCTCTAGGTTGAGTGGGAACCTTCCCCTTGTCTTTTGATGAAGTTCCTGCGGAGGATGGTTCTGCTGTAGAAGTGGATCTATTCTGCATATGACCTGCAATGAATTTATCAAGATGCCCCTGTCGTGCCAAACGTTCGAGAAGATCTTTTGCGATCACACATTCATCGGTTGTGTGACCGAACTTTTGATGGAACGTGCAATACTTGGATTTGTCAGCATTTTTTGGCTCTGGATAACTCCCGGCTTTCCGAGGAGGTTTTATCAACTTAGAATTTAGTATTTCCTTGATGATATCATCTCTCTTTGCATTAAACTGTGTGTATGATTCGTAACGAGGTGTCGGCTTGAAGCTCTTTCTATTTTCTCGAGGTTTGTCATCCTCTTTGGTGGATGCCGACCTTTCAAGACTTCCGAGCTTGTCGAAGCTCCTCAATATCTATCTGTCCCTTGGCCTTCTCACGAAACTCGGCCAGAGTCTTTGGTTTGGCCACCGCGATAGCCTCCTGGAATTTTCCCTGACGGAGGCCACTTTTGATGGCATGTAAATGGACTTCAGGGTGGAGATCGGGGATCCTCATTGCTATCTTCGTAAAACGGGTGATGTAGTCCTTCAGGCTTTCTTGAAGGCCTTGTTTAACAGTCGTCAAGTAGTCGGAATCATGTAGGTATATCGTAGATGCTGCGAAGTGATCCTCAAATTGCTTTGCCAGCTCCTGGAATCGGGAAATAGAATCTGCAGGCAAAGAGCAAAACTAGTCAAGTGCAGGACCATCTAAAAAAGAAGGAAAACAGCGACATAAAATTGGGTCAGATGCACCGTTGACAATCATAATTGATCGGAACTTCTTAATGTGTTGCTTTGGATCTCCCAATCCATCATAAGGAGTTAGCGTTGTTGGTAAAGTGAATTGTCTAGGTAGTTGGAAATTCATGATATCTGCTGTGAACGGTCTTGTGGAGTTGTCAAGCTCGTCTCCGTCGGTCTCGGCTCTTTTTTCGTTATCCCGAGGACCTCCGCCTTCGCCGCTCTGAGGTGTCTCCGAGACGTGTGTGCGGCGTTCATCATCATTGTTCCGTTCATTATGATCGTTACCGTGTTCAAGGCGAGCATTGATTAATTGCTCCATTTGCTGTTGCATCCGTTGATTCTCGTTTCTCATATGCTCGTTTGCCTCGGCCATTTGCTGGTTTGCCTGTTGAAGCTCGGTTACCATACGAAGGAGCTCGGATGGCGTGGGGGGAGGTGCGTCGACCATCACTAATCGTCGGGGTGTTTGGGACCTGAGAAAGAGGGATTTCAAGCTTCGGCCCCACGGTGGGCGCCAAATGTTCTTGCCTGGTTATAGCCGAACTATAAGTTGTTCCCGAGTAGTAGGAGGCCGAGCTTATCTTCGAGTCGCAATACTCCACCACCAGCCAGCAAAGCCAAGAGGAAAAAGGGGGAAGTACCTGCAAAAAGTACTCCGACGCTCAAGTCAGCTTAGAAGAGTTATCTTAAGGAATTGCTCAGTCTAGAATGATCTACCTTTACCGTTTTCTCTCGATTGCTTTTTATAACCGAGATATTATAACAGTAATATTCCTTAATTTACTGTTTATGATATAACCGATCAAAAGGCCATTTATTGTCATAAACTCGGTGTAAGTAATATGTCGGTTACAAAGATGTTAGCCGAGTTATAATTCGTAATCGATGTATAACGGTCGCATCATATTCAAAAAATTGGTAAATATAAATGTAAATGATAATATTTATTAGTCATGTAGTATTGTTCTTTTTAATTACCTCTAATATAACAATTTTGCTAAATATCCAACTAGAGTATTAACCAACTCTATTAATTTCAATAGGCTAAAACAAAAAATCTAATAATGAAACAACAAAAACTCTGAAAACAATTTTTTTAAATTTTACTCTTACAATTAAAAAATCAATGCATGCTGAAACATCTCCCCTTTTTCCTATCCTCCCCAACAAACTCTGTTATTCTCCCCAACAAATTCTGTTGCCGACCACGCTAAAGATGACGAGAACAACCCCATGAATAGAGTTTCAGGCACAATTACTGCTGTAATGTGTGGCCAACATTCGCCAATTTCATCATTCCACACCCCGCTAATTTTGTGTCGTTTGCCGAATACGAAACATTTGTTGTCGTTGATTTTAAATTTTGTTGTCGCTAATTTCAACATTCACTAATTCTTGCTTTATTTTTTGTCTTTTTTTTGCACATAACATAAAATTAACATATCCTCATCTTTAGATGTTTCTTTTTCAAATTACTGAAAGCTTTCATTTTGAATTAGTGGAGGTTTTTTTTTTTTGAATTAGTGAAAGTTTCTATGTTAAAACAATAGATGTTTTTTTTTAATTAGTGGGTTTTTTTTTAATTTGTGAATATTTCTTTTAGTTGCACTTTAAGTCTTAGATGTTTCTTTTGTTTGTATTTTGGATGTTTGTTTTAGTTTTATACTGCTCTCTCTAACGGTCTACAGCAACAATCATTACGTCGTGACACGACGAATGGCGATGCAGCAACAGCAGTTTCACGGGGGCATGTGGGATCGTATCACTCGTGCAAGAACTCCTTGCAGCTGCGACGTGAAGGAACATACGTGCAATTTGTGCGAAGAATTCCTCTAGTGACGACAGTGTGGCGCACTGTGAAGGCAGAGATAGGCGGCAGCACATGTTTTATGTGATGGCTGGTTGACGCGATGAGAGAGCACATGTCCATGCAGCGATTTTTTCGTAGAATAGATTACGTTGTCTAATCTTAATTATTTAAAATTTAATTTTTTAAAAAAATTAAAATTAATTTTTGAATAAATTGTTTAAATTGGTTGGCGGGTGCGTTGACCCATATACTTTCTCTTATGCAAATGACATCATGCATGTGATCAATCATTCATTTTTGTCATCTTTCTTACCTAATAATACTGTTTTCTTTAATTTTTTAGTATTATTATTGGCATAGTTATAAGAATTAAACCGGTGATCAAATTAAATTACTAATTTACTGATTTATTGATTTAATTGATAAATCACTCATTGAATCGATAAAATCGATTATATGTAAATAAAAATATTAAATAGTTAAAAAATTAAAAAATTAAAAATACATATCTTCTCCAACATTTTAAGAATAACTAAATCTCAAATTTTAAAGACAACTAATACAAAGATAAAAATAAAATTAGTTAGTACTACTATATATAATATTTTAATTTGACACAATAAGAATACCAATCCATAATATCATTTAATTTTAATACTAATATTAAAACAGATAATTTTAATCACAATACTAACATTAAAATAGGTTAAGATTAATAAATTTTTAATAAAGTTTATATTTCTATTAATAATAGTATATAATTAAAAATATAATTAATTTAAAAAATATAAAACATAAAATAAAAATTAAATTAAATATTTATAAAATTATTTAATTTAAAAATTTATTATATAATTAGTCTTTGTCATATATAACATTGGGAAGTATAATGATAGAGTGGCAATGAAGATGGCTGCAACCAAAAAAGTTCCCTGTTCAACTCAGGTGGAAATGCAATGTTACTGAACTGGTTGATTCGATTTTTGCCGATTCTCACCGGTTCATATTGGTTTCATTCTTAAACAGTCTAAGGAATGAATCGAATCGGTTTATAATTCGGTTCACTAATTTTTTTGATCGAATATACTAATTCGGTTCGATTTTTACAACGATGACTATTGGGGTTCTTAGCAGCAATATAAGGCCGACAGATGGATAAAGCTCTCATCGCGAGAGATAATGGAGGGAATAGAACACAGAAGCGTGGAAGTGAATGGCATCAACATGCATGTTGCAGAGAAAGGGCAAGGCCCTGTGGTGCTCTTCCTCCACGGCTTCCCAGATCTCTGGTACTCCTGGCGCCACCAGATTCTCGCTCTCAGCGACAGAGGGTACCGCTGCGTTGCGCCCGATCTTCGCGGCTTCGGGGACACCGATGCTCCTGCTTCCGTGGACAGCTACAATGGCTTCCACGTAGTGGGTGACCTTGTTGCACTTATTCAGTCTCTTCAAGTGGAGCAAGTGTACCTGGTGGGTCATGATTGGGGTGCACTCATCGGTTGGTACCTCTGCATGTTTCGCCCTCAACTTATCAAAGCTTATGTATGTCTCAGTGTTCCTTTCCCCCGAAGAAACCCCACCGTTCCCACCGTTGACTCCATGCGTGCTCTCTATGGAGATGACTACTATATCTGCAGATTTCAGGCATCCTCTGTCTCACTCACTCATATACATAACTTACTGTTTGCTCCATTTATTTTTTCTTATTTGATGGATCTGATATGTAGGAAGAAGACAAAGTGGAAGCTGAGATGGCTCAAGTTGGGGCTGAGTATGTGGTCAAGAACATAATTACAACTCGCAAGACGGGTCCTCCAATATTCCCTAAGGGAGAGTATGGAACCGCTTTCAATCCTGATATGAAACAAGACTTGCCTTCCTGGCTCACTCAACAAGATCTTGCTTATTTTGTCTCCAAATTCGAGAAGACAGGTTTCACCGGAGGATTGAATTACTATAGGAATTTTAACAAGTAATTAAGTTCTCTTGAATCTTGATATTGAAATATACAGGATATAGTATATTCTCTTGGATTAAAGATAAGTTTTCAATTGTAAATTTGGTGCAGGAACTGGGAGCTGACGGCACCATGGAGTGGAGCGAAGATCAAAGTGCCGGTGAAATTCATAGCAGGTGAGTTGGACTCGGTATACACATCGTTAGGGATGAAAGATTATATTGAGAGTGGAGGTTTCAAGGAAGATGTGCCAGGTTTGGAGGAAGTCATTATTCAATCAGGAGTGGCCCACTTCAACAACCAGGAGACACCACATGATATCACTAATCACATTTACAACTTCATTACCAAGTTCTGATTCTACTAAATTATCATCTTATTATCCACTACTGTTTGGTTCTGTTTTACCATTTGAAGCCATACATATAAGAATAAGACCACTCATCCTGCTCTCTCGAATATATCTCTCTCTTTAATTTTCACTTGTATATGTCATCCTAAATTTATTTTTAAAATCCGGTTTTAACTTAATAATGTATGGCTAAAAGGAGTTATTTACTAATCAGATACATTAAAAAGACTTGTAATGTAATCCCATTATGAATTGTAGGTGTGTAACTAACTGTGAACACAATGCTTAGCAAACCACAATTTTTACAGATTATAAAGCCAACAAAGTAAAAAGTACAACTAATATTCATAAATTACCATAAAACATACACCAGAGAGTTGAATTGATCATGTCATATCCGGTCGGTCATTTCATAGGGATAATTTTAAGATTACTCTTATGATTATACCAACGAGAAGAGGCTCAGTTTTTTCAATATTGGCATTGGTGAGGAGTTGTGCAGAGAAATGGGATATAGGGGTGTTAGACATGGGTGTGGGGCAGCTTTTTCTGATCCATGGCAGGGGGGGGATCGGACCCAGCGATTGGGCTGCGCGGGAGAGAAAGTTGAATTTAGATTAGGATCGTTGGGACCGATTCCAATGTTAACAATTTTTTTTTTTTGCAAGAAAGGGGAATCGGAGGGTACGTTAGGGGGGTTTTTGTTTTTTTTTTTTTTTTAGACATGGACTCGGTGGGTCCGTTTGGCGCAAGTTTTTTTTTTATTTTTTTTTTCGACGGAGTCGCTGGGTCCGTTTTGTGGGTTGAAAGGAAAAAAATTTTTTTTCCAAGGGAGTCGCTGGGTCCGATTGGATGGTTGATGAAAAAAAAATTTTTTTGTGTGATTCGGGGGGTCCGATTTGTATATATATATATATGTGGGTGTGTGTTGGAAACTCGGATCCACTCTTCATAAGTGATTAGTGTATGTTCTTCGGCGTCTTCTTCCCTTCTTCCTGCTGCTGTTTCTCTTCTCTTCTACTTGTCATCGTCTTTGTGATTTTATTTGAACTTCAAGAATAAATGAGAGTTTACTAGATATTTATGTATGAGAGTATGAAAAATGGTTGATAGAGTTACAGTTAGAGTATATTATTTTGGTCAGATTCTATTACAAACACCTGAAGGAGTGAGATTTAGTTGTGAGAAGCCGTTAGATATTGTTATTCCGTTCACGATCTCATTTGAGGAGCTGAAAGGTGTGATTTGTGAGAGGATAGGTTTTCAGATATCCAAAAAAATATCATGTATGGTATATAGATATCCCATACCGGTATTTGGCGGTTTCGTGCAGTATCAAACCAAGTATGTAACCGACGAAGCGAGTATGCATGAGATGTTTTCAATGTATTTTGAAAGTCGCGGTCAGATATCGGTGATAGAGTTGTACGTTGAGTTCGAACAATCTGAAGCTGACCGAAATATTGAAGAGGAAGAATATAATAGTGACAGTGAGGAAGAGTTTGAAAGCAATTACGAAGCAGTTGCTCCAGAAGGAGAAGAAGATCAAGGTGACGGGGTGGAGGCTCCAAATGTGGGAGACGTTGCACATGCACTTGCAAACGAAGATCCCTTTGAGGAGCCGTCCTTCATGCGGGCTCTGGACTTGGAAGCCATGCATGCGCCGGAATTTCCGGAATATATGAGTGCCGGTACGTATTAAATATAAATGTAGAAAGTAGTAGACTTTGGGAAATAATCTATGTTGATAGATGTAAATAAGAATATAAGTGACGTGAAAATTAATTTCTGTGCATTCGTCCAAAGTTTTTGATGTGTTTATGTTTGTAGGATTTGAAAAGTGGTATGACAACATGATAGATAGGAATAATATTGATATTGATGGGGATATATGGAGCATTGGCGTAGTCTTTAAGTTATTAAATGTATTTGCCTTAAATTATTTTGATTTGGCTGTCGTTGTGGCAGAAATTCCTATGGTCGCAGATGGTGAATTTGCAATCGGAATGGAATTCAGTTCTAGGGAAGCTGTATTGAAGGCGGTGAAGGATTATACCATCCGAAGAGGCGTAGACTACCGTGTGTATGAGTCGGAGCCGTTGACCTTCTATGCGAAGTGTACACAGTATGGATCAGGGTGTGATTGGCTTATCAGGGTTAGCATGATCAGCAGAAAGTATTGTTGGGTTATAAGGAGGTACAACGGTTCTCACACTTGTACTAGAGCCACTATTTCTCAGGATCATTCGAAGCTGGATTCGAACACAATTGCGGAAGCAATAAAGCCGTTGGTTGAGGCTGACCCGTCGCTAAAGGTGAAATCAGTTATTGCAGAAGTGCAGTCGAAGTTCAATTACACCGTTAGCTATCGGAAGGCATGGCTGGCGAAACAAAAAGCAGTGGAAAAAATATTTGTACTAGATTATGTCATTTGCTTGTTTATTTTTACGCGTTTGTTTATGTTTATCGTGACATTGTTATTTGAAGAAACTTCTTTACGAGACCTGAGACTTCTTTATGACCTTAGATATGAAATTAACTTATTTTCTAAAAAATCAATTACTTAGTATCTGTTACGCTATTTAAATATATATTAATATTAATTCATATCATATAATTAATCACTAACTAAAGTAAAACAAAAAATATTAATTTATAGATATTAAAGAAAGTTTAATATTTATTTTATTAATGATATGCATAAATAAACCGTAATTAATTTAAGAAGGATTAAATATGTTGAACACAAAAAAAAAACAAATAATATTAATTTATACATATTAATGATATGTTTAAAAAAAAAAACACTCTTAACAGAATCCGGTCCGATTAAACCGGTAGAAACCGGGTCGACCGAACCGGAACAATTAAATATTTCCTCAAAATGATGCAGCTGAGGTTCGAACCCGCATCCGTGCACCATAATAAAAGGGACGTGCTGCCACCAGGCTAGGAAACTTGTTACCAACATTTTTGCAAATTAAATTATATGTTATTATTCTTTAGCAAATGACTTATTATTTTTGTTGTAGTTATAAGTTCACCCATGTTTCTCATAACCTGTCTTATTAACTTCCAAAATACAAGTACTTTCCAAAACATAAACACAACATTAATTTCAGAATACAAGTATTCAACATAGATACACAACATTAATAACAACATACAAGTATTCAACATAGATAGAAAACATTAAATTCAAAATACAAGTACTCAACATAGACACATAGCTACTTTCTTGTTGCCCACTTTATGTTCTCGAGGATGTTCTTGCATTTCTTCTTGGCCTTCTTGAACATGGATGGGGTGTATCGATTAGCGCTCCGACGTGGCGGGTCCACCCTGAGATTGTAATGTTTACCTGTCTCACCTGTACATAATTTAATGAAAGAGACTATCCAATATGATGCAAACACGGGATAAAAAGGCAAAAAAAGAAAGAAAGCAACAAGCCAGTTGACATAATCATAAAGTCGGACCTGCATCATCCGCATCATCAGGAGCATTGTTGCGGGATTCTTCATCCTCATCCATCTCGTCCTCCTCGCTCTCCTCTTGATCCTCATCCGTCTCCTCATCATCCGGTTCTTCCACGAGATACTGATCGGTTTCATGCTCACCTAACCCGGCATTTTCTTCAATCTGACCCATTGATACACGCCGTAGGTTCCTGCTAGTAAAGATCCCCCGACCGCCTTCACTTCTACTGGAATCTCCAGTTTCCAAACCTCCAGAAGCAACTGAGGCAGTGTGGCATGGAATCCTCGCGTCCAAAGAATATCTCCCGGGCATAAACTCAGGTTGATGGCCAAATTGTGACTGCCCTGCATCCGCAGCCATGAAGCCAAGCAACTGGCTAAAAGAAGCAACCTCTCCAGCATCCCATTGTGGAGTACTCCAGCATTGTTGATCTATTGGGTATGACGGGGTATATTGTGTCTGAACATGATATGGTACCGAGGCCTGAAATTGTTCTTGGGAAGCTGGAGGTGGAGGTGGAGGTGGAATTGAATGTGAAACCGGTTCTTCATTGGCTACATGAATAACTGGGCTACCCTCATCTTCCATTACTGGGCTGCCCTCATCATTTATAACTGGGTTACCATCATCATCCATTACTTGTTCACCTTCATCGTTCTCTTGAACCACAACATTTGACAATCTCAAATGCTTGCCATACCGTGCACGATACCAGTCAATGTAAACATCCAATGGATGCTGTGAAGGTTCCACATACTCACGCAGAATGTAATTATACCTGTTTGTCCAGCGCATAATCCATTGTGAATGGGACGGGGCTGTGGCCCAGTCAAGATTCTTAGGACCAGCAAGTGTTTCTCCATGTGCCCTTCCCAGATTTGTTTCCACAGATGGAACTCCCTGAACCAAACCAAATTGTCTTCTAACTCTATCCGTTGCATGCCACTCAATAGATTCAAATGAAATCAACGGAACCGTAGCGCTCCAGACTACTGCGTGCAGGAATATGTCTTCTGGGATTATGCCCGGTTCAATGCGATCCACACCATAAGCAACCCAAACGAACTGAACATAGCATACGACATACGTCACTACAATTAAAATAACAATCAACCTCAATTGAAGAGAAATATTTTCTATTAAAAACACACCTGCCCTTCCTGAACCTCATCTAACGCCTCCCTAAAGTGGGCGAGACTAAGATATCTATACCGATTGTCACCACGCTCCCAGTTACGCCACCTGAAATTATTTATGTTACTATCACATCTTAAATAGAATTATGAACATAACAAGTAACTTGACAATGTTACCTGTTTGCAAGCGGAAAACTGTGTGGTTCCCTAGTAGGGGGCGCAAGATACGGTAGGCGGATCCAAAACCAACCTAACAGCAGTGTTAACGGACCATCGATTTCTTTACAATCAAAACGAGAGGCACGGCATAATGACCGGTATAGGTGCGCCAAACATGCCGATCCCCAACTAAAATTACTGATACTATGAAAATCCCGGAGCAAAGGCAGAAACTTCCAGTGCACAGATGCCCCTGACTTGTCTCCAAGTAATATAGTACCCAATAACAACATAATGTGGCACTTGACGTACCTCTGCATACTGTTTTCGTCAGTCAGTTGTATACGTTCTTTTACACTCCTAAGCCATGTCAATTTTATGCCGCTCCCTCTGCAGTCGGCCTTTCTCGGTGCAACCCCAAACTGATGGAAACACTCACCCTCCAGTGCTTCAAAGCTGCTCAAGGTCATCCCCGTAACCGGAAGGCCGTTCGTCGGGAGGCCCAAAATAACAGCTACATCCTCAAGGGTAACTGTGCACTCACCAATCGGAAGGTGGAAGGTGTGTGTTTCCGGCCGCCACCTCTCAACTAAATCATTTATCAATGCTTTCTGTCCTTGGACTACTCCAATCTGAGAGGCATGATAAAACCCAGTTACCCGTAAATGATCCTCTACGCTTGGATGGTACCGATCGGGAGGCAGTGGGTGGTCACATGTCATCATCCGTGAACTCTGAAAAAACATAACATGTTCCTAGTCAAATCATGAATGATTACTAATTTACAACTTAAATTAATCTTACTACTTCATCGATTATTCATAATTTCTAGCCCAATTACTAAAAAATAACTAACAAATTATCAGACTACAGCATGTAAACATAACTTCAAAAGGTTATCGTAATTCCTATAATTATAATTTCCTAAAATTAATCATAATAATTTACTAATTAATTATAACTTCTCAGCTATTCACTAACAACATATGAACAACATTGTCTAACTAACAACATACAAAATTAAGGTTACTTTAGTATTCTTAGTTTATTTATAATTGAATTCTTATAATTTACCTTTCTTATAATTCTTATAAATTCTTAAATTAATAACAAAAGTAAATTACGTTACTCTAAACTCCAAATTCTAAATCTATTACAAAATCATAATTATAATTTCCAACCTTGATCACAAAAGTTAGTTACTAAACTACAATATCTACTCCTATTACAAAAACAGTTCTAACATATTCTCCAACAAAAAACTATAATAAATCCTAAATATATAATTTCCAACAATAATATCTTACATTTCCTCCAACTAACTAACTAACAGCATGTATACATAATAATAACAAACAATTTACAATCATAATTCAATTTATAACTTTAATCATCAAAATTTATTCATTAATCAAAATAACCGTCCAACAAAATTTTTTTCAACATATTTTCCAATTAACTAACAATATCTAAACATAATAACAAAAAATTAAAAATTTTGCTAACATTAAAATTTTAAAACTACTAATAATCAGATTTTATATTAACTAATTAAAAATTCTAATACCCCTATCAAAAAATTCTTACAAAATCTGTAACAATGAACATATACATCTATCTACTTAACTGCAACATTTAACCATAAAATACAAAAAAAATTCCTACAAACTTTAATTAAAATACAGAAATTTGCAAGTAATTAAAAAATTTAACTTACATAATCAGGATTAGACAAATAATTAACAATGTGAAGTTCAGGACGATCAACATCTCTAGCCTTGATTCGTTTAGCCATATCCACAGATTCACTTGCATGCAAGTTTTTGAAGAACAAGTATGGAGGAGGATGAACTCAGCTGAAGAAATGGGGTGGGGTTTCACTTTGACAAGGATGTTTCGGAGTGAGGGAGTGGGGGAAAGGGAAAGGGGTATGCTGGCTGCTGGGGCACCGTTCTGGGGAGGAGCTCGCGAGCGACACGTGGAGTGCTTCACCAATCGGACCGTCCGTTTCCTCCTATCCCTGGGTCCGATCTGTGGAGAGGAGTCGCTGGGTCCGACTGCTGTGTTGATGGAGAATCGCTGGGTCCGATTCCTCAGCGGGGGGGAAACGCTGGGTCCGTTTCCTTCTATACACCCATTCCTGACACCACAGCAAGGTTAATCACTCTCTCACCCCATATACGGACAAAACACCCCTCCCTCCCCAATATGAAAATTAAAAAGCGACGAGAAGAGAATCAAAACCAATAATTCTTTGTCACTGATGATAAGTTTGACAATCAGCTAAATCAAATTAAACTCCTTTGAAAGCATAAAATGCAAATGAAGCGAATTGATTATACTATGAAATGGCAGATTCATTTAAAAGTTAAAACAAACATAAGTCAACAATTTCTAATAGAAAATTTTAATTTTTGGTTGAGTTAGTTGCTGAAACTGATAAAGACCCAAAAAAAAAAAATTTGAAAGGAAAGGACATGAATCCCAGAGATGGGAGCCAGAGTAGCAGGCTCATTCAGAATATAGCAGCAAAAGTGGGATCTACAAGCGCAGCGTTGACCAATCAGATTGCTCTAACACTGTTCCTTAGCAATGGCCATTTTCTTAAAGATTTTACTATTGTCTTTATATGAAGATATTTTTTTTTTATCATTAAATGATGAATTATATAATTTGATTTTGATTCATTACAAAAATGTTATTTTTTTTAAAGTGTGACTAAATAAATAAAATATACTTTTAACACAAGAATTTTTATAAAAAGATATTTTTAACATCTTACTTTTTTTTTAATGTTCAATTACCATCACAATCAGTCATATAATATACTAATATCACATCAGCTCTAAGTTTGTTAATCATAGTAGATTTATTCAATGTGAGAGAAGAGCTTACGAGAAAGCAATTTGTTCATAATATGGCTCAAGCTAATTAACAACAATGCAGATCTAGTTTCTTAAAAGTAAAACTTAGTGTGTCATGTCTTATTCGGTTATTCGCATTTCTACTTATGTTTCACGTTGTGTTTTTTATGTTGGTTCAATTTGGTGTAATGAAGCCCCTCTATTTGTACTGCATTAAACAATTGGCAATGATACACTGCCAACCCACTTCCAATATATAATACTCGTTCCCTCCCCTAATTGCTTATTAGCAATGGATGACCAATGGACAGAGTTGTAATTTCTTGCTTCTATAAGTTGTCTGCTGCATTTACAATAGGGACAAATTGAAAAAATGGGGGCCATTATTGAGGAGCACCCTTCTATTAATCCACCTTTGGAAGAATCCAAACTACAAGTTCCTTATATATGTAAGGCATAAAAGTAATTAATTAACAAATTATAGAATAACTCATAATATAACCCATTGTGAAATCTTCTGGAACTATAAAAAAAAATATTTTGCTTGTATTTTAATCTTACTTTCGATTAGAGTTATCAACCAAATTTGTATACATATCTTAATTCGGAATGCAGATACAATTTTTTTAAAAATAATGGTTCAAAAACTTTGTATCGATGCTAAAAGAAACTTAAAAAAAAATATTAATTTCTTTATTAATGTAAAGTTTTACAAGTAATTAAGTACAACAACATAATTGCGAAAAAAATTTGAAAAAATTAAGATTTTTTTTTTTTTTAAAGTAAGAGCTCAACACTTAAGTGGAGCATTGTAAATAAATAAAAATGATAAAAACATAACAACTCCTATGTCATCTTGGTATAGCCATCAACAACATGAGTTATTGACAATACCATTTTTTAGCACATGAAAATGATTGCTCCACGCAGTCACCAATCCCTGTTCTCTTACCCTGAAAAATAGCATCATTTCTACTTCTTCAGATACTCCATATAACTGAGAAGAATCCAACTAGCCAAACCTTGTGCCTCTCTTTTTCATTGGCACTGATCTCCAACTCTCAAACTGCTCTTTCAACGTACCAGGGACAATCCATGTCTGTCCAAACGCCAAGATCCAAGCATACCACACCTGCCAAGAGTATTCACATGTAATAAATAAATGTTGTATATTTTTAACATCTTTCTAGCACAGCACGCACACCACATCATTCTGTTGGAGGATACCTAGTCTACTTAGTCGGTCCTTCGTGTTAACCCGGCCTACCAAGACAAACCACGAGAACAACTCCACTCGAGGCGGAATTAGACCTTTTCATATCTCCTTTGTGAATCTGAATCTTATAAGCTCCTCATCCAAAATCTCTTCCTGCAAAACCTGCACAAATGAATTAGTAAAATAAACGCCTTCCTTATCAAATTTTCACACCACTCTGTCTTGCACGTCCGCTATCAGTCTAACAGATTGCAAGACATTAAGTATTTGGTTCAGTGTATCTGTCTCCCATTGTCTCAACTATCTTCTCCATTGTAATTGCCACACCCACTCTATCCCATCCCAAAACCCACAAACCCCAATTACCGATCCTCTTTGGTTTGAAATTAAGAAAAGTCTCGAAAAGGAGTCTTTCAGCTTTCCCACTTGCAACCCATGTATCCTCCCAAAATCTGATAGATCTTCCATCTCCTACTTCCATAACCAGGCCATCAATCATCTTCTACTTGACATGTTGATCCCTTATTTGCACATGACATATGTCTTTCCATGGTCCCCCCTCCGGTAACGTCTGAGTTGACAGCAAGTAATTTAGGTTCAAGTTATTGCATGAGCATATAACCTTCTTTCATAGAGGGCATTCCTCCTTAGAGAACCGCTACCACCATTTAAACAGTAAAGCCGAATTACGGACTACCGCATCACCCACCCCCAATCCTCTTATCTTCTTCGGTGCCTGTACCAGCTCCCACCTCACAAGGGTCATGCCAGGTCGACCATCATCCTTCCCCCAAAAAAACCTAATCTGCAAGGATATAAGTCTTCTAGCAACCGCATTAGGCATCTTGTACAGACTCAAGTAATAAATAGGCAGGCTGTTGATTACTGACTTAATAAGTACCAACTTCCCAGCCTTACTGAGTATCTTTGGTTTCCACAAGTTGAGCTTCTCTTCCACCTTTTCTATAACTGGTTTTCAAGTTTTTACCAACCGCGAATTTGCTCCTAGGCTAATGCCAAGGTAACTTACCGGTAGAGCTGCATCTTAACATCCTAGTAGCTAGCACATCCGAGTAACCCACTCCTGGTTGCAGTTCACTGGTATCAAGTTAGACTTCTCAAAGTTAATACTCAACTCAAACATCATTTCAAAGCACCTCAAAAGTCTCTTATAGTTCCTCAACGTCTCCTCCTCCGGTGGGCAGAATAATATAGTGTCATCAGCAAATTGTAAGTGTGATAACTCTATATTATCCATACCGACTAATAATGGAGATACCCGACCATTTCTAATTGCCTCTCCGATCATCCTGTTGAGCACGTTCACCACCAAAACAAACAAGAACGGTGATAATGGATCGCCTTGACGTAGTCCCCTTTCCATTTTGAACGGTTTTGACGGTGATCCATTAACCAGGATAGAGATAGAAGTCGAAGTAACACACTCCCTAACTCACGCCCTCCATTTTCTTCCGAAGCCCATATTCTCCAGTACAGTATCAACAAAGCACCATTTGACTCTGTCATATGCTTTTTAGAAATCCAGTTTAATAATCGCTGATTTCTTCTTCTTCAGCTTCAACCATTGCACGGTTTCACATGCAATTAACGCTCCGTTGTGTATCTTTTTTCCCTTCACAAAGGCACTCTGTGATTCCCCGACTAGGCCTGGTATAACCCTCCTCATTCTTCATGTCAACAATTTAGAAATAACTTTATAGACACATCTCACCATACTGATGGACCTTAGATCTTTTATAAGTCAGTTGCATAATTGAAGTACGTTATACTTTAAATTGGAACTAATTTTATTTATATTACATTTTTTAAATTATTTATTTGAGATAATCTTATACTTTAAGTATATTTGGATACCAAACATAGTTAGAACCAAACCGACAATTAATTTACTTAGAATAATAGATTAATGAGTTACTGATTCAATCGTCAGATAACTGGTTGAATTAATTAATCTGATCATAATTTAATAATTATATAAAATTTTATTATATTTTTCTTAAAATAGTAATTTTAGCTTTTATTTTTTACCTATTGTATTCTCCAAGTATTTAATTAAAAATATTGTTTAATAAATATAATATAACTATAGATAGAAAAAGTATGTTATAATAAACGAAAGTATTTTTGTTTTTTTACATAGATGTTTAACAAAATTTAATATTTATTTTAATAATTATTTAAAATAAGAAAATATAGTTAATTTGAAAAATTAAATTTGAAATTAAATAAATATAAAAATAACATTGAACAAAAATTTTAGGTAATATATATTTTAAGAATTATTCTTCACATACAAGTCATTTTTCTATACAAGTCCATACAAATCATTTTACCCTAATTCACCTTACGCGCCTCTTAATCTAACTAACTTTTCAATTAACACGCGAATATATTTATGCCTTTTTCGAAATGATTTCATTTTTATTTTCGAATTTTTTCAACGTTTTCGATCTACGGGTCTCTTCCATCTCTGCATTCTCTGCGTTTCTCTTCGTTCGTTCTATACATTTTTGAAATCAAGCTCTAAAATCAGTTTTGAACAGTTATCTCGTTATTGAAGATAATGAATAATTCAAGTTCAGATTGTCAATTGAACCAGAACAAAGTTGATTATTATTTTGAACCCAATCAAGTGACTGAGGTGTGATTCGATTCTAGTTAATGTTTTTGTTAGTAGTTTATGATTCTTTAGGTGAATAATGTTGTTTTTGTTTGTGAAAATTATTGTTCATCGTGGATGGTTTGAATTGAACGTAATATAAAGTTCTGCATTAAAGAAAATATTTTTCTATATTTACAACAAATTTTGGTGTAATATGAAGATATTTGAGTGTATTGCTTAAGAATTTTTTGTGTGTATGTGTGCTGATAAATTTTGCATAATTCAAAACTCTTCATCTTCCTCATTTTCTGCTGCTGCTTCTTTTTTTCCATCATCATCACCATCTTCTTATTCTTTTTCTCTTATTCATATTTTTGTTTTTGTTTTACCTTCTCAAGTTTCTTCTTGTTTTACCCTTTTAACAAGAATAAAAACAAAAAAATCATATAAAGAAGAAGAAAAAATACATAATGATGCAAAATTACTTGGAAGAGGATGAACTTATGTGCATTCAACTAAAAGAAAGAAAGAAATAAGAAAAAAAAGAAAAAAAATACAGCATTAGAGGAAATATTTTTCTATATTTGCAGCAAATTTAGGTGTAATACGAAGATATTTGGGTGTAATACAAAAATATTTGAGTGTATTGTTTAAGAATTTTTGGTATATGTGTGCTGATAAGTTCTGCATAATTCAAAACTCTTCTTCTTCCTCCTCCTCATCTTTTGCTACTTCTTCTTCTTCATATTCTTATTTCATTTTCGCACAATTCTTTTCGAATTCAACTTCGCAACTTCCTTTACTTTTCGTGACGATTTTTAGAGATTTTTGAGAGATTTTGATCCTTATTTAAATTTTGAGCATTGCGATTTTGATTGAGGAAAAAGACCCGTTTGCGTTATTCAAAAATTAGGGAAGCGCGTGTTTACACGCAATCTAATTAAAGGTCGTTTTTGTTAGGTTTGAGTCAACTTGTATGAACTTATATACCAAAAAGACATGTATGTGTAGCAGATTTCATATTTTAATTCACACATATATTAATAAAGACAAAGATGGAGTTAAGCTTCTCTACCTTCAGAATGCATGTTCGAATAGGGGTGGCAACACTACCTGAGCTCGCGGGTATCCACCCCACCCCTACCCGTTCGAGGCAGGTAATTACTCGCTCCCGCACCGGGGCGGGTTCTTGGTCGGGGCGGGATGGGGTCGTGTTTAGGTTAAACCCGCCCTTACCCACCCCGGTATATATAATATATATAAATATATATATTTTTAATATATAATATGTAATATATATAAAATAATTAGTAAAATGATTAATAATATTGTATCATATTTAAATTTTAACTTTAATTTATGTTATGTATGTAAATGATGGTTATATAATTTTTAAATTTTAATTTTATTTGTTGGATTTAATAATTATAGAGACGGGTGCCCGTAGGAGCGGGTTAGGGTTTAACACTTTATTTGTCATACCACATACGACTAGATTGTCGTAAACCATACAGTGACTTTAGTAGCTTACAGCATTGATTCGGTTGAGGAGATGGAAATCCGGGTGGCAGAGTCATATAAACATCCTCAGAAAGATCTCCATGTAAGAAAGCATTATTAACATCCAACTAATGTATGTGCCAATGCTTCATAGAGGCCAATGCCAAAACTAATCTGATGGTGGCATGCTTGACAACAGGGGAGAAAGTTTCCAAGAAATTAACACCTTCAGTTTGAGTGAACTCTTTAGCCACAAGGCGTGCTTTATATCGATCAACTGAACCATCACGCTTGCGTTTGATGCGATAGACCCATTTACAGCCAACCGGCTTAACCCCTACAGGGTAATCAACAAGACGCCAAGTTTTGTTCTGCTCAAGAGCATCCAACTTATCTTTCATAGCACTACGCCAATTAGAGTGTTGATTGGCATCCTTAAAAGACTTTGACTCAACGTTAGAATGTAGAGATAAAAGAAACTTTTTATGTGAAGATGAAAGAGAAGAAAAAGACATGACTGAAGATAAAGGATACTTACATTTTGAGGGAGATTGATTTGTAGAGATGAGAGAAGAATTACACAAGTAATCAGAGAGATATGCAGGAGGTTGGCGAGGCCGGTCTGAATGACGAGGATGGAGTTGCTCAGGTGGTGAAGAAGGTGACGGGGGATGAGAATGTGATGGTAGACTGGTGTCTAGTGTTGAAAGTGATTCGGTGGTCATGGGTTTAACTTGGTTAGGAAACGATAGTGAGGAAGAAGGAGAGGTTGTTGGAGAAAATAAAGAACTAGGTGGAGTTGGGTCAATGGGTATAGGTGAGGGTTCGACTGGGAGACTAACTGAATCTTGTTTTTGAGAAGGTGTGTTTGGCAATGTTGGGTTGAGTGTATGAAATTGGACATTTTTTGTGACTAAGGGCAAGATCATTTCATAAAAAATCACGTTTCTAGAAATCTCAATTCTTTTATCTTCTAAAACATAAACAATATATCCTTTAAAACCTTGTTGAAAGCCAATAAATATAGCCTTTTGGCTCTTGGATCAAATTTTGATCTGTTTGCCATTAGGGTAGAAACAAAACATAAGCATCCAAAAATTTTAAGGTCATGATAATTTGGTGGATGATTGAATAAAATCTCAAATGGTGATTTAAAATTAATTGCGGATGATGGAACTCTTTTAAGTAAATAAACAGCATAAGACCAAAAAGATGATGGTAAATTAGATTGAAACATAAGAGCACGAGCTATATTCAAAATATGTTGATGCTTGCGTTCTACCCTTCCATTTTGTTGAGGAGTTTCAACACAACTACGTTGATGAATAATGCTCTTTGAAGCATAAAAATCAGGTAAAATAAATTCTGGTCCATTATCGGAACGAATAATTTTGACTTTGGAGTTGAATTGTGTTTCAATTAAAGTAATAAAATTTTTTATTTGATTTTGCACTTCTCCTTTTGATTTTAATAAAGTAACCCATGTAAAGCAACTAAAATCATCAAAAATAGTAAAAAAATATTTTTGATTATGAATAGAATTTTGTTAAAACAGACCCCAAATATCAAAGTGTAATAAATCAAAACTTGCATCGGCTTTGTTAAAACTTTGAGAAAATGAAAGTTTTTTTTACTTAAAAAGATGACAAATGTCACAAGCCTCGTCATGATGCATAGAGATAAAAGGAAATTGTTTATGTAAATGATTAAGTCTTTATCCAGAAAGGTGTCCTAAACGAAAATGTCATATATTGGAAGGTGTAATGGGTGGAGATTGGATGGAATTTATGGAGTGTGTAGTGGATAAATTTTTACCGAAATTGGGTTCAAAAACATATAATCCCTCTCTCATTCTGGCCAAATCAATCGTTCCCAAATTGTTGCTTTATAGAGTGCAAGAAGAAGATGAAAAAGTGAATTCACATATGAGTGCTAAAGTAATTTTTGAAACAGAGATAATACTAAAGTTGAAATGAGATAAATAAAGAACATCATGAAGAACCAAAGATGGTGAAAATTGAACGATTCCTTTATAAGAAACAGTAGTTCGAGAACCATTTGGTAAATGAACAATAATAGGAGAAATTTGTGTGTAAAAAATAAATCAAGACAAATTTGATGCAATGTGATCTGTGGTACCAGAATCAATGATCCAAGTATTCAAGAATGAATCTCGATTTGAAGAATTGTTAACAGTAGAAAAAGTATTGAAAGAACAAAGATAATGAGTAGTTGGACTTGACAAAAGTTCTAGTTGGTTTGAAGGACGAGCTTCTTCATTGAAAGGAAGTGTCATGAAAGAAAAATGTTGGGCTGACGAAAGGTCCAAAAGAGGCTCCGGATGAAGTTGCTGGCCCTTTCTCCTTGATTTAGGACAGAGTAAGAAAGTTGATTATTCATAGCGGGAGGAGAGGTTGAAGGGGTTTTAAGATCTGAATTGGTTGATTTACCCATGGATGTCAGCAGAGCTCAAGAGAATCTGTGATACCATGTTAAAATTGTGAAAGAATAAGAAAAGACGAGAAAAGAACTTTTATTGATTGTTGACTGATTGAATTGAATTGTAAACTATGAAGGTAAAACTAAGTATATATAGAGTATTGGCCTATGAAAAATAAAAGTAAATAAAGATAAGATAGAGATAAAGATAAAGATAACTATAAGATAAGATAAAGACTAAAAATTACAATTGAATTTGTGTATTCTGTTGGACTGAATTTGTAGACCGTGAGACGTCTTTATTGTTGTCATGGACTAAGGTGGAAAAGTGGTTGAATACTTACTTCTTACTGCAGAAACACCACTTCCATTATTTCTTTCGAAAAATTATTATATAAGAAATTCTAATAAATTTTACCTTCTCCTTCTGAAATCTTTAACCCTTGATAGCTCAGAGAAGAGAGTGTAGGGGAGTGGGATTGAGGATTTTAAAATTTAATGGCTCAAAAGAAGGAGAGGAGGATTAAGGGTTTTGGAAATTGTTAGGTCGAAGAGAAAGTGGGAATGGAATATACCAACTCATAATTAATAAAAAATTAAAATTATACATCAACTTTAATTTCTGGTTTATCAAAAAAAAAGACACATGTCCATAAAATTTTAAATCTCAAAACGCAACTAATGGTCCAGCTTTCAGATTCACGTGAAGTCATTTTTGATGACTTCATTATTGGAGTGGCCGCCTTAAATTATTCATTGTATTTCTCTGTCTCAATCATGATATTGAAACAAAAATTACTCTAATCATTTTGGAATAAGCAGCCACCATAAAATAAATTATCAACTGTGGCAATTACGTATATGATTCCATCATGTGATCAATAATTCAGTTTGTCGACTTTCTCAAGTACAAAACTGTTTTCTTAGTATTAATATTCGGTTCCTTAGCACTTAGCAGCAAGATATAAGAGCTTTGGTCACGAGAAATGGAGGGAATAGAACACACAAGAGTGGAAGTGAATGGCATCAACATGCATGTTGCAGTGAAAGGGCAAGGCCCGGTCGTGCTCTTCCTCCACGGCTTCCCAGAGCTCTGGTACTCCTGGCGCCACCAGATTCTCGCTCTCAGTCACAAAGGGTACCGCTGCGTGGCCCCCGATCTCCGCGGCTTTGGCGACACCGATGCTCCTGCTTCCGTGGACAGCTATAATTGTGTCCACGTTGTGAGTGACCTTGTTGCACTTATTCAGTCTCTTCAAGTCGAGAAAGTGTTCTTAGTGGCTCATGATTGGGGTGCAATCATCGGTTGGTACCTCTGCTTGTTTCGTCCTGAACTAGTCAAAGCTTATGTATGCCTCAGTGTACCTTTCTTCCGAAGAAACCCCACTGTTCCCACCGTTGACTCCATGCGTGCTCTCTATGGAGATGACTACTATATATGCAGATTTCAGGCATCCTCTATCTCACTCTCTCACTCATATATATAACTTACTGTTTGCTCCATGCATTTATATATGATGGATCTGATATGTAGGAAGAAGGGAAAGTGGAAGCTGATATGGCTCAAGTTGGGGCTGAGTATGCCATCAAGAACATGCTTACAAATCGCAGGAAAGGTCCTCCAATATTCCCTAAGGGAGAGTATGGAACCGCTTTCAATCCTGATATGAAACAAGACTTGCCTTCCTGGCTCACTCAACAAGATCTTGCTTATTTTGTCTCCAAATTCGAAAAGACAGGTTTCACCGGAGGATTGAATTACTATAGGAATTTTAACAAGTAATTAAGTTTTCTTGAATCTTGATATTGAAATATACAGGATAGTATATTCTCTTATTAAAGATAAGTTTTCAATTGTAAATTTTTTGCAGGAACTGGGAGCTGACGGCACCATGGAGTGGAGCGAAGATCAAAGTGCCGGTGAAATTCATAGCAGGTGAGTTGGACTCGGTATACACATCGTTAGGGATGGAAGATTATATTGAGAGTGGAGGTTTCAAGGAAGATGTGCCAGGCTTGGAGGAAGTCATTATTCAACCAGGAGTAGCTCACTTCAACAATCAGGAGACGCCACATGATATCACTAATCACATTTACAACTTCATTACCAAGTTCTGATTCTACTTAATTATTACCCACTACTATTTGGTTCTGTTTTAGCGTTTTACCATAGGAAGCCATATATATAAGAATAAGGCTACTCGTCCTACCTGCTCTCTGGAATGTATATCTCTCTTTAATTTTCACTTCTATATCTTATCCTAGAATTTGCTTTTAAAGTCCTCTTAAACTGAATAATGAACCTATTTTTCAGTTGCTCCGAGTGGTAGTTTTCTGCACCAATTTGTGCCACCCTACAAACCACATTTATAACCCTACCTACTCAAAACCCAGAATGTTCTAAAAGCAATTATTTACTAATCAGAAACATTATTCAAGGAAATGTAATGTAAGCTCATTATGAAGTGTACGTGTGTAAATTAAAAGATTACTATGTGATGATATCAATGAGAAGAGATTAAAACCAAAAATTCTTTGTTACTAAGGATAAGTTTGACAAACAGCTAAATAAAATTAAACTCCTAAGAAAATATAAAACGCAAATGAAGCTGTTATGCAGATTTTTTGCATAAGTGGATGTAAATGATCGACTATTAAATGTTGTGAGTTCTCAGGTCAATAAAAAATTTTAAGATAAAAGGAAAGGAAAAAGAAGGAATTGAAATGTAAAAGTAAAGAAATAAAAAAAATAAAAAGAAAAAATATAAAATGTAAATGAAAAATATAAACAACAACTGAAAGAAAAGGTATAAGATGTAAATGAAAGACTCAAAGAAAAGGTAGGAGGAATATTTGATTTTTTTTTTTTTGTGAATCCGTTTGCCTAAGTGTGACATTAGCAATTTTAGAGTATTTTGCCAAATAATTCTGACCCTTTATTCTGATCCTAAAATTTATTTATAGAGAATTTTAATAATTAAAAATTATAATTATATCTAATAACTTTTAAGAATCGTTTGTAAAAGACTTGTTCCACATATTTGGACAGTATAACTCTATCATAGGAGAGTATATAACGTAATTGTTTCTAAAATTGGCTCTAATAGTGACTTCCAAAGTTGCTTTCGATCTACACTAAAGTTGGTGGGTTTTTTTTTTTACAGAAAGAAACGTTTTTCAATTATAGAAAAGTCAAACGATACTTATAAATATTAAAAAAATATCAATTCTACGTAGATAACAAAAAGATAGATATCTTATGTATTGAATTAAAATTTGATAACAAGTCTAATATTCGATTATTAAAAATATTAACAAAAAAAAATAAAAATCAAATAGAATTTTTTTTTTTTTAAATCTACACATATGTGTTGCAAACAAATAAGATATATCTTCTTCTTTTCCATATAGATTTGAATATTTTTTGAATTTGAAAATTTTCTTATAAACAAAACTATTTCTTCATAGAGTTTTCCTTCAAGATCTGAAACGATCTGTATTATCAGAACACTACCAACAATCATAACGGGAACCAAAACGCTACCACAAACAAGGGAGAAAAACCACAAATGAGTTATAAAATCAAGAACATAAAGCTAAGTTTAGGTCCGAAGGAAAGTTATCTTAGATCTAGATCTGAATCTCAAATCTAAATCTCTAAAAGAAAAGCAGAAAACAGAAACAAAACAAGAAATAAGAAGCAAGAAGATAAGAGAGAAGAAGTTAAAGAGGTGACGGAACAGTGTGGGCGAAGGTGGAGGAGAACAGAAAACAGAGAAAAAGGAGAAAGGAGGAGAAAGAAGGGGAGGCAGAGGAGACGAAAAAGAGAGAAAAGGTTAAGGAAACAGGAGTTAAATAGAAAATGTTAAGGGAGATAGAAGCATTGAGGCGGCGACGGCTCTCAAAATAACTTTAGGGTTTACCTCAACAGGAGAGAAAGAGAACCGATATTCTTTAAAAATTGGTGGTTCACAATGCAATAATATTTTTGGCACTTGGCAATATTAAAATTTAAACTTATACTTGTCAAAGAGTTCAATAATATATTATCGAAAATATTATTTTTTAATATAACAAATGTCTTCTATTTATGTTTTTTACTAGAAAAAAGAAAATATAAATACTTAATATTATACTCCACTTGAGAGACTGTATTTATGAAAGTAGTTGTACATTTTGCTATAAATAACTAACTAGTTTATTGTATGTAATTGTTGGTACAAAAAATGGATATTTTTTACTATCAATAATTTCGACCATAAAAGTGTGATATTTCAACTGCAGAAACAAAAATGAACAAGTCGAAGCCGATGAAAGTGACCTTTTTTGAACATCAAGATTTACTACTCGATCTTTAAAGCTGAAGAAGAGAACATGGGATTGACATTTGAGGAGTAAGCTAGGACTTGAAAACTAAAAGATACATGAGTGTCAAAACTTGGGAATAAACATTTTTCATGATCAAGGCAATGTCGTGACCGAGAAAAAAGAGAAAATAGAATCGTGGACAACATGCTACATAATTAGTCAATCTTATGGTCTATACATAATAAAAACTCAGAAGAGTTCGGAGATTCAATCCAGAACGCTAGGGTTCACCAAGGATCGAACTCTTGACCTTTCGGATCTAGCGCTTTAATACCATATCATGATACCACTCATCCCAAAAGTTTCAGCTAATGGGAAAATGTAACACTAATGATTATATCTCTAATACTCCATAAACCTCCATTGTTATTTATTTTCTTTATATTATGTTACTGCTTTGATTTAATCGATACTTTATACTTTTATTGTCTATTATTCTATTTGATTATCTATTCCTTAGTTTTGCATCATCATTTATTATAATAAGTTTACCACTAATAATATTGACATAAATTGCTTTGACACTAATTAAATAATTTTTTGATCGAATTTATTCTTTTTAAAAAGAGTTATATCTGTTTTTTCTATTTGAGATCTTGATACAAATTCGTTTCGACACTACTTGTCGAAATCGACAAAAAAACGAGTTAAACAATAATAACACAAATAGATATAAATAATAATTTCCTCAGTTTCTCTTGATCTTAACAGCCATTGTTTTTTAATCTTCAATTACCATGACAATTAGTCATGATTGGTAATAAACTAACATCACCGTCTGAATCTTTTGGAACACCGACAAATCAGATATGGGAAGCATATATGTTAAGAATCACATCAACTCTGAGCTTGTTAATTCATAATGGATTTTAAAGCAATATTCAATGTGAGAAGAGCTTACAAGAAAGCAATATATCTATAATATGGCTCGAGCTGATTAGCAACATTGCAGATCTTAGTTTCTTAAAAAGTAAAGCTCAGTCTGTCATGTCTTGTTCCCATTCCTACATATTTTTTACGTTGTGTTTAATATGTTGGTTCAGTTTGGTGTAATGAAGCACCTCTTTTTGTACTGCATTAAATAGTTGATAGTGATACAGTGCAATCCACTTACAATATATAATAGGAGAATGCTAGGTAAATAATGACTATTTTGAACAATATGAACAACCACCAATCAAATGAAAATATACTACATCCTAATTTAATGTTATTAATTAAATTTACTCTTTTAACCCTATTAATTCACATTATTCACACATTGTTTAAAAAAATTGTTGATTACCTATACTTTTTCTATATAATATTATTTCCCTCCACTAATTGCTTATTAGCAGGCAATATTCTCAGTGGTTGGTGATGATTATGGATGACCAAGTAATTTCCTGCTTCTATGAATTACGCTGCGTTTACAACTAACATGGACAAATTTAAAAATGGGCACCCTTTTATTGATTCACCTTTCGAAGAATCCAAACTACGAGTTCCTTTACATAAAAGTTAAATGGTGTATCTCATTATACAAGGCATAAAACAAATGAACAAATTACAGAATAGAAAAATGCTATATAAGTCATAATATAATATTGATTCATTATAATTCGATTGTAATTTCTCTCGTATGGTAAGCCACTTATAAAATAAATATTCAAATTTTTGAATTATATTATTTTTATTTTTAATATTCAAAATATAATGCTCTATTTAAAGAATGAAAAGGAAATAAATAAGAGTTGAAGGCCGGCTTCGATCCACTATAACACCAGTAAACACCTCCACTGAAGAGATGCCGTACAATGATATTCTGTGTTGCATATAACTGCCGCAAGGACGGACGACACTCTCCATTGAACGAGATATGAATATTCCAAATTCTGAAAATAAATAAATAAGTTGGATAAAGGATGTAGTGTCCCATTTCCATCGTAGGAGCCACTACCCATTGCCGAACCAACTCTCTTTCTCTCCATTTAAATTCATTCATATTCTTCATCCCATCCATACACAAAACAGAACAAACATGGAAACCATACAGCACAGAACGGTGCCAGTGAATGGCATCAACATGCACGTTGCTGAGAAAGGAGAAGGCCCAGTGCTGCTCTTCCTCCACGGCTTCCCCGAGCTATGGTACACCTGGCGCCACCAGATTCTGGCTCTCTCCTCCAAGGGATACCGCTGCGTGGCGCCAGATCTCCGTGGCTACGGGGACACCGATGTTCCAGAGTCGGTGAGCAGCTACACTTGCTTCCACATGGTGGGAGACATTGTTGCGCTCATCGACTCACTTGGAGTGGATCAAGTGTTCCTGGTGGCTCATGACTGGGGCGCCATGATTGGTTGGTACCTCTGCATGTTCCGCCCGGAGAGAATCAAAGCATATGTATGCCTCAGCGTGCCTCTCCTGCGAAGACACCCTACCATAAAAACCGTTGATGGGATGCGTTTCTTGTATGGTGATGACTACTACATTTGCAGGTTTCAGGAAGTGGGAGAAATGGAAGGTCAGATAGCTCAAGTTGGAACACTCAATGCCATGAAGAATATCCTCACAACCCGCAAGACTGGCCCTCCCATCCTTCCCAAGGGACAGTTTGGAAATGGAGTCAATGAATCTACCCCTGAGACCTTGCCTTCTTGGCTCACTCAGGACGATCTCGATTATTTTGTCTCCAAATTCGACAAAACTGGCTTCACCGGTGGCTTGAACTACTACAGAAATTTGAACTTGTGAGTGTGTGTGTGTGTGTGTGAGGGCATGATAACTAATTAATTGATTAATAATTGTAGTTAATTAATTTGTGAATGTGCAGGAACTGGGAGTTGACGGCACCATGGAGTGGAACGAAGATAAAGGTGCCGGTGAAATTCATAACAGGTGATATGGACATGGTGTACACGTCGCTAGGGATGAAAGATTATATCGAGAGTGGGCTTTTCAAGGAAGAGGTGCCGAATTTGGAGGAAGTCATTGTTCAAGAAGGTGTAGCTCACTTCAACAATCAAGAGGCAGCAGAGGATGTCACTAATCACATTTACACCTTCATTACTAAGTTCTAATAATATCATCATCAAATAAAAGCCTTGTCTACTTGGCGTTACGTTCCTTCTGTTTCAAATAAGTTAGAGCTCACTGCTCACTGCTCTTTTTGTTTCACTTGTACTCCATGCAAGTCTTAGAGCAAACCTCCTTTTTTTTCATTTTTATAATAAGCTAAACTTGTCGTAACAATAATTCATTGCATCTCTTCTTCATTCTCTGTTTTCGGTTTAGGCAATTACTTTTTATGAAGATGCTAAAAGCCTAAAAGTATTTTTTTTATGATGATTTTTGTTTAAAAAGTATAATATATTTATTTGACTATATTTTAAATAGGAATAACATTTTTATTATATATAAAAATTTAAGTCCTATAATTTATTTTTTAATGATGAAAATAAAATATCTTTACATTATATGATGACAGTTATGAAAGTAGCCACCTTCGGTTTATACTATGCGTTTTTGCCCTTGTTCTCTCCTTGATTTCTTGGATCAAAGTGCATATCTCAAACTAAATCTGCCACGTAATAAATACCAAGGGAAAAAGTTTGTCATCATCATCACATAAAACGCCACCTACATAACGACACCCAACTCCAATGATGTCTACATCCTAAAATCCAAATGGCCATTAGAATTTAAATTCATTAGAGATATAAATTAAGATTAACTTAACCAAATTGGTAGTTAATTAGAAATTAGAAATTTAAAGAGATTACTGTTGAGGCTGTTGCGAATATCTTCTTCCTAGTACCTGGATGGGCTCTAAATGTGACAAATTTTCCATGTTTTGTTGTTGGAAGGGGGACCAGAACAGAACAGACCAGACCCTAAGTCAAGATAGCTTATCGGGTCGGTAGGCGGATACAGATATTGTCCTTATGTATCACATGCCATAACAGAAAGTAGCTAATGGTCCTTCCTTATTAATTGAAATGTTGATTCTTGAACATATCATAAAAGAAATTGAAGACTAATCTCTGAGGTGATTTCGTCAATTCATTTCAGCACCGACCCGACACTAGTAGGTAAGAGAGAAAAAAATTGTACTAAATTTTTTTATTATTCTTTTTTTTGTACATATTTTTTTTATTATTCTTTAACGTATAGAAGATTACCAAAAGTAAAAAGTGTTTACAAAAATGATATATATAACATTTCTCTTTATAAATAGTTTAAATTAAAAAAATATTATTTTAACAATTAATAACTGCCAGATAAATTATTCAGTTTACCCTTTGTTGTTAAATACTAGAAAACTTAATTCGGTTATCAATTGTTAATTGTCAAGCTACTTTTAGTTGTTGAAATAACATTTTTTCTTTAAATTATACCCCACAATCATTTTAATTTAGAATATTTAAAATTAAATAGACTTGTTTTGCGCATATTTGTAATACGATTTTTATTTTACAGTCGTCTGAAAAAAAATTAAAAATATCTCTCTAAACATATTTAGATATATTCAAATATTATTATATGTCAACATATTTAATTTTATTCTTTAATTTATATTTTAAAATAAATTTAAAAATAATATGTATTATTATTTATAAAAATAAAAATATATTAAATATTTTATATAAATAAAAAAGATATTAAAATGTTTTTAGAAACAATTTATATTTTAATATTTATATTATTATAATTTATTTAAAATATATATAATGTCACGTATTTCATAAAAAATTAAAATTAATACGTCTTTGTATTAGTGCATCTTCTTAGCGTATGGATTTTATAAATTTATTTATCCATAAATTTTTCTTATTAAGTAAAACCGATTACGTTTTCTATTAATTAAATAAATCTTTTTTTATTAAGTTTATATCATTAAATATGTTTGATGTCAAATGCTTTTGATTTGCATATATATATACTCTAGTAAAGTTACCATTACTCCTCCAACTCCCACCGCTTCGGCTGCCCAACTACTGAACTGATGAAACCTTCCTGCTCTAGAGTCAGACACATAAATTCAAATTAGGTGGAAACTTGCAAAAAATTATTTTGATGTGTAGATGATATTTAAGAATTGTTAAATAATTTAATAAATTTAATTAAATTATTATTTAATAAATTTTAATTATAAATTTTATATAAAAATAACGGCGTATAAATGTAAATTTGGATTGATCTATGTGTCCACTTTGTTTTATTTGAGGCAAATTTTTCAATGATAAAAACTCATGTATAATTTTTTTATATGAAATTGATAATTAAAAATTATTTAATAATAATTTAATCAAATATATTAAATTATTTGATAATTTTTAAATATTAATTTTACATAAAAATAATTAAATCTAAATTTTTATTTTTTTTTAATAGTTGGCTAAAATTTTGGAGGAAATTTGAATAAAATGATTAGGCATGAACAATGATGGCACTACCCTATAAATAATTGTGGCTAAAATTTTTAATAATAATATATAATGTTATATAATTAATATTATTTAGTGTATATATATATTCTAATATTCTAACTCTAATTTTATGGTCAATAATAAAGAAATAATAACTTAAATTATTTTATTTAATTTAATATTTATAATTTTATACATATAATATTTATAATTATATAATTATATATCTAATATTATTTAATTATTTTAAAAATAATTAAAATATATATATATCAATCATCTTTAACTATTTTAAACTATTTTTTCGTTATCTCCTAAACTTTTTTGTTTTATAGTATAGATGTAGAATATTTATAACGCGAAACAATTATAAATCAAGAGATCTATTTAAGGAGGAGTGGAAATGTGTGCGAAACAGGTGTATGCCTTTCCCATTTCTATCCCTACTTCAAATTCATTTCATTCATTCATAGTTTCATACACACAGCACCCAACCCTTCTTCTCACATCACAAACATGGAAACCATAGAGCACAAAACACTGGAAGTAAACGGCATCAAGATGCATGTTGCAGAGAAAGGAGAAGGCCCCGTGGTGCTCTTCCTCCACGGCTTCCCGGAGCTCTGGTACACGTGGCGCCACCAGATTCTGTCTCTATCCTCCAAGGGTTACCGCTGCGTGGCCCCGGATCTCCGCGGCTACGGAGACACCGATGCTCCTTCTTCAGTGAGCAGCTACACTTGCTTCCACATAGTGGGAGACATTGTTGCACTCATTGACTCGTTGGGCGTGGATCAAGTGTTCCTGGTGGCTCATGACTGGGGTGCCATAATCGGCTGGTACCTCTGCATGTTCCGCCCTGACAGAGTGAAAGCATACGTTTGTCTCAGTGTTCCTTTCTTGCCCAGAAACCCAAACGTGAAGCCCGTAGACGCCATGCGTGCCTTGTATGGAGATGACTACTACATCTGCAGATTCCAGGTTTTCTTTTCTTATGACAACGACAACTCTGTGATACAAAATCCGCACACTTTCAAGTATATATGTGTGTGGTACAATTAATTAATGCGCTTTTTTTTTATGCAACAAGGCTAATAATAATGTTTTCTCAACTTCTCAACAACCCTCTTCAACTTCATTTATTACAATTAGAGACTTTGACACGATGAATTTGGTGTGGCAGGAGCCTGGGAAGGCCGAAGCGGAGTTTGGAAAAGCTAAGCCAGAACATGTGATCAAGAAGATGTTTTGCAATCGTGCCACTGGGCCACCAATTCTGCCAAAACAAGGGATGCCTTCAAATCCCCCCAGTACTACTGAAATTCCTTTACCTAATTGGTTAACTCAAGAAGATGTGGCTTATTTTGCTTCTAAGTTTGAGAAAACTGGCTTCACTGGACCTCTTAACTACTATAGAAACATGAACTTGTGAGTTCCCTTTACTCGTTCTAATTATTTATACTGTTTGTGAGTGCTGATATTTACAGTGTGATATTTACAGGAATTGGGAGCTGACAGCGGCATGGACTGGGGTCCAAATAAAAGTGCCGGTGAAGTTCATCACAGGTGAATTGGATATGGTATACACTTCCCCTTCGATTAAACAGTACATAGAGAGCGGTGCTTTCAAGAGAGATGTGCCAAATTTACAAGATGTGGTTGTGCAACAAGGGGTGGCTCACTTCAACAACCAAGAAGCTGCTGTGGACGTAACCAATCACATTTATGACTTCATTAACAACTTCTGATATTAATTATGTTATCATCACAATTATACTTTCGTTTTTTCTTATTTGGTCTAGTTTTCTCCTGTAATTTAAAATATTGAAACCGTGATGTTATGTCATTTTCTTTTAATTGCAAGATCAAATCAGTGCTACTTCGATACCTATAAGCCAAATTTATATTTATTTGATTTCGGTATCTATAAGCCAAATTTATATTTATTTGATTACATTAAGTTGTTTTTTTAGTATTTAATTATACTACAATTCAGAAGTATCTTGAATTATGACAAATACGACCGTGTTTCGGAAAATAAATATACGTTAGAATTCAACCTTGAAAACATAAGAATATTGCACAAGACAATTGTAAACGATGGGGGTGAGTGAAATTAGTGAGAAATTAGGGCTTCACCCATTTCAGATGGCTTGAATAAGAGACTGGTAGTTCAACACTCATTAGATGGCTTAGTAGATCGATTGTGATCTACATCAAGATCAAATAATATTAGGGATAAGAATCTAGCTTTAACAAAATGTGCCTGCACTATAGAGTTAAGTGCACAATCCCAATTCAAGTTCATATCGCTGAAAAGGCTACCGATTCAGTAGACTAAGAAAACAAAAGGAAGGGGAACAAAAACTTCATAATAATATACGACAACAAATATTATAGCACTTATAGTAGACTTCAAAGTATAAGAGGAGAAAAGCAGCACAACCTCCATTCTCCATACCAAATATTTTTTACCGAAACATAACATAAGAAAACTGTCTTCAGCACTAGGATATGGGAGGAAGGGTTAAATTTCAAAACTAAAAACTTAAGAAAAATAGGGAAACAATACAACTTAAACCCTAAATCCTTTGCTGTTCCTCCTTCCTCTAGCCCTCTCAAACTTCCTTCCCTTAGATCGTACATAAGGCTTGGTATGGCTGTGAGGAACACCAGGAGCAGGACCAAAGTGTTTCACAGCTTCCCTGGAGTTCTTTGGGCCTCTAAGAAGGACCTGCATTCATACAACAATATATAAACCAAATTAACCATCTAAAAACTGATCACTTCAATATTTCCAAACTCATCCTATCATAATGCATAGTACCATTATTTTGAACCAGTCCAGGTCAAATATCCATTGATAAGTTTATATATCATAGTCATAGACATCATTTGAAACTAGTAAGTGGATTATATATCTCATCTACACATACCGTGTTCTGTCCGAGAGGAGCCCTAAGTGCAAGCTGATCAAATGTCAAGCATTCACCACCAGCCTTCTCTATTCTAGCACGTGCAGTCTCTGTAAACCTGAGTGCAGTAACCTTCAATGCAGGAACTTCATACACTCTGATATCATCGGTTACGCTTCCCACTACAACGGCAATTTTACCTTCCTGCATCAAAAAAACAAACATCCAGTGGAGAGTATAAGTACTCAAAACTTGAAAGAATTTCTATCTTACCACTGAGAAAGATAAGAGAGGGAAAAACAAACCTTTCCCTTCATGAACTTAATCAAGCGTGACAAAGAAAGCGGAGGCTTGTTAACCTTGCTCATGAACAAGCGCTTCAGTATCACGGCATTGAAATTACTGCCGGTCCTCCTCACAAGGAAGCGGTAAAGCTGATCATGTCACACCAAATCAGAACCGTCCAAATACATACTTTAATAAAGAACAAATACATAAATAAATAAATCTCCAAAACAGATCAAAATTTGCACAATTTATAGTTAAAGGAGTTCCCTCAGTATAATGAAAGGAATAATCAAATGTTATTCAGCATTAGCATGGTAAAGAATAGCAGCATCATTGGGAACCTTGCAAATTACAAGCACTAAAGTATTACTAAAAAGCATAAATTATAACGTGTTAGTGAAGTGTGTGTTGAGGCTCAGAGAAATGTGGAGAATTCTATTCCCAGGCCTTGATAATAGTGAAGGCCTCGTAATGAGCTGGGATCACATTTTCATCATCGTCGTGAATATTATATAGAAAAGAAGAAAGAAAGGGATCTGGAGTTTGAGAATAATAATGAGAAGAACCTTGACGAGGAGCTTGAGGTAGATATCATTGGACTTGGGTGCGGTCCTTTTGCTCTTTTTGCTCTTGCCGCCAGCCTTAATATCGATCCCCTGCGTATTCAAATTTGGAAATGCAGAACGATCAGCGGTTACAGCACAACAACAATAAGAGATGGAAGAAGGGGAAGATGAGAGCGAAGGGTACCATTGCAGCTTTGGATGTGTTTTCTGTGTTGGAACCAAGAGCTTCTCCGACGCTGCGCCTGCTCGCTATAAAACACCATCAAGCCAAAACTAGGGTTTTTCATTTGCTCCCCTTTCATGTGGATTTGGGCCTTATGGGCCAAACCCGTTCTATTTTATTTTTTATTGTTTAGATAAAAACTCTATATCCAATATATAGGTTGCTCTGGTATGCGTCCTCCACTGAACAAATTTGGGGACCATGAGAACAAATTGGGGGCCTACTTTGCAAATAGATACACATAAAAATAATATTTGTACCAATTTCATGTATATTTTGAGTAAAATACCAATTTGATTTTTGTTCATTTGTCCGAATGACAATAAGACCCTTAATTAAAAAAATGATTCACTTTCGCTCTTGACTCTATGTTTCATTTACCAACACAGTCTTTCTGTCATTTTTACTGTCAAAGAATAACGAAATTTACTAATATGCTCATTAAGTTGGTGAGGTGAAGTTCAGATGGTGAGGTGAATATTAGGTGAATATTAAATGTTCACGTAACTCGGAAATGACAAAAACATATTTGTTCCATTTCATGTGAGCACGAATCACACTATTTTGCTGCTCTCAGAAGACGTTATTAGATGATTTTTGTCTTCATCTCTCCCTTTGTTTCATGTTTGAAACCCTAAATCTCTATGAGCAGTAGCAGAAAGTATAGGAGTGAAAAAGATAAGGTGAATGATGATGATAGGAGTGTAGATAAATTTTATACATATTTTGATTATCCTATAGATCTACTAGAAGTAATTGATGATGGAGTTAGAGAGAAAATTCTTGAAGGAGAGATGTATTCTAAATACCAGAAAGACATTTGAAGTAACTTGTAATAAGTGTGGCCAAAAGGGCCATTACTACAAGACTTGCTCAAAGTCTCTAACGATTTTAATTGGAAGCATATGGCCAAGAAGAAAAGAAGATTTAGAAAGGAGAATGTTGCATCAGTGGATTCTACCAACATCACAAATGTATAATCACTCTAGGATTCGATTGTCAGAATTTTAAGTGTCATATTATATTTTCATGAGGGGTTTAATTGTCTGTAACTAAAATGCTCATGTGTTTAATTCATCATATTTGAACAATGATTTATATAGCTTTAGGAAGCACAGAAATTCAAAAAATAGTCAGAATGTCAATTCTGCAGTAACTATCATGGATCCAATGGTGAGTAGGTTCATGGTTATATCTCTCAAAGTTGTGTTCATAATCTTGTCATTGTTTATATATGAATTGTATGTTATCTGTAATTGTAGGTAAAGGCGAAAAAATAAAAGAAGAAACTACCTAAATCAGTTCGAAAATGAGGGACTCTAATAGTACAAGTGGATGAAACTCACTTTCATCGTTTGTTCTCCCAAATAGAGGTTGTAACCTAAATCACAATTAAATTATACTATTTCATCGTTCACCCCATCTCTTCTACTCCCACACTCTCTTCTAGCTCATGAAGATTTAGGGTTCCAAACATGAAATAAAGGGAGAGAGACGACGAGAATCATTTAATAACGTCTTCTGGAGACTACAAAACAACGTCATTCGTGATCATGTGGAACAAGACAGATAGCCCCCTATCCTTTTTAACAAGCCACATGAGTATTTAACATCCACCTCATCACTTTAACCTTCCACTTCAACAACTTAACGAGACACATCCGTAAGTTCTACTACTCTTTAACGATAAAAGTGATAGAAAGATTGGCCGACGGAGCATAAAGTTAGGAGTTGAAGTGAATCTTTTTTTGTTCAAAAATCGCGTTGTCATTCGGACAAATAGACAGAATCAAATTGGTACTTTATTATGTATATTTCACTCGTATACCTTTTTCACAGTATTAAAAAAGAATTCATTTTTCATCTCCTTCCACTTTTATTAATTATTTTTAATATCAATAATAAAAAAATATACAAATTATTTGGAATAAAAGGCAAAAATGGATACACAAACAAATTATGGCCCAAAGATTAAACAATCTAAAATTTTTGTCCACTCCAAAATTGGAACACAAACTTGTTTAAGACACAGAAATTTCTAATAACTTTTTTTTCTATACTTATTAAATTAATTTGAGTTAGTCGAGTGATCAACTCGCAAGTTTGTTTGATCGAGATTTAAATTTCACCTTGTGTATGTAATAACTTATTGGCCAACAACAGACTCTTAAATTGAGCTTAGATCCACAACAGATTAATCCTTGACTTGTTGAACTAAAAGATACCATGAGCAACTAATTTTTGTTAGAAGCCACTCAGATAAAGATACTTAAAACGTATTTTTTAAAAAATATTTTTAAGTAATTAAAATTCAATATATGTAATTAATTAAACCATGTTGTTTTATCAAAATTAGATCAGATAAATTGATTTGGCCAAAAAATCGATAAACTATACCTCGAACAGTTCAACCTGTCTAAATTAATATTTTTTTTATAAAAAATAATTCAAATATCCATATTATAAAAAATTATTAAAATACTTATATATATATATATATATATAAATTTTGAGAACACTAAATTCTAATTTTTTTTATGTGTCGTTATGGGGTTAAGATTTAGGGTTTTCAAAATTAAAAAAAAAAAAAATATATATATATATATATATATATATATATATATATATAAAATAAAAATATTTTAGTCATTTTGTATAATAGGATTATTGTAGTCATTTTTTTATAAAAAAAAATATTAATTTAAATCAATTCAAGATTTAGTTTATCGATTTTTTTTGCCAAATCAATTTATCTGATATAATTTTAACAAAAATAATATAATTTAATCGATTATATGTATTAAATTTTAATTAATAAAAAAATATCTTAAAAAATATTTTAAATATTTTTGTTTGAGCGGCTCCTTTTTTTTCTTTCTATTATATCAAAATTCCAAAATTTCTCTCTCCGTGTGTTTTTTTTTTTTTCTAAAAAAAAAAGATATTTTATTTTAGTTGATGATTTAGATGTTATATGTGAAGAGTAGTAGTGGAAAAAAAATTGAAAGTTGTTTATTAATGTAAAAAAAAAAATATGATGATTTTTTCTGTATTTTTATTTATGTTTGTACCAAATTGTTATAAAATAACTAAATAAATAAATAAATAAGGAAGAAGTAACCAACATAAAGTAAAGAAATATGATTAGATAACAATATTAACCACAATTACTATCTCAATATAAAAGATATGATACTTATATATTTACATATATGTATTAATGTATGAAAGAAAGAAAGAGAGGAAGAATTTTGTATATAGACAATATAAAGAGAGAGAATTCTTATTGCTTGTGTGTATCAAAGTTTCAGCCTATGCCCCTATTTATACATGTGCAAGGCTTTACTTTTTCAAACTAGATTAAATACAATCACCCTTGGTAAACTAAGTCTCATAGAAAATGGTCATCCACATCATTCATCCTTATCACAACAATCCTTATCACAACACTCCCCCTTGGATGACCATTTAGGATTATTGCCTCGTTAAAACCTTACTAAAGAAAACCCAATGGGAAAAAAACTTTAGTGAAGGAAAAAGAGTACAATATCCTTTGTGATGGGGACTGCCTCATTAAAAACCTTGTCAAGAAAAACCCAGTGGGAAAAAACCTGACCAAGGAAAAAAGAGTACAGTCTCCCCCTCTTGCCGACATCATTTAATGTTTCGAAGTCGGCGCATCCCAATCTCATGTACCAATCTTTCAAAGGAGGATTTTGGGAGTGACTTTGTGAATAAATCTGCCAGATTGTCACTTGAGCGGATCTGTTGGATATCAATTGTCCCTTAATTTTGAAGATCATGAGTGAAGAAGAATTTGGGAGAAATATGCTTTGTTCTATCACCTTTGATATATCCGCCTTTAAGTTGAGCAATACATGCTGTATTATCTTCAAACAGGACAGTTGGAGCTATCTTCTGATCAATCAGTCCACATGATGACATAATATATTGAATCAAACTCCTCAGCCAAAAACACTCGCGACTAGCTTCATGAATCGCCAATATTTCAGCATGATTAGAGGATGTTGCAGCAATTGTCTGTTTCGTGGACCTCCATGATATAGCTGTACCACCATATGTGAACATGTATCCTGTTTGAGATCTCCCTTTATGTGGATCAGACAGGTATCCGGCATCTGCATAGCCAACTAATTATGACTTGGATCCATAGGGATAAAACAATCCCATATCAACCGTTCCATGGAGATATCGAAAAATTTGTTTGATTCCACTCCAATGTCTTCTGGTTGGAGAGGAACTATATCTTGCTAGTAAATTCACCGCGAATGATATGTCAGGTCGCGTATTATTAGCAAGATACATTAGCGCTCCAATGGCACTAAGATATGGTACTTCAGGACCAAGGATATCTTCATTTTCTTCCTTAGAACGGAATTGATCCTTCTCCACATCCAAAGATCTTACGATCATTGGGGTACTCAAGGAATGTGACTTATCCATATAAAATCTCTTCAAGATCTTTTCTGTGTATGTTGTTTGATAAATAAAGATCCCACTTTTTATATGCTCGATCTGCAGGCCGAGACAAAATTTAGTCTTTCCAAGATCTTTCATCTCAAACTCTTCTTTTAGAGTTTTTATAATTGTTGGAATCTCTTCAGGAGTACCAATGATATTTAAATCATCAACGTACACAGCAATAATAATAAATCCAGATGCAGTTTTCTTTATGAAAACACAGGGGCAGATATCATCATTCTTGAATCCGTTTTTGGCCAGATACTCAGTAAAACGATTATACCACATTCGTCCAGATTGCTTTAGACCATATAAAGATCTTTGCAATTTGACTGAGTATAATCCTTGCGAATATTCATTGTATGGTTTAGATATCTTTAGTCCTTCAGGGACTTTCATATAGATATCCCGATCTAATGAGCCGTATAAATAGGCTGTTATCACATCCATTAAATGCATATGCAGTTTATGATATGCACATAAACTGACCAAATAACGCAATGTTATCGCATCCACTACAGGGAAATACGTTTCTTCATAATCTATACCGGGCCTTTGCGAAAAACCTTGTGCCACAAGTCGGGCTTTATAGCACACAACTTCATTTTTCTCATTTCGTTTTCTCACAAATACCCATTTGTATCCAACAGGTTTTACATCTTCTGGTGTACGGACTACAGGTCCAAAGACTTCACGTTTTGCAAGTGAGTCTAATTCAGCCTTCATGGCTGCTTCCCATTTTGGCCAATCATTTCTTTGTCGACATTCTTCAACTCATCTTGGCTCAAGATCCTTACTTTCATGCATGATATTTAATGCCACATTATATGCAAATATTTCATTGACAATTGTCTTATTTCGGTCCCATTTCTCTCCTGTAAAGACATAATTTATCGAGATCTCGTCATTTTCACAATTTTCAGGTACCTGAACGTCTTCTGGCGTTATATCAGAATTTTAGACAACTACAGGTGTCTTTACTATGTCTTTTTCAACAGGAATATTTACCTCTTTTCTCTTTCGAGGATTTTTATCTTTGGAACCGACAGGCCTGCCACGCTTCTGGCGTGTATTTGCTTCCGTGGCTATTTGTCCTACTGGGACATCAATTCGAATTGGGGCATTTTCCGCCCTGCCACGCTTCTGGCGTGAATTTGCTTCAGTGGCTACTTGTCCTACTGGGACGTCAATTCGAATTGAGGCATTTTCCGCTGGTATATAAGATTTGGTTATCCTCTTTGTATCGGAAAATGCATCAGGCAATTCATTTGCTATTCTTTGCAAATGTATAATCTTTTAAACTTCTAGTTCACATTGCCCTGATCGAGGATCTAAATGCATCAATGATGATGCATTCCAATTAAGTTCCTTTTCAGGAAACTTATTCTCTCCCCCTAATGTTGGAAATTTTGATTCATCAAAATGACAATCCGTAAACCGGGTTTTAAATACATCTTCAGTTTGTATTTCAAGATACCTCACTATAGAGGGAGAATCATATCCAACATATATCCCCAATTTTCTTTGGGGTCCCATTTTGGTGCGATTAGGTGGTGCAATGGGAACATATATTGCACACCCAAATATTTTTAAATGGGAAACATTTGGCTGCTGGCCAAAAGCTAATTGCATAGGAGAGAATTGATGATAACTCGTTGGCCTCAAACGAATAAGTGCTGCGGCATGTAAAATAGCATGCCCCCAAACCAAGGTTGGGAGATTTGTTCTCATAAGTAAAGGTCTAGCAATCAATTGGAGGCGTTTAATAAGTGATTCTGCTAACCCATTTTGTGTGTGAACATAAGCTATTGGATGTTCAACACTTATTCCATTAGCCATACAATAAGCATCAAATGCTTAGGAAGTAAATTCACCAGCATTATCAAGACGAATTGTTTTGATTGAATTTTCTGAAAATTGTGCTTTAAATCGAATAATTTGAGCCAGTAATCTCGCAAACGCCAGGTTGCGAGAAGATAATAAGCACACATGTGACCATCTCGAAGATGCGTCTATTATGACCATAAAATATCTAAAAGATCCACATGGTGGATGAATAGGTCCACATATATCACCTTGAATCCTTTCTAGGAATTCAGGGGACTCAAATCCAATCTTTACTGGTGATGGCTTTAAAATTAGCTTTCCCTGAGAACATGCAGCACAACAAAATTCACTAGTTATAAGAATCTTCTGGTTCTTTAGTGAATGTCCATGAGAGTTTTCAATAATTCTCCTCATCATGGTTGTTCTCGGATCACCCAATCTATTATGCCAAGTTACAAATTCATTTGGGCTAGTAAACTTCTGGTTTACAATGGCATGTGATTCAATTGCACTAATCTTGGTATAATACAATCCAGATGAAAGTGAAGGTAACTTTTCTAATATAACTTTCTTATTTGAATCATGAGTTGTGATACATAAATACTCATGATTTCCCTCATTCATTGTCTCAACATGATATCCATTTCAGCGAATATCTTTGAAACTCAACAAGTTCCTCAGAGACTTGGTAGATAATAGTGCATTATTTATTATAAATTTTGTTCCTCCAAAAAACAAAATTATAGCTCTTCCGGAGCCTTCTATCACATTGCCTGAGCCAATAATAGTATTAACATATTCTTCTTTTGGCACAAGATGGGTAAAATATATATCACTTTTAAGAATAGTGTGCGAACTTGCACTATCCGCAAGGCAGATATCTTCAGAATATATCCTTACCATTTTTCTTCAAAAACAAATAATAATAAAATGAGTAAAAGTACATGCACAGTAAAATTATTCACATGAATACTTAACAAACACATACATATATCAAATTATTCCATCATTGATCAAATAGCCAATATCTCCTTCAGAATCCTTAAAGAAATTAGATACATCATAATGAGTGATGGAATTTTCATCATTTGAAACAAAATTTGTTTCCTTTTCTTTGTCATCCCTTTTCAAGGATGTTTGATAAAGATCAACTAGGTGCCTTGGGGTACGACAGGTACGTGACCAATGGCCCTTTCCACCACAACGGAAACATTTATCCTCAATTGATTTACTTTACCCATTATTTCTTTCTTTATCCCACTTCTGGTGAGATCTTTTCTTGTGAGCATAATTTCTTTTCCTTCCATAATTTTTCTTGTTATCAAAATCTTATCATTTACCTCTTCTGGGGTTATAATTTGCCGCATTTGCTTCAGGAAATGGGGCGGCGCCAACTGGGCGCGCTTCATGATTTTTTAAGAGCAACTAATTGTTGCGTTCAACAACAAGAAAGCAAGAAATTAACTCAGAACATTTTTAAATTCTTTTTCTCAATACTGCTGCTGCAGGAGCACAATCAAGATATGGAAGGTCGAGAAAATTTTCTCTAACATATCGGGTTTGAGGAGGTATAACCGTCTTTTGATGATTGTACATTTCTTCAAGGTCTTTTCCACAGATCTGCAGGATCTTTTAATGTGGGATATTCATTTTTCAATCATACGTCAACATGACGACGAAGAAAAATCATAGCTTTGGCTTTATCCTTCTGGGATGCATTATTTTCAACCTTAATGGTATCTCCAAGATCCATTAAATCAAGATAGATTTTAACATCTATATCCATGATAAATAATTATTTCGAAATATATCAAGAGCATTAAATTTAAGATGAGAGAGCTTCAACATAATGAAAATTTGTTACCTGGAGTCTTCCTAAAATTTCATTAGAGCTTCGTGCTGATAACGTGTTATAAAATAACTAAATAAATAAATAAATAAGGAAGAAGTAACCAACATAAAGTAAAGAAATATGATTAGATAACAATATTAACCACAATTACTATCTCAATATAAAAGATATGATACTTATATATTTACATATATGTATTAATGTATGAAAGAAAGAAAGAGAGGAAGAATTTTGTATATAGACAATATAAAGAGAGAGAGAATTCTTATTGCTTGTGTGTATAAAAGTTTCAGCCTATGCCCCTATTTATACATGTGCAAGGCTTTACTTTTTCAAACTAGATTAAATACAATCACCCTTGGTAAACTAAGTCTCATAGAAAATGGTCATCCACATCATTCATCCTTATCACAACAATCCTTATCACAACACAAATAAGATAGAGAGACCATTTTTTTTTCTTTATCTCGAATTTTTTCTGTCTTTTCTGTATTTATATCTCCAAACACAATTTAAATGGGAGCCCAAAAATCAGATGAGGACGATTTGGTGATAAAATCTATTTTTTCTTCTTACCAAAACATATCCTACATTTGAGCTGTCAAATTATAACTTATATGCAAGACTCTTCTTCCATGCACCCCACCATGGCACATCAGCAACAATGCAAGAGATATATTAAAATTGAAGAAACTGACACACGAAAGAAATTGGAACACTACGCAGTTGGCAGAAAGCAGAAAGTGGACCTAATTTATAATCTTAAGACTTAAATCGATTTCCTTGCTGATACAAATACAGAATTACTGACATCTACATATGTATACCAAACTTTAAGAAAGGCAAATATGAAATATCAATAACATCGAATAATATGAATACACGCCCTAGCTAGATATACTCATATACGGGTGGACCATATCTTTGTGAACATTGACAACTTCACCGGGATCACTGCTTTAAGATCATCATATAGTATTTTAAAAATGTCACCTCTTACACACACAAATTATCGTGCTTCATATATATAATCACACTAGAAAGATGCATACTCCCTTTTTATTTTTTGGTTTCTTTTAACTAATTAATTATTGGATTATCAAATACATGATCTCCCCTACCCGCTCCACTATTCTGCATTGTACCTTTTTCCTTAGAATTCAAATTCAATTGAACATTGAACTTACCAACTCAGCACCACACGTTCATTCAATCTTGTAACACAGTACTTTTATTAAATTAAATAAGTAGTTAACAAAAATATCCCTGATTATCCTACCTTTTGGACCTAATCAATCGCCAAAACTCTAATATATAAAGTTAGAACTATTTAATCAATATTTCCCTTAGAACAATAAATACATACCAAAATATAGTCATCCTTGCACTTTACACCATGATATTTTCTTTTCCACTTTTTCTTTCCCCGTGCATCATTCCAAGGTCACTTTATGAGGAATATTACACTCCTAAAAATTATAATATTTCTTTTTTCTAAAAATCATAATAATAGTTGGATGAAATTAAGTTATTATAAGCTTATATTTTCTTAAGGACAAAAGCCAATTTATATAACAAAAATCGTGCTGTCTAATATTTTTTATTTATTATATTTTTTTTATTTTGTTATACTGTACCTTGTCACATCTCTCCTTTAAGATACATAAACATTTCATTGGCGGCGGACCAGCTAATATTAAACTCGTGCCAACTATAAATTATAGTTGCTAACAGTAACATAAATAAATTTTATCGGAATATTTATATTGCGAAATTGTAATTGTCACTACGCTTTTGTTCTAATTTATTTAAAATTAAAAATGACGGATAAGATAAAACTAATAAAGCACAAGTAATATATGGTGTAATAATATGGGAAGCATTTCAAGTGCACCAGGAGTACCGGTGCACCAGTTATTTTAACCGTTGATCTGAATTATAATAAATATATATAATATATATTAATTCAGATTAACGGTTAAAACAATTGGTGCACCGGTACTCTCCGGTGCACTTGAAATGTTTCCAATAATATAATATACCTTTTAACTCTCTGGTTGCCAAGAAGTACGGTTATTCAATTAAGAAACACACCACAAAATTGATATTTAAGAAAATTCGTTATGATTTTTGGGAAAGAAAGCTCAAGCGAGCCAATGAAAATATGAAATAGATCCTTTGCAACTAGTTATATTAGCTAGCATGCAACATGTCCCTGTTATATACGTAAAATCACAGTCGATATATATATATATATATATTCAACGAAAAAAGAAAAAAAAAATATCAGGTCGGTGATTTAAGTGAAGACAGATTATAAAGTGTTTATAATCAGATTTATCCAAAAGTTGCTTGTCCTTTCACTAAATTAAAAATAAATTACCAAGTTGCTTCCAATATCCGATGGATATAAATATGCTGGAGCCTTCAAAGTTTTTGCACCGTACCATACCATCAAATAGGATTAACACATACATAACTTTTTATCTTAACTTTTTATCTCTTCTTTAATTTCTTCATGACCACCTTAATCTTTGCTGTTGGAATTATTGGCAAGTCTATACAAATCTTCAACTTTTTTTTCCATTTATTATTTGATCACTAAGCTCTTCATCAAATATATTTACTGTTTTTTTAATCCAAACTTTTTAATTTCTTTGCATGCAGGAACTGTGTTATCCCTTCTGGTTTTTGCCTCTCCCATGTATGGATATTATGCCATCCTACATAGAAATCGTATGAATATATTATTTACTAGAGTTGTACTAGTATATATACCCTAATTTTTATTAAGATCGTAATTAATGTTATAATCATATTATTTAATATTTATTGAAGTCATTTTAATTTATGAATATTATATTAATAAATCTTATTAACCATTTTCTATTGTTGACTTTGACATGTTTTCACAATCAAAAGAACAACGTTTCGTGAAGTGGTGAAGAAAAAATCTACAGAAAATTACAAAGTAGCTCCATATATAGCAACGTTCCTGTGTACAAGTTTATGGAGTTTCTATGGAGGTCTAAAGCCCGGTGGTTTTCTTGTGGCAGCGGTCAATGGTGCCGGTGCCCTCTTTCATTGCGTCTACATACTTCTCTTCCTCCTATATTCGCCTCAACATACCAAGGTCGAAATTAGTTACAACTTATTAACATTGTGTATGTGATATATAGTTGAAGTAATTACTAATAATCAATTACAGGTAAAAACGGCGCAATATGTGGGTGTAGTGGACGTGGGTTTTCTGGCGGCAGTAATTTCAGTAACTGTTTTGGGTCTCGATGGAACCATCCAACTAACAGTTCTAGGAATGTTATGTTCTGGTTTAACTGTAGTCATGTATGCTTCCCCGCTATTAGCCTTGGTATGAGTTCCATTTCAGCTATTATTAACTTTTGAGTAAATTGTCAAATTAGTCTTTTACAAATTTTTTTAATTAAATTCATTTTTTAAAAATTTTAAGTTAATTATATTTTTGTTATTAACAACGTCAAAATTTATTAATATGATATATTAAGTGATACTATAACGTATATTTAATTAGCAATTAATATGATAAGTTTATGAAATTAAATCAAATCAACTTTAAATTAAGAAATTTAAATGTTTCAAAATCCTTTCTCAATTAAATTTTGATTTAATTTAATGTCATTAACCTATTATATTAACCGTTAATTAAGACTCTTTAATATATATTATAATATTATTTAATATGTCACGTTAATAAATTTTGACTCTATTAATAAAAAAAATGACAAAAAAAACTAATATTATTAAATTAAAATTTTTAAATAACAAATTTAACAAAAAAATTAAAAAATAATTTAAAAAACAAATAATTTTTCATGGACAAATTTAACTATTTACTCCGTTAATTCTAAGAGTGCTATCCAAAACTAACAATTGCAGCAATATAACTGTGTAACAGAAAACGGTGATCAAGACAAAAAGCGTGGAATACATGCCGTTTCTGCTCTCACTTTTCATGTTTCTAAATGCTGGCGCGTGGGCACTCTACTCTCTCCTCGTCAGAGATTTCTATATTGGAGTAAGCTAATTTCTTTTACGTATTCAAAATTTTTGGTCATTTTCCTCTTTTGGGCCTAATACATGGATAATACAGATACCAAATTTTGTTGGGCTGCTATTGGGCTTAGCCCAGATCACAGTTTACTTAAGGTACAAAGAAAAAGTGACAGCGGCTTCAGAAAAGGGGAACATGGTGAGTGCGATGGAAATGGGAGCATACGGTTACGAGTGCGAAGAAAAACCAAGCAAGACGAATACGAATGGTTATGATAGTGGAGCTATAAAAGTGGCAGAGAAAGCTCTTAAAAAGGCGAATAGTCTCCCAAAGGCAACACTGAACCGCGAACAAACCATTGAAAGGGTCCTCCAAAAGGCACTTTCTTTTGGGGAATACAATGATGATCATCATCACGATGATGTTTACTCCATTATTCAACTTAAAAACTTCAGACCTCATACTGTTGCTTAATCGACACTCAGAACAAAAAATGGTTGCTATTTCTATTTTATCTTATTCTATTTTTACCTGGAACTATATGTGTTGGACTAATCTAAAATTATGTATGCCTCAAGAAAATATACGTATTATTTAAAATGCTTTCATTCATTCAGACATTTAGTAGGATGTAATTGTAAAGTGCCGAATGGTACAATTGATATATCACTGATTTACTGTGAAACTAATAAAAAATCACGTGTGATGTACATTTTACTGCTATTTATTTATTTTTATGTTTGAGTTTGAAGAACTAAATATATTTTAAAGATGATGATTAAAACATTAATCAGTCATGCAGGACCCTAAGCCAGCTAGTACACCTATGATTAGCAATCTGAAACTGTCTGCCATAACAGATTCTCTTTTTGACAATCCAACCCTTTTTAGATCAATTGTAGGGCTTCGAGCCTATAATCCAATTCTATATGAGAGAATCAAGCACTTTGAGCTGAACCTGTATTTTGTTAGAGATCGAGTTTCAGGGATTGGTTGCAGTCACACATATCCCAGGTTTAAAATAGGTTGCAGATATTTTGACTAAACCCCTTTCACAAGTTCTCTTTCAAAAATTTAGAAGCAAACTCAGATTGGCAACAAAACTTTCCTAAGTTTGTGAGAAGATGTAAGAGTAATTGATTGAAAGTTAGTTATAAACAGTTATAATAAGTTAATAACTGAACTTATAAATGAGTTAGCTATAACAGATTACTATCATCTGTTATAAATAAAGAAATAATGCTGTACAAAACACACAATCAATAATATACACTTTGAACTTTACATTCACAAATCTTTATTCTCTTTCTCTGCTCACTTTCTCCCCCTTTTTGATTGCATACCAAGCTTTCTTTAGCTTATCTATTTTCAATGTTCATAATATCAATAAAATGAGAAGATCTACTATATGAAAACAATAGTATAGTATTTTTATATCTTTTTTTTTTTGGACATGTGAATATCAAATACTCACCTTTTTTAATAATATAATATTTTATATTTTAAGCGAAAATTACTATAAAAAAACAAATTATAACTAAAATTAAAAGGATACTAAATTTTCAAAGAAATAAATTTAATTTCACGAATACAATAAAAGTGAGAATTTTTTATCAAGTCATGTTAAGAATAATCTGAAGATTCAGTTGAAACGACAACGTTGCTTGTTTGATATATAGTATTAAAAAGAAAAAGGAAAAAAAAAAAGGACAGGGGAGCAATGATTCCGGGATTGACCAAACTCGAGAAGGGAGTACGGGAAGACACGTGGGTTTGAATTCATACGCGCCAAATGGTGTCAACCTTTGAAGGTTTCAACTTTGAGCGGAATAAAGGAGCCTACTTGGCAGTTGGTAGCGAATTTTACATAGATGAAGGAATGGTTGATTTTGGGCGAAATAAACAGAATTAGTAAAGCTATCTTGTTGACAACTCTCTCTTTCTTTATTTGCCTTCCTTCCTTCATTTAACAGAGAAAGAAAGGGGGCCATCGGGTTGTTTTGGATGATGATGACAATAGAGGGAATGATGGAGAAGGGGGTTCTCGATGACGTCATTAGGAGGCTGCTTGAAGGCAAGGGAGGCAAGCAAGTTCAGCTCTCGGAGTCTGAGATCCGTCAGCTTTGCGTCAACGCCAGACAAATCTTCCTCTCTCAGCCCATCCTCCTCGACCTCCAGGCTCCCATCCGCATCGGCGGTTAGTTAGTTACATCAACTAACTTTCTTTTCCTCTCTTTGCAAAATGTTTACCCCTTCAAACGTTGCAGGTGACATACACGGCCAGTACCAAGACTTGCTGAGGCTTTTCGAATACGGCGGTTATCCTCCCACCGCCAACTACCTCTTCTTGGGGGATTATGTAGACAGAGGCAAGCAGAGCTTGGAGACCATATGCCTGCTTTTGGCCTACAAGATAAGATATCCTGACAAGGTTCACCTGCTCAGAGGAAACCATGAAGACGCCAAAATCAACCGGATATACGGTTTCTACGATGAGTGTAAAAGGAGGTTCAATGTTAGGCTCTGGAAGATATTTACAGATTGCTTTAACTGTTTGCCGGTAGCTGCACTCATTGATGGAAAAATTCTCTGTATGCATGGAGGACTCTCTCCTGAATTGCAAACTTTGGATCAGATAAGGGAGATTTCAAGGCCTACTGAGATTCCAGATAGCGGTCTACTCTGCGATCTGCTCTGGTCCGATCCCGATCCCAGCCTCGACGGTTGGGCAGACAGCGACCGAGGCATTTCCTGCACTTTTGGTCCTAATGCAGTCACCGAGTTTTTGGACAAAAATGATCTTGATCTCGTTTGCAGAGGTCATCAGGTAAACCTCCTACTTCCTTGCTCTTCCTGCTCTGCCCTCCTTCCGTATTTATTCTTGTTTTCTTTTCTTGCAGGTTGTGGAGGATGGATATGAATTTTTCGCTAAACGGCGATTAGTTACCATATTCTCTGCTCCAAATTATGGTGGCGAGTTTGACAATGCTGGTGCATTGTTGAGCGTTGATGAATCTCTTGTTTGTTCCTTTGAGATATTGAAACCGGTGGATAAAGGATCCTCATCAAAGGTCACTCTTAAAAAGGTATATTAATAACCTAGCAATGTTTTGAATGGTTGTGACTTGTGAATATTAGTTTCTAACCTAACTTTTTTGGCAGCCTCCTAAACTTGGCAAGGTATAGTCAGTTGTGGAATTAAAGACGTTCAGTTCAAATAGGAATGCAGCTATCTCAACTTGTACGGAGATGAAACTTTCGAGTAGGAGCTTGGCATGAGTTGAAGACTGTGAATGATGTAATGGCTGAGAGTATTATTATTGTAAACTAGAGTACCCAGGGTAGGCATTCTTCTGTGGCAGCAGCAGCAGCAGACATTTTTGCTTTTTCCACCAGTTGCTTGTAGCTTGTGTAATGTGTGAGCATCAAAGATATTTCATGTTTTCAAATGTAAAGATTTCTATGCCATTTGTCTGAATGACTGCTCAAGAATATTGTTTTTGGTAGTACGAGGCTGGCTATGGCACTGAATCGTATGAACATTTGCAGTCTTCATATGAATAGAATGCCTTGTTCTGATTCATAGCAACAACCATATCTCAGTTATTTAGTTATAAAAAAAGAAAAAAAAAGGAGGTGTTTTCCTATGCAATCTGTAATTCTGTATCGTTTAGTTGAATTGAATTGTGTAAAAATGATCTTACTTTCTTAAACAATGCCAGTATTTTGTGTAGTAGCTAATTGCATATTTAATTATCATCATCGTCATCATCATCACCACGTTTCTCCTTTTATCATCGTCAACCGGAAATGAAAACTAAGAAATTATTTATTCTCTTAGTGATCATTTGAACATTTAACCGTTAAATTGCTGGAAGAATTAACAGATTTTAAAGTTATAACAAGATTTGTTGAGCTTACTTTTTAGTTTATTTAATATTTAGGAGGATATCTGACAATAATTTTAAGATACTACTATATCTTCACTCAATGAGAAAAATCATTATGATGTTTAGCAGTTTTGATTGACTGTGCAAATAAATAGAGATGTAATGGTAAAATCCACAAGGTCTTTGAAGTAAATGAAGAAAATAAGCATTTTCCAAAATATGAGTGGTGGAACAAGATAAGCGTACATTTTCTTGAATTAGCCCTGTTGATTTTCATTTACCACAGAAGGACCTAAGAATAAGATAGAATGAGAAGCGAATAAGTAGCTAATGAACAGAACTATTTCCGGTATGCCATACAGAAAGGGCTTATTAAAGATAGAATGAGATGGAAGAAGAGGAGGGAAAGCTGGAAGCCATTTTCTTCTGTGCGACTGTGCGGGAACTACACTCAAATAAAAAGATTAAAAGATCAGCATTCAGCAGAAGAAAGGTGGGTGGGGCCTATGATCTGAAAGTAAGCGATCCATTAAGATCAAAGCCAATTAGTTGGATTGAAACATAGTAGAACACACGACCCAAGATAGATAAATAAAAACATAGGTCAATAGCAATAAATTTAAAGGGAGGACGAATAAAGATTTTATAATTATCTTTATATAAATTTTTTTTTATTTTTAGATGATAAATTATAGAGATAAATTTTAATATATTATTGTTTTACTCAATTTTTAATACTTTGATCAAGATGTCGAATCGAGTTTGTATTAAAATATCAGTTTGGAGAGTAGATATAACTCTTCTAAAAAAAATGAATTTAACTCAAGAATTATTTAATATTTGTGTCGAAATTGACTGCGTCAAACTATTAGTGCCAAGTTGCAACAAATAATATAAAAATGTGTAAAATAAATGAAAAAACTTTAAATAATTGAAAATATAAAAGTGAAATGGAAATTAACAACAAACTAACATATGTAAAACAAAGAAATTAAAAGAAAGAAAAATAAAAAATAAGAAAATAAAATAGGCTCCTAACACTCACAATCTCACATGCACTTTCACTCCATGATTTTCTGTTTTGTTGCTGAAAATGAGAATTTTTGTAGAGTTTGTCTCATGATCTAGTATTTTTTTTATTAAAATTCCTTTTTCTCTTCTAAACTTCTTCTATTTATAATTCTCAAGACCTGCTACTAAGGGTGTATATGAGCCGGGCCACACCGGATTTAGTTTAACTTAGATTCAGACCGAAATATAGACCGGACTTAATTTTTAGACCCAAACCCGATGAAACCTAGCATCTTCGGATCGGGTGAAAATCGAATAAAAATCGTGTCTTTAGCATGTAAAAATCACATAATCTCCAACCATTATTTCACAATCCACATAATAAAATTCACTTAAAAAAAATAACAAGAACCAACCATTCTCTAAAATTAAAGCATAACCATAATCAATACTAATATTGTCTAATAACATCAAATATTTAAATCAATACAAATAACACAATATTATGCATTAGTCTAAAGTCTTATGTATTTTAAACATAAAATATTAACTTATAATCTTATAGGTAGCGTTTGGTGGAGAGACATGGACGGAAAGACTGAGACTGAGAGACAGAGATTAAGAGACAGAGATTGAAATAAATCTCAGTATTCTGTTTGGTACAAAGTGAGAGACAAAAATAAATGTATTTTAGATATAAAATGTTATTAAAGTTACAGTTTTCATCTTTAAAAATTTTAGTCTCTGTGTCTCCATTTTTTAGAAGTACTGAAATACTGAAATTTTAGTACCATTTTTTGAACTAACAAACATGATACTGAGTCTCAGTCTCCTAATCTCTATCTCAGTACCTCAAAACAAACGTTACCATAATGACTAATAACACAAAATATTAAGATTTACAATATTTAAATTTCACATAAGAATAGTCATAAGCCATCACTAATAACACAAAATATTAATTGTGTATGATGACCGAGTCACCGAATCGAGTTCGGGCGACTCGAGCTATGAACCGAAACCGACCCGAAATAATGACCGGATCTATTTTTGAGACCCTTATCGACCATAGAACCGTTAAAATCACACTAAATTAATCCCTAAAGTGTTCGGAACTGGATCGGGTTTCTGGGCCAGGGCGGACCATGTATATCCCTATCTACTACTGAAAAATTTTGACCACGACCTTAATTCCTCTTTTTTCTTATGTCACGACCTTACCTTGACACTAAAAAATATTCATGGTGGATACTCCCACGTCTTGTCTTGTCTTGCTCTTCAATCTCCACGTTTTTCATTATGAAGGTATTTAATCACAGTGATTTTTATGGTTTTCACTCATTTCTTATCATTAAGTCTTCGACCTTAACTATTATTCTTATTGTAGTCGAAAGTGTTGTTTTTCTATAACTAAAAATAAAGATCTGATCCGTCGATCTTTCTCAAATTTCGGTGAATCGCAGTCGAATTGCTTCATAAGTCGAAACTCATATCAATCGTTATAAAAATGTTATTTTTATTTAAAATATGGCTAAAATAAATAAGTCACATTTTAAAACAAATATTTTTATAATTTATTTTTAATTTTATTTGTAGTATGTGTCAAAAAAAAAAACAAATAAAAAGGACAACATCGTCCAAAAACCAAAAGTGACAGCGGAACATGGATTGAAGTGTGAGGCGTGCAATGTCGAAGTAGCCATCAAGCCAGACCAAAAAAAGAAGTGGCCATTAAGGGAGACAATGCAAGGTGAGTAGGTGAGTGTTTCCCATTCACCCCTAATTTTTTTTCTGTATGGAATAAATGAGCGATATACCCATCATAATTTTTTAGTGTTTTTTAAAATTACAGAAGAAATGTCTAATTTTGATTTATATTAAGATTAAAAAATTTATAAAAAGTCAATTATAATATAAATAAACTCAAACTAATTTTTTTATTCTTTATTTTAAAATGTGAGAAATTAAAATAATAGTGTTACATTTTTTTTGTAATAAATTTATTTTTCAATTAGTTAGCTAAATTTCTAATTAGTTTTCTAACGGAACTCAGAAATTAACAATCCTACCGTCAACAATCTAAAAAAATAGTATTATCTATATCAAAAATAAAACAAAGCGCCCATTCACACTATCGTTAACTCAAATTCGTATTTTTTTAGCTTAATGCATTACTGAAATTGTATTTACAGTGACTTAGTGCATTAATATAACCACCAATGAACTCAGTGCATTAATCAACCAATGTTCCTCATTCAACACGCCACAAAGTGGATTCTTCAATATGTTTTCTTAGACTCCAGACTGCAGTCAAGAGTGTATATATATATATATATATATATTATGCCCCCCTTTTCCCATAAAATATATATATGTTAGTTGGCTCTTAAATTACAATATGATTTAATTATTATCATTAATGCCCACAATTGTTTCAGGACATTCACTAGTTCTGTTAAACTACCTTATAGCATTAGTAAATTATGAAGAATTTCAATCTGAAGCCTCAGCACGCAGCTCATATCTAAAACCTACCGATGGAGGACAGATGATGATGAAACTCAGATGTAAAACAAATTACAAATTCGTGGGATGCATGCTTGTTATTGAGGGAACGAAAACTTACAGGGAGAAATGAGCAATGACAAACAAACGCAGAATTGCTCTATACACACATACTAATTACATACAAAGAGTTTCCTACAACTTACTAAACCATTACAAGCTCACCTAAATGACCTAATGTCCTAATTATTAAAGATATATAGAAGCTAAAACCACACAGCTGCATCGCATGATCTGAACTGGTGCGCGACCTCACCTTTACAGAATTGAAGGTCAGCTCACTCAAACACATACACATACACATACATTCATGCATATATAATATACGTACATACACTAAACAAAATTGGCCCGATAAAGCAAAGGCCAAACACAGCATCCACATCAGCTACAGATACATTTGTGAGTAGTGTGACTCATTATTTCTCACACATCGAAAGGAGTAGAAGTGCTTGATCTGTTCTGGCCTCTCTTCTCGTACGCATCTGATGCCGATTTTCTTCGAAACCGAAACGACTCTCTAGACCCTGATACCACATATGAGATCAATTTCAATCCTCTGTCTCTGAGAGTGATGAACACCAATAATTTACTCAAAACAAATTCAACTAAGTCAAAGACCAAGTGGTCCTGAACACTCAACTATTCTCTAGAACCACAAACCTAATCAATGAACTTATGGATATTATTTGTATTCAATGATGACTTGTCGATTATTTTATTACTAACCAAATTATGAAGTAATAACCCTAGTTAGTTGTAGTTGACACCTGGGTTAGGTTGGATCCAGAATTATGGACACAAGTAAATGACTTATAATGGCCAGATAATTGTGTTTTTGAGAAAATGTCCTTTTCGCATTCGAGTATCATAACTACCCTACCAAACACTGCTTATAATGAATTATTTTGAATGATAGCCTACCACGCCATAAAAGGACAAATTTGCCCCTACCACCAATTCTGGATCATCCGTTTCGTTTACGACAAACACCCAAAACAAAAGTTACTGGCGCTACACTTGAGTTACAGTAGATGCATAGTAGTACTAAAGTAGAGAAACAACGACCTCACCGGAAAACGGAGACACCGGAGGAGTAGAACCCGCGGGGGAAATCGGCGGTGATCCACTCTGGTACCCCGGCGGTTTCGCGATCATGATACTACGAGTTACTCTCATCGTCTCCTCCGACGATTCGTCGCCGTACGATCTCATGCTCCCAATCTCTGATTCTGATCATCAATCAACCAATATGCCTAGCTGTTAGCACCATATTTTAATTTCTTACGAAAACCAAAATAACAATTAAAAGGAAAAAAGAAACATGAATTTCGTCTGGTTAATTAATTTCGATTATTTCAGATCTTGTATCATCATATGAAATGAATTCATTTAATTCCTTTCGAGCTTGGAGCTCCGTGATCTGAGGATATGTAACCTAAAACACAGAAATTAAACTTCGTTTCCAAGGTTACTTAAACAATATGAACCGTTAGATTATAACAAGTAACAGTAATAATAATTCAGTTTATGATTCATGATTTGAGATTTGTAGTTGCGGTCCTTCGAGAATTCGCATGCAAATATCGCCGGTGAGTTTATATATATTAATATGTTATTGGTAAGCGCAAGTAGTAGTAGCAGTAAGTAATTAACGTGGCAGAGTACAGCTCGTACCCTTGCCGGAGCTTGAACGGAAAGTGAAGGTGTGGTGCTTTCGGAGCTTGCCGAGACCGCTCTCCGGCCGAGGGCCGGCGACGGTGTCATCCCACAACTGGTCGAGAAGGCCCATAAGTGTGGATCAAGCGTATTTTAGCAGATCCGGCGTAACGGCGATCCCAATGACCAGGTTTCAGAATCAGGGATGCTACCATGTACCCAGGTGCCCCCTATTTAACGAGCGCCATGAGTTAAACGTCGAGCAAGTTGGTAGGGTCAAGGTTAATCTCAGCCGTACGATGCGATCAATACTGAGGCGGTGACGTGGCCACTTGGTTCGGGTTCGGTTTCGGGTTCGGGTTCGGGTTGGGATAAGGATACGCTAGCGCATGGGGCCAATAGTACTCAGTGAGTCTTTTACTTGACCGAAAAGAGGAAGGGTGACACGTGCTATTGCTTGTGTCACGTGACAAGGCCATTTTCCCACGATTTTTGTTTCTTTTTATCCGATTAAATTAAGATTCGATGAGTCCTTTTTTACCTTATATTTACATATCCAAATTAAAAGTTGACCTTATGAATTATGATTCAGCTGATGATCTCTTATCAAGCTTGAAAATAAGGACACTTATAAAAGACAATTCTCGCGCAAGTAGGATTACTAATAGCAGCCGGCACTGTGCTGAGTTTTCTGATTAGTTTAGATAATTGTAATTATTTTGGGTCCCTTAAAATGTAAACACACTAGTGTCGGTAAAAATGATGCAAAAGTACGTGTATATTCCAAAATATTCTATATGTTATAGTGACATGGGGATCAGCAATTTGAAAACTAAAGAATACTGAATTAAAATTCATCATAAAATTTGGATTTAATGCCAAATCGATATCTAATTTTTTATTTTTGAATATTTAAATTTTTGAAAATTTAAAAATATATTTAAATTTTTTATTTTTTAAAAATTTGGACATATTGATTTTTTAGTATAATTTGTTTAATTTTAAAAATTTTCTCACGTGTACATCTATATCAATAAGATTAGTACAATAGGAGTCACGTTTGATTTTTTTGTTAAATCTCACAAACCCAAAAAAACATGAGGGATTAATATTTTTAGATTTTAAAAAGGTCATGGAATTAAATGTATTTATAAATCTTCAAGAATTTAAATATCTGCAAATCAAAAGGTTAAGGACCTATTTAACCTTTTCTCTAAAATTTGATACGGAGTATTAATGAATAAATCGGTTTCGTTAGGTAAATAATAAAAATTGTGAATAACATAAATAATGGATTATAATTTTGGTCCAATAACATTAAAAAAAATTATCTTTAATTATTTTAATTAAAAAATTTATTTTTTATATTTCAAATTTTAATTTCTTTTTGTTTTGTTGACCACCGTAACACTATGCTCCTAAACTCTCTCATCGGTGATACTCCATTTTTCATCGGCCACACTGGTCGGCGTTAATTTGTCTCTCACAGCAAGAATCAACATTGTTCTTTCTTTTCTACCCTGCCTTCTCATCACGAAAAAACTAAACATATAATTAAAAATAAAATTAATCATTCGCATAATTAATAAAATGAACATCTATTATAATTTAATTGTATATATTTGAACTCCAATCCAAAAAACTAAACATCCAATTTGAAATAAAAATAACCATTCACCTACCTAGTAAAATAAACATCCAGTATACAATGGTACCAACACCACGCCTACAACACCAACCACGATAATGAGCTTGGGACTTCTATCAGCGGTGATTGTGAACAATGATCACAAGATAACAACGGAAAGAGGATACGGAAGGTGCATAGGACCGTGAAGGAAAATGGACGGGGATGTGGCTATGGTTGCATCTGAGAGCGGTGCAAGTACAACGGCTACAACTGCAACTGCACGGGTGTGGGGGAGAGCAGTGTTCGGTTGCATCTGCAAGGGGTGAAGGAATAGTAGTATTTTGTTGTATATGAACGGCGTGAGGGGGGACGGCGGCATTCTGTTGCATTTAAACCGCTGTCTTCAGTGACAACACTGAGTTGTAGTGGTAGACCGAATATGGAAAATGTATGATAAGCGACAAACGTAAAATAATGGAGTAATCGTATGAATGAATAATAGAATTATGCATAAATTCTTATTTTTAAAATTTAAAAATTTAAAAAAACTAATTAATTAATTAAGAGTCTGAGTTAATTTTTTTTAATCTGTTGTTCATATTATTTATTATATACATTATTTCTTATACATTTTTTCGAATCAATTAACGAAAAAATAAAAAATGAGTTAGCCCAAAAGTGCTATTACACCCGACGCATGACTTGTTTGAATAAATAAAGAGTAAAGTATTGTTTTTATCCCTAATATTTGGGATAAGTTTTAAAGTTGTTTCTAATATTTCAATTGTCCTATTTAAGTTCCTAATGTTTTAAAACTGACTCAATGTTATTCTATCGTTAGGGATCCATTAACAGAATTGACGGCGGGACAAAATTGAGACAATTTTGAAACGTTAAGGACTTAAATAGGACGAAAACGTTGGGGACAAAAATAATACATAGAAATAAATTTTAATTTTATCTTTTAATAATATCAATTTTTTACTATACATAATATTCAGTTTTTTTAATCACATCTAAGTAAATTACACTTAATCATATTACTTTTATTTTAAATAAATTATTTTTTTATAATTTTACTATTAAAGATTTTTAGTTATCTTGAAATATTTGTAGAATTACTAGTATATAAACTTGCAGAAAAGAAAAAAATAATATATATACAATAAAATATAAATTATACCTTTTGTCTCTAATGTATCAAAATTCTTTAAAATAAAAAAAATAAATTTATTTAAAATGAAAATAATGTAATTAAGTATAATTTATTTAGATATAATAAAAAAAATAATTGAATACTATGTGCAGTAAAAAAATTAATATTATTGAAAGATAAAATTAAATTAAAATTTATTTTTATGTATCGTTTTTGTCCCTAACGTTTTCGTCCTATTTAAGTCCTTAACGTTTTCATTCTATTTAAGTCACTAACGTTTCAAAATCGTCTCAATTTTGTCCCGCCGTCAACCCTGTTTTGGGGTGGCTATGGAACAGGTTTTTGCTCCACCCGACCCTGCTCTACCCTACAAAAACCCGCATCGAACCCACCCCTCTCCTATCCGCGGGTAGTAAAATGTTAAACCTTAACTCGCCTGCCCTGATAATTATTAAATATAACAAATAAAATTAAATTTTAAAAATTATATAACTATCATTTACATACATAATATAAATTAAAGTAAAAATTTAAATATGATACAATATTATTAATCATTTTACTAATTAATTTATATATATAATATATATTATATATATCGGGGCGGGTTCAACACAAACTCGACCTGACCCGACCCCGCCCAAGAACCTTCTCCGGTGCAGGGGCGGGTAATTATCCGCCTTGAACGGGTAGGGGCGGGATGGGTACCCGCGGATTCGGGTAGTGTTGTCACCCCTAACTCTGTTAATGGATCTCTAACGGTAGAACAATACTGAGTCAATTTTGAAAGATTTAAATAGGACAATTGAAACAGACGACTTTGAGACTTATTCCAAACGTCTAGGACAAAAACGATACTTTAGTCATAAATAAATTGAGTAATGACACGTAACGACATTGTTAAGGTCGTTTCCCATAATCGGCAAGAACCACACACACGATGGCTCCATAATTATGTTAGCTAGCAGGGTCCTTTTCATTGGCAGGGCCATCTTTGTTTTAGCTAGGGTATAAAATACACCAGTTTCAATTTGATTCCGTCAAATAGAGGTAACTTGTTAAATCGTTTTTCTTCCTTTTCCTTTTTTCCGTTTGATTAATCTCTTCTTTCTTTTTCCCTGTCTCTTATTGATCTTAAAAATTGACATTAGATAGAGACATCTACCAGTAGAGAAAGAGCCCAATGCTAAACTTTAACCTACTTTTAACGTGGGCCTTTCAACTCTTAATTACTTAACCCTTGTTTGGTATGCTAAAAAGGACTGCAAGAAAAAAAAGAGGAGGAGGAAATTAAATCAGACTTTTTTCTTCTCTTGTTCGTAGCAATTCCCCCTTGAAATGAAATAATTTGGAATGGGAAAGCTTTCAACGTTTCTAAACTTTAATTTGTTTCATCTCACCCTCTAATTGCATGAGAGGTGTTAAGAAGGGATTTTTTTTTTATCTTCGAATTTTGCACATTATAAATTAACTTTTACTACATCGAAGTAATAAATTAATTAGAAACATTCGTATATGTTTCAAACTTTCAAATTTGTTTCATTTCTTCGATGATATCTATTCAGAGGGGAAGCATCCTTTTGTTTCTACTTTCTACTAGTTAATGCTAAATAGGATGGTGATAACTCATCCAAATATTCTCATTTTCTAAGTTTCTTCTGATGCAGTAACTTTGGTAGCTAAAGGTAAATTAATGGGATGTCCAAAACAAAATTTTAGGTCAGCCTGACGGGAAGCTGCCACGCTCTTTCCCTTTTAGGAGTTTTCTTGCTTTGGGTCAACACTGTCTCAAGAAGACAAGAAGGTCAACAACAAGTTAATTATTATTATTGTCAACACCAATAAAGATAAGTTCACTAAAGAGATTCCGGTCATGTATATCTAAAATATATATATGGGCCTAAGCGTCAGCCCAAACCACCGACAAGATTTGTAACTGATTTCTTTTGGGCCTTTTGTGCTAGTGTTTGATTACGAAACAAAAAGAGAAAATGACAAGGTTCGGCGGATAGATACATTATACATCATTCACACAAATTTATTTATACTTTTAATGTATGTTTTTGTGTATGAGAAGTGAAAAGTGTGAGTGTGTTAGTAATCAAAAGAATTTTTGGTTAGGGATCCAGAGTAGGGAACATATATATCACAATAATATTGGGCGATAGTAGTTGAGAGTAGCATATGAACCTTCATGTTGGCCCAACACGCAACCTCAAATAAAGTGCAATCCGTGCATAAACACCACCACACCCATGACCCACTCAAACCATCTCATCTCCTTACACTAATTTCATGCATAAAAGGAGAAAATTCTATTAAAAAATAGAGAATATTGTTGATGGAGATTAATGAGATCATTGATGTAGTATTATCCGTTTTAGGCAACATATGAAGAAAGTAGTGGTTGCAAGTTTTGGCGGCAGAAAGTGTATGGCCAACATACATACATACGCAATGATCAGTGCAGTGAATCTAAAAGCCTTGATCAGGGTAAGAATAAGATTCAGTGGGTCCCCCCTCAAATTCCTACCATCACACTATCAATTTTTAATTCTAATCTTACTCCAATAATGTGTTGCTCTAATTACAGGGGCCGGGTAGTAGGGGTTATTATTCACTTACTTGAAGTTGTTGATGATTGCTTGTATAGCTCCATTCAGCTTTAAAGCATAGCCACTTGGAGACTCAATCTCTTAAATTCCATGTTTCACTCTCTCTTTCTCTCTCTCTCTCTCTCTCTCTCTCTCACAAGATAGAGTTACTTACTTACTTCACTTCCCCTGTATAAATATGCAAGAGCTTTTCTCATCTTCTCTCAAAAGAACTACCATGCATTACCATTACCTTGGTGGGTTGGTCTTGTTGGAGAAGCAGGGCACGTGCAAACATCTCTATAGCTTTCTCTGGTGGGGTCTAACTGCACGTGTTCTCCTTCTCCAACATGATTCTCCCACCACCCTTGTTCATGCATAACCCAATTTTGGTAACATTATCCTTGTAATTAACGTTTGTAAGTGTACGCCAACCTTTCTTTTTGTTTTTATCTCCTACTTCTCTCCACTGATGATAATGGTAAAACCGTTGCTTTCTTTCTAAACGACAAATAAAGGTGCTATCTTATTCAGTTCATTCTTGCTTTGAGCTTATACTAATTTTTGTTTCTTTATTATGTGATCCCTCTTATTTTACAGGTCAATGTACATCAAATACATAGTGATGAGCACTGATCATGAGGGACCCGTGGAAAAAATATTGGTGTTGCCACTGACTAGTGATTAGAGACTATAGAGACTAGTACATTTCCATTTTCATTGCTTGGAATGCACGTTTTCCTCTGCTTCTACGTTATGATTAGACTATGTGGGTGGTGATGGAAGCACTAATGTATCTTTATTCTTAGTACATTCTCTTTAGTATTAGTATGATGGTATCTACTGGTTACATTCATAAAGTGATTGTAAATAAAGTCTCAGGCATTTGATCTGGTTTCTGTGTTCACCTCCTTGGGCATTTTTAGTTAGTTTCAAAATGGACAATAAAATAAATAAATTCTGAAATAGAACATAATGAATTGACTTTTTGAGCAAGGCAATTCCATATGAATTTCTTATCATCATGCGTGGTCAAACAATAGTGGAAGAGATGGATGCTTTTCTGTCATGTCTCGCATTATTTACAATGTTTACCTTAAATTTTCTGGTGTGAACTGAACTAATGCTGGGGTCATACATTAATTCATTAAAGTACTGGTTTTGAATTCCTATAAAAGAATACATTTTGTTTTGTTTTGTTTCATGCAACTATTATGTGTGTGATTCAAACGAAGTCCCTTTCAATAACTTTAATAATTGTGTAAAGCTGTTCATAGTGATAAGTGAGAGAGAAGTTGTTTTTTTATTTACAAAAAGATACATGTCTTTTAATACATTTATCTCAATACAACCAGTAGAATTGTCAAATTATTGAGTAATTAATTCTTTTCTTCTTCCACACTACTTAGTACATTTTCTCTTGCAATTATGCATAGAGAATGTTTAATAAGAATAATAATCACTCCCAAGTCTCAGTGATCAGCAATAAAAAGCTATGCAGCTAATTGGAAAGAAAGAAACAGTTGTCAATAAACTTTGGGTTTAATGTGAGTGGAGCCTATTCTATGTTTTGGAGATATTAATTATAGTAGCATCTGAGCAATGAAGTGTTTGACAAAGCATGACATGGGAATGATGTAATCAGGTGGTAATGCATTGCCCTTCCATTTTCTATATTGATTTTATAAAATATATAGAAACAGGATAATGTATTTATTTGATTTGTATTTTGTCCCATGTAAAATACAAAGAGGGAGGGAGGTGTGTGTGAAGAAGAAAAGAGAGATGGGAGTGGAGTTATGGAAATGACAAAAAGATGGCGTCAGTGGTGACAGTGAAGAAGGAAAGTTGTCAAAGCAAAGAAAAGGAAGAAGAAGTATTTGCCTAAGAAAGTGGGGGACTCTGCTCTCTGTTGAAGTTGCTGGCTTAATTTAGTTGTGCATGTAAGGCAAAGTTGCTATTGCTATTGGAGCTACCTTGGAAATTGAAGTGTAAGTTCAACAACACAACCACCTTCAAAGGCAAGCAATGGTATGAATGAAAGAGCCAGATTTGATGGACTAATTCAGACTCATCTCAACACGCAATGCACACATATCCATGGGACCATGTCTCAAACAATTTCTTCACCCCTTATCATTATGGTATCACAATTTGTTAGAGTTAGACTTGGGCTATACTAAATATAAATACTTGTTAGGATACAAATGTAGTAACCCAAAAGTGATTAAACCATTTCTCAACAAAACTATTTTATCATTATGTGTGCTCACATCATAAATTCACTTCTTCACAATAGAATTGTTACAGGAAAAAAAAAATTCTTTTTTCATTTAGTATATAATAAAATATAATTTTTTAATTCTCAAGAGAATTTTAATTTTCACATTAAAATTTAAATTAAAACAGACTAAAATAGGTCTGATTTGTAATTTCATTACTACTAAAAATTATTTTTATCAAACAAATTCTTACTCTAAAATAAAAAAAAGACAAATAAAAGAACTGCAAGTATAAAATAGTAAAAAATATATAATTTATTTTATTAATGCAATTAATTATTTTAAAATATGAATTTAAATTTGAAATAAAATTAGTATTATTTTTTAATAAAATTAAAATTATTTTCTCATTTTAAAAGCTTTCTAAAGCACTCTTTTTAAGTTGTCTACTTTACCATTAATATATACATATCCGTACATACATACATAACTAATTGGACTCATTTTTTTACATATAAAAAAAGGGGTATTACACAATGAAATAGATGTTTGTACAATATTTACATTGCTATTATGCTAACAATAACAGTAATAGTAATAATACTAATAATTAATAACAAATAAAAAATCATAATAATCATAACATAATATATTACTTATAATAATAATAATAATAATAATAATAATAATAATAATAATAATAATAATAATAATAGTAGTAGTAGTAGTAGTAGTAGTTAATAATAATAAAAAATATATTAATTATATATTATTTATAATATGCTAAGATTAATAATAATATGTTAAGAATAATAACTCATGTTTATGAATATATTAATAATTAATAATAATATAAAAATATTAATAACATTAACTCATGATTAAGAATATTAACAGCATATTAATAAGGGTAAAAAACACAAATAAACCATGGGAGAAAACTTGTTACATGAATAAACTAAATGGAAAAGTGTCTCACGAATCAGGCAAAGCCTATTTTTATATAATTCGAACCTAATTGATTCGAACTCTATTTGATCATAAATCGAATCTAATTGGTTCGAACTTCATAGTTATAATTCGAATCTAATTGGTTCGAATTACTCTTTATTTCGTGACTCAAATAATTCGAACCTAATTGGTTCGAATTACTTTAAATGCAAATTGAATCAAGATGGTTCGAATTAGTAAGGAACATAGCTGAATATGTTACGTGCATGGAAATAAATTAGTGTACGAGTTACATTAATCAAGACATGATGCGGCAATTAAATAACATCAAAATACTAAGTATAGATGTTTTCAGAGTAACACATACATACATGTAAAGGTGGATACGAAGTAACACTGGTAACAAAATACATAGACGAATATGGGTAACATACAACTCGGCACATAAATCATCTAAAAAGGTGCGACCCCGTGAAGCAACGATGTGGAACCCGTGTCCTCTGACCTCTCCGGATAAGCGGCTCCTGATCCTCGATCTCCTCATCCTCGTCCTCGTCCTGCGGGGCTGGCTGTGCAGGCGTCCTAGGCTGGACATGTACCGGTCGGGATGAAAACGGCCCGGCAACTGAATGTGACCCAGCAGTATGTGCCGACGCTGGGGTACCACCCAAAGCGAAATACTCAGGAGGAGGCACGGAGGGCGGCTCATTCAGATCGATATCTAACGGTGCCTGTGTCCCCGTCGTCTGACTCCGCCCAGGGACAGCCTCATCATCATGCATCATGGCACTGATGTCATCAAAGAAGGGGGATCCAAGATCCCCATCAAACCCAACACCGGCAAGTAAGTCTGAAAACGTGCTGTCTGGACTCACCCATGGCCTACTCTCCTGAGGTGTGTGGTCGTAAGGGGGAACTCCAACGAAGTAATCTCCCAGCGGCCCCTCCCCAAGTCCAGCCTCAGCATGGGCAACGGGATCTCCGGTGGCGTGCCCCTGTCCACCAAGGCCACCAGCCTCACCATCGTCCTGGCCCGCAACGGGTGCCCTCCGTCTGCCTCCACGCCCTCGTCCTCGACGACCACCACTACCTGCCTCATCAGCCTCGTCGATAGCCTGCTCTAGTCACCTCCACTCACGCTGGCTCCGTCGTGTCCCGACACGAGCTCTCCTCACAACCCTACGCCTATCAGGGACGTCGTCGACTCGATCCATGTCAGGAACTCGCCCAAAACCCCTTTGTGATGCCTCGACAGGAATAGGAATGCCCCTCGGATCCCCAAGATAAAACTCGGGTGACAAGAACCTCTTTCCATGCTGACTCCACCAGTCTAGGTAGGTGTGCGAAGGTCCAGGATCGGCAACAACATCGAACTGGAGGACGTGGTCCGCACGGGTCTCCCAAAGTATATGCCAATCCGGTAAAGCGGACGGGAACCAACGATCACCGCCTCTCCCGTCCTTCGACATCAGAAAGTCGATGTTCAGGGCGGAACGCGGGAGGGACTGCACACCACCGAACTGCGGTAGCACCCTATCTACCTGATGTCACTCTACGACGGCAAAGTATATCAGCGACGTGACAGACAGCCACACCGCCATGTGTCGAGGCTCCAACACCTCCAGATGCACAACCTGAAATACCTCGGGGGAGCTATACGGCATCCAGATAAACTGCACAAAAAAATACCGATGTTGTCACGCCAACTCCCTCTACAGAAACATCTGATGTCTACTTATTTAAATAAAAGTAACCGGAACAATACTCACATCCCTGGCCTGAAACATGTCTATCTACAGTCTCGTGCTCTGCAGTCGAGGACCCTTCTAGCTGTAGGAAGGGCTGTAACCTGACCACCTGCAGGGCACATGGGTGTTATGTTTAATAAGAAGTATGACAGATTTGTAATATGGTACATTTGTACACTCACATCAGCTGTCTCAACTTGAAATAGAAAAGCCTGAGTAGCGTACCTCGATGCCAAAGGCCAACTGCACGTATCATACCCAGTAGGCCTGAACCTGGAAAAGCGCCAGAAGATCCAGGACTGAAGTAGCTGAAGTGGGCCTGCTAACTTCACCACATGTCTGTTTGCCACTCGGCACATGCACCGATACAACTATGCCAATGCTGCAGACCCCCAACTGTAGGAACCCATCTCCTCAAGCCTAGCTACGTAGGGAAGCCATCTGATATGAATGCGGTTGCCGGACTTGTCGGAAAACAGCTGAGTGTCCAACAACATCATGATATAGGCACGAGCAAAGCGCCACACAGTCTCCTCATCGGTTCCCTCGGGGAACTCTCTGAAAGTCTCCTGGAACCAGGTGCAGTTTACTGCGAACTTCTGAACCTGGCTCGGAGGAGGAATCACTCTAAGCAACTCCTCGAACCACACCCAAGCTGGACGTCCACCCTCAATATACAGATGGAAGTCTGTAAGGCAACCGCTGACATAACGCCCGTCCACTGCCAACCCCAACTGGTACGCCACGTCCTGAAGCGTGATCGTGCACTCTCTGAAGGGCATATGGAAGGTGTGCGTCTCAGGACGCCACCTCTCGACGAAGGCGCTGACAAGGGGCTCATCTAACCGGAACCATCTATCGTTCAGTCTAGCCAGATGGTATAACCCGGCCATCTGCAAGTACGGAACATAACGCTCATCGAGTGGCATGCCTTGTTGCCGCCGCATGCTCCTGATGCATCGCTGTGGCTGTGCATTAAACGGACCGCATTATTACAACCACATACAATACTGCTAACCAAAAAATAAACTAACACAGTAAACCAATTACATAAACCACAAACCCTAAATCATCAACACAACCGCATATAAAACCACATACAAAAAACCACTTACGCTAAACCACCAACTAAACCGCATGCAAAACCACTAAAATAAACCATTTGAAATACCACTACAACAAACCACTAACAACAATACCATTAACAATACCACCACGATAAACAACTAACATAAACTGCCACTAAAACCACATGCAAAACCACTAACTCAAATAAACCGTGTGCACAAAGTTTTCTATCTACTAACCTCCTCGTTGATGACTCCGGCTATATGAGCAACCCCGTCCAACTGGTACAGCCTTGCAGGATCGTCCCCCATCAGCTGAGTCTTCGGTTTTACTTTTTCTCGGATCGAATCTAGGTCGTTTTCTCTGGGATTTGGTGGGGTATGGAAAATGATAAGTGGTTCGAATTTGCTTGATTCGAACTCCTTATATAGCCAAATTGTTCATAACTCGAACCAATTAGGTTCGAATTATTGGAGGCACGTAATCAAGAATAATTCGAACCAATTAGGATCGAATTATTTGAGTCACGAAATAAAGAGTAATTCGAACCAATTAGGTTCGATTTATGATCAAATAGAGTTCGAACCAATTAGGTTCGAATTATATAAAAATAGGCTTTGGCTGATTCGTGAGACACTTCTCCATTTGACTTATTCATGTAACAAGTTTTCTCCCATGGTGTATTTATGTTTTTTACCCTATTAATAATATTTTATTATTATTAACATATTATTCACAGAAACCGTGTAATACACTAACAATAACAATAATAATGAATAATGATAATAATAATTGTAATAATAATAATAATAAACGGTAATAAAATAAATGTTTGTTCCGGTTACTTACAGTAAGTCAATAATAATAACATTCTACTCATTAATCTTAATACTACTACTAATAATAATAACAACAATAAAACTTAACAGATAACTTATATACCAAAAATCTACTAATAACAACATAAATAAATAAACTTATTTATAATTAAAATTTTAAAAATATTTATCCATTAAAAATAATCCAAATATTTAACAATATGTTCTTGAGGTAATATAAACTTACGAACTATTTTTTGTGGTGTATTTTTTTATCGAGGTAAATACTAAATCGGTATGCGAAAGATTCTGTCGCTGACAAAATGGTATTTGACTTTTGTTATTGACAAAATAGACCCTAAATAATTTTAAAATTTGACAAGCGTATCCCTGAGTTTGCCAGCGCACATTTCTAATGAAAAAGATGCTGAAGTGGCCACCGAAAAATCCAAGGTGGAATTTTTAATTAATTACCAAGTCCAACCTGAAAAATCCAAAATCCCCCAACCATAATCCCCCTCCCTTCTCCCTCTAAACCCTAATCCCCCCTTCCCCAGCATACCCTCTCACTCATAAGTTGCCCTAAACCTGAAAATCTTCCTGAACCCTAATTCAGCAAAAGATCTCTCTTCTCCATCACACTCTCTCACTCTTTCAATCATGAATTGTCCCAAATTTTTAGATTAATATACAATTCAAAAAAATTAATAACAATAAAACTTAGAGAACAAAAACAAATTCATATACAATAATCAAAATAAAATAAAATAAAGCTTAATATAGACACCAGCGAAGCAAGAAGTAGATTTAGGCTAGACCAGAAGAAGAACACCAGAGACAGAAGAGGCATGGCACGATGGAACACAGACAGAGGAGGCAGGGCAGTGACTGGGGGCGAGCAGCAAGCAGAAACAAGCGACAACTGGCGGTGAGCAGCGAGCAGAGGTGACGGAGACGAGGCCGATGAGTGAGATACTGCTGCTATGTATGTCTATTTTTATGTTCGACCACAAGGAGGGAAGCAAGACACCGCGAAGCACAACAGTGAAGGTGCACAGACAACGCAATGTCGACGGAGGAGACAAACGATGCTAGACCTGATGACGAGATGACGATCATATGGTGTCCGTGACAGTGGCTCTGTAAGACTGAGAAGGTTGAGCTCCATTACCGTTTTGAGGGAGAGTGAGTTGAGAGTGTGAGACAGTGCGTTGAGAAGGGGAGATTAGGGTTCAAAGGGGTAAGGGAAGGGAATTAAGGTTCAGAAGGGGGGATTTTGGATTGGGGAGGGGAGAAGTGCATTGGAGTGGGAGGGATTAGGATTAGGGAGAGGAGGGAGGGATTCATGAAAGGGAAGGGAAGAGTGCATTGAGGAAGGGGAAGGGGAAGTGCGTTAGAGGGGAAGGATTAGGGTTAGAGAGGGTTTTTGCCATGTCATCAAAACGTAGTGGCCATGTCAGCATTGTGTTTGCCGAAGATTTGCTCCGGCGAGTTCGGAGACACGCTTGTCAAATTTTGAAATCATTTAGGATCCATTTTGTCAGCGTCAGAATATTTTGGATACTGATTTGGTATTTACCTCTTTTTTTACTTCACTCATTCAACACACAACCTTCTTCCTGATCTTTTTCTTCCTTGGAAGCAAAACGCAAAAATGAGTTGATGTTGCCTTCCAAGCATAACGCAGAATGAATTATAAAGATCCCATATCATCCTTTCACATACACGTGTTCTGCATGCAGGTTATCTTCCTGCCAAATATAGGTCACACTTTGCTACAAGAATCTGCCAAACGCAGGTCACGTTTGATGTCTCCCAATGTGATCAACCTGCAAGTCTAGTCTGCATGTAGGATGATAGGGGATACGTTTCAACATTTGGTTATCCCTTTTTGCAAAATACGATCTGCGTTTTGCAGCAACCATTTTCTTTTTTTTTTTTAAACTTCCATGCCAATCGTAAACTGCATTTTGCAGGTCTGTATACCTGCAAATCCACATCTATGCATAATACACTATGCGCGGATTTGGATCCTCTAAAGTTTGAATTTCATTTTAGAGAGTAAAGTGTAATCTCTCACTATTGATTTCATGGGTGGGACCAAAAATAAATATGAAAGAGACTATTCAAGGGTAGAAGATCATACTTTACTCTCTAAAGTGAAATTCAAACTTTAAAGGATCCAAATCCATCTACTAATATATTTGAATTACTCTATTTTTTACTCCATTATTAAATTAATTTCTGACTCAATTGCTATACTATTCATTTTCTCCGGTTTGTTATAGTCTACATGGGCTCATTTCCTTCAGGTAAAGCACAAAAGTCTTAGTCCATCATGTTATTATGTCTCCTGTCCTTAATGGTATTTGCAGTATCATGAATGCACGGCACTAGGCAGTGGTAGTCTTGGGCCTTGGCTCATTGCTTGCAACACTTACCAAGAGACAGCTACCCCCCACTCCTTCGCAACATTACTTGCATATGTATATCATAATAGTAAAACACAGGAATAATAAATTGTGGACCTAGCTATCCCCCATGGTAAATTAATTAAACATATTACATAAGCTCTACGTAAGGATTTCCTTTCTACCTTTCTGCACTCTTCTTTTTCCCCCTATTCACTTTGGGAAATGGGTTGATTATTGCCTTTGACTCTCAAGACATTTTAATCTTTTATACACGTTTGATATATTAACTGTACGCACCCTACTCATAAGTCTTCACCATCATATTTAAGATCCTTGTCAAGAAAATTATGAAAATTAAAGAGACACAAAAGATGAATTGTGTTTAAGTATATCACAAGAGCATGGTCGTTCTTATTAAGATAATCATCGCTACAATGGGAATATGGGATAGATTGATATTCTTTTTGTAGAAGCTTTAGGCAAACCGGATCAGTGAAAGTGATTAATGGATACATAACCGGTTTAATGAAATGTACATGTAGGAGCAATTTCAGATCGTTGGGAAAAGTTATTCTTGATTTGTGAATAGATAATGCTTGCAAATTTGTATTTAACTATTCCAAATTCAATAACAATGGCACAACACTTAGATAATCAAAATTGTTTAATTGCAACCGATGTAGACAAACCATCATATCTCAAGCAACACTGGCAAAAAGGGAAGCTAGATCTAAGAAAAATGCTAAAACAAGTTCTTAACAGAATAAAAATCGATCAGACATTTAATCTTCTTCCTCTCCTTCATTCTCAGCAATGTTGAAGTACCTCAGTTCATAGACATTCCTATCTTTGTTAGAAGCAATCACCCGGAGCCAATCACGCACATTGTGTTTCTTCAAGTACTTCTTTGTCAAATACTTCAAGTACCTATAACCAAGTACATGCAATCTTAGTTTAGGTAAACCCATTTGAATGGAAGCTCAAGCAAGTTTAAAAGAAGACAAATCCCATGGCAAAAGATAAACAGAGACAATTTCAATTTGATCCAATGGTTCTTATAAGTAACCTAGGATCTATAGCCACAAATTCTCTGCTTCATTTTTCACACAATGCCAACTAAACGGCCTAAACAGTATGCAAGGCAATTCACTCAAAAATAAAAATAAGATAAGAGTACTGAAAATAAACTGTAAAATCCAATGTCCTACCAAAACAATAACAAGGCAAATCATTATTCAACTAAAGCAAGATACACTCGAACAAAAATTCAGAATATTCAGTTGCCAAGATCTAATAGCACAATCATTTCACAGCATATTAAGAATGTAGAGCTGACAATATAAAAAAACAGAATAAATAAATAAAAGGGTAATTACCGCTTGGAGAAGTTACTGTCAGAGGTGACAGTGATCTTGTTCTTCTCACGGGAGACAGTGACAGAATCACCAAGAGCACCAGCTTTGCCACCAACCTTAATCCTCTCTTGAAGGAACTTCTCAAGAGAAGCAATGTCCATAATCTTGTCCTCCACTGGTTTTGTGCAGTCAATGGTGAATGTTGCACCCTTCTTTTTTCCCTTAGCTCCAACTGCACCCCCTCGACTCATTTTTCCCTTCTTCTTTTACACAACCCTAAAACGCATTAACACACCCAAATAAAAAAAACGTGCATTCTTTGTTAAAAAAGTAATATTTTTTCATGGGATCAAAGGGGGACCCAATCAAATTTCTACAATTACAGTGAAATGAAACCAGCAGCTACAAATATAGCTCAAGAAAATTGAAAATAAAAAATGGTGAAAACAATACTTTGGCGTAATTGTAGTTGAGAAGGAAACAGAAGGAAAAGAGTAGGGTATTACCGATGGAAACAAAGCAGGTGCGAATGAGAGGACAGGGATGACAACGGCGCTGCAGATTTAGGGTTTGGATTCGGCTATTTTATATCTTAGTTCTTCAAATATCAATGGGCCTGCTTACTCTTGATTTTAGATCATAAATTGGGCCCAACTCATTAACGAATTTGACAAAATATTTTCACACCTTTTTTCTTTTTGAAACTTATTTAGTTATTTTCACTTAAGCACGACAATTTGCTCACTTGTCTATGCCCCGAACATATCTTGGACACGTTTTGGATACACCTAAATATTATTACGTGTCAGCATATTTAATCTTATTTTTAACATATATTTTTAAAATAAATTTAGAAATAGTATATATTATTTATTAAAAAAATATATTTTAAGAATATTAGATATAATTAAAATAAGATATTAAAAATAATTAAAAAAATTAATTTATATTTTAATATCAATAAAATATCAATACAATTTATCTAAAAAATATTTTATATTTTATATGTATACGTATTCCTATATCTTATAAAATTTTAAAATTCGCATATTGACATATCCTATATTATATTGTATTTCGTGTCCGTATATTAGTTTGAGATTAATGTGGTACACCAACAATTAATTCCACAAGAAAAACAAAAAAGTGATGCCAATTGCCAAGCATTTCATTCAGTGGATCAACTCCTGCCTATAGATCATTGGCAGAGTTATTTTCTTGCAAATTGAAGTTTCCAGTGTAATCTTATGCAAATGATTCTTATTTCGTTAAAAAATATTTCTACCAACTTAAAAAATATGGATACTTATACTTCAAATAGCAGTAGCACCAAGCTATTTTGGATATTTCTCACTTTTCATAATTATACAAGTACTTTACCAATTAGAGGTGACAATGGATAGGATAGGGTTTGAACTCAATCCTAATTCTATCTACGGGTTAAATTTATTATTTTATCCGTAAGTTGAGAATAATCCAATCCTAATTCTATCTGTAGTTAATTTGTGAGTATCTGACTCTACCTGCGAATTTTTACAAATATGCAATATTATTATATAACCTAATGAACATGCAAATTAAAAATTCAAAACAAACAACACAATCATCCCACAAACATAATCGTCCCATAAACAACATAGCCCTCAAATGTTCAATTATACATAAAATCTTTATTGAATTTAATAACACAGACATAAAATATTATGATATAATGTTGTATTTATATATCACTAATATAGAATTGGTTTTTATATAAATAAAAATGTAAAATTATTAATTGATGATCTTGGTTCAATGACAAAGATCTTTTGTATTATGAAAGGTTTTTGGTTCAACACCTACCTATAACATGTTACCTATAACATATTACATATACAATGGATTGGTCGAATAGGATTGAAGACTCAACTCGCACTCTACCTAACCCGCGGTCCAAATTGGATACCGACAGATAAGATGCATGTTGCCATCATTAATCAACATACAGTTTTTGAGCTAGTTTGATAAAATTAACTTTTTAAAAATAATTCATTAAAGTTGACTTTTGAAATATAGCTTTCGATCACTTGTAGTATGCTGCTATATCAAACTAATCCGTCGCAGATCTAAGCTCTATTTAAGGGTATGCCGCTGGCCAATGAGTTGCTGCATGTACAAGGCAGGGTTCGAACTCCCGACACTTGCTTAAGCGGACGAGTGAACTGACCACAACCACATATTCTTTTTATTTAACAAACACAAAAAAATGTTTCTAAAAACACAAATACCTTCTCATAATATTTTCCCAAACCAACCTTAGTCTCCACTTTTCCTCCTTGGCTTTGTACTCGCCAAAATGTTCTTGAAAACCAATCTATTTCTTATCAGGAACCAAGTTTACCGAATCGACCCAACTTTCGATTTTGTCTTTCTTATGACCTTATTTACCAATCAACTATGGAAGATAAAGAGTAGTTTCATTTTCCTTTGTTTTTTTCTTCTTGAAACTAAGTTTAGTATTCCCTTGAATCAAGTGAAATATATTGATTATTACTAGTTAAACTTCATTTTGTCAAAGCATGGCAACCATTGCCATAGTTTTGTACTTATTCATGAGAAATGATAATAACATACCATAATCTGAGTATCAGACCAAAGACAATTTTTGTAAATCAACGTTGAACGTGTTGATTAGTTTTCAAGCAAGTTCTGTACCCTGCGTCTGTTGTAGCACAATAGATGAACAGATTATAATCACATAAGCCAATGCAAAGTATTTTCATGAGCTTTCCATATCAAACACAAACAATTTACCGGCTAAAAGTCCAACCACAACTGCTCTCATGCACTTGATCTTTCACTTTAGAGATGAGAATACCCAACATTCCTTTCAAAAACCTGATACTCTCCAACTAGTAGATAACGTCTTATTTGATGCCCACCAAAAGGCAAAGAAACTAGAAGCCAATGTCCATCACACTGCCTCGTGGCTGCCAGAAAGATCAATTCCAGGGCCAGCCAGAGTATATATAAGTCTGACATAACATGCCAGCCAGGCCAAAGCATTATATAACAATTCTCAAAGCATACATAAATTTTGATTTTCCATAAACAGCCGTTTGCTTCAGAGGGAACAGGACATAAAACAAGTGTATCATCGATTTTGTGAAGGCATTCTTTCTGATCCGTGCCTTAATCGAAAGCTGTTGGACCTAATACTTGGTTCTGATCCGCTGGCAGCCTGGTGGTACGCTCTCCAACTTGATTCTCTATCTGCGTGGTTCAAAGATAATGAAGGCAAATGATCTCTTTCCCATGCTTGGAAGCGACGTGGCATATGGACTTCTTCCGGAAAATTGCGTCCTGATGAACCTGATGGAATCAACAAGAAGCCACCACTTGGGTCCGATGATGGGGAAACTTGTGCTAATTGAACTGACCCACTATGGCTGTTGGATCTTCTAGTGCCAGAAGCATTAGGTGTTCGCATTGAGGTAGAGTTAGGAGGTTGTGGAGGTTGATAGTATGCCTGAAGAGCCTGGACTCTGTCCTGGGCCCGGGCATTGCTACCTGGATACGGAGGTATCATTGAAGATGCAACTGATGTCCCAGCCCTAGCACCAGAACTGCAGAAGACATGCATCAAGTGTCAAGCATAAAAGCACAAGATGCCTAGTTCAATCGTGTTATTTGTTGCATTTAACCCAAAATCACATATAAGATCCTGTATATAAGCATATACTATGATTTAGCTCACATAAAATCACATAGCAATGCATAAACCGTATAGTGATACCTATGACCAACAATGAAGGGATGCATAAAAGATCCTGGTCTTGGAACCTCTGAACTACCCCTGGCTGGCCTTTGACTACCAGGTGATACTGCAGGATGATCTGCAGTTCCTAGGTGACTGCTTGCAGATGAAAAATGAGGCGAATGATGTTCCCAACTGTGATAATGGAGATCCATGGCAGGAAATGCATAGGACGTTGGCATGTCACTAGGTATAGGTGGGTTACTCCAGTGGCTGAAGTTAGATGTTTCTGAACCAGTTCTGCCAGAGTTCGAGGGGGAAGGATGTAATGGTCCAAAGTATGCTATATACGGACAGGGATGACTACCAGATGATACGGCCGTATGTTCAGCAAATATAGCATGTTGTCCCAGTATATCATGATCTGCACCACAACATTCAAGTCAAGATATACATCTTCAGTTGAAAGCAAGTTCATATAAGGAGGCTAATTTTGGGAAAGGTCTTACATGCAGTTGATGAAAATTCCCCTTCTCTGAAAAGAAAAGAAGACAATGAGTTATCATTTCCTCAACTCAATTGGAAGAGAATGAATCCACTGAAACAGAATTTATATAGCACACTAGAAAAAATAACGATGTTACATCCTCCATATTCTTAATGATTTTCTCAAGATATCCATTATTTTTCTCAGATTTGCTCTTTCCTAAATGTTTGTTTTGAAAAACCACAAAGATTAAGAACCTTGGACAGTATAAATACTACCATTAACTTCAGCAATATTTGATGTCAACTACCCTAATTTGGTTCAACTCAAACGTACCAAATTAAACTCATTATGAGGTTGATGTACAGCCAACAGTGTTAACAGAAGTCATGTGTGATGATAGCCACAAGCAGCGTCAGTAACACTTTGACTTTAAATAACCATGCATGTTTTTACTCGGGCCAGACAACAGATTATCCCAAAGCACAGATCAAGCGTTAAGGAATTTGAACACATATTTAGTTTCATGCATATTGTGGTATGTTAAATAGGCTTACTCAAAAGAAGGAAGTCGGGTCAGGTTACCAAAAGGACACCAGTGAACTCCAAAGGACTGCATAAAGAATTAGCAAACTGTTATCTATCCAGATACAACAACCAAAAAAAGAAAAAAAAGAAGAGTAAATCCCATTGACAGACCTAGTTTAAGACAACGGGAGGCCATTCCCCCCACCCCGCAAAAAATTGTGCTACTACATATATGAACTACTTGTTTATTTGAGATGGTTTGCAATTGCCATATAAGGATTTTGTAATTAAACATATATGGGGATAATCAGTTGTCTTTTGCGGTAAAGAAGTTTCATGTGATTTGCCTCCAAGGGGGAGGCTGAGGCCAATGATTTTGGGGATAAAGAAGAAAAATGGCCTATCTTTGTATATCTTTACCCTTTGTTAAGGAATAAAATCATGTTTAATTGCTTTGACCTCAATTTATTGCTCTTCTGATGGCTATCTATAAAAAATGAGTGTTTGTGTATTTGCTATATGGATCAAATTCCACCATATTGTTCTAATTATATTTTCTTTTCTTATCCAAATAAAAATCCTTGTTTACAACATTTCTATCGGACTAACGAGAAAGGAGGAGCAAACATTTTATAAATGCAGATGACATACAACCAATATAGGTGGCTTGAAGGAAGGATGGGAAACTGTTAAAAGTAAGATTTTTTTTTTGTAATAAAAAAATAAAGATCTGTTCTTAGAGATTCTGAAACAATAACAGTACAGAAAGTAAAGCTATATAATCCAAAATGGCAAGCAACAAAACAAACATTCATTGTTCATGTAAGGCTGTTTCCTGAGAATGAAAGTGCAGGAGCATGTTTATGGAAATAAAAATTAAAATGTTGGAAATTACAAAGATGGCGTGGTTTCTATTACCATTTCAGAGTAGCTAAGATCATATAGATCCTCATCGTGTGCCCAATCATCTGTGCTGAATTCTGGATATGACCGGGAGCCATAAAGCCACTGACCTTTCTCAATCTTCCGGCAATTAGGGCATTGCATTGCCCCTTTTATATTGAAGGCTGAGCCAATGCAATCTGAATGACATATAAATTATTAAGCATAACAATATGATGTGATACCATAAAGATGCAGCTATCATCTTGCAGAAACCGATAGTTTGATACTAGTAGAGCACAAAACCTAGAAATATTGCCTTAAAAAGGAGATGTCTACATACACATATGGGGTTTGGTTTATAATTAATGCATGATGAATAACAAGTACTCATTGAGGCCTGCAATTTTCCCATTTTTCCAATTTTCCGTACATGTCGGTATATCATCACTGTATTGTAGGTTTTCTGTGTTGGTTGTAGGTTCAAGATACACCAAAAATACAAAATGTACAAAAATGTTGCACAGCTCATCGAAATCAGTCACTTTGATTTCCTTTTGGTTGAGAACTAGAAACTTATAAATTTTATGTAGCCGACATTTATAGTCCTAACTCCTAAAGAAAATGCAGTAGTAGATGAGTACAAACATTTAATTTAACTGAGCTCATTTCAGTTTCAGATAATTTATCAACCAATTTGAGAGCCACTAAGTATCTCAAAATAAGTCAGCTTCTGCCAGTTACAACAGTCATGGGGATTCGACCGTACAGCATAAGAAATCCACTCTACATAAATTCACACTATAACCTCCTATACCCAACTAGCAGGAGTATATAACAAGCAACCTAAGAACAACAAGAGGAGATATCTACCTTTGAGCTCTCGTATAAAAAGATATTAGGAAGAAGGAAAAAAAAAAGTGATAAAAACAAAATGCATCTCTCTCTCCATCTTATATAAAACGCTCCACCATCTCCTCCGATAGAGTTTTCTGGATAAAAGAAACCCGTTTCTAGACACTGGAATCACCGCAGCTAACAAAATTAGAACCACCAACCTCTACAAACAAGCTCATCGAATGAAAATTCTACTCTACCAGATTGCATAACAACATTTCCAAAAATCAGATAACATAAAGAAGCGTTCCTCGATCCTCTCGCACGGTACTAGTTTTAGTTCAACACGAAAGATAAGCAAAACGACAATTCAGATCTCAATGTCGGTTCAAGTCAAAATTGATTGCAGAAATTGTATGGCGATCAAATTGGATGCATCGGAAAACATCGGCGAAAGAAAGCATTGACTTACCGAGGTGAAATTGATGGCCGCATTGAAGGTTGGCCCAGGATCTATCGCCGGTGCGGGCAACAGGGTCGAGGCAAATGGAGCAAGAGACGGATGGGAAAGGGTTGGAGTCTCCGTCGTGGACGACGTGGTCGTCCTTGTCGGTGCCGAGACCCATTGTTTCATCCAAAACCCTAGAATGGCATCACAGTGGGAGCAGAGGGAGAAGGATGTCGTCAATTTTTTTTAATTGGTTTAAAAATCGCGCCGTAAATGTGTGTGTGAGTTAGAAGAGATTAAGACAGAGGTGAGAAAGCTACGGATGAGAAGAAGAAGACGCGTGTTATTCTTCTTCCTTTCTTCAGCGGAGAGATTAGTTAGAGATAGAGAGAGAGTAAGAGAGAATTGGAAAGGACCAACATCGTTTCATTTTAAGTTTAGTGGAGCGTCTGCCTTGCTATGACACCGAAATGGCGAAATCTCTAATCTCAAGTTTTATTCTAGTTGGACTGCTATCCAAACAGATTAATTTCTACTCTCTAGTTTTGGGTGAATCCGTCTTTCCATTTCTACACGATCACTCACGCGTTTGACAATTGACATTTTTTTAAGAGGAGTGCTAGAACCAAGGAAGTTTAGTGATTTGTAATAATCAATTAGTTGTTATTAGTATTTTAATTGTGTGAGATTATATTTAATAGTATGTAATTATTTATTTTTTTTGTTAATTAGACACTGACTAAATTTTAATAACAGTGTTAGTTTTCTAAATTTTTTTATATATATTTTTAAAATAACTTATTTATTTAAAAAAACCTTAGAATCGCATAATTTTCTTTCTTGAAAAAGCTTGTCAATTTTTTATCATCTAATTATCCACAAACTATTTCCGCCATTTCTAATAAAAAATCGAGTAATTGCTCATTCTAGTGGGCTGGAAAGATAATATTAACGATTTCAAGGTAAAAAAAAAATAAAAAAGAATGTTATCCAAATGTATTTTATACAATATTTATGTTTATGTGCAACATAGAAAAAACTGAATTTTTCATTCATTTTATATTAACTGGTAATTAATATTATGAAAAGGGATAAAATGTGTGAAAAACAACTAGCATACGTTCATTTAACGAGGCAAATCTATAACGGATAAAATAAGTGTAATAGCCTAATACCCATGAATATATATATAAAATACTAACTAAAATTTTAACCACATTAATTTGTGCAAATCAACCTTGAAAGTGTCGACTAGTTTTCAGGCGAGATCTATACCATGCGTCTGATATTAACAGATTACAATCACATTTGACAATACATAGTATTTTCATGAGCCAATCAAACACAAACATTGTTTACCAGCTAAAGGTCCAACCACAAGTCCACAACTGCTCTCAATTCTCATGCACTTAATCTTTCACTTAAGACGTGACAATCCCCAACATTCCTTCAAAAGCCTGATCTCTCCAACTAGTAGATAACATCTTATTTGATGCCCACCAAAACAAAGAAACTAGAAGCAATGTCCATCACACTGCCTCGTGGCTGCCAGAAAGATCAATTCCAGGGCCAGCCAGAGTATATAAGTCTAACATAACATGCCAGCCAGGCCAAAGCATTAAATAACATTTCTCAAAGCAAACATAAAATAGGATTTTCCATGAACAGCCGATTGCTTCAGAGTTCAGAGGGAACAGGACATAAAACAAGTGTATCATCGAGTTTGTGAAGGCATTCTTTCTGATCCGTGCCTCAACTGAAAGCTGCTGGACCTGAAACTTGGCTCTGATCCGCTGGCAGCCTGGTGGTATGCTCTCCAACTTGATTCTCTATCCACATGATTGAATGATAATGAAGGCAAGTGATCTCTTTCCCAAGCTTGGAAGCGACTTGGCAGATGGGCTTCTTCCGGAAAATTGCGTCCCAATGAACTTGATGGAATCAATAAGAAGCCACCACTTTGGTCTGGTGATGAGGCCACTTGTGCTAATTGAGCTGACCCATTATGGCTGCTGGACCTTCTAGTGTCAGAGGCATTAGGAGTCCGCATTGAGGTAGAATTAGGAGGTTGTGGAGGTTGATAGTATGCCTGAAGAGCCTGGACTCTGTCTCGGGCCCGGGCATTGCTACCTGGATATGGAGGTATCATTGAAGATGCAACTGATGCCCCAGCTCTAGCACCAGAACTGCAGAAAGACATGCAGCAACGGTCAACCAGTAATGGACAAGATACCTAGCTCAATTGTGTTATTTGTTGCGATTAACAAAAATTTAATATGGATTTGACACCCACTAAATATGAGCATATGATATGATTTAGCTCACATAAAATCACATAGCAATACATAAATTGTAAAATGGTACCTGTGACCAACAATGAAGGGATGCATAAAAGATCCCGATCTTGGGATCTCCAAACTACCCCGGCCTGGCCTTTGATTACCAGGCGATACTGAGGGCTGATCTGCAGTGCCTAGACGGCTGTTCGCAGAAGAAAAATGAGATGAATGGTGTTCCCAACTGGGATAATGGAGATCCAAGGCTGGAAACGCATAGGAGGTTGGCAAATCGCTAGGTATAGGAGGGCCACTCCAGTGGTTGAAGTTAGACGCTTCCGAGCCATTTCCGCCAGAGTTGGAGGTGGAGGGATGTATAGGTCCAAAATAAGCTATATACGGACAAGGATGACTACCAGATGACACTGCTGTATGTTCCGCAAATATAGCATGGTGTCCGAGTATATCAGGATCTGCATCACAACATTCAAGTCAAGATAAGCATCTATAGTTGAACACAAGTTCATAAAAGGAGGCTGATTTTCAGGAAGAAGGGTCTTACATGCAGTCGATGAAAATTCCCCTTCTCTGGAGAGAGAAAAAGAAAATAAAAAGAAAGAAAAGAGACAATGAGTTACGTTTTCCTCAGATCAATTGTAAATAAATGAATACATTGAATCAGACTTTATTTAGCACAAAAGAAACGGACTTGTATCATTTTAACCAGAGAGGAAATTATAATGATTTTTACATTCTCTAGATCTTCATGATTTTCTCAAGATATTCATTAATTTTTTAGATTTTCTCTTCTAAAAAAGTTTATTCTGAAATACCACAAAGACTCAGCACTTGAGAGTATAAATACCATCATAATATAGGGTTGAGATAAAGCCAGATTTGGTTAACTGAAGTGTGATTAAAGTCCTAAACAGTGTTAATAACATGCTACTTTAAATTACTATGTATGTTCACTCAGGCCAGACACTTTAAACAACAGATTATCCCAAATCACAGATCTAGTGTTACAGAATTTGAAAAAGTATTTAGTTTGCATGCATATTCTGGTATGTTAATTAGGCTTACTCGAAGGCAGACGGAAGTCGGGTCAAGTTACCAAAAGGGCACCAGTGAACTCCAAAGGACTGCAGAAAGAATTAGCAAACTATTATCTATCCAGGTACAAATAAACATATTGGTTGTTTTGTTTTGGGGGGGGGGGGGGGGGATCCAACTAGACCAGGCAGTGCCAAACTTGAAAGTCAAACTACTAGTAGATTAAGAAAAAATGGATTTTGTCTAGACTTGGAACCTCAAATGAATTTTAAAAAGGACTTTGTCTAAATTTACATACTAAAATTAAATTGGTAACGGAGATAAGAAATGCAAAGACAGAGAGTAGTGGTACACCATACACTTGGAAGACTTCAAGATAGAGTTAAACTTCAGTTGGTAGCAAGTCAAATATTATGTTATATTATTTTGCATAGCTAAATGAACTCAACAACCATTTCTTTGTTCATTCCAGAAAGAGATTATTCTTTTTCAACGCACATATACTTTTCTGAAATAATAACAGTACATAAAAAAGCTACATACTCTAAAACAACAAAAAACAACCGAACATTCAGTGTTCACGAAAGGCAGCTGCTTGAGAATGAAAATGCAGGAATATGCTTATGGCATAATAATAAATAGAATGTCAGAAATTATAAAGACGCATGTGGTTTCTATTACCATTTCAGAGTAGCTAAGATCGTATAGATCCTCATCATGTGTCCAATCATCTGAGCTGAACTCTGGATATGACCGGGAACCATAAAGCCACTGGCCTTTCTCGATCTTCCGGCAATTAGGGCATTGCATTGCCCCTTTTATATTGAAGGCTGAGCCAATGCAATCTAAATGACATAAAAAAGTTAATAAACAAAACAATATTAGGTAATACCCTGAAGATGCTATTATCATCTTGCTAAAAAGTCATAGTTTGATACTAGTAAAATGTGAAACCAACCAATATTTCCTTAAAACAGGGAGGTGTCTGTGCACATATTATTGGGGGCATTATAATCAATGAATAACAAGTACTAGTTTAAGCCTGTCGTTTTCTGTTTCACCGTTTTCCACGGGTCAGTATGTCATCACTGTGTCGTAGGTTTTCCGTGCATGTTGTAGGTTCAAGTTATAGCAAAAATACAAAATGTTTCCCAGCTCATCAACACCAGTTCATCACTTATAATTTTCTGTTAGGATCAGAACTAGAAACTTCTAACTTATATATAGCCAGCCTTTACGGTCCTAACTCCGAAAAAAGTATAAAAGTAGATTATTTGCCTACATTTAATTTAATTTAGCTCATTTGAGAGCCATTAAATATATCTCAAAAAGACTCAGTTTCTGCCAGTTTTAAACAAGACGGACTATTAACCATAGTACATAACACATACTGCGTGCAGAAATTCAGAGAGTCACACTATAATCTCCTATACCCTAACTAGCAGGAGCACAATACAAAGTAACCTTAGAAGTGAGAACAATAAGACGAGAGATCTACCTTAGAGCTCTCTTATAAAATCATATAAGGGGGAAAAAATATCAAATTGAAATGCACTCTCTATACAACGCACCACCCCTCCTCCGACAGAGCCTCCTGCATCAACGAAGAAACCCGTGTCCACATTGAATTCACCGCAGCTAACTCAATTAGCACCACCAACTTCTACAAACAAGCTCATCGAATGAAAATACCACTCCAGCAAATAGCATCACAACATTTCCAAAACTCAAGTAAAATAAATGAAACGTCCCTCGATCCTCTCAGGCGGTACTAGTTTTAGTTCAACAATAAAAAGATATGCGTAATGAAAATTCAGATCTCAAATGCAGGTTCAAGTCAAGTAGGGTGGAAAATTGGTGGCGGAATTCCAAAGGCAGATAGCAAGTTGTACGGGACCAAATTGGATGCATCGGTAAACGGAGGCGAAAGGTAGCATTGACTTACCGAGGTGAAATTGATGGCCGCATTGAAGGTTGGCCCAGGATCTATCGCCGCTGCGGGCAACGGCCTCGAGACAAATGGAGCAAGAGACGGAGGGAGAAGGGTTGGTGACTCCGTCGTCATCGTTGTCGTTGTCGGTGCCGAGACCCATTGAATCATTCAAAACCCTAAAATGGCATCGTAAATTTTTAATTGGTTTAAAAATTGCGCCGTAGATGTATGTGTTTTTGTGTATGAGTTCGGATTGAAATTAAGACAGGGAAGAGAAAGCTACGGTGGTGCAGGTGATATGAGATATGAGATCTAATTTCTCAACTGTTTCTCTTTTGTGTTATTATTCTTCCTGTCTTCAGTGAAGAGATTAGATTAGAGATAGAGAGAGAAAGAATAGGAGAGGACCAAGATGGTTTCAGTTTAGCAGGTTGGGATTGAGAGATTGGCCTTGCCATCACACCAAAATCTGCTAGCTTATTATTTTATTTTATTTAGATGTTTTTATAAAAAATAAATGATAACTAAAATGTAAATAAATAGGTAGATGGTGAACGACCTGGAATGATATAATTTTTCCATTCTCGTTTAGAAAGGATATGTGTGGTTAATTAATATTAATTTGTTTATTAAAAATATTATTTATATATTAAAATCAATTACTAAAATTAATTATTAATATATTTATACATAAATATGTGTAATTTAATTTATTTTTAATGTATATTTATATTTTAATATGTATTTTATATCGATAGTTGACGTTGATAGTTAATTTTAGTATGTATGTAACATATTTGTTTATTTATTTATAAAATAATTTTTAACATTTATTTTATTTTAAAAATTTAGGATTTAATGTTAAAATTTAAAATAAAAACATTATTTTAAAAAATTGATTAATACTGTTGAAATATAGGTGATTTCTTAACTAAATTCGTTTTTTATATTAAACTACTATTATTATTGTAGTTGGATTTTTTTCCAACCAAATTAGTTTGAAAGTCCTTCCTTTTCTACATGATCATACACACTTTTGATACTGGTCATTTTGACGAAAAAATATTAATCCCTAAATTATGTATCCTGACACTCTAACAATTTCTAATAAAAAATTTTATTATTAACGAAACCTCCAAAAAAAATTTCTAATAATATAATAATAAAACTTTTAATTTTTTGTATATATTCAATACATTAAAAATGTAAATAATTATCTTTTTCAAAAAATTTTATTGAAATATTTTTTATGATCTCTTAAAACGTGTTCTAAAAGTGTATGTTCAATATTTCAATTAACATATGTTCTTTTTTTTTTCCAAAGATTGAAATATTCGAACTCACAATTTTTAGATGAGTATAAGAAGATTATGTCATTTAAACTATAGCTTATTGGTTAACATATGTTCCTTTAATAAAAACAAATCTATAATGTATAAAATAAGTGTAATGTGTCGAAAGAATAACTAATATTTTCAAACCCCAAAACACATTCTATGAAACGAAAGAGGGGAAATCTCACATTGTAGCTTTTGATACAGTAAGAGCTACATTACGTAGTTAGTTTGTAAAAGGAAGAGAGATAGGATCATGAAATATTACAAGTAATTGCGAGTGAAAATTGTGTGTGAACAATTGTTATGACCCTTTACAAGTCCCAACTTTTATGCGATGATTTCATGCTGGCTTTGCGTCTGTAGATTATAAACTACTTTGTGCTCCTAGTCTTGACCTAACCAAAACTAACTAAATTAATTGTACAAGTAAACAGAGGTTAGGTTATTATGTTCAGATTTTGTTCTCAGCCTCATCAATCGTCATAGATCAACCCACATACACCAAACATAAACCAGTCTGACGACAATAATTAATGATCGTACAGAACCTGGCAGCCTTGTAACGTGAATACTGAATAATTTACCAAATAGCAAGCAGATGAAATGTTTATCCTTACATGCAGGAATCTCAGCAAGCTATATGTTACATAAATCCGAGAAAAAAACAGACAATAGCAAAAGTATTGACTTTCCATTGCCTTGAGTACCTCTCAGATTTCTGCACTTGACACCTAAATCCAGCTTAAGCATAATAATTTAAGCTGGCTTTCTTCTTTGCTTGAACCTGAATGATACCTTCGTTAAAGTCCTCATGGTTCACCTGCAGTTGTACAAAATGCAGATTTATATTTATATTTCAAATTATAACTTGGGGTTTTGCATTGAATTAAACGAAAAAATTACAAACATCATTGCTAAAACAACAATCTAGGGCTAGCTAAAAACTGTTGCATAAGTAGTCAAAGAAAGCGAGGTCATGATGTGATTTTTCAAGTTATGCATACCTCAGTTGCATCCCGTCGAAGGGCCAACATGCCAGCCTCAACACAGACAGCTTTAAGTTGTGCTCCATTGAAATCATCTGTAGACCTAGCTAATTCTTCAAAGTTGACATCTGGGTGAACATTCATCTTCCGAGAATGGATCTATCATGTTAACGTGTGTTAGAAATAAAGAGAGTATTTTATAATATCTTTATCTATCTTAATATATCAAACAATGTCTCATACGATTAGTTTTGGCATTAGTGATTGTACATGATTCTTTCCTTATCTACAAATAGGGTTTCACTATTATTATAAATAGAGGCTATTTGTCCTCTCTTGTGTGACACCATAACATAATCATCAGTTTTTTCATATTATTCACTGTATTTCTATTTTCTCTTCTTCCTTACCTACCTAAAACCCACAATCTCAGCATCAGCAGTAAGTCAGGGTAAAAGAGAACAAGATAAAGACAGCATGTAGCTTAAAGATACCTAACCTGCAGAATTCGGGCTCTTGCTTCTTCAGTTGGGTGTGGGAACTCAATTTTTCGGTCCAATCTACCAGAACGCATAAGAGCAGGATCAAGAATATCTGCACGGTTTGTTGCCGCAATGACCTGCATTGACGAGAATAAATGAATATGTCATTTCAAATGCCTAAGTCCTAACTCCTAACTGGACAAAAAATGAAATATATTTGAAATGTTACCCTTCAGAGAGTATTGTGCCAACTTCTAAGTAACCGCTATTTGTGTTGTTAATTGTTAGTTGTTACACTTCAAAATTATAAATAAGTAATGTGGCTAAAATCCCCAGAAGGGTTTTAAGGAGATATATTAGAATAAGGGATTGAGAAAGCTTTTATGGAAAATAAAATATACAACATTTAAGTTTCCAATGCATTCGTTATGCATTTATTCGAACAAAAAAAAATTAAAAACTTCTACTATCGGTAACCTTATCCTTTTGGGTACATATTAGCTAAACCCTTAAAGTATTCTTACCCAAAGACAGCGAACATCTTTCGAGATTTCTGTTTATCAATTCAATCAGAAAAAAGAAGACCCATAGACAACAATAATAGAAGAGGTACCTTAATCCGGTCATCACTACTAAAACCATCCAGCTGATTCAGCAACTCTAACATTGTTCGTTGTACCTCCCTGTCTCCACTTACTTCACTGCATTTGGCCACCCAGTACACCATAAGCTCATAACATTGCTAAACCATTATAATTGAAACAGGAACTACATACACTGAATTAAATCCCTGCCTACTCATACCTATCAAAACGCTTGGTTCCAATTGCATCAATTTCATCTATGAATATAATGCATGGAGACTTCTCTTTTGCAAGCTGAAAGGCATCACGGACAAGTTTTGCTCCATCTCCTATGAACATCTATAAAATTCTAGCTAAAATCATTCTTCCAATCCACCCAAGAAGATGAAATAGAAACAGAAGGAAGTAATGCAGTTGTACAGGAAGTATAAGAATAACTAATATCATGTAATAACAAACAATCAATAAAAAATTGTACTATTCATTTATAAAAAGAAGGGAATAAAAAGGTAATAAACAGCCAAATTATCAAGCATAGTAAAAGGAAGAATCATACTTGCACAAGTTGTGGACCTGCCAACTTCAGGAAAGTGGCATTTGTTTGTGCTGCACAAGCACGGGCCATTAAAGTTTTCCCAGTTCCTGGAGGTCCATATAAGAGAACTCCCTTTGGTGGACGAACTCCCAATTTCTGGAACCGCTCCTTGTGGGTCATTGGCAAAACAATGGCTTCAACTAGTTCTTGGATCTGTAGCCAAAGACCAAGTTATTTAACAGAGGGATTTTTTGAAGGCCCCGATAAATTGTTAGTAACTAAAGCTTACCTGCTTCTCCAATCCACCAATGTCATTGTAGTCCTCTGTTGGCTTTTCATCAACTTCCATAGCCTTAACTCGAGAATCATACTCAGAAGGCAGGGTATCCAAAATTAAGTAACTATCTTTGTTAACACCAACGAGATCACCAGGTTTTAGCTTTTCAGGGTCAACAAGACCAACAACAGGTAGAAAGATAGTCTGTAGTGAAAAGAAAACATAACTGAATAAGAGTTACACCAAAGGCTTTCCATATAAGAGTTACACCAAAGGCTTTCCATATTTGAACACCAGAAGCAGATGGAAATCTTTATATAGAAACATAACTTGCTCTCTACAAGAAGTGAAATTATAAGGTTTTTAACCTGTCGAGTAGACGTCTTTAGCACAACACATTTTCCTTTCCTTTGGGAGTCAAGATCAATATTGGCACCATCTTCTTCTGCCTCATCTTCTGGGTTCATTTCAAGTATCTGGAAAGTAAAAATAAAAAAAAAAAATAGAAAATCAAGTCAGAAAAGTGTATAGTGTGGAACATTATAGTTACAAATGTTTGCAACGAAATTGAAGGTGAGAATAGTTGAGAAACCTCGACAATGTTGCCAACGAGGTAGGGCAACTGTTTATTGAGCTTAATCTTCTCCTGGTTTTCTTTGATCTTCTCCTTATAAGATTCCAATTCGAGATTCGTCCTCTGCAGCTCTTCCTGCAGGATTGATTTGAATTGAATGAAACCCTAGAGTGCGTAGCGCTAAGATGAATGAATGATTGAAGGGGAAAAAAAACCTTGAGAATGCGAATTTCATTGTCGAGAAGACGAGAAGCTCTGACGACGTCGTCGGTGGTCATGTTGGCCAGCTGATCATCTTCCAAGTTGGTATCCTCTACCATGGCGCTCGCCATCCCTATCAACCAAGAATGCTACTACGCTCTCACAATTCAGGATTCCTTGTTCAAGAGGCAAGCTCAATTTTCAGCTTTTCACTTTCCTTTTTATTTGGCCATACAACACACTCACACACACTAACACATGCCTCAGCCACAGTTTTTCACTTTCCTTCTCCACTCTCTTGCTCTCCATTTTTATGGGTCAACTCTCTCGGTACTTAAGACGATCACTGGGCCGAATCGTAATCTTTTCAAAATAAAAAATTAGCCCAGGTCCAAAAAAAAGAAAACCCTAAAATTAGCCCTTTGAGGTTGGCTCAAATAGAGAAGGTATAGGATGTTACTGTCCAAAACCAAAAAGGTATAGGATGTTAATTTTCATAGTATCTACTTAGCACACTTCTAATCAATTTGGATTCGTTTAATGGTTAATTTATTGGTTCGCTTAAACAAATACTGAGAGTTCAAATTTCGTCTTGTGTATATTGTATATCCATTAGCCAATGACAAACTCTTAGACAAAATTCGAATCTATACCAAATTAGTATTTAAATTACCAAACTAAGAAGTGCTGTAAAAAATAAAAAAGTTAATACGTATTCTAAAGGTACAACTTAGAGCTACTAATTAAAAAGGTTTTTATAAAAAAAATAAAATTTATAGTTGCTAACATGTGCCCTAATTTTAATTAATGTTGTTCCTTTTTCTTTTAAATGAGTGTTTTCTCCGCACATTTATTAAAATTTGACTTCAATTTTCAAACACCTCACTCATCTATCTGATGGCTTCCAATAAAATCATCATTTGCTTTGAATATTTTATTTTACTTTCAAATGTATTTTCTTATTGAGATTCTGGTTCTTTTTTTATATGATTTTAGATGTTCGAATAATATAAGTCAAAAAATGAATGCGAAAAAGTTAGTTGATATTAGTTATAAATAGTTGGTTCCTTTTTAGGAATACCATTGATTATTTTTTTTTTACTAAAGGATTCCAACATTGAACTTAATAACAAACAAGATGATGGTATATAGAGTCACAAGAGATGGTTATTACTCTAATTACAATTCAAATTAATTAAAGCTTCCAATATATGCCGAATAGGTGCAAGATGCCTGCGACGACGGCCCAGAATAGGATCTCAGCAAATATTACATAAAGCAGAATCCCAACTTTGGTTGAATGCCACACCTTGATGAACACATGCTTTTGGATCCAATATACCTGTCTCCACAAAAACCAAATCAAACACAGAGACATAGTGTATCTATTCATAATTGAACTCAAACAAGAAAGAACAATACCAGTGTATTATGAGGGTGATCATAATACCATCCATTGATGAATCCTGCAAAGATGCCCTCAGCTGCCATAACATACACAAACATGGCATTCATGCCAATCCATTTTAAAGGCATGAACCAGAGTTTCAAGCCCCAAATATCAACCTGCAATGCAACAATCCATTGTACAAGATAATATCTATCACTCTCATGATACAATGGCAACTAGAACTTTCATAGTATATAATAATACCATTGTATAGAAGGCTGAAAATGCTAATGCTGCTGCTCCAGATGTTACACAAACATAGCTTAGTGTATACAATTGCTTATTCAGAGGAATGGCTGCGGCGCACGAAGAAGTAACATGTGAGTGGTTTACAATACGTAGTAAAGACATTCCAGCTGAACACTTGGTTAATTAGAGTTCACCATGAGTGAAGTGAAGAATAAGTCCTGAAGTAAGAAGAGATAAACCCAAGAGAATCCAGTGCTTCAGTCTTGAAAGATGATCCTATGGTAAAAATTACATAACTGAAAGAGTAAGCACAAGTTGAAGAGATGTGAAAAATCAAAGATTATTAGATAATTGCTTTGATTCAAAGGCTTCATCACCTGCATGTGTATGAGTACATATCCAAAATGCAATCCAATGATTGTGGACAGAACAGCTGATATTGAGCTGCAATTGCATATCATAATTATATTACATGTCATCAAAACTCAAACTATGTAAAGACATTTTTAATTACAGACCTTAGGATTCCTTCTGGCTCAAAAGGAGCATAACACCATGAGGGAGCGTTTTTCCTAAATGGCCCTTCGAAAGGTGATTTCTCGGTGCAAGCCTGAGGAAAAGGCAGTAAGTCATTGAAAGTTTGAAACTCTCATTTGCAAAGTTTGTTTTCAAATTTGTAGTAGAAACAAGAAGTGCCTGGTTTAAAAATTAGAGTTGCAACACACTTGTGATCTCTTCCAAGCTGGATGCTTATACATGTGGTTGATTCCAAGCACCTCTCTGTCTATGTATCCCACAGCATTACAAGGGGGATCTAATTTCCCTCTGACTCCACATTTCACCTAAATTTGAAATAGCAAGTGAGCAAAAAATGTTTATTAAAGATTGGAGTATCATCGAATCAGAGGCATGCAATTGGAAGCTTACAGTAAAAGTTGTTCCATTATATATGCTATCTGGATTATGGACAGTGAAAATCCAATCTGGAACATAAATTCCATAAAGTAAAGCCAAATAAATGGTAAGTATACATGCAGCCACCACCCTGAAATTTTAATAAATAAAATGTTCAAAAGCATTTCATATTGGTAATCAACCATAACCATAATGTCAAAGACTAACCAATGCCAATAGTATGATTTGAATATTGAAAGGTGGGTGGGTGCCAGTTCTGGATCTCTAGCTTGTGCACTTCTTGAAAATATCTCCACCATTGCTACAACCAAATATGCTAGTGCAATTCTCTAATAAAAGTATTAACTATACTCAATTGTATTATCTAAATTATATAGTATGCTCTATGAAAAGCAGAAAAATTATTACACTCACCTGAAGAATGCCACACCACCTTATTCGTTTCATGTCAACTCCATATGTTAGTTCGTCGGGAGCATGTGAGAAACCACCTTCATCATAGAGGTCCATCATCAAAATAAACCATTAAGATGTGTCTTATCTAAGAGAGGACTTGCTCATATGAAATTTAGATTCATTAATTACAGCACAAGTTAACAAAATAACTTTCACATTGTCAATATTGATGAGTGAAGCTTATGAAATTTTTCAATCATGTTTTTATCAGACATAGACAAAAAGAGTATTGCATGTTCATTGTGTCAAGAGAAAATCTAACCTTGTAAGAGGAAACCCCAGAATATGAGTTTGATTGTTCTAACTATGACCTTTTTCACAGCTACAAGTTTATTTTGTATTCTCTGAACATAAAAAAATGAAGCATTGACAATTAAAGAAGGCATAGATGTAAATAGGGACGGATCCAGAAAGTTTAATATAGAGGGGCCGAATTTTAGATAAAATTTTTTTCATTCCATAAAAATAATTAACATATAGTTATTAGAGTTAATTTTTTAAAAAATTTATCAAATATATATATATATATATATATATATATATATAATTATAAATTTTTTTTCACAATTTTATTTTTAATATAATAGTTACATAAAAAAAATATAACAATATCAATTGTACATTATAAAATTATAAAGTATCAATAATTTATAGCATGTTTAGTTAAAAATGATCACATGTCTTATTAATTAAAATTAATTCTTTCAAAAATTTTTGAAAATTTGAAAATGAATGATAAATTGTTAATTATTTGAAAGATACAATACCTTTATAAAATACAAGATATAAGATATTTTTATAAAAAATTTTCTTTCAACAACCTAAATTTAAAAGAAAAATAAATATTTTTTATAAGAAAAAAATATCTAAAGTTCATAATGTGATTATCAAAATATAACTACGTAAGTTATTATTAATATAATAATATAAATTTTAAATATGTTAATATAAAATAAACAAATGATTTTATTTAAATATATATAAAGATTATTATATAAAACTAATTTAAAAGTTACAAAAGACTTGAGGGTATGATATTAAATTAGTTAAGTAAAAAATACTAGTGAATTAAACAATTAAGACATAAATTTATCACATAATAAAAAATAATACATATAAAAATATTAAATTATATAATATTTTTATTTTTTTAAATACATATCTCATATATAAATATAATTTCTAAAAATTTTGGAGGGGGCCGAGGCCACTACTCGTCCCCTCTAGGTCCGTCCTTGATGTAAAGTACTTGTTAGCCATCAGATTTGTCTAACCTTGAGGGCAAGTGGAATGGCCATGCCAACAATGAACAAAAAGAAAGGCATGACAAAATCGGCAAGATTGCAACCATTCCATGGCGCGTGACCAATCATCGGCCATTGTCCTCCAGCATCATCAACTAACACCATTAACTGCATCACTTATTAATTACGGTAACATTAATGAGCTAATCAAATCGTATTTCTCTATTGTGAACTTAGCTAATTAACGGAGAGAGAGAAGAAACAAGTTAGTTACCGCAACAGTGAGACCTCGGAAGATGTCTAGCGACGCAACGCGCTTTGTCTTTGGCGGTTTCTTGTCGGAATCATCAGACGGTACTGCTTCCGAAACATCGAGTCTATGGTCGCCTTTGATTTCCGCCATTATAGAGTAGCTGAGATTCTTGTACTCTCGCTACACTGAAATAATTGAACTCCCAGGTAATAGAGTAAAGCCTGAATGAATGATTGGTTTTATTATTTGATTATAATAAGATTATTGTGAGTTGCTTATTCGCTTGGAATATCTATCCTGATCTTTGTGAATAGAGAAAAGTCCATGTCAGTCCAAGCCACTTTGTACTTATGTTTGTTCTTGTCCTTTCTAAATAATAGATAATTCAGCACATGGTAGTAAAATACAAATGTCAAAGAATTTAATAAGAGAGAGCACTGCGGAAAAAAATTGTGTATTCAATCCAAGGTTTTGAAAACCGAATCGAGTATTGAACGATTTTAGTTATTAATTCATTCATTTATAAATTTAATTGGTTCGACAGTTTGAAAAAATTATTTTATAATAAAATATAAATAAAAACATTAAAATATCGTTATAATGAGCAATGTTAGGGACAGTAATTTTTGTGATTAGTAGTCATCAAATAACCATCAATAATGATTTAATGGTGTGAGATTTTATCTAATAGTTCACCTTTCTCTACTGGTTACATACTGACTAAAATTCATTAAAATTATTGGCCCTAGACTTTTCCTTACTTTTCAACAAAATGTTATTGATGACTAAATTCATTATTTGCATTCTCTTAAAAATTATACAACCTGATTTATTGAAAAAAAAAACTCCATTCAAGATATATACACAAAATAACCAAAGAGTTGAACAATGCTAATATACAAACTGAAATCTTGCATTAAAAGGCCTCTTTTAGCCCACATATTCAACACATTATTAAAAAAAAACACATACTTTGCATTAAATCAAACAAACGTTTCAAGTTGTCTTAATATAAGTCCACTCAATCCTAAGAACACATAAGTAAAGCTCTTCAATCAAACAAACAGAAACAAAAAAGCATGCAACATAAGCATGCTATGATAGTGGGTCAAACGTTGATTAGTAACAACAAAAGTTAGCATGATAAAGGAAGGAAAACAACCCTCAACCTCAAGTCCTCTTGATAAAATCACTTACCCACCTACACAAATAGTCAGCAAACATTATTAGTTTATTACCAAAAACATGATTAATTTAATTCGTTAACTAGTGATCCTAAAACCGGCATTAGGTCTTCTAGCAAACACTTTTTTTTTTTAGTTTTATTATGCGAATTTGAGACACTTAAGTTTAGTTAAAAGCAAATGTCAACTTTTAGTGCATGAGTTTCTAATAAATAATATCAGCTCTAAATCTTGTTTTAGCTTTCTAAACAAAAAAAAAAAAGTGAAATAAATATATCATGTGCTTCTTTTTGTTTGTTTTTAACCTTACATCAGTAACATAAGTATTATATACAATGATTAATTTCACTGTTAAAGTCTATTGTTATCTTGAAATGACATTAGAGTGATACAATATATAAAGAGATAACCAAAAGAAAGGTGTTTGAAGTGGATACAAATACAATAACCAAAGAAAATCCAAAGTATAACCAACAACCAAAGCTAAATACAAAAGCATGTTAATAAAAGGTACAATTTCTGGCACTGCTTTATTTGAATTGAGGTGAAACATTCTTACGAGAATGTTTTCCTCCAATTATTAATAAAAAATTAGATTTTTTTTAAATAAAAATAATAATTAAAAATTTTATTATTTAATTTTTTATCTATAGATACTTTGGTCTTCTTAATCAGAGACTTTTATTAATTTACAACTTATTTTTTATAAATTTTGTGTCATGCATAATCTATACCGTCAGAACAAAGTGGACCACAATTTTAAAAAATTTATATTCCCATAATGATATTACGGGTAAAAATACTAGTATAAAATAATTTTAATAAATATAATTAATTTTAATTTATTTTAATATATTTTCTCAAACTCAATTAACAATAGATGTTTCAAATTTATTTAAAATAATAAAATAAAAAAATTATAAAAATTGATGGAATGATCACAGACAAAAATTGTTAGAACAAAATGTAGATGAAACTGTTAAAAGAAAGTGCAAACAAATTTATCAAAAAAAAGTGCAAACAGAATTATTAGAAGAAAGCTCATGTAAAATTATCGAAAGAAAGCTTAGATGGAACTATCGGAAGCGAGCACAGACGGAATTGACAGAAAAGTGGCGAACTGTCAAAAAGATGGTGAACTATCATAAATATGGCAAATTGCAGAACTGCCAAAAAAGTGACAAATTATTGAAAAGATGATAAACTATCAAAAAACTACTGAATAGGTGGTGAGTTGTTGAGAGATGGCAAATTGCTAAAGGATGACAAACTGTCGAAAGGTGACGAAAAATATATAATTTTTCCATGAAAATAGTAAATATCCCACAAAAATGAAAAAACAACAAGATCAAATAAAAAATAGTAAAAACAAAGGGCAAAATAAAAAATAGGACACTAAAATATCTTAGTTGGGGTCCACACAGAAGTACCACGTCAGTAGTATGCTAACACGTGACATTATTGAATTGGAAGAGAATATCACATTAGCATACTGCCTCAGCCTTAGGTGACATCAACAGATGCGGTGTTGAGAATAAATAATATGACCACAATCTAATTAATCATGTGTCAAATAATTTGTTATTGTTATTATATTAAATTGTTAATATAATAAGGTTCTTGAAATTTAAAAATTTATCATTGTAATAGTGATCATAATATTGAGAGATAAATATTTTATAATTCAATCTAAATTATTCTTGGTCATAGGATTATTAAAAAAAATATTATAATCCGAAAAGATCAATATATGTATAATGGTCTTTATTGGATGAAGTTAATAGATTATATATATAGATTGTACATATAGATATATCACCATTGAACTGACTCACTTTGAGAATTCCTAATGATTATAATTACCGCATATTTGTCAATAAGATATTCTCAAAATGAATATAGTAATAGAGTTCATTTGACTTGCGGCTATCATAGTAATAATTGACAATATATATATTTATTATACTTTGATTCCGGATACCTAATACTCTAGGATGCTAGTTGAATAGACATTGAGTATAATTTAAATACTTGTAGAATTAATGATTAGTCAATAAAGAATCTGTCAACTCTCGGTAAAGAATTTAAGCTCTATGATTATAATGACTGGGATGAATAAAATCTTGGTCAAGAGGATTGAATGAATGAAGAAATGAGTTTCTTAAGTCATTCACGGTTCATTATAATAATGGTAACAAGTTAGAGTTTGAAAATTAAACCATACTCTAAGGGTTAACCAATAGTTAAAAAGATGGAAGGAATTATATTTTATTCTTCTCGAATTCTTAGTAAAAATATATTACTTCATACTATCGGGTCGTTAAGGAATGTTGCTAGACGTCAATCTTGGTTAATAAATTTAGTATGACTAATTTACTACCCGCGTATTAGAGGTGGACATGGAGCTTCTAATGCTACGTGGAGGCGTGTGCGACAGCGAATGACAGTGGTGTTTGGCTCATTAGACTTATAAAGATAAGACATGGAGGATGGATTAATCGATGAGGTGAGAAAGTATGAAAGTAGTGACAAAAAATGACGGAGAAAAATTGTAAAAAATACGGTGATTTTACTAGAAGAAAAACAACTTATCATTTTAAAGGAAGATACCATGACTCTGATACCATATTAGAAAGGTAAGAGAGAGCTGTAGAAAAAAAATTTGTGTGTAATCAAGTTGTATGAGAATGATACAATATACAAAGATATTTATAAGTGTTAAGAGAATCAAAATAATAAAAACGTAATATCTTACAATAAATATTCAAATATACTAAATAATTCTAATAATGAATGCTATTGATCCTAATATTTTTTCATGCACAAAAATCTTGTTAGGATGCTCAAAAAATATATAATAACTATTCAACCATTAAAATGATGAGTTTGTAAATTATAACGATCCAACTTCTAGCATATCATAATCACACTAAAAACTAAGCGTTACTAACTTGTTTTTCTTAACTTTAGCTAGTATTTATTATATGAGCCTGATTCGTTATAAAAATGTAGTTATGTTGCGAGGTTGTTTTTTGAAAATGTCTAGTTTTATACGCAAAAATATTTAAAGATAAAATCACAGGTAATAATAAATGAAACAGTTATAAACAACTAGACATATATACATCTCAAAGCAATTAACGACACTCAGTTATCCAGCTCTTCGTTATGATACTCCTAGAAGTAGCTAGATAATAACTATATACATATACATACAACATCACGGACTCTGACCTATCCAAGAAATCCTTAAGTTGGCACCCAAGCTAGCCGAACCTCTATACTCACCTAATCTCTCTACACTACAAAAGCAATGAAAAGACATTCTAGGTCTTTAAAACTTGGGACAAGCTGAATGTCATCAAAAGCAAAATATTGCCCACTACTCCTCTGCACGAGCATACATCATCTCTGGATCGTCGGTGCTCCATATCAAAGGGAAAAAAGGGTAAGAACTTGGGAGTTCTTAGTAAGGTTGGGGTTGTTAGTAGATTTCTTTTATTCTTTGAGGTTTAACAAACAAATAGTAGAATACAGAGAAATATTATACAATCAAAGAATACAAAACAACACCACGTATCGATTTGTCCTGTGCAAGTCATGAGCTCATGTATCAGTTTACACCCTGCAACTCAACATTATCTGAGAACAAGTCCCAGATATGACTTTTTCGTTGCATCAGTTGCATTTAAGTCGTATGGCTGAAGCCACATCAATTGACTTTAAGTTGTATGGCGTAAACCACATCAGTTGACTTTAATATAAATATGCATACCCCTGAAAAACAGTTCTTAGTTGTAGGCGTCCCTACTATACGTTTGACTTCAAAGCCCAAAATCGACATTCACCTTTCCTTTGTCCTTTTTTGTAACCCTTTTTTCTATTTCTTCTGTTTTTCTTTCTTAGTCTTTCCTTTTGGTTGTCAATTCTCAATCTGTTTTTGTTTATTCATGGCTTTGTCTTTTCTTCTTTTTGCTCTCTTTTAATGTCTTAACTAATATTTATTTTTTCTTCTTGTCTCACTTTAGGTCTTTTATGAAGAGAACCTCTAGGTTCTAGACTTTGAATGATCTTTTTACGTCTTTTACTTTAATTACTTTTATGTCTTCATTTTTTACTTTAATTCATTTTATATTCTTTAACTTTTAACTATTAATCTTTAACCTCAAGAATTTAATTATTTGTATTCTAATCCCTAAACTTTGATTAATTATATTTTAACCCTTTAACTCATTACCTTTTTATCTTTGAATTTTTCACTAAATTATATATTTTTTTAGTTATTTATGAAATTTCATTAATTTGTGCTAAGGTGATTAGCGACAATGATGGGCACTCAGCGCTTCAAGTCACAATGTTTGGTGTTTAGCATCCAAATTGACACTCAGTACCTTAGAAGCGTGAAATTTTGTCACAAGACACAGGCGCCTAGCGCTCAACACTGGGCACCCAGGACTACATATTGTGGGGCACTCAGCACCCATGGTATTTTAAGGAGTGGGCGCCCAACGCCCATGTATTTGTCAAGGGAGGGCGCTCGGCGCCCTGCTGTGTAAATGGATTGGGTGCTCAGCGCCCATAAATTTCAATTCCATGAGATTTTAGGGGACGGTACCTAGCATTCAATATTCCAGCCACGAAATATACGTTAAAACATTATGTAAATACTTAGTTTCAAGCATCTAACAATCAACCATCATTCAGGCATCAAGAACACATTCAAATCATTATTAATTTACGGAACCTTACTTCTTCGTTTTAACTTCCAAGAACTGGTTTTCTCCGAACGATTTTTAGCTCGCTTCCTTCCTAATGTTAAATCAAAGTAACTTTTAAACATATAACTCATGATGACCAAATCTTCATTATAAATTCAGGAAGAGATTTCTCACCTTTCTCAAGCTGGGATTAAGAGATTCTTGCTCTTAGAAATGTCTAAACAAGAGTTTCTAAGTAAGAACGTCAACAATGTTAAATTCTTCCATGATTTAGTTATGGTCGAACCTTCAATAAAAGCGTACAACACGATATTTTAACTCATCTTAAAAAATCGGGTACAGTTGTGAAGAGGAAAAAGAGTTAAACATTTTAATCTAATTTAAAATTTTTGTTAAAATTTTAGAACCAAATGATCAAATATGGAAGCTTAAGGAGACTACGGGAGTTTACTTGAATTTTGCTCTCTTTTTCTTTCTTTGGAAGCTCTGGAAACTAGAAGAGATTGGAAGAAGCAAGTGATTTCTCAAGATATCGTACCAAAAAGTTAAAAGAAGCAAGAGGTGGCTGAAGCATGGGGGCATGGGTTTCGAGAAGTGATTCAAAATTTTAATAATAAAATATTATTAAAGAGTTAATTACTAAAGTTAGATAAAGCATATCACTAATAATTATATTCCTAAAGTAAATATATGAACTATTAGTATAAATGATACTAATAACAAGAGTGTTAGTATTAATTTGTGTCCGTAAATTTTTAGACTCGATTATTATGTTATTATTATAAAATATCACTATAATAAAATATTAATATGTTAAAATATTTTTATCTTAAAATATTATTATAATAAAATATTATTATTTATTTTTTTGCTTATTCGAAATCAATTCGTCAAATAGAATCTAACGTATCACTTAGATTTTGCAAATTCCTAAAATATGAAACTCAAAAAGTCCATTACTAGAAATATAAGTTGTTACATAAATAATTTATGTTAATTTTTATTTCTACCATTAATTCAAAAATTATTTCTAACATCAATAAAATATCTTAAAATTTATAATTATTACGTCATAAGAGTATAACTCAAAAACATATCCAGATCTATGTCATTGACTTTTGAGATGTTGTTCTTAGCTTGTAGTTATTCTTTGATGACAGAACCTAATTTTGACCCTTGTGACTTGTGGATTATGGACACACTACACTTTTATTGTTTCTAGTGATTTTTGAGTCATGGACACACCGTACTTCCACTGCTCTTAGTTTTTTTTTTTTTTCATTGATGACATAGAGAATTAATTGTTGTATTGAGTAAGAGTCCGTTTGGGAAGTAGTAGAAGTTACTTTTTTTTTAACTTTTAGATTATGAAAAGTCATAATCTATGTGTTTGGCACTATTTTAAAAAATTTTTTTAACTTCCCAAAAAGTTAATTTGCAACTTTTTGAAGAAGTAGAAATATATGACTTCTTACTTCTCGATAAGTCATTCTACCACTTACTTAAAAAAATTAATTTTAAAACAAAAAAATTTACTTTCCTTCTTGATTCTATGAAAAATACTGACTCTTCATCACCATTTTCACATAAGGTCTGCTAGAAGCACTGGCATTCCACATCATTCTCACGCAATGTTCCAAGTCTCACTATCTTTACGTAATGAAACATCTGATGGAAGTATTGATCCTCCACCATATTTTCAGACAATATTACATCTGAACAACTTACTGCATATATTCCTTCTAAATATTTTTTTATCATTTTATCACTATTTTTTATTATTAAATTTGTATTCAAGTGTGGTATGAAATTTCAGTTTTAATTTTATTTTTTTCATATATAATTTTATAGCTTATTATTATTTTTATAGTTAATTATAACAAGTTCTTGACTTCAGTAAAGGAGAAGAGAGTTCTAATAGGAATAAAAATAAAAAATAAAAACAGCAATAAAATATACATTGACACACATTTTATATTTATTTTTTATTTTCACCTACCATATCATACACAATATTAGTGATTAGGTTATGTAAAATCAACATTCAACATTGAAAAGTATTTGTTATCATCGTTATTTTAATATTTATTCTCTTTTGTAAAAAAAAAAATTATCTTTTGAGTTATTTATCCAAACGCTACAACTTTAAAATAAGTACTTTTATAACTAAAAATCCAAATACAAAATAACTTATTTATAAGCTACTATTAATAAAAGTCTTTATGTTTTAAGCTCATTTTTCAAAAGAACTTATTTAAGTTATTTACCCAAACTGAGTCTAAAAGTATTTTTTTATTATATTATTTTCTATGAAAATATAACCTCTATTATTTTTGTTCTAAAAAGAGAAGGAAGAGATACCTTTTACTTATTATTTAAAATTCTACTATTTTATTTTTTTTTATCGAATAACAACCATCATACTTAACTCACCATAATTAGAATTAGTTTTATTATTTATATGAACTATATTATTATTTTAATAAAATAACTTACAATTTTTCACTTGTTCCATATGATCACTTGAAGATCCAACAACCAAAAAATGCACTACTTTACAATACAATAATCAGATCGTTATCCTTAATTGAATTGAATTATAGCGATAAATGTCTATTAATGACATGCTTCATTTCATGTTTTACAAAATTAACTCAACTCAACTTCTATACGAAGGTTTAAATAGAGATTAAAATTGTAATTTAATATCATTTTATTATTGTTCAGCTTCTTTCTGTTAAAGCTATTTAGTTTGATGTTAATACATTCTTTTTTGTTTATAGTAAGCATTGAAGAGCAGTAATAACAAAGGAAAACAATCCCAGAAAAAAAAAAATCTCAAGTTCTCTTTTCATATAGACGAATCTAAACCTTACATAAGGTTAACAGGAATTTGGCATTCAAAACTATATATGCCTACGGAGAACACACTTATCTTTGTCGGAGGAAGCCAAGATGCTTTCATTTTTGACAAGAAAACTTTATACTATTGGCTTTAAAAATCAATAATTCCGTTGTCGTCCAGCGGTTAGGATGTCTGGCTTTCACCCAGGAGACCCGGGTTCGATTCCCGGCAACGGAAATTGCTTTTTGTCTTTTCTAAAACTTGTTTGTCAATCTGATTTTTATTTTTATCTTATACCTTGACCTTTGGGAAATGAAATACTTGTGTGGTTTATCCTTTTAATGAAATAAATTCGGAAATGCGCCATCGAATGCATTAGTCGATGCATAATATAATTTTTATCAAGTGTGAGAAAGCACGAAAGTTGAAGATAGTGATGTTTCTTTGAATTGTAGTTAAGTTTTTTGGGAGTAATAGCTACAAACAAACGTTAACTCTTTGCTGCTATACACAAATAATGTCAAAAATAAAATAAAATACAACCCTCCTAAGATACTCAGAGAAGCAGGGTGCAGCATGGTAAAGAAAACCAACCCTAAGAATCATTCGATACAAAAGGAACATGTCGCTGTCAACACTGACTTGTGAGTATATTTACTTCCCAAATCCTAGTTCTTTTGATACTTCTCTCGCCAAGATGAACTTTAAAGTATCATGTCACGAAAATAAGGTTCTGGCGTTCGGCTGAGTGGAAGCTTCCACCAAAGATCCTGCAAATGAAGTGTAACTGGCTCAAATTGAAAAACTTCAAGAGATAAAGCATGTTACAAAATAAAGCATGAGCAATAACCAAGATAATGGTGGACCTTTACTCTTATCTGAGAGGTTACTATTCTAAACTTCTTCATAATATGGTGGTGTTGCTTGGATGTACTGCTCATTCTCATCCCCATCCCCATCCCCATCATCTTCATCATCCTCTTCAGCCCCTACCCAATTACTTTGGTGATGCTGTGAAAACCCTCGATCATTATTCTGTGCCACATCTGGATAAATGTATTAATTAATATCTTAGTTACTGGAGGACAATAATTTTATTAGTTTTTGTTATTAGCCACTCCAATGAACCAACCTTGTGGCCCGTGTGCATGATCCATTTTAGTTGGTAGGCAGCTAATTCATCAGTCAGGGTAAAGACCGACAAGTGATAACTGATAAGTACACTACACATAACCGCTACAAGCGCTTCAGTGAGTGGTTGAGTTGAGGCTTTGAAGAGATGAAAGTATTGAAATAGTAAAATGGATTCAAACCCTTCTCCAAAACCACAACTCAAACACAAAGTGAAAGTACTCGACATGCAACTAAACAATTATAAAAATAAAAGCTTCACCAGACGGTAAACCAAGAAAAAGAAACAAAAGAAAACAGAAAACTTCATTCACTTTCTGGTTCAGTCCAAAACTTGTAACTTCCGTATAATAGATCCTACCAGATAGCAGATGGTATGAAATGCGGCACTTTTAACATCAGTGACAAAAAAAATGCAAAGACAATAAATTGTGATGCTAATATATTTAGAAAAGTATCAACATCAAGGATACGAATTAGATTCAATGGGATTATTTCCAGCAGGTAATGGTTCTCTTGAAATTTGCATTCTACTGATTCTTTGAATTTCTCTTTGTTCGTTATCATTCAAAACTGTTTCTGCCTGTGCTTGCCTTTCCTCCGAAGCACCTATGTTCTTCATGGCGCTTCCTGAAAAATGGACATGCCAATGAGAATTTATATCAAACACATACAATCCATCTCAGTATTTAGGTTACCTGAGAGGTCGGACCATATACGGGTGTGGTCAGATGGAAGCTCAGACGCATTTGATCTGCAGTTCTCTTGCTGCATGTGAGATTCATTTCTTTCTTCATTTTGAGCATTTGTTCTGGTGGCCACTTGTGGAGGTTCTGCGGCAGCACCTTCATGAAGCTGGGATGTTAACATTGTTGCCAGTACAAGGGTACCATCAAAATTTGAGTGGGACCCATCTTCCAAACCAAAGTATGGTGCCATAAGAATAGGCCTGCTCAAAGACATTACCATTCGAGAACAGAGATTAATAACACACCATAACCATAACTAATTAGTCCTTGAACAAAATATGGAAAGCAAGAAGAATATTTTTTTGTCCCGTTTTTACATCAAAACCACTAACATGTTACTCCTATTTAAAGATCTAGAGAAGTTTGTTTCTGTGCATTTACCAACGTGCATGTATTTGCAGCCCAATAACAGACTGGCATGAATAATGACTACGAAGCAATACACATAACTTTGAATGAAGAGGCATTCCATCTCATTCTTAGGAACGTTTTTGGCACAAATCAGACAACTTATTCCTTATGTGAAGAAAATGACAAGGATAACTTGTGTCATATACTAAAACATCTTACTCGCCAGCTTTCTCAAAATGTAAGTGGATGTCAAGTTCACAACCCTCGCAAAATGAAAGAAATGCCTGCAGTGTGACGAGGAGCAACACAATGCATTAAAAGGGAAAAAAAGTACTAAAATCAGCCCTTAGAAGAGAAAGAAAAAAGGGGGGGGGGGGGTCCTCTGTCATTACAGGACAACAATCCAGATTGCAGGTAACTTGCTAACCTTCAGTTCTTTTACACTGAAAGTTACATCAATTGGGTCTCCAGTATGAAAATACTGCACAAATTCCTCCTTAGGATCTATCCACAGTTGGGTATGGAGCGACGCGTCATTGTCTGCCACAAAATCGTCATAAATAAACATATAGGTTTTTAAAAGCTAGCTAGAAATTACAAAATGTAAATCTTCGTTACCTTTTGTAGGGTCATTATAACTTCGCAATTCAACAGCCTTCCCTCCAATTTCATTTGCAGCATCTGGAGGTAGAGAAGCAGGTTCTGTTGCTATGATGGTGATCTCTTGAAGAGATGATTGAAAATTACCTAGTAACCTGTTCAGATCTCGTGGTCTCACGATAAAGTTGCTTGGAAACTTTTGCCGATCAAGGGATAAGTGCTGTATGTCAGGTTCAACATTGCAAGTAATCCAATAGGTTTTCCTCATACCTGCAGTTTATAGATAACTTTAAAAATGTTCAAAGGGTCAAATATATGTGACTTGTTGAATGAGAGATGGATATACCTATCAGAATGTACAGTACCCCAAATGGTTATCACTCGATTCCATAGAAGGACATATATAATAGGACGCCCTTGAGTTCATTGTTTTCAAAGAAGTTGCTGCTATACAATTTTAAATTTTTTAAAATGCCATATTATTATTTGATTTTGTTGATATATTAAATAAGCCACAGAAAAATTATCTTAAAGCAGAGAGTCAATTCCATAACAATTAAAATATCAACTGGAAACTGTGGGCAACATCAATTTAGAGACCTAAGACTACAGTATCAAGCTTTTTACAAAAGACAAGTAAATGACTAGTCTCCCGTGATAACCCAAACTAAATTCTATAGCAATCAGTGGCTGAAATCCAAATATGGCGCAATATTAATCGAGCAAGTTTACCACTGTAGCAATCCAATATCCATTGCACCTTGGGAGCATCCGGATCAGGTAGTTTCACGGTCAAACGATCAATATTCGAAATAGGTGTCCTAAGCACAGAACAAACAGCCTAATCAAACTATGTGAGTGATGATTCTCTGTTTGCAAAGCCCATTCAAAACAACCAAAAATGAATCCTCACCTTCAAAAGCACACTACATTGCACGGGGTTACTAGAAACCGTATAGACGTCAAAGAAGCCAGGTCTGAACGTGATGGATTGATACGCAGAACGCGATGAATTAATAGTGTGGAAAAGAAGCTGCAACAACAAATTAGCAGCGAAATCTGAGTACCAAATGTGGCTGGAAAGCCCTAAAAGACTAAAATACAGGGAGCTTTGGTAAAGGTTGTGTTACCTGAGAGGAAGAGGCTTGAATTGCGAGCTCATTTCCAATCCGAGAGAGACAAGTGATGCATCGCGAAAAGGTTTTGAGACTGTTATCGCCCAAAGTGAACTCCATTTTCGTCTTTGATCTCACAAAGCAGAATGAGGGAGGAACGCTGGGAATCTATAACAGTGATAATAACAAATTATGTATGCGTTGGATTGATAATAAAGAAGAAATCAAATTCAAAACCTTCGATACTGTGGTGTGGTGGTTCTAGTCAGGAAACAGATACACCAATCTCCGTTGATGATCATCACACATTGATTATGCGCTTCAACATAAAACAGAATTATGGAGCACATCAACGTCTGATTTGGCTAATTCGCATCATTCCAGTAACCACCACACACCACACCAGACGAGACAACGCTCAGCATTTTTCTATTAATTTCAGACTTAAATTCAATAATCAATACGGTTACTGATTACCGAAAATTCAGGTAGGAAAGCAAAAATGAAAGGATACTGCAACAGATAAATAGACATGAATGTTTGCTTACTTGTGGAACATAACCAGCGTTGACTATGTAGATATGACATTCAACATTGACTAGGCAAAGCAACCAGCAAACATGCCTTCATCCCAAACAAAGCCAGATGAAACGACTACGAGTAACAGCGAAAGTGGTACTATAAACCCTAGACCACCAGTAAACCCTGGAATGGACTGAACGCGATTTCATACACGCATAAGTTAATAAAACCACAATATAATGTCAGTAAATCCGTTGTCGTCCAGCGGTTAGGATATCTGGCTTTCACCCAGGAGACCCGGGTTCGATTCCCGGCAACGGAAATTTTTAATAAAATTTATTGAAAACAACAAAAGTAATTAAAAATGAAAAGTTAATTGACTGATTTCATGTCTAAACTAATAACATAATGAAGCTCATTTGAAGGCCCATTTTCGCTAACAGTATATGCGAAAATAAAAAATTAAATCTTTTTATATTTTCTAGCACAATCACCAAAACCATAAAAATATGATTTTTACAAACTTTCACCGCGAAAATAAAACTAAATACACAAATTGATAAATTTCTGTATTCCGATTTAAACTGATAAATAAAAAAAATTTATTTAATTAAAATCTCCTCCAAAATATTACTATATTAAATAAAAATATGCAAATACATTTATACTTCACTTTTGCCTTTAACAACTTTTTTATTATTCTAGAAATCTTTATAAAGAACTGATATTCTATTAAAAAAATAATTTATCAAATTTAAAATTTAATTATCTGATAATAAAATTTATTAAAAATAACAAAATTAATCTATTTAAAAAAATAATTCTCAAAAATTTTAAAATAATAAAAATTATTAGAAATTAAAAGATCAAATCTAAAATATTATTAAGATTAATATTTTTTGGTGACTGAAAATGAAAAAAAGAAACAAAAAAGAAAAGAAAAAAAACAAATTAATTGATTGATTTCGTGTCAGACGTGTCTAAACTCTAAACTAATAAGATAATATGGCTCATTTTTTTTTATTGTTTTAGAGAACGTGTTATGCATAAATATGGATGATGGAGTGTTTTTAAATAATATGGAAATGATTTTTTTTAATTTAAAAATATAAATGGGAGACAGGTTTTGGAAGGTATGAAAAACCGAAGTTTCGATTTATAGAGTGACAAATTTAAATTTGGAGGGTTGCAAATAGGAGCATCCGATTTGAAGTTTTTTTTTTTTTTTTTTTTTTTTTGAAGGTTAAAAAATCGGTGAGTCCGTTTTAAGGTTTTAAAAAATAAAAAAAAATTAAAAAACCCAATTAGGTGGGTCAATTTTGTGTCTTCCCTAAATCAGATTAGTCTGATTTGTTTCGGACCGTTTTTTAAATTTCACACCCCAAGATAACACACAATAAGCCAATAACTTCGTATAACACCAAGTTTTTTAAATTTTGTGTCTTGTCCATGCAGCAACTCATTGGCCAGTGGCAAACCCTTAAATGGAACTCAGTATCGCGACGGATTAGTCCTTGACCTGTCAGGTTGGGAGATACCGTGGAAAACCAAAAAAAAAAAACTCATATAATTTGCACTGTCTTCGAGGTAGCTATTCTAGCCATATGATCAGCAACATAGTTTGCCAATCAAACTAATGTTTGCTTTCCGATTCCAATTCATAGTTCTTGATTTAGATGCATGAGCCACTTTCTATAATAGTATTATCACTTTGTCTTCTATGCACCATTGAAGAAATCTCCAAATAATCCGTTCTACAGAGTACCTCACGAAAACCATAATCCCTTCCAAATAGCATGAAGCCCCGCATGCAGAACATTGACTTTCTCTAACTTTCTCCGCACAAACTTTCAACCAATTCCCATCCGAGTTGCAAATAATACAACCAAAATCCATAATACCATTTAATCAAATATTAATTGAGACTAATTTAAATATGGATTTTTCTATCTAGGGCACATATTAAATTTACAAATAAAAAAAATTTTCATTAAAAATATAAAAAATTTAAAATTTCAATATATTTATTTTGCATCCATTAAATAAAAATATTTAAAGCTTTCAATTAATGGTAAACTTATCATATACTCCTAGAACAAGTGTTAACTAAACCCTTTAAATATTTAGTCTTTATGCTCCAAATAGTCGTAATTAAATTCTTCAATGTTCTGCTTAAGAAAAACACTAAAAGCTGAAGCTCTAGTATATCTTACTTTTTTCAGAACTTAATTCATTATTAGGAATTTTTTTTCTCTTTATCGCAGGATCACATAACCAGAGATTGTACCATAACTCTCTAAAATAGCAGAACTGCAGAAGGTTATATAGCCAGCTTCTTGTAATTTCGAATTGTCGGTGACGGAAAGTTCTTACATCTGATTGTGGGGAACAATTAATAGCTGGAATCAAGCGTCAAATCTTTTTTACTGCTATACAAATGCTATCAAAAAAGGAATTACAGTACAATACACCTAGGGAATAGACTACGACAGTAGCAGGGTGCGGCAATTGTGGTAAAGTAAAGAAAGCCAACCCGAAGAATGATTGACCTTACCAAATTACATTAAAGTGAGTGAATACATAAGAAACTTGTCACCACTGACTTCGAGTAAACACAACTTTCATTTGTTGAGCAATATTTACTTAATGCCAAGTTCCTTTGAGACCTCTCTCGTCAAACTGAATTGCAAAGTATTATGCCACGGAAATAAGGTGCGGGTGACTGGTAGCTTCCTCCGAAGATCCTGCAAATTATTGTAATTGAAAGAGTTTAAAGATTGAGTGATTGACACATTGTTGCAACAGTTGGAAATTTAAAGTGAGACCATGAATGTCACCCAACATTGTAGATCAAAATGAATTGGTACAATTGACTAATAAAGAGGACCCACCAGACCAGAAACTAACCAGGGCAATCAAATTGGAAGGAAGGGTAGCAAGAATGTAGAGTGTTTTTGTAACAAAGTTCAGTTAAAGTTCGGTAAACATGCAGACGGTAATAGAATGCAAAGAAAAGGTCTCCTACATGGGATTGCTTTAATTGGAAACAACAATAATTATCATAGATTTGGCAGAAAGAGCCCCATCTGAGACTAAGATTAAAAAACAAATTATCTAGGAAGCCACAAAGAGTACCTTGAAAGTAGAATCAGGCAGGCTTAGATATGATGCCTGGCAAGTTAAAGTAATTTAGTACATCATCTCTAGATTCAAATTAAAATACAAAAATTAAAAATATTTTTATATAAAAAGATAAAAATAAAGAGAGACCCCAACTACAATAAAACAAAATCAGAACCTCGAGAGAAGCCATATACTCCGTTTCATGGTGACGAATAATGCCTGATATGGCAACTGCACAATCGTCAGAGGCCTGAAAAAAAAAATATAAACAGATGAACCTGGCACAAATATGAATACACAAAGAAACCAGGCCAATGGCCATGAATCATGATACAAGTACCCTGGGGATTGAAAATATACATATGTATGACATGAAGTTATAACTCACAACTAGTAAAAAGGAAGCAATTTCATTTATGGTAACCTGAAAAAGAGTTGCATCTTTGCATTCATGTTTCGCATCTAGCTGCACATTTCCTTCCTCAAAATAGTGTGCACCCACCTGAAAAATAGGACAAAGATAATCATGTATTGCAACAAGTGTACCATCTCATTCAACCCAATACATCAAATATCAGCACATACCTGTATTTTACCCTTAATTTCCACTGTTTGTTGTTCATCTTTGAACTCAACATTCCATATTGAACACCAACTTCCATTGCTATACACAAGAAAAAATGAAATATAAAATGTATCAAAATCATTAAGTCTACAGAATTCTCTTCCTTTTTTTTTTACTAGTAATGTAGAGATCAATCATCGAAATTGAAAAGCAGAGTTTGGATTCCATTCAACTAATTTCACCCACCAGAAATTTTGTGGGCTATGCCTAGCAGCAGAAATCACCACAGCAAGCTCAAAATCAGCACCTGGGCCCTCTACATCTTTCCCATTTGCACAATAGACAGAGCAAACACCTTTTGGATAAGCTTCTTCAACATATTTAAGTATTTCAGCATCCAGACTGCACCTGCACTACCAAACAACATTGTGTTGTGCAAAAAGAGAAAGGAAAGTATAAGATTCAGAAGTTATATACTCAATTTGTTTTATTCAAGAGGTTGGATGGTCCGTTCCAACCTCCTGTCTCCAAATGCTGATCAACATATTATTAATTGAAAAGCAGAACAAATAGCCAGATAATTATGATCTATCCCTTTCGGCGGGCTCCTTAATAATACTATGCAAAATCTCCATAGAACAGTTGCATGTCACCATGAATCTTTATCACAACCAGTAGTAAGCACAACAATTAAAAGGATTATAAATCAAAAATGAAGAAGAAACTTCCAGAGTCAATCTACAGCAAACAATTAACACTTTCTGAGTTGACAGAGCTAAGAGAATAAAACATTACAAAAGGAACATAGAACTATTCAGACCTTTGACAAATGAACAAATTCATTAAAACCTAACAGGGACGGTGTCTCATTCAACATTATTTATCCCCATAGTTCAGGAATTTTTTATGATCAGCATAAAATGTCTCAACCATGGAAATTGCGGAGCATTACCGATATTCTTCAATGTATGGAGATGGAAGTTCTTCATCCGCTGCAGGCCTCACGCCTGTACAAACCTGAGACATTCAACAGGCTATCATGAGAAAACACATTATACAAATTACAGAACAAATGAAACTCATGCAATAACAAATTCTCACTATTTGCTCTACACCCTAACTTGCAACGAAGTTTTCTCCCACATTTGGTGTATACAGCTCCAGACACAGTCACTCTAAGACAGAGAAGATGCTTACTTGTTTAACGTGATCGACAGTAGCCACTTGAGTAGTCCTGGGATCAAGAAACGCATTCCCTTCAAGCTCACTGAAGGAAGTAACAAGTACCTGCATGCACCTCTCAACTCTCAAGTGAGGGTTAAATGATCAATAGATTCACAGTGAAAGAAGATTCATAATAATAAAAGAAAAAAGGAAAACCCTAAGATTAGGATTGGACTTACGTCACCACTTCGGTTGGGCAATGCGAGGCAAATCAAGTGGGATTTGTTGTAAACGGGGAATGCCTCTGACGCCGCCTCATCGAACAAAACGTCGTCGTTTAGAATCGATTTCACATCTGCGCAAGCCATTTAAGAATGAACATAATTGCATATTAGAGAGAGAGAGAGAGAGAGGGAGGGAGGGAGGAAGAAGAGAAAGAACCTTTAGCGACGTATTGGATTTCACCAGGGGGAGAATTGAGAAGGAACCATTTGGCTATTTCCACCTTCTGCTTGTCACTAAGCTCTGATTCTTCTTCTTCATCCGCCATTGTATCTCTCACACAGTAACACACAAGGCAAGAAACGAATTCGAAAATCCCAAATGCGAGTTTGAGGGAAGATGGATCGAGTTCGAGGGAGGCTGTTCAGATATTAAAATCGAAAAATGCTTCCACGACATTCAGGACCGTCCACGAGGCGGGCTCCACCATCCTAATCATGACCCTTGCAGTTGCACAAGTGGGCCCCTCCTCATAGGAATAGTTTTACTTAACAAATCGTTGTGTAGTGTTAGTCTATGTGATCTGGAAAGTCTATCTGACTGCCATGGCAGCCTGAAACTTGAAATGATGTTGCATTTTGCTCGACAATCACGCTCAACCTACCATCTTTCACTCATACAGGTCAATAATTACCTTTGACCTCGCTCACGCCACAATCAAACTTGAACTTCCAAATGTTACAGTGTTACACAACTTGCTAACTCTCAAAAATACAATCATTTCTCGAAAATATTTCCTTGTTTAATGTCTTTAATCAATCAATTAAAATAAGATGCTATTACCTACATTTTTAATTACTAATAAAAACAAAAAGGTTACGCAGTCAAATGTTAAATCCTACACACGATGATACTAGGCACAAGACCTCTTGCGAGACACTAATTTTTTATTAGTTTGCTTTCTTTTCATCTTTGGAAAAACTAAGTTCACCTCATTATGACCGAGTCACCATTTGAATACACCCTGCGATAAGCTGATAGTAACCGATCAGCCAAAGGCACAAATTGGCTAAGTTACAATTTATCCGCAACTATATTAGGCTACACAAAATTAATTTTAATCCATAACATTACATTCCAAGTTACATCTATAAATATTTTAGCAGTGAACGTAATTCCACGGCCGTAACAGGTTAGCTTCCAAATACTGTTTCCATGCCTTCAAGGGTCCTATCTCTCTATTACGACCGGTAGAGTTTTTGGTTTCATTAGTCATAAATATGCCTCTAGCAGCGAAAGACATTAGCTCCATCTGATCCATGTAACCTCGCATCCTGTTTGAAAAACCTACTCCCCAACGCTGATCACTATGAGATTCCTGAGGTTGAGGGACACTTTTATTTGGGCCAATAATGGTTTCTTCTCTCTGTTTAGAATCATCGTCGTCTGCAGACATGAAGTTACCCATTCCAAATAATTCCCAATCAACCTGCTGCAAGATTCCAGATGCACGCATAGAGCTGTGTGAAGAGCGAGCTTGGAACTGCATTTCTTGCTCCACTGCTAGTGTGTCAACTTGGACCTTCAGTTTGTGTAATTGGTCACCAATTCTTGATGCTACTGCATCATATAATTCTTTTCGTGGCATGTCAGAAACTTTTTCCGCGTTTAGTATATCATTGAAATTGATTGGATCACCAATTAGAACTGTAACCTACAGAAAAAAAACATGCCAAGACTATGTTGGGAGGTTTTCTACTGAATATATAAAATATAAACACTTTCGAAGTAAACACTTCAACAATAAAGAATGAATTGGCATGCCATGAAGAAACTTTTTGTAGTTTAATATCTTGATCATTTTTCTGTGGTGAGAAACACAGCCAAAGCCTAGGTGACAATGAGTGCATTAGTAGCAGGCAGCAGAGAGCAATTTGGCCTTTTTCAATTTTTAAAAATTAATCAAATCTTCGTACCTCTTTTTCGGGTATAAAGATAAATTCCATTCACAATCTGCATGGCAAAATTTCAGATATAAAAAAAAAGACTGCAATAGTGCATACCATTTTGCCAATTTTGGGAAAGTTAGCACCTATTGGCATGATATCTTGCATCCCTGTATGTACAAATGGGACAACAATAGGCAGGCTATCTCCATCCAGGACCAACCTGATGGACAAAGTTTATGTCATGATACATGTTTAAAGTAGACACACAGGCATAGTAAAGCAATGAATACAAAACAAACATTCAATGTTGAACCCGTAGTTTGGAAACAACAAACTTCTAGAAGATGAACAGAAATACAAGTCCTGAAGCCCAGAGGTAATGAATGACAAAAGTAAGATAGAAGAACCATTTATTCATATATATTACTACATAATACGTGATCAACTATCTGTAAATTACTTCCACATTTAAGCAAGCTAGCACCCAAAAAGACAAATATATATTTATCCAATCCAATATATAAACATTGATTTAAACATGTTTCTTTAAAATATGATATATGAACACACGGATGTATTCTTGAAGGATATAGAAAACTCCAAATTATAATGATCGTGCATATAAAATAAATCATATTTCCGCAAACCAATATTAAAATCTTAAAGGAGAAAAACTATAAATATTGATCCTTAAATATACTTATGAGTTGTCAATACACAATAACAGACCTAAACACTGGAACAGGTCCAGTTCTAATGATCTTCACCCTTAAATTTATTGCCAATCTCAAGTAAATAACACAACAGAAAAGAACAACGTATTCACAACATACTTAAACATTAAGAAGATATGCTCCCATTTGAATATAGGTAGGCAATGGATAACAAAATAAATCAGACAGACAATTTTAAAAACTCTTATAGATACTTCAAGTCTCTAAATCAGAATAGAAGACCAAGGCTGGCATTCAAATCAAAATCTAAGTGCAATATTTCTCACTTTGTCATTCTCCTACCAACAAACAATTTCAATATTCTCTCCCACACAAATTATTAGCTCCATCAATAATTTCAACCATGATACTATATACCATATAAAGAAAGTAATGTAGTCAAGAAACAAACAAAGTAGGAACCAGTATTAGCAACTTTTAAGTTAGTATTCTACTGCATAATAATATGGAAGATTGTTACCTCCCAACACCTCTTTTTGAAGATCCCAAGGTTTTTCCACCATCCCGGGAGCGGCTTCCTTCAGGGAATATGTGAACCCAACCACCATGGTTCAACTTTGAAATGGCCATGTCCATTCCCTACATAGGATAAGAACTTCAAGTTCAGACTGGAGAGCCAAAATAAAAAGACCGCAAAAGGACAAACTATAAATGACAGAGAGTATGATGCTTTGTCAATTACACTTCAAAATCAATAAATTAGTTTTCAGTTTTCAGGACAAAATAAGAAGACAAAAATTCACTACAGATGAAAACAACAATGAGATTTTAACTAACACATCCGCACATTTTAGCATAAGTTCCCTATGATACTCAAAACATCAAATCAAAGACATAATACTATAGGATGCATGCTACGGTGAAGAGGGAAAATGGTGAAGAGATGAAGATTCACCTCCATAGATAGTTAGAGACCTTTTTAGGAGAATGTGCCATTTTATTTTTATTAATTTTTTAAAATAAATTATACACACTACTCTTCATTCTCTTCACACAAACACCTCTACATCATAGAATTATCCATTCTATAGAACCACTCAACAAATAATGTTAAAAGATATTATCATGTGTTGGGTATACCTTCTGATAAATACCATCACCACGAGAAACTGGCAATACTTTTACAGATCGAAAGAATGCCGAAGTTACAGGGTTTTTGAAACATCTATCAGTTGCACAGAGTGTCCATCTGACGTTCTTAGCGTCCAATAGAACACTAGGAGGAAGCAGCGAAGCAATAACAAGCGGGTCGTCCATGGAAGCAACGTGGTTGCTGACCGTGAGAAGAGGTTTACCCTTAGGTCTATGCAGCAAAGCATCATGGAGTTTCTCTAAGCCATAAACCTGTTCTTCCACAACCACAATTAAGTCAGATCAAAGCACCAAAAAGCACGCGAAAATTTTCAATGCCACAGAACAGAAGCTGGCAAGGCATACCTGAACACGGTTCAATCCATTCATGAAGACATGACAGACATTTCCAACAACAGGAACAGCAACAGCTTGCATCATACGAACAAGAGTGGATTCTTCTTCAGAAAGGAAATCCTTACTCACTGTACAATAATAAGAAACGAATCATTCACCCTTTCAGTGTCAAAAATCGAGCCAATTCCTACACAATAATTGAACGGGAGAGAGCAGAATGGTAATTGAAGACAGACCTCGTTTGCGGTAGAAAGAAGAGGAAGAAGGCAAGGAGTCCCTGCGGAAATCGCGAAATCGGTTGAGCCAACGCTGAAAGGTGGAGGAGAAGTAACCCTGGGCGTGGGGGATGAAGGCATGGCGGCGGCGCCAATGGCGATCGACGGCGACTCGGAAGCGGTCCCTTAGCTGCAGCTGTAGGGAACGGGCCTTGCCTTTCCAAACATCACCGCGATCGAGACGGTGCATCGGTAAGTCGGTGACGGAGCAAGAGAGAGAGAGATACAGAAAATCTCAGAGCGAAGAGAACAAAATTAAAAAAAAAAAAATTAAAAAGAATCAAGAAGTGGTTAGGAATCGTGCGAGCAGTTGCAGAGGCACTAGTAGCGAAAGCGCGAGTGTAGAACGAAGGGGGTTTTGATCAAACTGCAGCGAGTTCCACCACTGCTCCTTTTTAATTAGGGTACGCCGTTAAGCCGCTGGCGTTCAATATTTGTTTACTATTTTAAGTTTTCCGTATTCCAATATATATTAAAAAATATAATTTTAATGACAATGTATAAAATAATTTTATAAGTATATTTAATTATGTATTGAATAATTATTTTTTATATTAAATAATTATTTAAAAATAAATATAATTATATAATTGTATAAAATATTTTATATTGTTAATATATTAAAATTAAATTTATATATTAAAATATAAAATATATATTAAAAATAAATTAAATTATATAATAACTGATTTTAATTTTGATAAAAAAATTTGATTTTAATAATTAATTTTAATATATAAATAATTATTTTTCTGTTACTGTGCCTGCCATGTGTACTTCTTACATGGATGGAGCCCGCTTTTTTAAAGTCTTTGGATAATGAAATGATCCATGTGGATAGGATAACCCTCTCCAACAAAAACATGACACGTCGCACATCTTAATCTCCCATTTAGGGGTGGGACCTGAAACGAGAGATATTAAAATATTTATGATTGTATTTCGTCAGCCATTGCGATATCTTCCTTAATTGTCATCAAGAAACAAGAATCTAATTAGCTTGTAAATTCTAGAAGAATCTCTACTCTGCTTTGAAGTAGTTTTCTTTGTTGTTATTTTGTTAGATAAATTAGACGACTTTGAATTTTAAATTTAAATATTATAACACCACAACATCACAATTGATATACACACCAATATAATACTTAATTAAGGGTTTATATTCACTACTTAACATTTGACAAGATTCGAATCTAAATGCAGTATATTAAGATTTCGTTTGATAAAATTTTTATTTTTTAAAAATAATTTATAAAAATTAATTTTTAAAAGATCATTTTTTAAAAATATAATATTTTTGTTTAGTAAATCAAATTAAAATAATTTTTAATAAATACAAGAAATAATAATTATGTTTGATAAAAAAAATTAAAATTTAAAATACTATAAAAGACATCAATTTAAGCATTAAATTTAAAAATTAATTAATATATAAAATTATATTAGATTTTTAAATTTTGAAAAGTACAAATCAACTTTAAAAAAAAAGACCTTAGTTACTTTCAAAAGTATTTCAATCTTTTAAAAGCTACAAGTACAAGCACATTATCTTTATGATTTACCAAACACAAATGAGGAGCTTGTACTTTTAAAAAAGCCTAAGAAATTATATTAGACTTTTAAATTTTAAAAAGCACAAGCACCTCTTCAAAAAAATTTACCAAACCAAGACTAAAAGTGAGAAAAATAAGATTTATCAATTGAACTAAAATCTTTTTTTTGTCAGGTGAATTAGACAATCTCTAATCATAGGCATTACTCATGCACAACACATCCACACAACAAACTCACATACATTATATTGGTTCATTTTTAGGTTTATTTTTCTTTCTGTGGAACTTAAATCTAGGTATGGTTGTTAAAGAAGTATATGATATGCCACTCAACCAAGCCTCCAACTACAATTGAACTGAAGACTCAACGGATGCTTAGAAGAAGTTAGCAATTTAGGTTTGGTTTGGTAAAAATTTTTAAAAAGATACTTATGCTTATGCTTTTTAAAAGCTTAAACTTCTTATTTTGTGTTTGGTAAATCAAAAAAATCATATATTTGTGCTTGTAATTTTTAAAAGATTGTGGTACTTTTGAAAATACCTAAGATAAAGTTTTTTAAAATTAATTTGTGCTTTTTAAAATTTAAAAATTTAACATAACCTCATATGTTAACTAATTTTTAAATTTAATACTTGTATTTATGTCTATTATAATACTTTTAAATTTTAAAAACTATTTTACCAATCATAATTATTATTGCTTGTTATTTACTTGTGTTTATTGAAAATTATTTTTAATTTGATTTAGTAAATATAAATATTATAACTTTTAAAAAATCATCTTTTAAAAATTAGATTTTATAAATTATTTTAAAAAGTAAAAACTTTACTAAACTAGCTACGCCTAGACTCGTTTTGGGCTTTTGAATCTTTTGTACACATACTTAGTCCATTCGTTTAATATGGCCCGTAGTTATGTAGGGATCTCACTTTTCACCTAATCTTAGCCTAAATTACTGAGAATTGAAGAGAACTACCAAATGACCAAAAAAAAAAAAAAAAAGAAGAGAACTACCCCGTCCAAAAAACAAGAGAACTACGACGCAAAATCAATTATAGGGGAAGAATTCGAGTAGAACTCATGTAACATTTGTAGTATAATAATAGCGTTTTGAAGAGCAGAGACTTGGATGCCAAGGGAAAACAAATTGCTGCGCATAAAAAGTAGTATTTGAAGTTTTGAACAAAGCTATAAAATCAATTGACCCATCAAATTGGTTCGTAATGCACTTCAATTCTACGTGTAAGCTTTGGCAATCTTCATTTATATCGAGGATGGTGTACGTTGTGAAGTCAGTTCTATGTCATAGTTATCCCCAATACATCATCTTCAACATATGAATATTTGATAGTTTGGAGATTCAGACCCTACATTCAAGTAGTTCACATCCACAGCAACTTCCCCGAGATCATCTAGAAAGGAAGAAAATGGACATAACATAATTAGTAATTCATCCTTAACAAAATTTTGAGCTAACAAATTTCACTCTTAGAAAATCAGCAGCATCCAAATGAAATGGAACAAAAACCTTCATATATAGTCCTTGCGAATTTTACATAATCTGGTATTAGATCTCTGTATATGATTCCATCTGGACGAGCATCCAACACTACCAGTACACCTGTTCAAATGAAGTTGAGGCTATAAATTATTAATTATCCTAGAAAGGATATAAAGCATGGGGATTCTGAGTAAATCAGTAAATCACAATTACTCAATGTAGGGGTCTCATAACTTCATTTGTGCAATGCAGTAAAACTTAAAAGAGGAATATCTTCAAGTAACAACAGAAAGGTACAGAAGACTGTCTAATGTGGTAATGAGTGAATGACCTGTATTCCATTTCACTTTTCCCTTTAAAATTTGGATTTAGCTAACTTGTGCCATAAAGACATATTTTAAATATACAATTAACAGAAATTTTTTAGAGTTTTTGAAGTATTCATTGCATTAGAAATGTAAAAAATATATATATATATTTCCAATAACTTTTATAAAACATTTCTCTTTATGGTGTTTTTAACCTATGTTCTTAGGGCACAAGTTAGCAAAACCCTTAAAATTTAGGCTACATAGGCCAACAATTTGTTCAATTTAACACAGTAAGCTATATAGTGCCAATAACGTCTAATAAATTCCAAGACCAAAAGGGAGCTAGGAAACAAATAAAAAAATGTGAATTGTGTGGATATGATAACTTTACCTGGTGCTGCCCAAGACTTCGGAGAATTGCCGGGTAAAGGAGCCAGCCAAAGAATATTCCTCATGTTCATTGAATCACCATATGTCACATTGGACCCTGAAACAAAAGGATCACAGTATTAACAATAAAGAAAAGAGTAAGACAATTGGCCATCTAAAATATATGTCACTCATTTCACAGTGAGCAACAAAAAGGTACACAGACCACTCTACCCAAATCATGTCCTCTCCCTCGCACACAAGTGAGCACAAAAATAACAAAGCACTCCCCCAGAACCAGAAAATATAACACAAGAACTTAAAAACATAATGTAGGCATACAACAAATTTGAAGATAAGATTAACAGGGAAAAATGTAACTTGAGCAACACTCACAAGTCACAACAAATTATACATGTGGGGGAAGTATGTAGTAACTAGTATGTACCTCTCTGACAGTAACCTAAATTGTAAGGAAAGTCTAGTTTATCATAAGCAGGGTATTCCCTCGCATGGAATCTGCAAAATATGAAATTGCTGCATCGTTAACTCGGGAAAACATAAATCATATCCAACACAAACAAAGAATATAAAAGAGGACAATATGAGAGAAAGGTATTAACATACAAGATACCAAGTCTACCAGAGTCAAGGGCCAGAAACATGTGACCATGGAAGAGATCAAAGCGGTTCAAAGCAACATCTAAGCCAATAGATGGAGCTCGAGCAGCAATGAGCTCGAACAAGAACTTCATGTACATATTCAATTCCTACAATTTATTATAGAAACTGAACATGAATGATAATACTATTCTGGTAATTCTCTTGTCTATATACGTAATATAAGTATAATCATTGTGTTGAGCAAACCTCATTAATGAAAACCCTGCCATAGGGAGTTCTAGTGAGCTGACAGCGATCTTGATTTGATCCTTCAACGTCAGGAACCTATGCTATAGCAAAAACCAGTCATTAATTAATTTGAAATAAACAACCGTGACAGTGTGAAATGAAACCGTTGCTAAACGAAAGAAAACTGACTAGAATGGCGCTTGGATCGAGGAGGCGATGAATGGCTGAGGGGTCACCGCCGGAATCAACGGCAAGGCGTGCGAGGTCCAAGACGGGCTGCGGCGGCCACCAGATGAGGCGGTCATCTTTCTCTCTGCGGTTGGAACCGATGAGAGTGGCGGAGGCGAGCTTTCGGTGACGAGGCTCCGGGGAGAAAGGAACGAGGAATTTGAAGCATGAATTGAGGTCACGTGCAACGAGAGGATCGACTGTTAAGGATTGAGATTTGGAAGAAAGAAGAGACAATAAGTCAGAGGGTTTGGCTTTGGGGGTGGAAGCAGGCTTAGAAAAGAATGGTAATTGTGGGAAGGAAGAAGCCGTTAGTGAGAAGGAGACGAAGAGTGTAAATCGCAACGCGAGGGAGGGATTATTCATGTTCGTCCTCCCAACGAACAATTTGAATCGCCAACACCAACAGTAAGTAACAGCTCATACTCCCCTTCAAGGCTTCAACTAATGTTTCGGACATTACCTCTTTTCATTACTGTATGGACAACATAGTGTTTAGTCTATGGAGTATAGTATACGGAATTGGTAGTAGCATTACACACGTTATTTTTAAACTGTTTTTTGACACATGAAACAAATTAAACAAGTGTTGAAAAAACGTCTTTGCCAGTTTTACTATTAGCAAAAAGTATGCGACACAACTAGTGTGCAAATATCACTATTCAATTGAAATGGAAGTGAAGCAGCACATGATTTATAGGGATAATCTCACCAGTTCATATCTGAAACGATTTATGAAAACAAACATTACAAAATTTGCATGTATTACATTGTTTACTAAAGAGTGTCAATCCCTATGTAACAGTGCACAACTGAGGGTAGGCAATCAATAATATCCGCTCAGAACCAATCACTATGGCCTATAGAGATGAACAATCTGAGTCTTTTTTTTGTCTTTTCCTTTGTTTTTTGGGACATTCTGAATGATATCTCCATCATAATTGGTTCTCTGTGAATAGCTGTAGAACATTTCCTTGACAAAGGACCCATAGACAACTATCTATTGTGAAACCTGCAAGGGAGCATCATAAAACTTCGGATCAGATCCTACATCAGATAAATGAACTAAATTAAAGAGAATCATTTGCCAAGTAGAAAAGGACACCAAGCTATGGCTTTGAAATTCAAGAAGAATTACAGTCAAATTGTTCAGTCTACAGCTCTTAAAACGGGGTATACTTTTTAATTTTGCGTAGACATTTATAACAAAAACGCGCCAAAAATAGCACGGCTGTCTTTAAATAATTAAAAACAAATTATTGCCCCTTTTTTTAGCACCTTATCCCCCTCTTTTTACCCAAAGATAAACTTCAGAACATTTTTTTTCAGTAATTAAAACAATTGCTTTCTGTCAGTAACTCTTAACCATGCAAATAAGTGAAGAAATTTGAAATCAATAAAAGGTGAACCAGAAATGAATTCACTTACATGGTAATACAGTCACAAAAGGGGAACTAAAACCCATCTACAATTTTAATACCAGCTCCCTTGTCCCAATCCTCTGGAGCAGATACATCGGACATAATCTTCTCCTGGCCACGCCAAAGAATCTGGATACAGTATCCAACATTGGTTTTGTCAGCAACACATGCTCAAGAGCATAGACGCAGTAAGACAACAAACCAATGCAAGTAAAGCACTTACTCTGTCAATGACCCCAAATTCCTTAGCCTTTGTTGCATCCATATAATATGGTCTCTTCATCACATTAGCAACTGTTTCCTCTGACTAGTAATTTAGAAAATGAGAAAATGACAGAAACATTAGATTCAGCCTAAACACTGAATAAATTCAACAACAGCACCCATGCATGGTACTCACATTTCCAGTGTGTTTGGCCAGTAGTTTAATCAGAGTGTCCCTGTTTACTATGACCTGTAGAAAAGGTTGCAGAAACAGTTTTCAAAACATAATTTAGGGTTCACATAAGTTTCACATTTAGCAGCTATGTATAGTATACAAGAACAAGAAAAATGAATGGAATAATTGCTGCCACATATTTGGGGAAATCTGGGATAAGGAATTGCACCAAGAGTTCGCATTTACACAGGTGAGTGACAATTAACTAGAAACTATCAAAGTGGAAAGGTACTCAAATTCACACTTAAAATCTAATTAGAAAAACCAAAAATGAAAATTTTTCCCAAATGTTGGGGAAAATATGCAACAAGAGAATTCCATAAAGAGATTACATTTTAAATTATTGATAAAGAAAAAGAACTAATGATAAACAAGAAGATAAGAATTGAAATTGAAAATAGAAAATAGAAAACAAAAGAATAGCTTGAAATTGAATACAACGAGAATCACTCAACTTTTTTATCCAATTTCTTGATGCAACAAGAAAATGACTCCTCAACCTAACTTGCCTAAACCATAGTTTGAGAATTGAATCGTAGGTAATCACTCAACCTTCTATACCAATTTCCCGATACAACAAGAGAGGGACTCATTTAACCTCACTTAATCACACCATGGTTTTATTATGAAACCAAAAAGTGCTTTGGCACTCCTCTGATCGCTCTATATGACAACTACAATAGTTTAGGAGGTATTTATAACCTCTTATTAGGTTAAAAATAAAGAAATTCTTAATCCCATAAACATAAAGCCAAATTTAATAAATGAATAAACAAAATCAAAATACATCAAATTAAATTGAACATTCTAAAAATATAAACTCAACTTCTAAATAATACTTGAATTCTTCATATTACGAACATTTGAAGCGCGTATCAATTATATAATTTAAAAGACATTCAATCTCTTGAGCTCCAATTGAAATGACTATAAGCCTCAACATGAGCAGTGTGTGTGCAAAAAACTCTTTTTGAACAAGAAAATCAATCCCAGAGAATCAGCTGTATTGTGTGGCAGTATTAAATTCCAATAGCAATGGAAAATATATATGGCAGCACTAAGTTTGTACTCACTTATGATGAAAAAAAAATCAATGCAGCAAACAAACAAAATGGACTAACCTCCTTAGCTCGTATAAGAACATCACTAGCAGGCATCAAACCAGATGATGGAATACGAGGTTGCTGAATCATGGCTGTAATCAATAGAACAAATTTAAACCTGTGAAGAATTGATGAATGGCAGCCACAAACTTAAAAACAACATGATCCACAACATACCTTTGGCATGTGGCATCATGAAGCGTTTACCAGGAGACCCTGCAGAAAGTAGCAGACAGGCTTGACCTATAGCAGCTCCAACAGCCACGGTGTGAATCTGATCATGACACAAAAGCCAAAACAAGGTGAAAGATAAATTCAAATCTTAGTGAAGTGAAAAATCCACAGCCCAAAGGGTGAAAAATTTAAACATTATTTGACAAATAAATCAACAATAATATGTAAGTAATATGTAACTATAATATGAACTGTTGTACATAATATGTGTGCATTATAATAGAGCACACAAGGTTCTCTAACCAAGCTACCAGTAGCATGGATCATCAATACAAATATCCAACAGTTGACACTCTCCATTACATAATTACATCACTCTTCACATTTTGCAAAATCTAAAGAATCTCAGAATCTTGTTTCAACATGTTATTGGCAAGTATGAACCACCAATATGATAAAATACGAGAGTATACAAGTAAATCACCATGCAAGTGTATTCATGATGAAAAGAAACAGACCTCGTTTTGTAACTGCATCATTGCATCATAAATGGCAAAACCTTCTGTCTCCATCCCTACCTGAATGCAACAACTCAAAATGCATGAGATAGAGAAGTACTCAATACCAAAACTACAGAAATCAGAAAGAGAAATGGAACATGTTCATATCCATTAAACTGCAAGCTGGAAGACAATCTAAAGCTTACCGTCTCACCATCATCTCGTGTAGTACCAGTGGAGTTTATGTAAATGAATATTGGTTCTTTAGGATCCATCCATTGCAGGTACATCAACTCTGCAACAATAAGCTCTGTGACAGCTGGCACCAACTGAGACAGAAGCATTCAGAACAGGTCACACAAATTGCTACTATAAAGTATAAAAACCAACAGAATCAATAGGATGCACTACTCGCAACATCTCGGCCTCAACAATGCCACACAGACAGCATAGTCGTGAAAATGATGCGTCAAAATGGGATAAAATACATGACACTTCTCCCCCACATTTAGGGAATGGATCCTCTCCAGCGAAGAAAAAACTAGATGGTGTCAATTGTGATCTCTCACCCTTCATTGCTCTCTCTCTCATATTTATTTTTGGCCACACTTATAAAATTAATGATGAGAGATCACACTTCATTTCCTCAAGTGTTAAAAAAACTGGAAAGGATCCATTTCCCCACCATCATACCACATAATTCCAGACTCTGGAAGTAGCATTCAGGCAACACAACCATTCTAGCTGGGAGGCATTGTTCTTATCAATAAACAGTGTTACAAGCAGCACAATTGGACAAGTGAGAGAATACAAAGACCAACGCATAACTGAAAACTTACAGGCATGCCAATGTAAATAATTCTGCCATGGAGAAGCAGCGAAGGCAAGTCAGGCGGCGGCCTTCTCGGCCGGTGTTCATTGTACGAAACAGACCTTTCCACCTAATCCAAGCAGAAACACAAAACTAATATCTAGCAAAGCATCAAGTAAATTTTTCATCCAAATTAACAAAATTTAACACAAATCCATATATCTCCCAATCCCTTTCACAGCGGAAATATAATTTTCAAATTCTGAATTTCCAATAGCAGATAGCATGTTTACGCTAGCATGAAAATAAAGGAAAATGAAAAAGAGAAGTTACTTGGGCGGGAGTGGCCATGAGATTGGGGGAGTCGAAGACGTCCAAGTAAGGAGGGGTATCGGAGTTGAGAGGACGGTTGAGCAAGGTTTCAGGGGAAGTGGCAGCTACGGAAGCAAGCTTGGAGAGAAAGGGGTCATTAGGGTTGAAAGGGGGTATTGGAATTTTGGATTTGCTTGTGGCGTTCACCGAAAGAGAGCAGCATCTCCGGCGAAGAGATTGTTGGGGCTGTAAGGAAGAAGAAGAAGACGACGACGAAGACGAAGTGGGAATGGAAGAAACCATGGGTACACGCAAACACGTAGCCATCATTTTTTCCGGCTACAATTCTCCCTCAGCCTCACCTCAACACTAGCAACTCAGCGAAACACGCAAGTGTGCAACCGAACGGCTGAGCCAATCTCAACAGTGTTTGCTGCATTCAAATGTTTTTCAATAATCAATATTAATAAATGATAACCACTTTTTTTTAATAAATAACGACGATTATTTTTTATAATAAATAAAAAATAAAGGTATTATGAGCTTTTTTAATTTTAATTATAATATTTATTCTTAGTGAAATTCTGTTCCGAACTGAAAATCTGAATTTTTAATAGGTCTGATACAACGAGCCTAAAAGTATCACGCTATTTTAATGGCTCGAGCTGAAACTATCTTTACTTTTTAACCACCTTCCAAAATTATATGAAGTGGGATCTTTCCCACAAACCTATACATTTATCCCCTATTTTTTGACTTAGATACGGAATATCTTTGCAGGTACCATTTTCGCTTTGAGGATTCTGCCTTGCCATCTTGCCAAACCGATGGACACCCGATCCACCTACACCTCAAAAAACGAGTTAAGTCTCAAAGTAGTCCGTGAAGTTACACTCAAGTCTCAAAGTGGTCCTTGAAGTTAATACTTAATAATTACAAATTTTTATCTTCGAACTTGCACTCGGAGACTCATACTAGTTCCTAAAGCATTTTTCATCCATCGGAATACTAAAACGACGTCGTTTTGTATTTATAAAAAAAAGGAAGAACGAAAAGAAAACATGAGCCTTCCCTTCCCCTTCCCCAACCCGAGGCCCTTTTCCTTCCCCAACTCGAGGCCTCTGTCGTCTCCTCTCGCCGTCTTCCATCATGGCGCCACGCCGCTCGCCTTCCTTCCCAACATAGTCTCTCGTACTCTTGTCTCCTCTCTGTCTCCCTCTACCTCCCAGATCCCTTTTATATTCCTTAATCTCAAAATTAATTCGTCACTGCATTTCTTGTGTAAGTTGAAAGAGATATTCGAGCAAGCCTATGAGAAGTGTCGCGCTGCTCCCATGAAAAGTGTTTCACTGGGCCCTTGAAAAAGTATGATTTTGATACCAAAGTTGGCACCAAGGTCAGTTCGCTTCGCTTTAGGTTTTTTTCGATTTTTTTAACTGCAATAGAGTTTGTTTTGTCACTGGTTGCATAAAATTTTGAACTCAATAAATGAATTTTGTAATTTAGATGGAAGATGACTTTGAGTTGAGTTTATTAAAAATGTGTGTATTGAGTTTATTAAAAATGAGTACTGGGATTGTTTACTTAATGTGTCTGTAAAAAGTGATGATTGGTTGTGTATGAAAAAAACCAAAATAAAGTATTGGAGGAATTAATTTTGGAGAGAGAGAGAGAGAGAGAGAGAGAGAGAGAGAGAGAGAGAGAGAGAGAGAGAGAGAGAGAGAGAGAGAGAGAGAGAGAGAGAGAGAGAGAGAGAGAGAGAGAGAGAGAGAGGGAGGTTGGGGAAGGGGGGCGTGAGGTGTAGCGCTGTGACGGAGGCCGGAAAAAAGCGACGACAGAGAGGAATGGAAAGAGGAAGGGGCTCAGGTTGGGGAAGGGGAAAGGGAGCCTCTGGCTTTCTTTTTTTTATAAATACAAAACGACGTCGTTTCAGTGTTCCGATGGACGAAAAATTTCTTAGGGACTAGTATGAGTCCTTGAGTGCAAGTTCGATGATGAAATTAGGTAACTATTATCTTCAAGGACCACTTTCAGACTCGAGTGCAATTTCATGGACCACTTTGAGACTTAACTCCCTCAAAAACACTCTTTGAACCTTCAAGTACCGTCCTGAGCATCGGCGCCATCTGTGGGAACCGTGAGATTCTGGCGACATGGCAGATGTTCCTGAGTAGCAACCTCTTGACCACCCAAAATCCAATCACCACCACTAGCTAGAACAATCTGAGCCCCAAGACCATGGCTACCCAACCTATGGAAAAGTGACCAATATGGTGCACAACCACGTAATACGCAATCAACCGAGACAACAATCGCGAGAAGAAGACTGTCGGTCTAATAGAAGCAGGTCATTTGGCAGTCTAGGTGAAGACACAAATCGTATAATTCAGGAACTTTGCCATCGAGTGTAAAGCCTGGAAGGGAGAGTCACCACCAATGAACGTTATCAACCTGAGCACACTAGTGAGGTGATCTCTCAGATTGCCTCCCGGAAGGAACACAGAGCAAGGACTCCAGATCTTCATCACGGAAGGCGCAGGAACCATAGCCGCTCCCGAGAATCCGATCCTTACCGAAATGATCACGGAGAACAATGCCAAAGGGACCCCAAGCGAAGGAGGCACAAATATGTGGTAATGGGAGCCACCCCATTCACCAAAAAGGTCTTGCGATTCAGGTTACCAAAAGGATTCGATAAATCAACCGACATGAAGTACAATAGCATTGAGAACCCCCAGGAACACATAATGACTTTTGAGGCAACGATGAACTTGGAAGGCATCGTCAACGTTGTCCGATGCCAGGCTTTCTCGATAACTCCAGCTGGCACGGCCATCAAGTGGTTCAACATGCTTTCGAACGGCTCGATTTCTTGCTTTGACGATATCTCTAAGAAATTTCTGGCACAATTCACCACCCGAATAGCCAAAGCAAAGTACCCGATCAGCCTCCTAGGCATCACTCAACACCCGGATGAGTCTACAAAAAAATATCTTGATAGATTCAACGACGAATGCCTAAACAGACTAACCAGTTCGGTGGCTAGCCTGTGCCTAACTAATGGCCTGATAAATGAGGACTTTCGGAAGCACCTCACAACGAAGCTTGTTTGATCGATGCATGAGATTCAGAGCATAGCGAGGGAATACATAAATGACGAAGAAGTGAGCCAGGTCGTGGCCGCCAATAAATGGCACGACGACAATACAACACCTCGAAACAACCCCCTACCCAAAGACACGAACGAGGAACAATTTAAGCCAAACACTCAAAATTGACCCCTACAGGTGGGAAAATGTACAAACCATACCCCCTACCAACCCTGATCACTGAGGTATACCAACAAATTGCAGAAAAAGTCGTTCTCCCAAAACCTAGACAGCTAAAGGAGCGCACGGAGGGCAACAAAATCTTATACTGCGACTATCACGAGGGTACAGACATAGAACCCAAGATTGCTTCAATCTCAAGGACGCCCTCAATAAAGACATCCGAGACGGCAAACTCTCTAAGTTTGCCAAAATCATTTGAGAACCTAAAAGAACAAAAAGAGATAGGTCGCTTGAATAGAAGGGACAAAACCCCAGAGGAATAAAAACCATCTTTTGCGAAAACCTAGATGCCGACCTGACCATAGTCCTGAACGTCATCACGGGTAAAAACGTTAACGAAAAATTCAAATCTGCACTGAAAAAGGACCTCTGGATATTGGTCGTTGGCCCCATGAGGAAGAACCCTCCTGAGATGCCGAACATCACCTTATCCTATGAAGATTGCCAAAACGGCATGTTGGAGGAAGACCCCGAGTTCATCATGTCAGCCAGGGTCGGTACCAGAATGGTGAAATGCATACTAATAGATACAAGAGCCGATTCCAACATCCTCTTTAGAGGATCCTTCGACAAATTGGGTTTTTGAAACGAGGACCTACAGAATCACCACAATGGAGTAACCGAGATCGGAGATAACTTCATCAAGTCCGACGGTTCTGTCATGTTAGCAATCACAATCTGGGCTAGCAACCAGAAAAAGATCGTGCTTTCTGAGTTTGTGGTACTCAAATACTCCATAACCTACAATATTATCCTTGGTAGTAAGACAATCAATGATCTCTCTATGGCCATATTTACCAAGTTCTTAGACATGAAATTCCAAGCAAACGACAGAACAATTGGAACCATCCACAACGATAGAAAGGTCGCAATCGAATACAACAACACAAGCCTAGCACTCTAAAAACGGTTTCGCAATGCGGCAGGAATCTTTCTCGCCGAGCTAGACGCACGGCGAAATGACCTGCCGAGACTAGAACCGAAGGGAGACTTAGAGAAGATGCAAATAGGGCAATACAGAGAGGAAGTCACTTACATCAACAGGAATTGGTAACGTATCTTTTAGCATTTTTTTTCTTTTTTTATACTTTGATTTCCTTTCACACTTTTAAAGGGCACTCTTTTCTACCCAAAGCAGTGGGAGGTTTTAACAAGGCCCTCACCTTGTAAACATTTTTTTTCATTTAAGTAAAATTTTCATTTTTTTATGAGTAAATCCAAAACGTTAAATAAAACTCGACAAAACGGCTACTCCGGAGACTAATCACCATCGAGGCCAATAAAACGAATATCTAAAGTTAACAAAACTAAAATATCAAAACGGCCCACTAAGAGGCCAAAAAATAACGTTTCGCTTTCCAATGCGAGATTCACAATCTCCTGAACCACGGAAAATCAAACTCAATTAGTGTGAAGACTAAGCAAGCTTATCCTTACACTTCATGGACAATCGTTCTAAACATGGCGTTCAGATTCTTATGGCCCAATACAACTAGCCCAAAATCATTCCCACCATCCTAATGGCTCGGGACCATCTTTATCTCCTAACTATCTTCCAAAATTATATAAAGTGGGACTCCCTCTCACAAAAATAAGATAACCAGCAGAGTTTATAAAAGAGAGTATCCCATCACTTTTTCAGGTATGACCTACTCTACTCTATACACTTATCGGTTATCTCTCTAACTCTTTGACTCGAATATTAAAATGTTTTTATAAGTACCACTCCTTACTTTAAGGATTTTGCCATGCTATCTTGCTGGACTAATGGGCAACTATCCACCTTCATTTAAAAAAAAATACTTTTTAAAAAATACTGTTATGAATAAATTCATTTAAAAAAAATCTATATTTATTACTTCCTCTAATATAGCATGAGTTTTGAAAAAATGGAAATTATAATACTTCTAATATATTTTTTTGTATTTTTTATATTAAATTATATATTAAATTTTAATAAACAAAATTATTTAAATTTTTATCATCATAAATATTATATTATATAAACATTTTGTCGATTAGAATAATAAATCATTCTTAATAAATATATGACCAAAATTTATTTAATAATAAGGAGTGCAAAAACTCTTGATAGCAGAGCTTTTAAATAACAGCTATTATACCATTAAGACATTACTGCTCGAAAATAATTTTTAAAAATTATAAATATGAACATAATTATCTTAAAAATCTATCCAAAATAAACAACACTTACATTTTTTTCCCCCTTTTTTTCAACATTCTAAATACTTAAACCTTTCTTTTTTTTGGTCGACAAATACTTAAACCTGAAACAACTAGATATTGTAAGCCAGTCACGATTGTAGGGGGATTATTCTTTTTTTCTTTTTCTTTTGGACTAAAAGGGACCTTTTCTTTTTCTTTCTTTTTTGGTCAGGAAGGGACCTTAATTTATAAGAAAGCACAGCAGGAGCAAATGTAAACCCCATTATTTCGGACTATATCTATAGGCCACAGAAGCTTTTGTTAGTCATTTCAGCATGTCCATTAATGCAGGAGGGTAAGGCCTCTGGCAGTATCATGACCCTAAAACTAAAGAAACCTTTCTTTCTATTTGATTCGTAGTCCAAAGGGAAAAGCCATGAACATAAAAAAAAAATGAGATGAACTGGAACAAACCCCTGACCAAAAAAAACAAAAAAACATCTGGAATAAACCGTGTAAAAGTCATTATTAAAAACAACAGTGCAAAAGTAAAATAATTTCTCTAATTATTGTAAGGTGCTCGTTATGGTACTTATATATAGTTATTTAATTTATTAAAAAATAATAAATATTAATAATCAATTTAAAAATATAAAAATAAATAATTTTTAAATATTTAAAATTTATCATAAAAAGTAAGTTTGGTAAATTCGACACCAAATTTATAAACACTAAATAATTTGCTTTATTTTATTTAGTCATCAGTTCCTTCTTTCTGCTTATTTTATTTAGAATTGAAAAGACGAAGCATTATTTCTAATATGTCAAAGTGTGAGAAAAACAAAAATACAATAAAATGAATATGAAGTTCCACTTCATTCTATCAGAAATTTTAAAATGTGGAAAAAACGAATTTTTTTGTCAAAATAGATTGTACCGTCTCTAATCTTAAATATCATTGAAATATAAAATAATTTTTTTGTCTATTTTTTTCATTTTTTAATAGTTTATTGTTCATATCTAGACTTATCGAATATAAATTCACTCTGCATTTTTATTAGCGGACAAGTTATATTCAAAAATGGACCATGTAAAATCGGCCCAACAATGACAAAACTAGCCTACATGCCCTCATCCACAAAGTCGAACTGACTTAGATGCCAATGAGCCGTAGCTCACACGGCATTCCGCCCCTTCCTCATCTCAAAGGTCTCGGGTTCGAGTCCTACCAGCTGCAATCGAGAAGAAAAAATTGGTAAGTATATGAGGAATGTGTGGGTGTGTATTGTGTACCTAGAATTGGGGATTGTCCAATCCACCGACCCAAAAAAAAAAAAAAAGAACTGACTTAGATACATGTCCTCAAATCCATATCAACCAAACTTGGAGAACACATTAATGCAACCTTAGTACTGTGGTTATCACCACTAAAGGAATAATCACCCATGATTTCATAAGTCGTCTTTAAAAAATGATTAAAATTTACTGTTACTTTACAAAATATTCTAACATTTAGATTTTTTTTTTCAATTCATTCTCACTTTAAACCTGTTTAAACTTTGCTGACTTAGTCATTAGAATTTCTTGCAGATACTCCCACTGTCTATTCAAAAAAACTACCATTCCAGATTTCAGATAATACCTTAGAACGCTTACCTATATACATGTACAATGCTCTTTGCATGATGTAGCAATTGCAACAGAGTAATTCCAAATTATAATTGTGAGGTAAGTATTAAATTCAATAAAATTACATCCATTAATTTCGTGGAGTAAACAATCAAATTGGTCTGTGAAAGATCACGTGATCTCTATTTTGCTCCCCAAATTTTTTTTTGAATAAAAATCATTCCTGAAAGATTTTAAACTAGTCACATTAGTCCTTCCGTCAATTCCATCGCTAACCCGTTAACAGAAGCTGATGTGGAACATTAAGATCTATGTCAACACACCCTCATATATCCCAATTGTCTGCCAACACGATAACTTTATGAAATTTCGTCAAATTAATCCCTATCTAATAAACCCTAATCTCTATCTAATAAATCATAATCCCATCATAATGCACATATACCCCCTTACGTTGGAGTGAAGTTACAGAGGTTCAGATATTAATATTAGAGGTTGCCGGTATGATGGGTGGTGGAAACGGAAGTTGTCGTTGTGGGGCGTCTTCTCACTCACTTGGTAATTATGGGTTCAGCTCGTTTATGGAAAGAAAGAAGAAGACATTGATTAAGAAATCTATGACTTTAGAGAACCTAGATAAATTTTCATGCACATCAAAGATACCGAGTGAGTTGTTTTTATGAATTCCTTCATCTTCAATATTCTTACTAGTTGTGGGGGGTTTTCAATTATAATAGTCCTTAAATTTCTGCAGAAGGACAACCATTGTAACTTCCTGAAGCGGGTTAATGAAGATGTATATGATGGAGAAAATGGAGATGCAAAAACTGATGCAAAAGTTGAGAGCAATCATAATGAGTGAAAAGTGAACATTGTATGGAGAACAGGTAGTTTGGAAATAGAAGTCAAGTTTACAAGAATGCTAATAACCTTTATGTTCATGAGGTTGATAATTGTGATTTTAGTTGTGGATTAATTTGTATATTTTGTATTTTCAAGTAATAATGCTATAAAAGATTTAACTTTAATTAGGTATGTAATGTGCTATGTACAAGAACGAATAGATATGTCTGATTCTATTCAATTTAGCAATGAATTAAGCAACTTGTTTATTGGTACAGACCATCACAAGTCCAGCCCATCTAGCCGGTGGGTCGGGACACTACCCCTGATCCAGGCCCCCAAACAATCCCCCACAAGGGAAATCCGGGTCGGTTCCTAGCACCCGACCCGGTTGACATCCGACTTTCGCCACCTACCCAACCCAACGCGCCATGCCTAGCAAACCGGTCGGGTCGGCCTCCTCAGGGCAACGCCCGAAGTCCCGACCCGATGTCCGAGACGACCTGATCCTCCCACGTGGACGGGGGCAGCTCACAAGCACCCTGGCCAGTTGGCTAGGTCATCTTTGGGCCCATCCAGCACAGTATATAAAAGCAGAGGTCAACACTCCTCCTAAGGTACACATCATCTTACTTAATTTAGCTGCCAATTCGTACGAACACTGACTTGATCGTCGGAGTGTCCTTGCAGGTGGCCACCCCCCGCGTCACACCACCTCCGACGTCTCCAACTCACGCCTTGGTCTTCACTCCACGTCAGCTCAGGGTCTCACCCATTCACCTTTTCATCACCACCTGACCCAACGAGTATCCGAGTTCGTCAGGTAACGAACATTTATTAAATTTACTTTTAGTAAGATTATCCTTTAAATATTATAAGCTGCATAATTGAACTTAAAAATAGGTGTTAAAATTAACACTGCATGAAATCAGTTAACACATTACACAACTCTAATAAATTGCACAAGATTCCTATGATAAATAGATAAATTACATATTTTCATATAGTAAAATTGAAACAACAACATTGTTTGATCATAATTGTTTGATCCATATCCAAAATGTTAACCATATTGGTCTATATTACCAGGGGCGGAGCTAAAAAAATTTTTGGGAGAGGCCACCATGAAAAATATAAGTTAAGAAGAAAAGAAAATTAAAAATTAAAAAGGAACTAAACTAAAAAATTGAGACTTATACATACATATTATTTATTTTGGGAGGAGGGGGGAATGCCCCCCTTTTCTATAACGTGGCTCTGCCACTGTATATTACTATCAATATCTTAATTAAAGGGCTAAACCAAGAAAATAGTCTTAATAATAAAACCAACCACAATGTTTTTAACGACAATAAAAGAGTCCTTTACAAAAAAATGTTACTAGTCCTAATTATATAATGTTCAAAAATCAACATCAAGTAACTTTATCTTTCTTCCTAGGATGCTTGAATTCTGGAGTAGGAACAAAACTTATAAAGTCAACAATTTTTTTACCGTGGCAGAGCTAGTTCCCCTAATGATTTTAGCAGAAATGGAGCTGTTGATGCTGCAACAACTTTGAGGGAGCCATTTTCTCTGGCTCTTCCCTTCATAACTTTCAGTTTTTGGGGCCTTTCAACACTTTCCTACATAATCTTAGCAATAATTTTATTCAATATTTAGCAACAATTTCAGTTACAAAAATAAACAACAGTCCTCAAATGATAACACAAATAATAAAAAATTCCTTAAAAAACTTTTCAATAATCAAATTGGTCTTTACCTTTTTGTATGTCCAAAATAAAATTCCATTTATACTCTTAGTAGTCTCCAAAATTATATTGCAAATGTTTCTAGAAGCATTTTTAGTTGTTTTTATTCTCCACATCTATGATAGCATGTGCAATCACAAATATGTGATTGTTGACATCTTGGCCACATGTAGTGAGAATCTGTCCTCCATGCAAAGTCTTTAGAAAGGCACCACCTAAGTCTACTAGTGGTCTATATTCCGCCCTAAACCCTTTTTGCATCGAGGCAAACATAAAGTCGCTTAAACTGTGGGGTCCTCAGGCATAGAAATGACACCAACCTTATCACTAGAGCCAAGATTAGCTGTGAGCAACTCATGTGCATAATCCCAAATTCTTTCATATTGTGCTATCTCATCACCCTGCACAATTTTTTTAGTTGTTTTCAAAGCCCTTGTGGTACATGTATTGTTCAGTCTAATGTTGCACTTTTTAACATACCAAGCTTACACATCCCTATGTTTCATTGTAGGATGCATTCTAAGCTTAGGATACAGCTTATTCAAAGTCTACTTTTAAGTGACAGTCCTATTTTTTTGCTTTCTTCCACATGTATGGTTGTCAACAAGAGTCTTAATCTGCCATGATCTGTCCTGTTTGTTGACCGCATAATATACTAACCAAGAATAGTCCTCACTCTTACAAACGGCCATACATCTAGCTTTGTCATTCTTAATGAATATTATACTCCTACCCATAGTTATCAGAACCGAACCGGTAATTGACCCGGTTATATGACTGGGTCACTGGGTTACTGGTTCAACCGGTGAGTCACTGATTTACCCGGTTGATCCGGTCATAATTAAATAAAAATATAAAAAAATTAAAAGTTAAATACATATTTTTAAAAATATATTAATAACAATTAAATATTAATTCTTAGATATAATTTATACTGCAAAAAAGATAATACATTAATCAATAGTACAAAATATTTTGTCAATTTAAATGAATAAGAAAAAATAAAAGATAATACAATCAATATCAATATATCAATATATTTATATATTATGTGACAACTTGTTTGGTATTCATGTCAATCCATGTTTAAAAGAATAAAAAAAATAAAAAATCATTCACCTTTTGTTATATATATTGTTTATCATTAGTATTAGTGAAGAATAAGCTTGGCTCAGTGGCAAGGAGAAGCTACACACTCACGCAATCATGAGTTCGAACCCCACGCTCAGCATTTTTGGAGTTGCAGTGGAGGGAGCTCCTACGATGCTTCTGCGGCCCGCGTGTGCACCATGGACCCGCGGCGGGTTTAGTGTAATCTGAGACGCGAACCGGCCGGTTTTCAACGGGTTTGACCCCCGTTGACCGGTTCGAATGCTGATGCGGTCTAATCTTTCAACCGAACCGGCCAGACTACCAGTTTTTCGGTCGAACCGGCCGGTCCGGTCCGGTTCTGATAACTATGCTCCTACCCTATTGTATTGTATAGTCCCTAATGGTAGCCATAAAGTTATGTTTGCTCTTGAAAATCATACTAACCTTAAATTTCAAATCTCCAAATCTTGTTTTGTCATTGTATCTTTGAAACACACGTGGCTTCTCGTTGTCAAAATCTAACATCTTGTCCGATTCTTTCGAGTGCCACGAGTTAGCATTAGATCCACCTTGATGGTCCTCTTTATATTCACCTTCTGACAATTAAACAAGGTATAATAAATTAACAAAGTATAATAACAACACAAACTTAGATTCAGTAAAGCGAACTAATTATAATTAACTACCATTATAATTAACAAATATGTGCTACTATTAAACAAATTCATAATATTAAAAAACAACAAATCATCAAATGTTAACAGGAGTCTTTACTCGAATCAGTGCTCTCATCAAATTTAAGGTCCTCATAGTTAGAGTTATTGGTGTCAATTTCTTTATCCCGATCTCCCAACGAAGTAGATCTTTGTTTTCCTGTGAAATTATCCTATTTGGACTTTGAAGGCTTGCCAATTTTTACACTACTGTCACTGTCACTGTCTTGGTCTCCCATACTTTTTTCAGACTGGTATAGACTGTCTTTAGCATTCTTATATGAGTCATAAGAGTCATTATCAATATCTAGCATGGTTGCATTAACATATTTTTCAGATCTTGTTGTAGTGCTTTTCTTGACCTTCTTTTTGTTTTTTCCACAAGTTGGGATGTTGGAGGGCTTTAGGACATCTTTGCAAGGCTTTGGCATAGGCCGAAAAGTAGGTTTTAGTTTGAATTGAGAGGAATTATTTTTTGAATTGGAAGTGGACTGTGGAATGGGATGTAAAATGAATTTTTGGGGTTCCATGTTAGGTTTTTTGGATTGTGATATTGTTGTGGGCCAAAATGAGCTTAGACTGGGTTGTAAAAGTAAAAGTGTTAACTCATTTCTGGATTTTGTGGGTTGAGAGAATTTTTTTTGTGTTTGAGACACTCTTTCCTTCATTATTTGAAACTACAACTATGTCTTTACACACCTTCCACCAATTGTGATTCTGAACCCATGCTCGAAATATATATTAATAACATTGTGATTCTTCCTCAAGACTTGATCATTTTAATCAAATTAGCATCAATATCTAACTTCTTCAACCCAAACTTGAGAGACAACCATGGAATCTTCCAGACACAATTGTTTACCTTAGCATACTCTAATTCCTTATAATACTCCTTTAAAAAAAACATCTATTGTATCTGCTTCAACATTCATTAACATCTCTGTGTGATCTGGCTCATAAGTCATTCTTTCTTTTTTATTAGTTTTAAACTTTTTACCATAGTGAAACACAAATATCATTAGAGATCCTTCCATCTATAAAATAAAAAAATAAAAATATTAGCATTTATGTGTTATTAATAAATAATAATAAATGTTAGTTATTGATTATAGAAAAATTAAAAACTATTATTATGCTTTTAGAAGATAGTATGGAGTCATGCAGGGACATATCATGCTATCTTGCAAAGCTAGTAAGCATATGAACAATAGAAAAATAGTCAATGGATGAAGAGATGATGGAAAACAATACATTCCATCAAAATTCTTTGAGAAGAATGCAAAAACAAACAACTATGTTTTAAAAACCTAAGCTTAATACATGCTTAACTCCACCGACGACCGTACATAAATCTTAACCAAATTCAAAAAATAACAAGCATAAACCATAATTCACCTACAAAATCGACCCTGAACATATTCAAAAGAGTTCACTCACCACAATAAACACATTACTATATATATATATATAACAGAGATACATGCTACTTTGCTAACCGAAACACTAAGGCACAAATAACACTGGAACAAAATTGAACAATATTCCGTTTAACTTAAAACAATCATCAAAATCTCATTCTCTCTTGCAATTAATGATAAGATATAGATTACACACACAAAAAAGAAAAAAGTTTTTTTACCTTCAAATAACGTAAAAAAGGTTGCCTTCCTTTCTATATTGTCTGCGAACTGTGAACCTATTTTCACCGGAGAAGACGCACGCAACACCCGCCGTATAATCGCACGTCTGATTCCAACCTCGGTCGTTTTCCACGGAGCCTTGTTGCTGTGTTCAAAGAGCCAAAGAACAGTTTTTTTTTTTTTTACTAAGAATTAGTGGGCGAAAACAAGCCAAGTCAGTCCAGACTTTGTTTTTAACAGACCTGTCATGTAGTTAATTGGCTTGAGCCTGTCTTGTAGTCTGCTATAGATTTTTTTTTAAAATACTAAGTCTGGCCTGGCCTGAAGTCTGTTAAAAGGCTTGATAATTTTTTTTTTTACAAAAATAAAAATATTATTTAAATAAATTATTTTTTAATAAACATATTTATATTTAATATGTCATATTTAATATTTATAAAAAAATTTAAATGTTAAAGTATTTAAAATATACAAAATTATTTATAACTAAATATAATAAATTTAAAATATCTCGTAATTTTGTTAATATTAAAAAAATTATTTATATATGTAATTATGTATTAACAGGCTCAGGCAGGCCTGACAGGCCAATAAGGCTAATTAGTGAACTTGGGCCTAGCCTATTAACATAATAAGGCTTTCATAAAAGTTTGAGCTTATGCCTATTTTATAACAGGCTAGGTTAGGCCAAATACAGGCCAGGCTACAGCCCTTGGCAGATCGTCTAGACTTTTTCCACCATTTCAACTCTCAAACACTTAAAACGCCGTCGTTTAATATGCTAAGGTGTACCCCTAACATTCCAGGTCAGCTTCCAGCGTTAACGATAGAGTGTGTGTTTGGATTAGAGTTTGCAAACGAAATTTTGTATAAAATTGATTTTACAAACTTGATTTTGATAAAAAGTGAGTTGGTGTTAACGTGATTTATGTTTGGTAATTTTATATTAAAATGGATTATAATAAAATGAATGTTGTTTGGATTACATTATTCAAAATTACGTTTGGACAAAAATTACTAAAAAGGACATGAAGGTCAATTATAGCATACAGATGTAAATTCATACAGAGACTTACAGATATTCATTTTAAGCCATACAAATTATTATTTAATAATGTTAATGTTACTGGTGATATACATGTGTAGTTATTTTTAACCACAAACACTTAATCTGTACAAAAAAATCTTTACAGTAGTGCTTCCTGGTGCAGAATTTACAACCACAAACTAACCGGCAAGTGCACCGGATCGTACCAAGTAGTACCTCAAGTGAATGAGGGTCGATCCCACGACGATTGATGGATTAAGCAATAATGGTTGATTAATTTACTTAGTTTGACAAGCAAAAGAGTGTTAAGAGTTTAAATGCATCAAACAGTAAATTCAAAATATCAGAAAGCAAACAGTAAATTAATGTGAATAATATATGTATCAAACAGTAAATTAAATGCATCAAACAGTAAATTCGAATTGACTTTTCTTACTTAACTATTTTAATCATGCAAGATTTAATTCATGGCAAATTATATGTGACTAAACCCTACTTTCTTAGACCTTTTTAGTCTCCTCTAAAATTCATCAACCGCCAATTCCTTGGTCACTTAATTCCAATTAGAGGGTGAAGTTCAATTAGGTAGCGTTTGGTGGAGAGACAGAGACAGAAAGACTGAGACTGAGAGACAGAGACTAAGAGACAGGGATTGAAACAAATGTCAGTATTCTGTTTGGTGCAAAATGGGTGACAGGAATTGAAATAAGAATGAAACTCTAATTTAATATGCACAAAGGGTAAAATTGAAATTAATTAATTGAAATGAAAGTATTTTAGGTATAAAATATTATTAAAGTTTCGGTCTTCATCTCTAAAAATTTCAGTCTCCTGTGTCCCTACTTTTTGGAGGTACTGAAATACTGAAATTTTGGAGACAGAAACAGAAATTTTAGTACCAGTCTCTCAACTAACAAACACAATACTAAGTCTCAGTCTGTCAGTACCTGAAAACAAACGCTACCTTATAGTTTATATGTTACAAAAATCCTAATTACCCAAATACAAGAGGATTATATGTTATGCATCCCGTTAAGTCCAGATAATTAAAATTTAGGAGAAATTGTTTTCAAGTTATTGTTCAAGTAAATAGCTTTTCCAAGTTATATAAGAACTCAATTAGAAAAATGGTCATACTTCTGTTCCACTCAAATTCATAAAATAAAGAACGAAAACAATTCTTGAAATATAAATCAGTACATGAATTAAAATAGAAAAATAATAGTATCAATCCATACAATAGACAGAGCTCCTAACCTTAACAATGGAGGTTTAGTTGCTCATAATTCAAAGAGAAAAACTAGGATTAAGGTAACACTGTAATTTACATAATGAAGTAGTAGAGAGAGAAGATATTTTCTTCTAGCCCGAAGAGTTGATTCTTTTCTCTTTTATATCTAATCCTAACTAATGTAAAATATATTTTCTAAAATTAAATAATAGCTTTTCCTATTTATAAATAAAATAAAAATTTAATCAAAATAAATAATAAATACTCATGCCCTGCTTGATGGATGAATGGATACCATTCCTTATTAATGAATTGATGCCTAACTTTGAAATCATGGAGTTCGGCGTGGCATGCTTTTGTAAGTGTAAGCTTTCTTCTGTCCAAGTTAGGCGCTAATATGACCGTATAGTTTGGAGAGGAAGTATATACTATTATATATTGTTGAAAAGTTCTGTAAGTTAGCTTTCTAATTGTTGGATCTCTATTAAGTTATTCCGGTTTGAGCGCAAGGAGGTCAGGATTGACAGCATCATCCACTTTCTTCCTCTTTTTCTATAAAACTCCGTCAAATCTATACGAATGTTACCTGAAATAAATAGAATTGTACAAAACTCAAAGTAGCATTTATAGTGGCTAATAAGTATTTAAATCTTGATTAAATTCACAAATTTGAATGTAAATTCACTAAGAAAAGATAGGAAAGATGCGCATCACTTCTCGAACATGAATTTATATCATTTAAATCTATATTATTTTAACACTTTTTACTATAATTACTTTCGAAAAAAATTTAAATTTATGTATTAAAAATTAGTACTCTTTTGTTATAATTTGTTAATATTCTTCTTTAGTACTCTTTTTGTATATAATTATATTTTTTTAATAAAATTTATATTATAAAAATTAATAATAAATAAATAAAATATATACTAATTTAAGAATATATAGTAAAAAATATATAAAGTCAAATAAAAAATAAAGTTCTATAAAAAATACGTATTAATAAAAATAATTAAAAAAAATCATGAACAATGAATACTAAAAATTCTATTAAAAAAATACAATGATGTATATAAGTGAACATACAAAAATTCTGAACAAAAAATTCATACTATTAATAAAAAAATAAAAAAATAATTGATAAAAATTAAAATTTAACAAAGAGTACTAATAATAATATTAAAAAATATTGTTTGTAAAGTATAGTTATGAAAAAAAATTCAAGAACTCTGATGATTATTTTTAGTATTTTTTATTATAGATGAGATTAAATGACAAAATTGGTAGAATGTCAATTAATTTTTTAATTTATGAAATGAAAGCAGAAGCTAAACAAAAAATTGGTACAATTTGTTGCTTCTACTGAATACGAGTTCAAACCCAGAATCATGTTCGCGTTCAGAAGAAAAAAATTAACAAAACAGTTCAAAAAGATTAAATGCATTTTTTGTGCTTCCAACATGTTTATCAAACACACTCAGAATTGATAAAATCCAGAATTAATAAAATATTAATACGATTAATTTAAAATCTTTCACGAATAATTTTGATTAATTTTTTTTAAAGAAAACCAAAATAAAAATTAGGTGATCTTTGAGAAATAAATTTGATAATTTGTCCAATTTTGAGCCCTCAAGCTGATGGATTTGCATCCACGAAAAGTTAACGTGTGTCTCTAGAATGATAATGTTCTTGTCGGTGGAGTTTGCTAAATGACAAAGATTCTCTTTGATTCCAAACCGTGTTAGGTTATACGAATTACTGTACATGGTTGGTAAGTTGTAAGTAAGGGTCAGTAATGAATATTACTACCAAATTAAAATCATCGACCTTCCAAACTAGGGAATTTCAGGGTTTTAGGTGAACATTAGAACCCCCAATAAAAATCACATCATTTTGTGAAATTATTTACAAGCAACTGCGTTGAAAGGCAATCTAGGTCTTAATTCATAACATCTGCTTCGAATTCTAGAAAAAAGATTCCGATTAATTTGTGGGGCCATTATGTGTAAAACTATTACTTGGGTGGGGGACCATCGTTAACAACCACAACCACTAAAACATAAGATAAAAGATGAGGGGAATTATTAATTAATTTGAAGGGGAAAATAAAATAAATAAATCCTTCTGCCGTCAACTTGTTCACCCCGTGAATTCATCTCTCTAGTCATTCATTCTTCCATTTTAAACCCTATTTGAAATCTATTGTAACAGTACATTTAAATTTTAATTTTTTATTAAATTCTATCTGAATACCGGAAAAAGTAACACTTTAAAAATTCCATTTTAACCAAAGTCACCAAAGAAAAATCGAACTAAAAATTCCCAAAAACTTTAAGCTCGTTTAGTTTGTTCTTACCTTTGTCTACTCATCCCCTAGATACGAGTTAGGTCAAATTTTTATTTTTAATATTGAACTAACAATAGATTTTTTTTGAATTGTGATCTACTATACTATTTTTTAAAAATATAGAATAATTTAATTTATAGAGTACAAATCAGATTTAAAAAATCAAACAAATTTTAGAATACATAAATCAGACGATCCAATTTATGTACTCTAAATTTTTTTAATTTTTTAAATACAAATCGAAGAGTCCAATTTATATACCCCAAATTTTTAAAATTTTTTAATTATGTACCTCTCATAATTTTAAAAAACACAAAAAAATTATCATATTAAAATATATCACTCATCCTACTTTCATTTCTAAATTTTTTAGCCCAAGTTAGGTAACGTTTATTCGTTTAGTAACGTTCAATTTTGAACAATTGGCCACACCGAACAAAAATCTCAGAAAAACACAGGCATTGGCAAAATTCAATTCCCAAGAATAAGAGATTAGCACAAGGAAAGCAAAGCATTCAGCATTCTCCTCTCTCTCTGGGGTCTGTGATACCACCGAGTAGGCGCGTACAGCAAAGCATTAACCACAAACCAAAGGTTACCAAAAATTATTTGAATTTCCCATTTTGCAACATTCGAGATATAGAACCGCAAAAACAATATAGAAAAATAAAAGGATAATAAAGAAATTATTGAATATTGAAATGGTGAAAGAGCTGACATTCAATTATTTGTCACCATTCCAACACATAAACGGACAGGCTAGCACGTAGCTGGCCATAAGAGAACCAAGGTGAAACGCAACGTCTCAATTCTAAAAGGATAATTCCACAACAACAAAACTATTCTTTTTTATTTTATTTTATTTTTTTACATAAAGGTTCAAAAACTCAAAAAATCAACATCCAAATCCTCGCAACATCACCACGACCAAATAAACAATGTAATATTAATATAATAATAATGAACACAGTATATTCATCAAGTGTCACAGATGTGGCTCGCAAATCTGATTAATTAACATAAAATCTCTGAACTCTCCAAATATAACAATGAAATATATGTAGTTTTATATATATGAAATGAAATGGAGAAATTAAATAATTTTAATTTAGCTCCTGCACCTTGTGATGGCGCTGCAGCCACGATTGTAAGGGTTGGCCTGAGCACCAGGGCGACAATTGTAGTAGGAAGCGCCACGGCGAGAGCAGGGAATAGTGTTCCTCTGGAGCGCACCGTAGCTGATGTACTTGGTTGTGGCTAAGATGCGCCGGTTGATCTCAGAGTCCAAGTCAAACTCTTCTTCACCTGCTTCCATGCACTCTGCTATGGAGCCCTTGCAGGAGGAGCCTGAACCTTTCTTGGAAGCTACCCATCCTCCAACCATTCCCATGGGGTTGAAGTGGTCCCCTGCATCCGCTGTCGTTGTTGTCGGCGACGAAGCCATCACCACCAAGATGCTCGCACAAATCACGAGGACCACACACAAATTGAATCTCGCCATTGAACTTGCTGTGATGATGTTGTTGTTGGCGGCGGTGGCTGAATGGGAGAGAGAGAGAGGAGGCAGAGGCAGAGGGAGAACGAGGGACAAGTTTATAGATGAAAAAGACCTTATATTATGGGATAAAAGAACGACACTCTAACAACTTGAAATTACCAATATGCCACACACTAACGCGTACACTAAAATACTCTGTGTGTATTGATTTTTCATCAAATTGATTTTGTAAATTTGATTTTAATTAAAAGTAAGTTTATGTTAAAATGATTTATGTTTGACAATTTTTATATTAAAATAGATTATAGTAAAATAAATATTGTTTGGATTATATTACTCAAAATTAATTTTAAAAATAAAATTACTAAAATAGACATCAATTTAAATAATTTTTGTATATCTTATTATTTTAATTTAAATATTTAAATAGAATTTATTAATTAATTTTATAATAAAATTAATATTTATATACTAAAATAAAAATAACATATAAAAATTGACAAAATATATTTTTAATTAAAATTAACAAAATATAAATTTTAGTGAGTACTAAGAATAATAAAAAAAATTAAATATTTACTTTGGTAGTAATTGAAATAAATCAAAAAATTTTTTATGATATTTTTTATATAGTATATTTTTAGTTCTCTTAATACTCTTTTTTAGTATGCTATGATATTTTACTATTATTATTATTTACGATTATTATTTTGTTTAATTTATTTTACCTAATAGAATTAATAAATTATATTATAAAAAGATAATAAAAAAATAGTACAAAAAAATTATAACTATAAAAATATATAATGTCAAACAAATAATTAACAAAAAATAAAAATAATAAATAATAGAAAAAGAGAGTTCATATGAATACAAATGATAAGAATTTCATACATAATTCAATAACATGCATGCATAAAAGATAAAGCTGGTAAAAGGTAAATAAAGATTAAATATTGATGGCTAAAATTCTGTTGGTGAAATGTAGAAGCTTAAAATTGTTGCTTCTTGTAAATGTGATTTTGAATGTAAATCACTTCTGCTTTCATGAATAAAAAATTTGCCAAACTAAAAATTGAAACTTTTAAAATATCTAAACATATTTCTTCTCTTCCAACGTATTTGCCAAACACACCTTCAATATCCAACCTGCTATGTTATAGATTATACTAGTATTTTTATTTCAATTTTTGTCCAAATGAAAAAAAAACGTGTTTTACTATATGTATTGAGGGTAAAGTACTTGCAATATTGCATAAATCAAACACATATCAGTATTATATAAAAGTATCAGAATAAAAAATATTATATATATATATATATATATATATATATATAAATTAAATTTATTAGATTCAAATCAAATTTTGTAGTATTAAATCAAATTAAAAATAATACAAATTAGTAATATTTCATAAATTTATATAAATCAAAATAATTAAATTCAAATTAGCCATTATATACGGTATTAAATCAAATTAACTTATATCGATTTGCAATGAATCCTAAAAAATCGAATAGAATCATTTTGATTTACAATCAACTAGTAAATCGAATATAACGAATTCGATTTATAAGTAATGGTTCCTAGTAACAAACCAAATCCATTAGATTTTATTTAATGTGTAGTTATGTCCATGTGTATAAATTGGCCTGAACTAATTCGATTTTTTGGGATACTAAGGTATATAAATAGAAGTATAACGTAAATTCAGTGGGACTCATAATGGCTAGTGATGATAATTTTTTAGTTATGGGCCACTATAGAGGATCAATTAAAAAAAAAGTGATCTGGAATAAATTTTACTTATAAGAATCCATTGAGCGTTTTTCTCAAATCTTCTACAAGTTTAAGCGAGTTTCATAATACTATAATCGAAAAACTAGAACTGCATGACGTAGAACGGGTAGAGAAGTTATTTTATAGAATTTCGATTTTTGTGTTACGTGATATTAGGAAGTATGATTCGTTCGTCATAGATAGTAACAAAAATTTGCAAGTTCTGTTCTATTGTCGTTGCCCGCTTTTCGAAGTATATATATATATATATATAGCCGGCCTTTGTTTCGCAGACTAGAATTTGTTATGAAATCTTGTTGGAATTCTTTATCTATGTATATAACTTGTCTCTTCTATTTTCCATTATCTCGCTATTCTTTTGGATTCGTGCGCGGCGCGGTTTCTGATTGTTTAGTTTAATTTTTTCTTCAATGTTTTTCGTTAAATTTCTTTTCATAGATGCTTACATAAGCAATTTTATTTACGACTATAAATCGAAGCCATCACATTCGATTTAGTAGGAACATAAATCGAAACCACTTGTTTCGATCTACTGTGGTTTCAATTCAAAGTTCATTGATTCGAATTATCATATGCTAATTAAAACAGCGTTTCTAACTAAGTAGATCAAAGCTATATAAGTCGATTTAACATTTTACCTACTAAATCAAATAATATTAATTCGAATTATATTGATTAGACCTAAATCAAATATTATAAATTTGATTTATATATAAATAGATATATATATATATATATATATATATATATATATATATATATATATAAAACATTATTTATTTTAGAATTTTCATGCAATATTAGTATGTGTTTGATTTCTTTACGTGTCTTTCTCATATTTTTATGAGATTTGTTTTCTATTATTATTTTTTATAGTATATTAAATAAGAAAAATTATGCTTGTATAGTTTTATTAATTTTTATACACATTTTTTTGTATTTTTATGATAGAAAAATAAACTTTTTGTTTCTATCTTTTATTAATTACTTTTAATATAAAAATAAAAGATATATAAAAATATGTATATATAACATTTCTTATTTAATAATAGAATTGTACATAATTATAGTAGTAGTTGATGGCCCTACAATTTATTAGTTGTCTTTTCCAATATCTTATGTAACCATGTAAGCCTTTTATTGTGTGTGTAGTTTTCGTTTCTTTCCTCTAAATACTTATTAAAAGTAATTAATGATTGACTTTTGTGCGTTGTTATAAATTAAGGAACTAATTTAAAAGTTAAAACAACTACGTTCCATGTACACTTATAAAGTCTGGATACATCATACATAACTTAAAAACACACTAATTTTAATAAATTAATTTTTTAACAATTTTTAATATCTTTTTAGTTATATAAAATATTTAAAATAATTTCTAATTTTAATAAATAATAATATATATTATTTTAAAAATATAAATTAAGAATAAGATTAGACATACTAATATATACTGATATGTGATAGTATTTCGATATATTCAAACATATTTAATAAAGTATTTATTTATTTATTTTTTATTAAACCATGTTGGACACGCAAAATATGTGTGTCGGACAAGTGTCGAATGAATATCGTATCTAGAAACGTTAATTCGGAGAAGTTACTAAAATCATCTATTAATATAAAGGGAAAGTGAGTGATTTCTCACCATTGGATATAATCTCACACCATTAAAAATGCTATTAATGGCTAATTGATGGTTATAAAATACCAAAATTGCTGACACCCTAGCATTGCTCTAATATAAAATATATATATATATATATATTAAAATAAAATATAAATTAAAAATAAATTAAACAATATATATTTATACATAGATAAATAGATAAATTACTAAAATAAATTATTTACAAACCAATATTACTAAATTATAACTTTTAAATATTACATACAAAAATACAATTGATATAGATTTATAGAAATTGTTAAAAGAGTAGAGCAGACTAAGTATTACACGAAATCATAATACTCTAGTAGTTTTTTCATGAACGCCAAAACCGCATAAACTCCGACTGCGAGAAGAGTACAGCAGTTTATAATGGTCTAAAAATGTCTGCCTATAAATACAATTTTGGTATAGTCCTGAATATAAGCCATACTTTTGTTCAATTATACAGTTGCAGTAATTCCGTAAGGTATGATTTTTCATGATTATTTGTTTGTCTTTTCGCTATGAATTAATCTACAAGTTCCTTCAACAAAATTTGGATACATTTATATATTAATTAATCAACAAAACTCGTGATACATGCTACTATAGTATAAAGAAGCTAGATAGTTGATATAAACATTGAAGAAGATAGCATCTATGTGATTATAGAATAGAGCAAGAAGAATAATAAGATAAACGTTTTAAAATGAATTATAAAAAAATAAATATTATTTAAATTATATTATTTAAAAATATATTTAGACAAAAAATATTAAAAAAGACACAAATTTATATAATTTTAAATTATATTATTTTAATATTCTTTAACTATAATTTCTTTTAAAAAAATTTAAATTTATGTATTAAAATTTAATACTCTTTTAGTTATAATTTTTTTAGTACTCTTTTTGTATTTAATTATATCTTTCTAATATAATTTATATTATAAAAATTAACAATAATAAATAAAATATATACTAATTTAAGAATATAAGTAAAAAATGTATAAAATACAAAAATTCTATAAAAAAATATATATTAATAAAAATAATTAAAAAATTTATATGAACAATGAATATTAAAAATTCTATTAAAAACATACAATGATATATATCAATGAACATAAAAAAACTCTAAAAAAAATCCATACTATTAACCAGAAAAATAAATAAAAAAATAAAAATTTAACAAAGAATACTAACAATAATATTAAAAAAAATATTTATTTGTAAACTATAGTTATAAAAAAAATTCAAAAACTCTGATGATTATTTTTTAATATTTTTTAGTAAAAATAAAATTAAATAGCAAAATTAGTAAAAAAATATCCTTTATTAAAATTTACAAGAAATGCACAAAAACCCCACCATCATCATCAACGCAAAGTAACAAAAAGAAATAATCTTCATCTTCGTCTTGGTCTAACCGCCTTTAATTTATTTTGCAGGTATTATAGGCATTTCTAAGAAGTATAAACCGTTATAGTCCTCTCGGTTTATGCGGTTTGGCGTTCGTGAAGAAAGGAGGGATGTTGTAGTTTTTTATTTTGTGTGTTTTAACGTAAACTGTTATATCCTCTAACAATTTATCTGTAATACTTAATTTACTGTATTGTTTTTGTAGTTCTTATAGATCTATAAAAATTATATTTTTGTATATAATGTTTAAAAGTTGTAATTCGATAATATTGATATGCAAATAATTTATTTTAGTAACTTGCTCAAAATAATAATAACTATTTTAATATACACAGTCATTTTTATTTAAAATTGGGTTTGGTAGGCATTTATTAAGAATTTAAAATGTATTAAATTCTTAACTAAAATAAAATGTATTAAATGCATAAAAAATAGGATAAGATATTGAAATAAAATGTTTAGAAATCAATATTATCGAAATATAATTTTTAAATATTGTAGACGCAAATGCAATTTTCATAGATCTATAGAAATATTGCTGTGTCCCGAAACTAGATGGCCCCTGATGTGAAGGTGAGTTCTTCAGAGTATCCGGATCCTCATCACTGTCCCCCACGATGTGAGCGTTCGAATCATCTTCTCGCATCGCAGTTTTAACCGGATCCGGTTCACCGTTACCTAAAATACCCGAAATCATACGTGGTGACCTAACTATTCTAACTGCAACAAATGGAGGATCAGCCAACAGACAACCAAGTGTAACGACAAGCATCGAGATAGAAGCACCCACCACGATAGTTGATTGAGGATTGGGCGCCAATGCCCCAAAAATGTCGACGCCATCTTTCAACAATAAAACATGCTTATCTTCATCCGATCCTATCATAAATGTTTCATACTTCACACTAGTTGACACAACCGCAATTAAAATCTTGTAGAACAATTTATTCACCTACTTTGTCCCACGCAACCCCGCCTTTTGCAATATATTTGTTTTCAACTCTGACAACGTATTTTTTGACCGGATAAAAACGCTCATTAGTTCTGTATCAGTTAACTTAACGCCGTGCTTTTTACTTTTTTTTTTCTTTTTAATTTTTTCATGACAATGGACTAGAATAAAAAAACCCTCCTCACTATCTTTTTGTGAATTTGTAAAAATGACAATCTACTACTACACCACTTTCTACTGCTTAGTATTTATAAACATTTGTAACCAAACAGAAACCACTGTAACCTCACCCGATTTTTTAGGTGTGACATTTGTAAAGAAATCGGAGTGTCGTGAATTTTTTTTTGTTGTCTTTTCTCAGAAATCGCTACAGAGTGTAGCAGTCTTACTAACATGCGTAAACCGCTATACTCTTTTCGTAATTTTCATAAATCTATAAAAGTTATATTTATGTGTGTAATGTTTAAAAATTATACTTCAATAATATTAACTTCTAAACATTTTATTTTAGTAACTTGTCCTCAAAAATATAGTATTCTTAACTAAAGTAGTACTTGTTAGATCATTTTCTTCAAAATTTTATAGAATATTAAAATCAAATTATGATGTATACGGTTAATCATAGTTGCACTGTTAGGCTGTCTTCCTCCACTTTTAACAAAGTTGCAACCGTTAGTTCACATATATATACATTGTCGATTCTTTATTTAATATATAATGGTATTAAGCCTTTTTTTTCTTTCCTTTCTTCTTCGGCGCCAACTTTATATTCAATTAAAATAAAATTTGGACCACATCAAACTTTTACTTTTGTATTTATATTAGTTAATGTATAACTTTAATTATATCTTTATATTTGTCATTGTCTTTTGCTTGTTTTTGAGGAATTCCTAGTCGGAGAAAAATGATCCAGATTCCGGTTCATTATATGCTATTCGTTTTTGTAGGCCGGTAGGCAAGAGTTCCCACTTTCCATAAATCTTGAATATTGCCAATTTTAACAAAACGGTACAACTTAATTAAGTTATTTTTTAAAAAATAGTTTAAACAAGAAATAATTATATTAAAAATAATTTATAAATAAGTTATTTTGTATTTGAATTTTTAGTTTTAAAAGATTTATTGTATAAAAATGTGATAAAAAATAGTAGCATTATGATAGAAGTCATTTTTTTAACTTCTCTATAAACTCCTAAATAGCTTCTTAAAAAGCTGCAATTTAATTTTAAAAATTACACCAAACATTAATACTACTATTTTTCATAAGTCAAAAGCTCAAACAAATTACTTTTAAAGTTTTCTAAATGGACCCTAATTGAAATTTCCTCCTTTTTTTTTTGCTTTTCATTAAGTTAAAAGAATTACGAAATGCTTAATAGTCACCACTTTATTTGAAGTTGTTAATCTCAATTAAAGAATTTTGAGATGTTACATAAATTTTACTCGGGGTGCAAAATAGTCAAGTTTGAAAAGTATTTACCAAATTATTATTCTTTGATTTAAAAATACAACTTGGACACGGTTGAATACGTTTATTAGGTAGAAGAAGAGTCAAAAGAGCGAAGGTGCATGGTAGTTTAAGATGCTGTTTTAGGTATCAGTGTTGATGGATGCACCAGAAAAAGAGTGTGGTTGTTACACACAATCTTTTAATCAGAAAAATCAACAGAAAAATGACATCATAACTGTCTTTTGCATTAGAAGCAACCATGGCCTACACATTTTTATTGAATTTTTTCCTCTCTGCTTGTACTATAGCAACTGAAACTTCATTATATTATAGGTATAATACAATGCCCTGTTCTAAGAAACATGTACCATAACTGATTTGTGCATTTACTATAATACCATAGCTTACAATAGTTTCTCCTTGGCGTGAAGAACTTTGCCTTTGTTTATTGATAAAATTATGAAAGAATAGGGAAAGCAATGAAATAATTTTTATTGATTATTGATTATTGATTGATTGAATTGAACATGTGTTGTAAACTATGAGGGTAAAACTAAATATATATAGAGCATTGTCCTATAAAAGATAAAAGTAAAGATAAGATAAGAAGAGAAGATAACATTAAGATAAGATAAACTAATAAAGACTAAAATTAGAACTGAATTTATGTATTCTGTTGGGCTGAATTTGTGGGCCACAAGACTTCTTTATTGTTGTCATGGGCTAATATAGAAGAGTAGTTTAATACACCCCCGCAAGCTGGTGGATGAAAGATGTCAATAATCCACAGCTTGGATAAGTTTCAATGAAATTGTTGAGGAAGACGCGTCTGACGTAGTGACGCGGAGGAAGATGCGTGCGGCGGAGCTTGAACTGCCGGCGGCAAAAATATAAAATGAGATGCTGTACTTGAGCAGTGATCTTCAAAAAATGCGCGCAGCGGAGCTTGAGCTGCCGGCGGCAAAAATATAAAAGGAGATGCTGTACTTGAGCAGCGATCTTCAAAAAATGCGCGCAGCGGAGCTTGAGCTGCCGGCGGCAAAAATATAAAAGGAGATGCTGTGCTTGAGCAGCGATCTTCAAAAAAAAATGCGTACGTATGACGCAATAACTTCAAATGGCGCATAGAGCGCGATAAAAAAAAAGAGGGCGCGTGGAGCGCAATAAGAGTGCAGATGAAACTGCTAAAACATATGCAGATTAAACTGCTGAAGCAAAATGCAGATATGACTGCTGAAACAGAATGCAGACGAAATTGTCGGAAGAAAGGAGGCGCAGACGGAATTGCTGGTAAAGAACCAGGGTAACCAAAATTGGGGTAGAATTTTCACTTGGATGCCTTTAACAAAGATTGGTTGGATCTTGAACTGAATTAGAAGATTGATTATTCATTGTGAGAGGAGGTTGAAAAAGATGTAGAGTGATTTCTCACCGAAAGATGATAGCTTATGTATCCTTTTCAAGGAGGATACCAAGGCTCTGATACCATGATAAAATTATGAAAGAATAGGGAAAGCAATGAAATAATTTTTATTGATTATTGATTATTGATTGATTGAATTGAACATGTGTTGTAAACTATGAGGGTAAAACTAAATATATATAGAGCATTGTCCTATAAAAGATAAAAGTAAAGATAAGATAAGAAGAGAAGATAACATTAAGATAAGATAAACTAATAAAGACTAAAATTAGAACTAAATTTATGTATTCTGTTGGGCTGAATTTGTGGGCCACAAGACTTCTTTATTATTGTCATGGGCTAATATAGAAGAGTAGTTTAATATTTATAGCCCTTATATAGTTCAAGTAACATTCTTACCCATATTTTGTTTGAAGAGCTCTATCAGTTGGAAAATAGCACCTTAATTATAATTAAAAGAGAACAACAACAACAACAACGATTAATAAAATTGTATTCCATTAAATATGATCGGTTAAATAAATTGGATAACATTATTGTATTTTATCATATATTATGTTTACAATAAATTTGTTTATAATATTATATATAATTTTTTTTATTATTTTTTGTATGATTCATTTAGGTTTTTTATTTTTTTATTTTTTATTACTTACTTATCTTTCATTTGAATTGTCATTTTAATTAAATACTTTGAACATTTTTACCCCATATATTTATATTATTTAAGATGAAATTCTATAAAATAATAGATATTAATCCAATTTTTTCTCTTATATTATCATTGTTTATCCTATTCATACATATTTAGTATTGTCTAATAACAACGCCATAAAATTGATTCTTTTAAGTTTTAAAAGTGTCTTTATCACAAATAAAAACAAGACGCATTATATTATTTTGATAAGCCTACTTAATTAAAATAAAATATTAAAAAAATAAAAATGAAATTAAAGATTTTAGCATTTGAAGATAAATAGTCAAAAGTTATTTTTCCAACAACAGTAACACTAATATTTTTTTATATAAAAAAAAATCATAAATAATCATCCGGGGCAAAGATTTAAATAAATCTTTGGCAGGTCTATTATGTAGACTAAATCTCCATTTTGGTCTCTGAAATTCACGCGATTATTCAATTTGGTTTCCAAAATTTAAAATTATCTATACTAATCCTCTAAATTCAAGTTTGGGCATTAATATGGTCTCTCGACTCTTTTGAATGATGACTAGGCAAACGGAATGTTGAGATAGTACCCTTTCTGCCACACTGGATGATGAGAAAACGACGTCATTTACTTTTGGCGCCCAAACAAGTCAAAAATAAAGAATAGTGGAGGTAGAGAAGAAGAAAAATACTTTATTTTAGGTCTTCATCATTTCTTTTCCCTTCATATACAAAACAACGATATTTCTAACTTGTTTGAGTGCTAAAAGATGATCGACGTCGTGTACTCATCATCTAGCATGGTCGGGAGAGTGTCATCTTAGCATTCTATTTGTTTAGTCATCGTCAAAAAGAGTTGAAAGATTACATTGGTGTCCAAACTTAAATCTAAAAGATTAGTATAGATAATTTTAAATTTCAAAAATTAAAATAAGTAACGGCATGAATATCAAGAAACAAAATGAAAATTTAGTCCTATTATGCAGCTTCATCTAAAGCTACAAGGTAATCCCCCACTAAAATGTTCCACACTTGTATTATTCTTTACCATATTCTCTTAATTATTCAAGTTCACTTTGTGGATTGTTAAATCCTATGAATATGAAACTCACTCCAAACACCATTAATTCTTGTCGCACATAAAAATGTTTGATTCAAATGTTAATATAATCATCCATTGAGGCGTCATGAGTTTTGTTTTGTTACTATATATTTAGATCCAATAATGATATCTCAGAGAAAAATGATGGGAGTGGATTTTTGCAAGTAGAAAAAAAATTTGGATAATTTTAAGTGTTTAATATAACTATTTATTATTATTTTTTTTATTTATTTTTTTATCTTATTTATAGAATTAAAAATAGAGATCATATCTTATTCTTATCGATAAAAAAAATGGAGAGAATCTATTTTAAAAAATAATGAGCATGGGGAGTGTGCCAAGTGGCAATAGACAAAGTAATATGAGAGGGACCCACTTTCAAAGTAGATACATCTTCTCCTCGCTAAACGACGGCGTTTCCGCGTACCAAAGCCACCTTCCACTTCCCCCACCAGCTGCCATCTGACCAAATCAAAATGCTTCTCTATCATCCAACCAATGTCATTTAAGTATTAGTTTATGCGTATTGCGTAAGTTGGTGTATTAGTAGTAAAATAAACATTAAAGTAAATTATTGAAAACCTTCTAACACGTTATTTCGTCAAATCTTGAATCTTCTAGAATTTGGTGTAGTAAGTGTGAACCATTCAGTCCAACTCCTCATAACTAATCTAGCATTTGTTTCTCTTCTTCCCACCAACATACATCTAAAACTAAAGGTTTCATTAATTAGTGCTTCAAATTAATTGTCCCATTTACTTTCCCACTTCATTAAAAAGTTAATATAACTGTGTTAATTTAGCAAAAATAAAAGCATATATATCAGTTTAGTTAATGACCAAATTACTATAATATTTTACTCTCATTTTAAGAATGTGCACTCACACTAATATTATCTTTTTAATTTGCATCCCAAACATTTATTATTTCGATAGTAATAATGAATTAGGATATGCATTAATCCCTTGGATAGTAATAACAGAAAACATATTAATAATATATAAATTATGTTATTAATTACTATGGTGAAAATATTATTTACTAATAGTAATTTCACTAGATTTGAGATATTTTTTATTATTTTTCATGTGAAAGTTCCATCCTAATAATATGCATATAATTTTTTTTAATTTTTTTGTTTTTTCATTTCTTGTTTAATATAATGGAAGTAGTTAAAATATTTTTAATTTAATATCTATAATTTTATGTACATATGACATCTTAATTGAACATATATAATTTTATATATATAACATCTATAATTACTTATTTATTTAATTAAATATAATATCCATAATTATATATATATATATATATATATATATATATATATATAATTTAACATTCATAATTTCATACATATATATAACATTGATAAATATATACATTTTTAATTTCATATAACATCTACAGTTTTATACATATATATTCATAATTGTATATAATATCATACAGAAAATATCTATAAATTTAAATATATAACATCAATTTTAGATGATCAAATAATACAATATTATAAATTGGACATATTCCAAGAAAATCATGTGATCTAAAAAATAAATAGAAATTAAAGAACAATAAATAACAAATTCAATACGGATAAATAAAAAAATAAAAATACTAAGTATATAACCAAACAATACTAAAAATAAAGTAAGATATCTGAGGATAAATAAAACTAAAACCAATTCAAATTATTAATGGGTGAGTTACTATTATTTCGATATGAAACATAATGTTTAGTATTATAATTATAATTATAATAAAAGAATTAAAAACCGTTGAAGGTAAGTTAATTAAAAAAGCGTTAATCTCTATATTATTTTAAGATGCAGCGCATGTGAGCAAGAATTAATTGTCCATTTAATTGTATTAAAATTTAATTAAAAAAGATAAAAAGTAGTAATTTTAGACTCTCTTCTTTTGTTCTCCAAAATGTTTCTGTAGTTTGAAATGGAGAGAATATTCTTGTAAGTATTTAGAAAAAGAAAATTATTTAGCAAAAAATTTAAAGATAAATACAAACTAAAAAATAACTACATTTCTTTCCTTATCCTTAAGTGTGGACGAGTTTGGTGGTTAAGTTGAGTGGTCCAACCCCTCTCCTCTCTACACGGTCAACCAATCTAGCTGGCAAATGGAGAAGCACAGAGGTCAGAGATAGAGTTGGCAAATAAATCATATCTATAATTCCAATATATTAACAAAAATATAATCCCATAATAAGAAGGATACGCATCACGGCATTGAACTTCGGCCAATCACCCATTGAGATAAGACTTGTTTTTGAAACATCATTGGATGTGCAAAAAATAGGCAAAGTCACAGTGTTAAAAGGTCGTTTGGGAAGTTTAAAAAGTAATTTTGTCGAGCTTTTTGATTTATAAAAAATAATAATATTAATATTTAGTATAATTTTTAAAATTAAATTATAGTTTTAAATAATGATATTTGAGTTCAAAATTTTTAGAAAAATTTGCTAATTAAGTTATTAATTGCTAATTAAAGAGTTGTTTGGATAGTGGGTTCGAGCTTTTGTTTTTGAATTATTTGAGTAAACTGAAGCCAACTTTTTCTGTTGTCTTAGTTTCTTCGTTTTGTTTTCCTAGATTTTACATTCATGAGCTTGTCTTATAGCTTCATCCCCACCATGTTATGCAGTGGTAATCAATTATAAAGTATTTTATTTATTCAGCTTATTACTTGTCTGAATAAGACCTAGAGTTCTAACTGGCATTTTTTAATTATAATTATGTGTACTGTCTACTGATTTGGAATATTATCTCAATAGAGATATTGTTTATGATAAAAGTTTTGAATTTTCTTTTAATTAAATTTTTATATCTGATTTTTGTTTTAATTAGATATTGCTACCTGCTAGGTAGGAAGCTAAACAAATAGCATCACCAAAAAAAAAATTAACGTTTGGTTAGAATGATCAGAAAATTCGCAAATCTTTAAATGAATATGAAAAAGCGGTGAAGTTTATATATTATAAAAATTATAAATTTGATGATGACTGAATTTTTTTTATTGTTTACTAATTTTTTAAAGGATCTAAAAAAATTTGACATGCATCAGCCATTATGACATTATGCAATAATTTTGGGGGTGTTTGATGAGAGTGGGAAGAAATCAAATCCTTGAGCCCAAACAAAAAACCCATGAGAAGCCTACTTAGAATAAATACCAAAAAAAAAAAATTAACATACTATTTAAGTATTTATATACATATTCATCAAGCTCGCCTTCTTTCTTATATATACATCTTCTCTGATACAAAAGAAAATACGTAATTATGGTGATTTAATGTGCGATTTGGTGTAGTTTTGTTAAAAAGACATGCATAATGAATTATGTGAATTAGTTGTATTGGTTAAATGATATTACTCATGTAACTGGATTCATAAATAACAAGTTAATCAAGTGATTTTTATTTTTATCATTTTTATTAGATTATAATATGTTAATAATAACTTATACTGAAAGAATATTATATTAGATATTTATTAAAATATATATGATTGGTTGAGATTATATCTTAGCTTTGTAATAATGTTGTATATTTTTTTTTATAAAATATTTGAATAAAATATTTAAATATTTTATAGATGTACATATTGTAAATGTGAATATATTTTTTTTAGCTGACTTGTTGTATCACTGGAGTGAGAAATTAGTAAAAGATTCCTTTATATAGTTGCATTATTCCATACCTTTAAATGCCAAGAGGGTGGACACATTAGTGGGAGTACGTACTCATTTCATATATTTCATAAATGCCAAGAGGGTGGACACATTAGTGGGAGTATGTCTCTTTGGAATCATTTAATACCAATTTTGATTTTCTCTACACCATGAGCAACAAATCAGAGACTCAGAACCCTCATATAATTACTATGACGGTGGAGGGTGCCAGCCTTCAAGTGGCACCCAAAAAAATATGAAACTGCTCTCGTGGAATTGTCGGGGTTTGGGGAGATCCCTGACAATCCACAATCTTAAAGGGATTTGCAAATCATACTCTCCCGAGGTTGGTTTTATCTGTGAAACAAAAAATCAATCTCGACAAGTTGAAGGAAAACTAAGATCTTGTTGTTTCAAGAAATGGTTTATTGTAGATCCAGATGGATTATCAGGGGGTTTGGCAATGGCATGGAGGGATGGTTGCACTGTTCAGATTTTACAGCATGGTAGATTTTTCATTGCGGCATCAGTTCTGACAGCTGGTTCTAATGATCCTTATGGTGTTCTAGGTGTTTATCTCAGTTCAAATGATCAACATAGAATGACTCAATTTGCTGAATTAACTTCAGTCACCCAACAGTTCGATGGTAAGATTGTGTTAATGGGGGATTTTAATGCCATTTCTAATCAATTGGAGAAAGAAGGTGGGGGTGCTAAATCACCTTCTTCTATTGAAACCTTTAATAGTTTTATTGATGATAATTCCCTGATTGATATTGGTATGGTCGGAAGACCATTCACTTGGTCAAATAGACGGAGGGGTGATGAGTTGATACAGGAAAGACTGGACCGATTCCTGGTAGGAGTTGATTGGCAGCAACTCTATCCCAATGCAACGGTTCTTAGACTGTCAGAATCAGGCTCGGATCATGCCCCTCTTCTCCTAGACTCTAATCCGAGAACTGAGAGATCTAAACGCCGATTCAAATTCCAAGAAAGATGGTGTTCCAATGATGAAATACGGCAGATTGTTAGAGAGGTTTGGCATGAACAGATTGATGGTTCAACCATGTATATCCTAGCTCAAAAAATAAAGCGTTGTCGGCATAAGATTGTCAAATGGCAGCAAGAACACAGATCTAATTCGAAGGTGGAGATTGATTAACTACAGTCGGAATTAGAGGAACTTCGTTTATCAGGAATTCATGGAGGCGACATCATTTCAGAAATAGAGGACAAACTTGAAAAAGCATTGCAAAATGAGGAATCTTATTAGAAAGATAAGTCTAGAGTCAAATGGTTCAAATCTGGTGATCAGAATACAGTTTTCTTCCATCAGAAATTTAGAAATCGAACCCGAAGGAATAGAATTTGGCAACTAACTGGCAATGATGGTGAAGTGGCTACTTCAAATGCTGGTATTGCTTCTGTGGCTGAATCTTATTTCAAGGACATCTTTTCCTCCACTTGTCATGAGAACCCTGAACCTCTGTTTACTGATTTTGAACCTAAGGTTACAGCTCACATGAACCGTAGGCTTCAAAGACCAGTGACTATGGAGGAAGTGAAACACGCAACATTTAGCATTCATCCTCAAAGTGCTCCAGGAGATGATGGTATGACAGCAAAATTTTTTCAAAGCTTCTGGAACATACTTAGTGGTGATGTGTTTCGAGCAGTTGAGAGCTTCTTTTCTGGGGGCAGAATCTTGAAGGGTTTTAACCACACTCAGATTTGTCTTATTCCCAATATTTCTGATGCTAAAGATATGACTCAGGTAAGACCAATAAGCTTATCTTCAGTCTTTTACAAGATTATCTCCAAAGTATTTGTACATAGGCTTCAGAGTATGATGAATAGACTAATTAGCCCTACGCAGAGTACTTTTATTAAAGGCAGATTAATCTCTGATAATATCCTAATTGCTCACGAGTGTATGCATTACTTGAAGAACAAAAAAAGGGGTCTCGAAAATGAAATGGCGCTAAAATTAGATATGAGTAAGGCATATGATAGGGTGTAATGACACTTTCTTTGGTTTATATTGGAGAAGTTTGGTTTTGACTCTCGATGGATCATGTGGATTCGAGAATTAGTGACAACTGTTTCTTATTCTGTTATTGTGGAAGGACAACCTTATGGTTTCTTCAAACCAAATAGAGGTATTCGACAAGGAGATCCTCTATCCCCCTATCTTTTTCTTTTTTGTGCAGAAGGTCTCTCCTTCTTGCTACACAAGGCAGAACAAAACAGACTAATTCAGGGTCTTCAGATACATAGGCGATGTCCCAAGGTCAACCACCTCCTGTTTGCTGATGATTCCATTTTATTCTGTAAGGCTAATCCTGAAGCATGTTCAAATATCTTGCATTTATTGAATTCTTATGAAAGCATCAGTGGCCAGAGGGTAAATCTTAATAAATCAGCTGTATTCTTTAGCCACAACACTCCATCCACTACTCGTACACTACTGGCTAACTCTATGAATATTAATCATATTGGGGCTCAGGATAAATACGTTGGTTTACCTTCTACAGTCTCTAAATCGAAAAAGGCTTCTTTTAGTATGATCAAAGAAAAGGTTCGGAAAAGAATCCAAGGGTGGAAGCGCAATCTTCTTTCGTCAGGTGGTAGACACGTATTGCTTAAGGCAGTGGGAGAAGCTATTCCTATTTATACATTGTCTTGCTTCAAATTGCCTGATGGTTTAATTTCGGAAATTCACTCTCTACTTTCTCAATTCTGGTGGGGACAAAAAGGTTTTGAAAGGAGGATGGCTTGGATTAGCTGGGACACTATGACTCGCCCACGAAAAGAAGGAGGCCTTGGATTTAAAGATGTCAGAATCCAAAATCTGGCGCTTTTAGGCAAACAGTTTTGGCGACTTGTAACACAGCCTACTTCCTTATTATCTAAAATCTTAAGAGGTAAATACTTTAGCAATGGTAATGCTATAACGGCAGAAATTGGAGTCTTACCTTCTTGGGGATGGAGGAGCATACTGGAAGGCTGAAAGATTATTGAAAAAGGTCTTAATTGGGCTGTGGGTACTGGTGAGGATATCCGAACCTTTGAGGATCCTTGGCTGCCTCCTCCGTATCCTTTAATGATTTCTGACATGCCAAATAGACAGGCTATTTCTGAGTTGTTTCCAAGAGTTAAAGATCTAATTACTGAAGATAGAAATTGGAATCAGAATCTCATTCAAGAACTATTTCCCCAAGACGTTGCAAACATGATTTTGTTAGTTAAAATTCAGTAGAGTAGGGACAAATTGCAATGGGATTTGAACAAATCCAAGCAATATGATACAGCTTCAGGTTACAAAATTGGCTATTTATTTTACCATCCGCCTCTGGAGCTTTGCCCTAATTATATGCAACAGAAAAAGCCGTGGATTGATCTATGGAAGTTGAACTTGCCTCACAAAATTAAGCTATTTATCTGGAAAGCTCTCCATGGCTGACTTCCGGTGCTTGATCAGATTCATCACCGCATCCCATCTATATCACCAATATGCCCTTGCTGTCATGAAGCAACGGAAACAGTCACTCATTGTTTGATCGATTGCTCTAGAATTAAAGACGTATGGTCTCAGAGTTATCTTCGTGACTGTCTTCCCCCTCAGAGTTCTAACGACTTTTGGACATGGTGGACTGCATCAATAGAGATACTTAACCCGTTGAAGAATGCTGATCGTAATCCTCAATTGCTTACCATCATTTGCTGGAACTGCTGGAAAGCTCGCAACCAGTTGATTTTTGAAGGTTCTACTTCTATGCCGTCTGCCATTCTAGCAAGCTCTGTCAAGTTGCTCCATGAAATCCAAAGAACTCCCAGTTTAGGTCGTCATCTCCATGAGACAAGCTCTTAGGTGCATTCAATTTGATTTATCATTATTTCTTCTTTAAGATTTTTCTTCGTTTTTCGACCACGCACCGTTGGATGAATACCTTCAGTGTAGTGTTTTTGGGAAATCCCCACCTTTTATTATGCTGTCCTGCTTTTGGACATCTTTGTATTTCATTTTTTGATAATTAATGAAATATAACCTATTATCTTTGGAAAAAAAAATGCCTAGAGGCTTTATTTTAGGTGGAAAAAGTATATTCAAGTTCTTGGTGGTCTTAAAAAAAATTATAAAATAAAATAGTAAATTACAAAAATATCTTCATCTTCTTCTTCTTTTTCCATCTTCTTCTTCTTCTCACATTTTTTTCTTCGTAATCACTGCCGCCACCATCATTTCTGTTGTATCCACCTCCATGACGGCCTCGCCTCCGTATCTACCACCATCGCCGCCGCGACTAAATCCGCCACCACCATATCCACCGCCGCCTCCGCCACCTCCACGGGATTGAACTTCGTTGATAGTGATGTTACGGCTATCAAGGTTGGAGCCGTTCATGCCATCAATCACATCCCTCATGGCTTGCTCAGAAGCAAAGGTCACAAATCTGAAACCTTTGGATCTCTCAGTTTCGCAATCATTGATAACCTGAACACAACCACGAGAATTCACATAAGATCTGAGTAAGAACAAAGATAATTAACAGATTCGAGAACCGAACAGAAACCGATCGATCTTCGCCTTTGAATCAAAGATGAAGAAGGAACGTACCTATTGGCGGATAATAAGAATCATAATAGTAACAAGAGCAACACAGAGATCAAGTAATGGAAAACAGATCACAAAATAGATCAGAGATCAGAGAGATCACATATCACAGATTAGATGGATAGTGGTAACAAATCCAAATTCGAATCGGTGTTCGGATCCCGACCGATGATGCCTGCAATAAATGGCAAGACGCGGATGAACAACGGTGAGGATGGCGCACGTAGAGACAGTCTGAGAAGATGACGACGGCGGCTCTTCGTGGCGGTCGTGCTTCTCCTTTCAGCGATGTCATCGGGAAGAGGGAGTGATGGAAAAAAGATAAAAAGAAAGGACAAAAATGTAATTTTAAATTAGAAGTATTTATAAAAATATTTAAACATATATATAATTATTATATCATTAATAAAAGTTTTAAATCTGAGCCGTTGATTAAAAAATTCAATGGCCATAATTTATAGAGAATCTTGGACCATGTAAAGGTCTTGAAAATACTTTCCCCACCGAAAAAAGCTCCATGACTAGATTATACCATATCGTTAGACTTCACGAGTATTGGTTCAAGTTTAATAGACTCTTATGGCTACATTGAATGGTGGCCTCTAGAGATCATACTTTTCACATGTCGTTTAAAAAAGTGCACAGTCACTAATTTAGTATTCTAAAAAATAGTGAGGTTGGAAATCGCTTTCTTTTAGATTGATGCTTGGAAGAGCCAGCAAAAATTTAGTTTCAGAAGTTATTTGATGAGCTTCCTCTTGATAGGTATATCAACTAAGGTTGCGAGAATCGAACCGATCAATGAATCGGCCAAGTGACTGGTTCAATAGTTCAATGGTCTAATTGGAGTCGGACCGGAGCCAAATCAATTTAATTAAATATATATTAAAATTATTAAATATTTAAATTCAATATTTTTAAACTAATTTTAATTCAATTACAAATTTTAAATATAAGCCAAAATTCAATTCTATTCAGTTACAAAATATAAGACAAAATTTCAAATATAATCGTAACACAACAAAATTCAATTCAATTACAAATTCCTAAATTCGTCGAATATAAGACCGCCAAAGTATATAATCATATTTTTTTGGAATTCTAATCAATTAATTTAATCAACATGTTCTCATTTCAGAATCCAAACTAATCTAAAAACACATCAACAACAAAAGTAATTAAATGAACTCGAAAAGTGTGAGACAGAATTACCTAAGATTAAATTTAGAATCAATTCAACATTCAGCAAATTGAATTCAGAATTCATACTCAGAATCACATCAACATTCAACAAATTAAATAATCCAATTTCAAATTCAGAATACAGAATCAACTCAGAAACTTCAAATGTAGGAAAAAAGATGAACGACGATGACAAAATGAGTTTGGAGAGTGTGACATAGAGTTACCTAAAATTAAATTCAGAATCAATTCAACATTCAAGTAAGTGATTGAGGAAATAATATTTGCGAAATAATTGTTATCAATTTAGGGTAAGAGTGAGAACCATATACAAGAAAATGCCATCCCTTCTGTAGTGTCACTGTTGCGGCGGATTTGGACGGAATTTCGGAAACAAATTCCATTGACTCCACCAAATTGCTGGCATTCCATAAGCCCTATTCCATTGAATTATAAGTATAGTTTACTGTGACAGAGCGCAAATAGCTTGTCTTCAATAATTCTAGCAGGTTTGATTTAACATTCAACAAATCAAATAAATAATCCAATTTCAAACTCGGAATAGAGACTCAGCTCAGAATCTTCAAAATTAGTTGGAAAAAAGATGAATGGCGAAGATAGAATAAGCTCAAAGAGTGTGAGACAAAGTTACCTATAATCAGAGGAGAAGAGAAGGGGCGACAGTCAAAACGGCAAGGAAGGAGCAGCAACGACCCACGGCGAGGAGTGGAGCAACGACGACCCACAGCAAGGAGCGAAGAAGCAGCGACAGCGCGAGAGCTCGAAGAGGGACCTTGAGCTTGGACAAAGACAAAGAGAGAGATAGCAGTTGAAGACGACACCCACGGTCTGTCCCACCGGCGGCCAAGGAGAGGAGATCAATGATAGAGAAGGTGGTGGCTAGGACTTCTAGTGGGTGTTTGCTCTGGTACTCCCAATTCATTCGGTTTATCGGTTAATCACCAGTTTTTATTAATTTTTTACAGGCCGATTTTAGACATCAATCGAACCAGTTAGATGATCGATTCTCGGTTAATTCAGTCAAACTGGCCGATCCGATCCGGTTTTCAAAACCTTGATATCAATACGTACACTAATACTCATTTCTAAATTTTAAAAAAATCTAACGAAGCTCCTACCATACGCACAGGGACGGATGTACATACATAGTTGTGGGGGCAAGCGCCCCCACTACAATTTGAAATTTTTTTGAGTAATATATGATAATAATATTTATTCGCCCCCACTAAATTATTAAATTTGACCCCACAATAATTTTTTATTCAATTTTTGGTACTTTATAATCAATTTAAAAATTTTATATTAGATGTCATTAGAATAATCAATTCTCAATTTAAATAAAATTTGTGTTTTTTTTTAGAAATCGACTTGAAAGAGTATTATTTATCTTTTTTTGTTATTAGTTTTAATTTTTTTCGTAACAACTACATTAATTGAAAGAACTTTCTCAACTATAAATCTCAATAAGAGTTGACTTCTAATTGTATGAAAAATAAATTTTTAAATAAGTATTTACTTATATATATATATATATATATATATATATATATATATATATAAGAGTAATACTACACATTCAAGTCTTTTTATGAACTAAGTCTAACCAAGTTAAATAATAAGGCTTAGAATAATGCTAGTCATAACTGATTTCTGTTATTTTAGATGAATTTAGTTGGGCTTATTTAACAAAAAAACCTTAAATGTATAGCATTATTCTATATAAAAAGAGATATTTCGATTATATTGTTAAGAAAAAGATTACTTAATTTTTTAAAAATATAAAACAAATAATAAAATTCTAAATTATTTGTTATTATTTAAATTATTATTTAGTGTTTTAATTTGTAAATTAGATATTTTAAAGACTAATCATGTTATATGTACATAAAAAATAACCACTTATATAATATTGAACTAAAAAATATACATTAAAAATAAATTAAACAATACATATAATGATTAATGAATATTTTAACAGCTGATTTTTATGTACATATAATATTTTTATTATAAAAATTATTATTATATTATATATTTTGCCCCACTATCAAAATTTTCTAGATCCGTCACTGCATACGCAAATGAAGATATTATGAAGATTTATAATTGAGCATATATTATAATACTTTTATCGATACAGTTTTTTAAAGTTTTCTGTAGAATGAGGATTAGGAGCAGATCCTCCAAGACTAACGCCATATCTTTAAATTTGGCATACAATTTTGTTGTACAAATTTTAAAAAAATTATCACGATAATAAAATAATATTCGCATTTAATTGTGATTCTATAATTCAAAATAATCAAACCTTACAAATCATTGTTCTATTGCGATTAGAATTCTTTACAATAACTAAGTTACTTTTTTTATATACCAATTTTCTGTAAAATGATATTTTGCAATTCTGTAACTAATGTCGTATTTAACTCTTATTTATATAAATTACCCAATGTGAAATATTGTGGTAGCATTATGCATATGTAAATAAGCAAGTAAGTATAAAATCATTATAATTAAAGTATCGTCAAGGGTCATTATGCTTTACTAGAATTTTTAATTTAACAGAGTTTTTGTGCTGTCAAAGTCAACGCTTTCTACACATTTCACAATTTTATTCCTAATTCAGAGCCATCATACAATATGCAGGTTCTTCTCTATCCTTTTTCTTGACATTATCTCTCTGAATCATGACAGAAAGTGGAGGAAATTTAATTGGCTCTGTTCCTTTGAGTAATGAAGAGAGGGATGACGTACTACAATTGTCAAAAGAGGATATAAAAGAGGCAATTCACAAGTGAATTAATAGTCTGATTGAAAAACTTTTTGTTGATAAATCGTTTTCAACTAGAACCATAGATGGGGCGCTTAAAATAATTTGGGAGAGACTAGTAGGGTTTCGAGTAAAGGAGATTTATCACAATCAATTCCAATTCTTCTTCGATAACGAGTGGGATGTTATGAGAATTGAGAGAGGTTCCCCATGGCTTTTCAAGGACTATGCTCCCAAGTCCAACGTTGGAAAGAAGAGGTATGCATTGGAGAACAACTAATCAATGAGATACCAATGTGGGCCTAATTTTCGGGGTTCCTAAAACCTTTAAGACGCTAGAAGTTGCTCAAAAGCTTGGTGAAGGTCACGTTAAGGTGATGGACGTAGAACTGTTTGATGTTAATGGGAGAGAAACACGTATCACCAAAGCTAGGGTGGTTAGAAATCGGGTTGTAAAAGACTCTCTTGAGGTCGCTGGTCCTGACAAATCTCCAATTTGACTGGCGGTTTATTATTAAATGATAGGAACAGTGTATACGTACTGTCCAACTATAGGCCATGATCACAAAACATGTGTTGTATTTTTGGAGAATATAAAGAAAAATAAGTTATGGAAGGATAAGATAGGAGAATGGATAAGAACTGAACAAATTGGTATAAGGGTGGAGACTAAGGAGGATGAAGGGAGAAAGGAAGAAAAGAACTTTCAAGCGGGTTAACCCCTTCGCAGAAAGAAACCGCTCCCAAATTGCCTGATAAATGGGTTTTTAAACTTGAAAGTCAAAGCCAAAAAAAAGTATAATCAAGGAGTCAAGAGTCCTGCCAGGAACGAAAGATGTGATGAGGAAAAGGAGAATGATAGGAGTATAAAAGATGCTATGGTTATAAGCTCGAATTAGATTTAGTTGGGAGGAACAAGAAGTTTCCAAATGAAGCATGCTGACACATGGGTCCTAATTGAAAACCACATGCCAAGTACTCCTGTTGCTGAATATTTCGTCAAATATAAAAGGTTGAAACAGATGGGTAGATCAAACCACGGATGGATGGAGATGCCGCCCGGGACTAAAAGAAAGGCGGAAGATGAAGTGGAGATAATTTTAGAATCATCAACTGGAGGAGTTATTGGAGATATGGATCAAGAGTCCTAATGTGGAATTATCGGGGTTTGGGGAGACCCCTAATAGTCTATAATCTTGAAGGAATATGTCAATCCCACTCTCTCGAGGTAGTTTTTCTTTGTGAAACTAAAAACCGATCTCGAATGGAGGAACGTAAAGTCAGATCATGTGGATATCAAAGTTTCACATTAGTAGACCCGAATGGAACATCAGGAGAATGAATGACTCTAACATGAAAAGATCATGTGGAGGTAAAAGTGCTCCAGGTGAGGATGGCTTCACAGCACAATTTTTTCAATTTTATTGAGACATTGTGGGTGGTGATGTTTTTAAGGCGGTTCATAGCTTCTTTGGTGAAGGTAAAATACTTAAGGCGTTTAACCATACACAGATTTATTTGATCCCTAAGATTCCGAATGCTAGAGACATGTCATAGGTCAGACTTTTTAGTTTATCCTCAGCATTCTATAAGATTATTTCTAAAATTCTGGTACATAGATTTCAGGAGTTTATGAATAATTTAATAATTTCAAACCAAAGTGTATTTTTAAAGGGTAGATTAATTTCTGACAATATTCTAATAGCTCATGAATGTATGCACTACCTCAAAACTAAGAGGTGCAGATTGGAATGTGAAAAGATTATTAAATTGGATATGAGTAAGGCATATGATAGAGTTGAGTAGAATTTTTTATGGTTCATCATGGAGAAAATGAGTTTTGGAACCAGATAGATTTTTTGGATCAGAGAACTAGTCACTACTGTTTTTTACTTTGTTCTTGTAGAAGGTCAACTTTTTGGATTTTTTAAGCCAACAAAGGGTATCTGGCAAGGAGATCCCTTGTCATCTTATCTATTTCTATTCTGTGTGGAAGAATTATCCTATCTCTTATACAAGGCAGAGTAAAACAGATCCATTCAGGGAATTCAGATTCATAGAAGGTCTCCAACAGCCAATCATCTTCTCTTTACTGATGACTCTATCTTCTTTGGGAAGGCTAATAAGGAATCATGCAACAATATCCTATTTCTACTCAACGAATATGAGATGCTTGGTGGGCAAAAAGTTAACCTCCACAAATCAGCAGTTTTTTTAGTCAAAACACCCCACTTGCTAGAAGACAACAGCTACTCAGCTAGCAGAGTTACTTAACATAAACCATGTGAGAGCCCAAGATAAATGTCAATGCCTTCCATCCATTATTCAGAGATCTAAAAGGCATCATTCTATGCAATAAAGGATAACGTTTAGAAAAGAGTTTAGGCTTGGAAGAGGAATCTGTTATCAACAGGTGACAGATATGTTTTAATCAGAGTTGTCGGAGAAGCTCTTCCAATATATACGCTTTCATGTTTCAAGCTTCCAAATTCTCTAGTGGAAGAAATACACAGGATTCTAAGACAGTTTTAGTGAGTTTCGAAAGGAATAGAGAAAAAGATGGCCTGGGTTAGTTGGGATTGTATGACCAGACCCAAAAAGAAAGGCGGATTGGGATTCAAAGATCTCAGAACCTAGAACCTAGCTTTGTTGGGTAAACCGTTTTGGCGAGTTACTACTAAGTCCAATCTGCTACTTGCACGTATGCTCAAAGGAAAATACTATAGATACACCAACCCCCTTTTGGCAGATAAAAGAAACCAACCTTCCTGAGGTTGGCAAAGTCTACTGGAGGAAAAGAAAGTGGTTGAAAAGGGTTTGAGATGGAGTATAGAATCTGACACAAATATTCGTATATGAAAGGACCCATGGTTACCCCACCCTACCACTTTAGATTCAGTAACAACAACAATCTAGTAACAACAACAATCTAGTAACAAACATTAATTGGATGGAAGATGGAATAAAGAGTTAGTTGAAGCAGTTTTTTCTCCTGAGCTCAGTTTGCGAATTCTCTCCCTGCTATTGAGCGACGATGGTGAGGACAAGCTTGAATGGGCCTGGAACAAGAGGAAGCAGTACGATGTGGTCTCGAGGTACTGGGTGGCTTATAATTTTTTTCATGTGCCAGTTGAGCACCTTCTAACGGTGATAACGAATTCAATGCTTTGGAAATCAATTTGGAGTTAAAATTACCATCCAAAGTAAAAAAATTTCTATGGAGATCAGCCCATAAAAAATTACATGTACTCAATTTGATTAACCAGAAATATTCAGATACTTCAGCAATGTGCCCAAAATGCAGAAATAGAAACGAAGCAATCCTTCACGCCTTGGTGTAACGTAGTCCTACTCTTGAGATTTAGTCTTTCTCTCCTTTTGTGAATGCTATAGTGTAAAATGGAACCATGGAGTTTACAGTCTGGTGACAAACGATAAATAGAGACATTGGAAGAGGACAATCTTCTATCGCCCTTCTTATATCTCTGTGTTGAGCGTTGTGGAAAGTGAGAAAATTTGGAGGTTTTTGAAGGTAAGAAGCTGGCGGGAGCAGTAATTGTGGAAATAGCAAGAAAACTCCAACAAAAAATGACTCAAGTTATAGAGTACTGTTATTTGTGAATTCCCAATATCTTCTATTAATTTTTCTTTTGCTAGTATTTGGTATTTACTAAAATGGGAAATCCTTTTTTTTGTCTGTTTCTAGAATAAACAGTGTATTTTTTTTTTTACAAAGCAATGTAATTACATATGTTTAAAAAAAATCCCGCGTTGTATAATGGATTAATCTCATTCATATTGCTATAAAATAAAATTATTTTAAAATTTAAGGAGAAATATAAGAGATGATGGATAAAAAGTGTTAAAACATTTATTAATGTGACAAAATGATGGATAAATGTTTTAAATTGAAAGAAATTTAAGTAGAGTGATATTCTAATTGAACACAAAGAAGATTAACTTTTTGAGTATTCTCTATTTTAAATTTTTTTAGCAAATGTGGTGAAAGAAGAGAAATTAATCTCCACGCGTTAAAGTAACAGTTCTAACATTGCTTGACTATTCTTTTGAAAGAGTGTAAAAGAAAAAACGAATACTTATAACATGTAATATTAGTTGAAGAGAAATTTAATTTGCTTCATTCTTAGTTTAGATGACTTTTTTTTATACATCTTATTTTTTTTTATAAAAAATAGAGAGACTCGAACCTTGAGTATCGGAAAATTATACCATTTAAAAGATTTTTTTACACTTTAAATTTAATTAATCTATCTTTATCAATTTAGTTTTCATGTAAACAATACACTCAACTTTCTAAACCTAAAGTATACTTTTGGATTTTCATTTTTTAAATTTAATATCTTTACAAAAAATTTATTCTTTCTTTTCCTATCATATTTTAAGTCACATATAATTATTATTTCCCACACAATAAAATTATATTATTAGAATACAATCAGCGGAAAACACAAATCACAAAACATATATGCAGTAATTAAATTGTTAAGTAATGTTATTAAATAAGTGATGTGTCTAATTAGTACAATAGAGTTACATATAGTAAGTTGAGGTAAACGAGAACACTATATATTCAATTCAATTAATCTTTTGGATTTCTGCTGTGCAAGTGAAAATTTATTCGGTTATTCCTAAAGAAGGGTTGCTGCAACTTGCAAGCATGCTTAAGCAAGGAATAAATGTTCTTTTCTCCCCAAATATTACCGCTTATATTCTCCTCTCACCAAAGAATAAGAATAAATATGTACAGAGTACTGGAGTATTAAAGTTTGATTGGCTAGAATAAAATAATATATATGGAAATTATGAAAACAAGACTTCAACTTGACGATAGAATCAATAATCAAATATAAATGAGCAATCATTCGAAAATATAATCTAACTCTTTATGAAAAATATTTGAAAAAAAGTTTGATCCACAAAAATAAAAACACTTTTCGTAGTCACATATATAGACACGTAGTTCTGTTTTGTTCCCCTTGGTCCACTTTCAACCAATTGTAACGAATAATTTATCTATTCTTCATAGATGCCATAAGCATCTATCTAGCAATCTAACAACATACGTTATTGCCACTAAATTAAAGTGAGAGATGGGAAAGTAGACTAACATACGGATCTATATAAAAATTACTCCATACTCGTACATACATGAATCATACGATGTTACATCCGTTTGGATTTTCATCACTTAAGAACTCGAAGGAATTATATGACGGTAAGGATGTATAAGTATAATAATATGGTTCTAAATCGTATGGTGAAGGATCCATCTCTGTTACGTGACCGTCTGAATGCGGTTGTGTGGAGGTATAATAAGCAGTAGCTGCACCGTGCCTCTTGGCATTAGGATATGCTGTATGATAGCTCACGTTATACATCGAAGGTGTGGGTGCATAGTAATGTGGTGGTGGATGCTGATAACAGGTGTGATGATGACGTGGACTTTCGTTGGGTGCCATGTGGTGGTGGTGGTTCGAATCATCAAGAACTGTTACACCTTTCATTCTCAACTTTCTGTCTCCACCGCCAATCTCATTTTCGTCATTTCCATGGACGGCGATAGTAACCTTTTTCTCTGTCATTGGCGGTGGGGGATAACCGGCTGGGAACATCACCGTCTGCCTCATCTCCGGCTTTGGTTCTGGATAATGCGCACCGATTTTACCGTTGGTGGCGCCACCTTCGAGGACGTTATTTTTTGCTGTGTCTTGAACAATGAGCTTAACAGTTTCTTTTTGATCATTTTCCTCGCCGCTCTGGTTGCTTTCGTCCCCGCTTTCTTGGTCACTGTGTTTCTCTTTGTTCTGCTGTGAAGAACTATTAGGATCCTTCTTCTTTTTCTTCTTTTTCTTTTTCTTCTTCTTTTTCGGTTCTACAGTATCTGGCCACAACTCTGCATGCTTTCCTGTCTTGTTCAATTGTTTGATCATAATCTCGCTGTCCACTATCCCCTTTACTGTGACCTTTTGTTGCCTCAAATCGATGTCTATGTTATAAATACCTGAGGTATATTTACCAATAAACAACAAAACCATGGGCTATATTACAAGTAGCAGAGTGTACAAATTATGTGAAGAGGAGTAGAAATAGAATTAAAAAAAAAGTTGTTAATTATTACCATCTATGTTCTGTAGAACTTTCTTAACTTTTCTTGCACAACCTTGACAGTGAATTGAGACTTTCAATACAACAGTCTGATGATAAACACATAGAAACGTAACAAAGGATTATTGAACAAAATTGCTAATATAAAGGAATCCAAAGAAATTGTTTTGATATATATAAATGTTTACCTTGCATATGAGAGATTCGAAACCCGGTTGTGGTTCTTCTTGTGGTGACGATGGTGGTGGTTCTTTATTAATTTCGGGTTTTACTATTTCTGTTGGAGGTGGTGCAGTCATTGTAGGTGTTAGAGTTTTCCAGAGAGAAGACTATAAAATGCTGGGATGTCTATAAAAGCATAACAAAATGAGCTAGTCCAAATATGAACCACAATGCCTTCCTTAATTTTTTTTCATGCAAACAAAACATTGACTTGTAAGATTCTACGTTTGATGGATTTTTTTTAAATAAATAAATAAAATAATTATTGTCATATATATATGTTTTGCGAATTAATTACACTGTTCATTCTATTATTCACAATAAAAACTAGAAGTTATAAATTCATATTATATATTTTATTTATAATGTAAATAAGACATATAAACAAAACATGTATACATTCTTTTGGTTTAGATGAAATACATAATAAAAAGAAAAAATATAATTAATTTTAAATAATATATGTAAAAATAATTAATTATGTAAGAAAATCATAAGAGTACTTTACAAATTTTTATGGTACTCATAACTTTTTGTAACGAATTTTAAAATCTTATAAAAATATTTACAATAATTATAAAAAGTATTTACAATAAAAATTTTAACCTTTATAAAATATTTAATTATAATAGTTATACAAATTTTAGTGTTATATATTATTTTAGTTGTACTCATTACAAAATAAATAAATATAATAAATATTTTTAAAAATTATAAAATTACTTCAAATAATGGTAAAAAAAAATGCTTACAATCAAAATTTTAGTGTTTATTTTTCGAGTTTATATTATTTTTGTTGATTCTATTTACACACTCAAGACTTAAAATATAAACGTCTACTAACTGATTTGATCAAATAAAGTATATCATAATAAAAATATTAGTATTTATTTTTTTTGTTTAGTATAATATATTTTATCCGATTAAATAAGTTAGTAGTGATATTTAGTAATTTATTTTTATAAAATTATTTTTGTAAAAAATGATTTAAACATGGCGAAAAATTTTAAATAATTCTCGCATTTTAAAAAACAAATTTAGCATTTGATGCCTCTTCACCCTTTTATCTTTTGCCCATCACAATCAGTGTCGGATTCCTTTAGAACACCGAATTTTTTTTGGTGTAACCATTTTTTTTCTATTTAATGTAACCATTTATATATTTAATTATTGAAAAAGATGAAAAAATAATTTTTAAAGTATATAATCTTTTTTTAAATAAACGATATACACTTCAAAAATTGTTTTTGATAAGTTGATTTTGCACCCATGCTTATTTATCTCTATTTTCTTTATCTTTAATTTTAAGAGTTATATATGTGAAGTATCAAATTTAATATACATCTTTGTACATAATTTTTTGGAATCATATATTTCTGATGAGTATTAAAGTATTATGGGTAACAAAAATGTTAAGTGAGTATTAAAATTAATTATTATATATTTATATACATATATAAATATTTAATTTATTTTAATATATATGTTATATTAATAACTGATTTTAACTATTAGTTGTAATCTATGTTTAGCATAATTATGTTTGTTATATTACATCATGATAATAAAATGAGAATAAAGGCAAAGTAGGGGGGGGGGGGGAATAGAATATATTACATAATAAGATTTTTCTCTCCCTTTTTCCTATCATCACCTTTGTGCTATGTTTAGTAGGGATGAAAATAGATTCCCGAGATTAACTTTATCAATACAAATAGTAAATAGACATGGTAACACAAAATGTTCTACTGTTTTGTTGTTTTCATATACCAAAGAAATACACCATATATATATATTAGATAAAATGCGCCGCACTACCATAACTCCTTTAAGTGTCTTCATAATCATTTTACTTTTGTGTGAATTATGTGTTGTTAATCGTAAGTACGGTAAGTTAAGACGTTCATTACACGTATGTTGAATAAATAAAATTTGGTAAATTTTTATTTAATTTGATTATATGAAAAAGTGAAACCAACAATGTCATAATTTAATTCCCATCAACGAGAATACAATTTTTTTATACATGTATACGAATCACAAATTAATGCACTGCTAGCTTAGCTGCTCATCTATTTCTGCAACAAAAAGTGCATGCAGCAACCTTTTATACTACTAATTAGTCTCCCCCGGCCCTGCCCTGACTATTTATATATATTACAGTTGAGAAAAATATAAAATAAATTAAAAATGAAGAGCTAAGAGATAAAAGAATCTAAAAATTCTCTTTATGAAAATCGAACTTAGTGTTGGTTTTCCTAGAAAAGTCCAGAGAAAGCCTCTTTAATTCTCCAACCAATGCATGAGCTCCACAGTAAAATACACCTAAAAAAGGAGTAAATAGAGAATGTAAACATAATAGTCATATTGACTCATATATTCAATACTATTAAGTGTATATTAAAAATTAATTATAAAAAAATATTAAAAATTATCAAACTTTAATAATTTTAATTATTATTTAATTATAAATTTAATTTTTTTAATAAAATTTTTTAATTTAATAATCTAACAACATATTTTATTTTATATTTTTAAATATTGATGCTTAATTTATAATTAAAAATAATATATTCTAATAATCTTCTAACATCCTTTATATATATAAAATAAATTAAATAAACATGACAATTAATTAAAACTATTTTTTTATGTATATATAGTATTTTTGAAAAAAAATACTATTTGTAAACCAAAATCAATTATTAAAATCAGCTAATGTATTTATGTATAAATATATATGTGATTTAATTTATTTTTAATGTGTATTTATATTCTAACATATATTTTATACTGGTGGCTGAATTTGATAGTTGATTCTAGTATTCACGTAACATAACTCATTTTTTTATATTTCCTAACAAAGTATAATTTAAATTCCATATAAGTAGAGATATTAAGAAAATGAACTTACCAACTGTTTTGTTGGGGTGTTTGAGAGCAGCTTGCTTAAAGACCTTACGCCAATTAGGCCTAGCAAAGTGGGTCTTGACCCTTGTCCCTGAAACAATATCCACACCACTCTTAGCATGTTGGAGGGACTGAAGCATTGTGATCAAAGCCGATCTAGCATCTCCTTCTTCATACACACTTGTACAATAGTTATGAAGCTCAATCACTCCGTCCTTGTCATTCTCTGCAACCTCATCCATCACACCCCTGAACCACTCGAACGACCCCTGCTCACGTGTCACCCAGTAGAAATAAGCCCTGTTTGTGGCGAATGGTTTTCTCTTGTTGTTCTTAACACCACTTTCCACCATCCCTTCTTCTATGTCTTTCTGTTGCTTTATGTTGTTTAACACATCTTTCAGTATACTAATCAATGGTGTTGCACCAATTCCTAGCCCCACGAGAAGGATCACTTCGTAGTTCTTGTAGTCTTGTGCTGGAGCTCCATAGGCCCCATCAATCAAGAGCTTCGGCATCCTTGGTATGTTGTTGCCCTGTAACATATCTGCTCTTAGAAGACCACTTTGGTCCCCACTTGCCGGTTGACACGCCTTCGCGAAAACTGCCTTAAGCTGTGATGTCCAGTCACCCAAAGTCCGAATATGGACGCTTACGTAATCATCTCCCGGAGCTGATGTAATCGAGAAAGGATGCCTATACATATACATATATAGATGTCAGTTAGTTATAACTAACTAATAGCAATACATTTCTCGTTAATAAATAAGAAGATGAATTTTACCATTGAAATGGGGAGACATCTGAACAGTTAACGAAAATATACTGTCCGCTATAGTACTTAAACCCTTGTGGTTTTGACATGTGCAAGGCCAAGACATTTCCTGGGTATACTGCAACCTGGAACATTGACAAGTTTATATAGTTTAGTGCATTATTTATCTTAAACAAAAGCAGTAGTAGACATACAAGGCAATGTACCTTCAAAATCTTGACACTTTTGTAGCCAGATCTAAAAGCACGAAGTAGGCGCTCACATGCGTATATGAGCATGGGAATAGCAAGATACATCCAAGTCTGTGCCAATAGTTCAATAAGTTTAGAAAAGAAGAAAAGAATGAATAAGGAAAGGAAAATAATGTGAATGCATGTAATAAATTGATGCATACCGTTTTCTTATACCAATGCTTGGAGAGGTAAAGGAAGTATCCATGAACGATTAAAAGAGCATAGACAATGACGAAGAGGTGATGAGAGTACCAAAAGGCGTTGAAGCCAGTGAGTTTCTTGAGAGGTTTAGGAAGATTCAACCTGCTTCTTCGGAACCAAGGTTGTGCCAATGTGTATGCTATTGCCATAAGCACCACAATCACTATCCCTGTCCAACCCTCTGTCCCCTTCACAAACCACCAATAATTGTTTGGCCTTTGCTGCCCAAAAAATGGCTTCATTGGCTCATATTCCGCGTCCGTCGCGTGTAACAGCCTTGGGAAATCGCACGTTAGATGCGAAATTGCATGCAACCCAACCCCAATCGCAACCCCAAAAGCAATCACCTGAACAAAGATACCACACTTATAGTTATGTTATGAATAAGATATTAAGGCTGTTTTTTTTTTTGCATGCATGGGATATTGAGATATAAAGATATAAAATTGTATTTAACTATAAAATATATATAAAGATGTTGTATTCAAAAATATTAAATTAATATATTTTGTGTTTATCTTATAAAAATGATACAGAAATATTAACAAAAAAACATAACTTATATTTTATTTTTCTAATTATTTTTTGTTAATTTTTATAGTTTTTATTATTATATTTTTTTAATTTTTTTTAAATAAAAAAATAAATTAAATTTTTATAATTTATTTTAATTTATTATTAAATAAAATATAAAAACATTAATTTTTATATTTTTATTTTTTCTAAGATCTATACAATACAATAAAATAAGGACATAGATACCTTGTGAAAGTTGATGTTGTCATCAAAGGGAACGGCCATGCCTAGCTTGGTCCTGCTCCTGAGCCAGGTGATGGTGTTTCTGCATACAGGTAAGAGGATTAAGGCCATGTTGAACTTGAGAGTCTCGGCGGCGCCCTTGGCCGTGGTGACACAGTAGCCCATGACGTGGAAGACTGCGCGGTTCTTGTACTGGATGAACTTCCAAGTGAAGAGGCCTGCGCAAATGCAGAGCCAGAGTGCTATAATCCAGAGACGCTTCCAATTGTCCTCGATGAAGTAGGACAGTGACCGCAACCCACGCTTGATTGGGTTGTGTTCTTTTGTTGGGACTAGTTTCTGGCTCAGCATTTGGCTCAGCACCCTGCTATCTGTGTTCATGTGTGTTGATTGCGCTGGTGCTTGCAGAAGCAGCATTTCCAAGTTGTAAACCTCGACGAATCCAAGGTTGTCTGGATCCAACTCTTCCATGATAAGAGCTGCATATTCCTCCGCGCGCTCTTGTAATTTTGAAAGCTTATTAGCGGAAGCGCTCAAAGCGATAATCTGTAAAACAATAATCATGCAACAGTTTAACGACGTTCATATCTCCACATACAAAAATTAATTTCGGTGTGTATAGTTGTATATTATTGCTTACCTCTTTAACTTCTTCTTCGGTAATTCGTCCGTCAGCATTTTTGTCCACCCTGGCATGAATTCAATTTTATCAATAGTCAGCAAAAATGTCGGTGTGGACCTAAATCATCTAATCTAAGATATAGCGTTGACATTTGATTCTCAATAATATATATATATGTTTTCATATTTTGACTATGACATTGTCATCATAGGACTCATTTTCAACAGTACTCTTTTGAATTTTTGTTTTTTTTATATATTTTATTTATCTAATATTATTATTTTTTTAATTTTAAAATTTATTAAAAGTTGGATTCAAGATTTTTGAATATAAAATTTTAAAATTATATTAAAATATTATTTATTTTAATAATGTAAACTGATAAGAAGAGAGCTTATAAATAATTATATCTTTATGTGACATTCATGCGTACATATGTTGTTTTCCAAATGATACTCAATAGTCAATAGAGAGACAAATTCCGTGTATGTATATTTTTTTTGTTCAGTTATCAACCCAACACAGCGTTGACTGGATCTTGTTCCTAAAGCCCTTTGGGTTTGGTGCAGCAAACGCTGATTCATTCTTTTTTTTCTTCTCTTCAATGGGACCAACCATTAATTTCCTATTTAAGTTCAATTTATCTTTTTGGTTCACTTTCCAGCTTAACCCCTAGACCGTTCCACTATCTTAATAATAATAACAATAATAATCTTGCAACAAATTTTCTAAGGTTTGAATGATGGATTAAAATCCCGCGTCATGTATAGTTGTACACAGGAGATCGAAAAATAATTCTTCAAAATCTTTTTACGCAATTTTTTATAGAAAAATAATTCGTATAGAGCAATTCAACCAAAAGATAGTGATCTGATCTTTTAACTACTAATTGGGTGCCATTTGACAGGTTACAATATGTAGGTTTTAAAAATTATTAAATTATAAGCTTATTATGATTGCGTGATTTAGTTAAGTTAGGTTTCAAAAATGATAAGTACCCTTCGGTTAGTTCTACTACATAAACCTAGAAACATTGAGAATACTTTCATAATCTTATACTTGGAATAATAACTAGCTATTTCAAATTTGATAATACTATATTGGTATACTAAAACACTCATAACACCAGAATAAAAATATAATTATTATTAATTAATTGTATAATTAAATTATTTTTAATTAATAAAATAAGAAAATATGTATAAATTATTAAAAATCCTGATGTCATAAAATGATATCCACTATATAAGAAAATATATATGTAACAAGATTGTTTTAGAATTATCATTTATTAATTGATGGTTGTTAATATTCTAATTTGCCTAATGACAACTTTCATAACTCCACAAATTTGTGAACAATAATTCCTTAGTATCTTATGGGTGGGTGACAATAATATATAATATTATATAAACTCAATCATCATTTCTTCACATGAAAGTTGCATCAAGTGCGGCGTTAGTTTTTCCACCACTGATAGATAAATACAAATAATTAGCTAGAAAGCAAAGTCAAACGATCTCTGACGATCTCTCTATTGTCTATAATCTGTAATTAATCTGTATGGTCTTTAAAAAATTAATGAGCACCTTAATTAGTCTCCATTAACACCGAGGTCTTATAGCTACCACATTTGATTATAAAAGATGTTAGGTGTTACTCATCAAATTGGTCACAAGAACATATTTATTTAATTCATTTTAAAAATATATTTTATATTTTAATATGTATTTTTTTTAATGTGCATGCAATATAATTATACATACTATCTTTGATGATTGATAGCATGCATGTCCTAATTAATGAAGCTATCATAATAATTATCTTACATGTCAAAGAAGGTCTGCAGCCTTGAATCAAAGCTCTGATCAGTAATTTGTTCCCAGAATTCACGCAACTCATCCTTGGTAATGGAAGCCGATGTTATGCCTCGACGACGAGCTAATGCATCAAATAACTCTCCAGCAAACTCCCTCGAGTCGTTCATACCTAGTTTAATTAGTTTTCGTCATTAGCTAATTAATTACTTCACCAACAACAGTAACATTGATCCACTAATAATTAATCAGTTACTAAAAAATTAAGAGGTACCTATGCACTGGCTAAACCGGGTTTTGGGGAGCTTTCCATCGACGGCCAACTCAAGGAAGCGGGTCTCAACCTTAGACCAACCATCAGTTCCGACATTTTTGGTCATAAACTTGAGTCCTTTGAGTGCACGTGCGGCACCGGACTTGCTCCTGTCAACTTTGTCGAACTTCTGAGAGGAAGTCATGCGTTTCAGTTCCTGTGACACCTGTCTGAGGCGGACACCCAGCGAGGACGGCCGCTTCTCGAGGCGGCTAGCGAGGAGTGCCGTCTCTGGGTCTCCGCCTCGAATGTTCTGGACGGAAACGGTGTCGTCACGAACGTCCAAGGTGATCTCGACCAAGTCATCATCGTCGTCCTTGAACCTGGCGCTCAACTTCTTCCTGTTGTTGGACACCAATGGGCCGCTCAGCGGCCCACTGAAGCCCACACGTGTGCTCCGGCTCCCCGTGCTCTCCGTCTCCGACCACGACTCGTGTTCCTCTTGCTGAATCTCCATTGATTCTTGTCTCTAAAAAGACTGAATGAATACTTGTAAAAAACACTTGGACGATGGTTATGTCAGAATATATTTTGGGAGCGTTTAGAAAAGGAATGCAAGATAAGGGTAATTATATAGAGAGTGAAATGAAGTGTTGATGAGGGGTTTGTAGTAGTAGTGTTAGGAATTGTGAGTATATATAAAAAGAATGAAAATAAGGGAGGGGAGTGGTGGGTGGAGGTATGTATGATTGTATGTACGTATGTGGAGAAGTCAAAAATGGGAGGGTGAGTGGGTAACTACATTCAAAGAGAGGCATGTGACCATGTTGCGGCTAATGGCGCGTACGTTGACGCAATAGGGCAATAGGCAATATGCCAGAGTTGTTGAGACTTGAGAGGGGATTCAAATTAAAACCTTCTAGTATCCATCTTCTATTATGTGTGTGTATATCTCACACGTTCTAAGAACAATCGCACCATTCTATTATTTCTTAGGCATGTTACGAAACACCCTAAGAAGTTGCCTTTGCTCTCTCCTCTGTGTTCACATGCAAAACTCAAAGGGAATAAAACCATCTTTTTCTTATCTTGATTTTATTTTAAGAGGAGAGAGAACGAAAAAAAAATGAGAACTAATTTTTTATTTTTATTTATCCACAACTTTATTAACTAATTGGATAGGTATAGAGAACTATTTTTTAACTAACTAATCAGTTATGGTATGTGTATTAAAAAATAACTATTAAATTAATCACTCATAAAAATATAAATTAAAATATAAAATACATATTAAAAATAATATAAATATTAATATATGTATTTATTTATATAGATTGATTTTTTATATGTATATAGTATTTTTTGTTTATTAATATTAGTATTTTTTGTTTATTAATATTAGTCAATCTTTTTTGTTATAAAATTATTCTTTTAATATGTTTTTTTTAAATTGAGAGTTTGAGATTATAATTTAGAATTTAGAATTCATGATTTAAAGTTTATAATTTAAAATTTAAAAAAAGATTTAAAAGTCGGATGATATTTTATGATGCATGAATATTGACACGGACACATGATACGATACGACACGACACGTAACATACCAACACGCGAATTTTAAAATCTTACATGATACGGGAACACGCATATATATAAAATATAAATTATATTTTAGATAAATCGTAATGATATTTTGATATTTTATTAATATTAAAATATAAATTGAATTTTTATATTATTTTTAATATCTTATTTTAATTATATTAAGTATTTAAAATATTTTTTGTTTTAATAAATAATAATATATACTATATCTAAATTTATTTTAAAAATATATGTTAAAAATAAGATTGAACACACTAACACGTAATGATATTTAGATATGTTTAGGCGTGTCTGGAGAAATTTTTTTATTAAAACACGATTATTAGACACAACAGACACACATATTAAATAAATATCAGTAAATATCGTGTCTAAAATATGTCTAATATATAAACACGATAATTCAACAAAATATCCGGCTTCATATATATTATCTGATCATAGTTGGTTTTATGATTGAAATATTAAAATTGTACGTACTCATTACATTATTACATGAATATCCGTTTTTTATGTAACTTACATGTGATTGGTGTGCTTCCACAAATATGACTATATGATGGAAAAATAATAATTGCTTGTGATCATACGAGAGTGAGTTAGACACCGAAAAAGAAAAATACGAGAGTATGGGTTCATACTATATATCTAAGGAATATCGTTATATATATTTGACGAATAATTATAATTAATTAATACTAACTACTTTAAGTTAATTTTAAATGTATTGTTGCTAATTGTTAATATGCTAAGCATGATAAGGTACATGTTACATAAAAAAAAATATTGTACGTGGTTGTTAAATGTTGAATTTGGCGTTGGTTAGTTGTATATATATTAGAACAATAATTAGGTTATGTCTACATAAAAAATTAATTATTAATATAAAATATATATTAAAATATAAAAAATTAATTATTAATATAAAATATATATTAAAATATAAAATAATATTAAAGTGAGTTTTATATACATTTTTCATATATAATATATATGTTTGTATTTTTTGCTGACGGGACGAATTAATAAAATTTGGAGATTTTAATCTGACAATATTAGAATTAGATTGAGAAGATAATCTATAAAATACTTTGATGCTTAAGTTAATAGTGTTTTAGGTGATACTGTATTGAGAAGAAACTACTTGCTAAGTTTCTTTTTTTCATTTATTTATACCTTACCAGGTTACGATTTAGATAATTACTG